>NC_133330.1:101172699-101889187 GCF_042186555.1 Aquarana catesbeiana
AACAATAGGAATGATACCAGAAATTATTGCATCAGATATAATTCCGATTCCGTGGTCTGACCATAATGCAGTATACACTACTATAGCCTCAGCCATACCAAAAGCGCATGACCCAACGTGGTACTTACCGGACATAATGCTCAAACAACCATTACATCAGATGGCCATTGAACAAGCTTTAAAGGAATACATATCAATTAATAATACAACAGACATCTCCCCAATAACACTGTGGGAAGCTCATAAGCCTGTCTTGCGTGGTACAATACAAAGACAAATGGCACTATTTAAACGGGAACGCAAAAATCTAGCAAAAAAACTAGAACTCAATTTTAATGCAGCCTACATATCATTCCAAGATAATCCATCTCAGAGTACAAAATCTCATCTGGAAAAATCTAGATTGGAATACGATCTATTTCTCACGGAGTCAGTTGATAAATCCCTCAAACGCTCCAAACACAATTTCTACATGAATACAAACAAACCAGGTACATATTTGGCTCGGGCATTAAATTCAACTAACAAATCTTTCAAACCAATACGTTTGAAATTATCAAAAAATGTTTACACTTGTAATCCAGTTAAAATAGTCCATAAATTTCACTCACATCTCGCAACTTTATACAAGACAAACAATGAATTTAATCCTACAGAGGCTGAATCCTTCTTCTCAAAAATAACCTTACCTGAGTTATCTCAAAATCAAAAAAGCAGTTTGGATGAGCCTATAACTATAGATGAAGTTGCTAACGCCATAAAAGACCTAAAACTTAATAAAAGACCAGGCCCAGACGGCTACTCGGCTTTATACTATAAAACATTCTCAGAAATACTCTCTCCCATTCTCACTGAAACTTTTAACAAACTTCTAGATGGACATTCTTTTCGGCAAGAAACACTAATGGCAATTGTTTGTATGATCCCAAAACCCCTTTCTGATGATACTTCCTGTGTGAATTATCGGCCTATCTCTCTGTTAAACCTCGATATTAAATTATTAGCAAAAATAATAGCAAAACGCCTCAATAGCATTATAGGAAAATTAATACATAGAGATCAAGTAGGCTTCATGCCAAATAGACAGGCAGGCGATAATATACGCAGGGCAGTGTTATTGGCACATATTGCTAAAAAACGGAAAATCCCTTTATGTTTTCTGTCTCTCGATATTAAGAGGGCATTTGACACAGTATCCTGGCAATATATGCAATATTCATTACAAAAATGGGGTTTTGGACCCCACTTTTTAACATGGATCAAAGCATTATATAATAAACCCAAAGCCTATATAAAATATGCTGGATACAAATCTGAAGCCTTTAATATCGAAAGAGGTACCCGACAGGGTTGCCCATTATCTCCCTTATTATTTGCCCTTATACTCGAACCCATGGCCCAATACATCAGAACAAACCAAACTATAACTGGCATTGAAGTAGGAGGTATTACACACAAATTATGTATATTTGCAGACGATATATTACTTTTTCTATCATCACCACAGGTCTCTGGTCCTAACTTAATACCAGCTCTTGATGGGTTTGCAGCCCTATCCGGCCTTATGATTAATCCTAAGAAATGCCTAGTGCTTAATATTTCACTCACAAACATGGAATTGATCCCGGCTAGGGCTGCACTCCCATTCACATGGGCAGAAAAATCAATCCCATATCTTGGAATTCATTTAACAGCATCTCATTCTGACTTATTCTCAACCAATTATCCTCCTGTATTAAGACAGATCACAAATCTAATAAAACAATGGTCGCAACTTCCTTTATCCTGGATAGGGAAGATTAATGCAATCAAAATGACTATTCTACCCAAATTGCTTTATCTATTCAGAGTCCTCCCTATTCCAATTCCTTCCTATTTTTTGAGAATAGTACAAAAAAGAGCAACTTCGTTTATATGGGGCTCTTCTAAACCACGTATACCTATACACACACTACATCTTCCCAAAAATAAAGGAGGCCTGGGATACCCTAATTTTACTAACTACTACAGAGCAGCACATTTGGCCAGTCTGTCCAAATACCATGCAAAACAGGAAATCCCATTATGGGTATTTATAGAGGCTTCAGAAAATGACCCTCTATTAATATCAAATTTATTATGGCTTGATCCTAAAGACCGCTTTAAAATTCATAATCCCATAACTAAACACTTCTTATCTCTCTGGGATAAACTAAAAACCAAATATCAGTTACAATCTCCACACAATCCTCTCCTTTCTTTTATCAGAAATCCGGCCTTTTATCCGGCATGGATCTACCCAAATTCTTTTAAAGCTTGGACAACATCAGGCATTCAGACACTAAATGACTTCATAGCATCTAAATCATTCCTTTCATTCCCATCGCTTAGAGAAAAATATGATCTACCAAACTCTGAGATATTTAGATATCTCCAAATCAAAAATTTCTATACACCATTCCTAAAGGGGGATACACCATTATCCCAATTATCCATTTTTGAATCAATCTGTACAAAAGATCCATTTGCTAAAGGTACAATTTCATCACTTTATAATCAATTATATGGAGTAGCAAATCTTAATAGACCCTCTTACGTTCAGAGGTGGGAGGAGGACCTGGGACGAACTTTAGAAGACACGGACTGGTCTAACATATGGCTCACATCTAAGTCATCTTCACCCAACATCTTAGCACTGGAGACAAATTATAAAGTCCTAACTCGCTGGTACCTTGTACCCGCTAGAGTGGCAAAATATTCACCTAATACCTCAGCTCTTTGTTTTTCGAGGATGCCCAGAAATAGGCACACATTTACACATATGGTGGACGTGCCCAATAATCCAAACCTTCTGGAAGGAAGTCTTCGTGATTGCATCTAAAATATTTTAAAAAATAATACAACCAGATCCATATTTAACTTTACTTAATCTAAAACCGGAATGGTTAACACTCTCTCAATTCAAACTTATGATCCAACTAATAACGGCTGCAAAACAAACAGTGGCCAAGGCATGGAAATCTCCTACATTGGTACTAGCAGAAACAATTCACAGAATGAATAATACAATGTCCCATGCTAAGATGGTAGCCATCGATCAAAATCAAATTCCAAAATTTGAAAAACTTTGGCATCCTTGGATAAAACAACAGTTCCTGTCAAACTTCAATGACTCTGTCTTGTTGCCATGGTAACAGATTAAATGACTTACAGAGACACCCATTCTAAGGCTTCAAAGAGAACTAAAAAGAATAATAAACTGACGAGCGGGACAACCTTGTGGACCATACCTCTACCTTTCAACCCTTTTTCTTCTTTCTCTTTCCTTTTCTCCACCTTACGATTAAAGCTCATTATCAGAATTTATTTGACCTATATACACACTACTTGTAAACAATATGTATAGTAGGTATAAATCATTTAAATACCTACAAAAGTAACTAAGGAAATGATATATATCTTTAATTTAGGTTTACGTGAACCCAATGTTTAATATTTGAAATTTCATGATATTTACCTATATAAACCCTACTGTAAAACAATGAGCTTACTTTATAGATCCTTGTAAACTTACTTTATGTATCTTTATAACATTGTATACTCAATAAACTTCTTTTGACAAGGAGATATAAGGAGCCTGGGGGGCGTGGTGTAGCGTGACGTGCGTCCAATCAGCGCAGCGTCATCATATCAATTACATAGTAGAAGTGTGTGAGAGGGGGGAGCGGCCGTACTATAGCGCCACGCCCACTGCTATTGCGCCACGCCCACTGCACGTTCTCGTACTGGGGACGAGACACAGCGTGCAGCTGACAGGTAGACCCGCCCACCGAGTACAATCAAACCACAGCAGACGGAACAGCGGGGTAAAGTTTGGTAGTTGCATAGCAACTACTGTATAGCCGTTTTCACAGAGGGATTCAAGGAAATTGCTCAGGCATCGTCGGGCAATTCATTTGAGACAAAGTTTTGATAGTAGTGGACGTTGTATAGCCTGTGCGACCCGGTCTGTATTAACCCATTCACACAGAAAAGCCTATCACATTCAGTGTGTGGTTTAGTATGGCCACACTAGTTTAACTCCTTGGAGCCTGAAAATCTGGTTACTACCCTAAATATGCGCAATATAAAAGTGAGACAAAAGATATTCGTTTGTGTCTCTTCAGGACCTAACTTTGCACCCATTGTAAGTACCATCTTTGGATGGCTGTGACCCAGCTATATCGTTGTTGTTGTTTCTAATTTGAAACTTTCAGGGTTACCATTATAACTATATCCCCTGTTTGTTTGTCCACAGACCTAGCCCTTATACGGATTAACTCCCTGGCTCAATCTGCACTTGCACACATATGGCAATATTCTTCCCTCTTTTATGGTGATGCAAACTGTTGTGGCCTGAACTGCGACTAATCCGGTATGAACATAGTCCTCCTATTAACCCCCACCTTTGCCCTCTGACTTCTTGAATCATTTATTAGCCCTTGGTAAGCTTTTACTACATAGCACTTGTTTCTACTCTGCAGATGATACAGCATGTTGTAATGCCTGTAACTTGGCTTTAGCTTGTGTGGCGGAGCCACGATACGCCCCCTTATGTCTGTGGGTTGGATCAGTGTGGATAGAGTTGGGCCGGCCGATACACTCAGGTCCTTGTTTACATCTGTCAGACCTGGGGTATTTGACACCGTTACTGCAGCGATCTTGGCATAGATGCTCCGTTACTGATATGTATGGGTAGGTTGCATTTTTCCTATTCACGGTCACAATAAACCAAATGACATATATGTGATACCTGTAAATATCATTTATACACGATTGTTTTTTGTACTCATTTTGTTTGTATTTCATTGTATAATAGGTCTATGATCCACGACCTGTCTCTGATGAAGGGACATTATGCCTAAGTCCCGAAACACGTAAGATTTTGTGGCAAGACCATTGAATATAGTTTTGAATTTTATACATGCAGTATATCGTTGTATAGTTTTTATAGATTGTATGACACTATTTTTTGTTACTCTTTTGTCACAGACGCTCTATGTCTTTTATGATACATATACCCTTTCTACTAAATAAAATAAATTTTACATTTTAAATGAGTTGCCGTTAAAGTCCCTTCAACTCTTTGGGGGTAACCTCCTAAATATATTCCGACTTTGGGGATGTTGGCAACAACCACGATATAGTTGAACAGCACTTTCTTTCTTTTTTCTCTGCAAATCAGGGTAGCAAATACCCACACCCCCATGTGCTTGTTCAACTATACCATATTTATTTGTTTTTGTTTCTCATAAACAGTATAGAACTTTGTATAATTTGGTGTTTTGCCCAGGTTCACTGTGTTCTTTCTGAGATTTATTTCATTGGCTGTGACACACCTACCCAACATGTTTCAGGGTCAAAATTGGGCGACCCTCATGGCAGATTACTCCAAGAACCACTGTGAGGGAGACGCGGTTCAATCTGAACTGTCCTCCCTCTGTAACAAACTTGGCAAACTAGTTGCGAAGAAATCCTCTTTATATTGGCATAAGGAAAATTTCGAGAAGTATATTAGAGAGGACATCAACCCATACGGACTCCGCATCCAAATTTTTCCCTTAATAGATCAGGTCAGTCCCGATTTCAAAAAGAGGTGGGAGGATAACCTACAGTCATGCACTAGAAATATGATGAAATTATTGATAGAAGAATATAATAATCGAATAGTGTTATTTGAGAAAGAGATAGACTTGGTGTATGTGAAGTTACAAGCATTTAAAAGCCTCCCCACCCTGAAGGAACAGGAAGATAGGATCAAGGCTAATCTAGATCAAATGACCACTGAGATCTTGAGAAAAAAAGATAAAAAATTCTGGCGCGACAAACTAGCATTCCAGGAAGGAAAAGCCTACAAATGGCTGCAAAATAATCACACAACCAGCCCCCGAAATAAAGGCCTTAATAAAGCCACTAGGGAAAGAGGATCAGATTCCTCCATCAATTCATCTGTATCTGCTTCCTCTTCCTCGAGGAATCATAACAGATACAAACAAAAGAAAGCTAAACGGCCCTTATCTGGTGGGGAATCAAATACACAGAAAAAACTAATCACTGACCATCTTTCTTCCTCTACTCAATCCGCTTTGGGAACCCCCGGCAACTACAACTCTCGTAGTGATCCCCCAGGCAATCCCCATGATATTACGGGTGAAAATTCTTCTCTACCCCAACACACTAATGGACAAACGTCACATTCTAGTCGGGGCTTAGGGACAGTCCCCAATGATGAAACCAATAGAAGTCGATTTTTTCCACAGGGCCCCTCCCCTCTCCCCAAAACGTAGAGACGGGACCATCCACAATATTAGACACTCCAGACATGAACATCATCAATTTGTCTAGTCACATTCTCTCCACAGAAGAGAAGAAGTTACTATCTAAGGGGCTGAGTTTCTGTCCTAACTCCAACCTCGACATGTTCGAGGCCATAAAAGACTTAAACCTATTTGCGAGAAAACTATTACTGAAAAGTATGTATTCTAAGAGGGAAGACAAACCTAAATCACCGGATAATGAGCAGGAAAAAGAATTGGATATCCTACTATCATTACTTGATAAACAGGACCCAGTAGAACTTATAGACTCCATCGACATAGAATCTCTACTCCAGCAACAGCTAACCAGTGAGACATCTAGTCCACGGCCTAAAAAGTTTAAAAATAAGTCAGACAAGTTTCCTTCCCTTAGTTCCAACTCGAGTTTAATGACTTTTGTCTCGTCTGTGACGGCCCAGATTAGGAAATTAAAAATAAGAAAAAAGAATGACAATCTATCTACCTCTGAACGTCTAGCACTTGAAGATTTAAAGAAATGCCATGATTTGACGATTAAGCCCTCCGATAAGGGGGGCAACATCGTCAACATGTCCAACAACCAATAAAAGGCGATGTGCAAAAAAGTGTTAAACAACCGTGAGTGGTACAAACTCATTCCTAGATCAAGAATTATGAGGTTCGAAACTCAATTCTATGCCCTTGTCGATGGAGCCTTTTCCCAAGGCATTATAGACCAAGACACCTGGGAATTCCTACGCATCAAGTTCCCAAGAACTCCAACGTTCTATTGCCTGCCCAAGGTACACAAAAATGCATCCACTCCCCCAGGAAGACCAATCATATCGAGCAATGGCGCCCTTACTGAACATCTGAGCCTCTACGTCGATGCCCACCTCAAGCCCTTCGTCGAGAATTTACCCTCTTTTGTACGCGATACCATCCATTTGTTGCAAAATTTAGAGGGTCTTCACATCTTGCGTCGGGCTTTGTTGGTGGCCATCGACGTAGAGGCTTTATACAGTTCTATCCCCCATCAACTAGGCCTGGCCGTAATCAGACGGGTCATAGCACAAACACACAAAGATGATAAAAAATTACGTGAATTCATCATTATGTCATTGGAGTTTATTCTCCATCACAATGTCTTTTCTTTTGATGGCTCCCACTTCCTCCAGGTGCAGGGCGTAGCTATGGGGACTTCTTGTGCCCCATCCTACGCCAATCTGTACCTGGGGGAGTGGGAGAAGTCTTTCTTGGCCGACGAGTCCTCACAAATTTACACACCGCATATAGCGGCCTGGTTTCGATACATCGATGACATTCTGATGTTATGGGAGGGCTCAGACAAGGAGCTGGAGGAATGTATTAATTGTATGCAACAGAATCCCTTAAACTTGAAATTTACCTTCACATATAGTGAAACCAGCATTACTTTTCTTGATACGACCATCACCAAGAATGCTGATGGTAGTTTATCCAGTGGTCTTTTCCGTAAACCCACAGCGGGTAATACTATCTTACACGCCTCTAGCGCCCACCCCCAACCCCTCCTCCGATCGATCCCTTATAGCCAATACCTCAGGCTTAAGCGGAACTGCTCGGACCAAGAAGGCTTCCTACGCGAAGCATCGGCCCTGAGAGAGAGACTCCTCCTTAGAGGATATTCACACTCCATCTTGAAAAAAGCATTCAAAAGAGCTAACGGACAAGACAGACGTAAAATACTTTTTGGCCATCAAAGAAAGCCAGACAATCATGCTCCGGTGAGGATGATTATGAAATTCAGCGATCAACACAAATCTGTCAGATCCATTTTCGACAGATTTTGGCACATCCTTTACACCGACCCACTATTACGTCCTCACATTTCGGCAAGACCCTCCATCACTTATCGACGTGCGAGTTCCTTAAAGGACCAACTAGTCCACAGTGAATTCATTGGCAACTTCCGGAATGACCCATGCAAAAGATTAGGGACATTCACATGTGGGGGATGTTCGATATGTAGATACAGCAATACAGACCCTAACTATACTCTCCCCAACGGTCGACAATACACCCCCCGCCATTACTGCAACTGTAAAACCGAGGGAGTAGTATATCTGCTCACATGTCAATGCCAACGTTTTTACGTTGGCAAAACCAAATTGAAATTTTCTGTAAGAGCATCTAGACATATCGCCTCAATGAAAAAAGCAGACCCTGATCTCCCTTTGGGGAGACATGTTCTTAACGAACATTACGGGGTCTTTCCAAAAATTCAATTTCTATTCTTGGACAGAATCCACCCTAACCCGAGGGGCAGAGACTGGAATAAGGTCCTTCTACAGCGAGAGGCTCGCTGGATTATGGACCTTGCTGCCACCTCACCCCCGGGCCTCAATGAGCAGTTCAGCTACAGACCGTTTTTAGAGGGTTTTACATCTGGTCTTTGTGAGAAGGACTTATAGTTTCTCCTCACAGGCCCCCCGCACACTCAATATCCACCCATTTTTTCAATCATGAATATGTATTACCATTCTGTGGCTGCTCTTTACCTCCTTGCTCGATGTCTAGAAAAATTGAAATACCTTACTATGTGTCCATGTTATCCAATCCACATATAGAAAATGTTGTCAATGGCCTTTGTGCCCTGTTGATGTTGGAGCATTCTATGCCGGATCTGGGGGCCTGCGGATGTCTTTTGCCTCGGCCGACCCCTCTCTGTCCCACCCGGCGCAGGGGGGCCCCCCCGGGCTTCCCACGGTTCGCCTATGGGGGGCCTCCACTTTTGGCCTCCTGGTGGAGCACTTTAGCCGCTATGTTGTGGCGGGTGGTCCGCCCGTCGGCCTTTTCTGCGTCGGTGGGCTCTTCCCACCACTGCCCCTCCCCTTATTTCGGATAGGATTATGTGTCTTGGGGGGACCCTTGTGGCCCTGCCAATTATACACAAACGAATATCTTTTGTCTCACTTTTATATTGCGCATATTTAGGGTAGTAACCAGATTTTCCGGCTCCAAGGAGTTAAACTAGTGTGGCCATACTAAACCACACACTGAATGTGATAGGCTTTTCTGTGTGAATGGGTTAATACAGACCGGGTCGCACAGGCTATACAACGTCCACTACTATCAAAACTTTGTCTCAAATGAATTGCCCGACGATGCCTGAGCAATTTACTTGAATCCCTCTGTGAAAACGGCTATCCAGTAGTTGCTATGCAACTACCAAACTTTACCCCGCTGTTCCGTCTGCTGTGGTTTGATTGTACTCGGTGGGCGGGTCTACCTGTCAGCTGCACGCTGTGTCTTGTCCCCAGTACAAGAACGTGCAGTGGGCGTGGCGCAATAGCAGTGGGCGTGGCGCTATAGTACGGCCGCTCCCCCCTCTCACACACTTCTACTATGTAATTGATATGATGACGCTGCGCTGATTGGACGCACGTCACGCTACACCACGCCCCCCCAGGCTCCTTATATCTCAGCGGTGTACTCGAAGGGGCTTATCATATACCGCACTTAGCGGTGACTGGCCCGGACGCACTACAGGATTACCCTTGTCTCTTCAGGACTTAACTTTGCACCCATTGTAAGTACCATCTTTGGATGGCTGTGACCCAGCTATATCGTTGTTGTTGTTTCTAATTTGAAACTTTCAGGGTTACCATTATAACTATATCCCCTGTTTGTTTGTCCACAGACCTAGCCCTTATACGGATTAACTCCCTGGCTCAATCTGCACTTGCACACATATGGCAATATTCTTCCCTCTTTTATGGTGATGCAAACTGTTGTGGCCTGAACTGCGACTAATCCGGTATGAACATAGTCCTCCTATTAACCCCCACCTTTGCCCTCTGACTTCTTGAATCATTTATTAGCCCTTGGTAAGCTTTTACTACATAGCACTTGTTTCTACTCTGCAGATGATACAGCATGTTGTAATGCCTGTAACTTGGCTTTAGCTTGTGTGGCGGAGCCACGATACGCCCCCTTATGTCTGTGGGTTGGATCAGTGTGGATAGAGTTGGGCCGGCTGATACACTCAGGTCCTTGTTTACATCTGTCAGACCTGGGGTATTTGACACCGTTACTGCAGCGATCTTGGCATAGATGCTCCGTTACTGATATGTATGGGTAGGTTGCATTTTTCCTATTCACGGTCACAATAAACCAAATGACATATATGTGATACCTGTAAATATCATTTATACACGATTGTTTTTTGTACTCATTTTGTTTGTATTTCATTGTATAATAGGTCTATGTTCCACGACTTGTCTCTGATGAAGGGACATTATGCCTAAGTCCCGAAACGCGTAAGATTTCGTGGCAAGACCATTGAATATAGTTTTGAATTTCATACATGCAGTATATCGTTGTATAGTTTTTATAGATTGTATGACACTATTTTTTGTTACTCTTTTGTCACAGACGCTCTATGTCTTTTATGATACATATACCCTTTCTACTAAATAAAATACATTTTAAATTTTAAATGAGTTGCCGTTAAAGTCCCTTCAACTCTTTGGGGGTAACCTCCTAAATACATCTGGTGGCAAGGTGATGTGGCAAGTGACAATCCGCATCTGGTGGCAGGTGACGTGGCAAGTGACAATCCGCATCTGGTGGCAGGTGACGTGGCAAGTGACAAACCGCATCTGGTGGCAGGTGATGTGGCAAGTGACAATTGTAGCAGGCAAGTGACAATCTGCATCTGGGGGCAGGTGACGTGGAAAGTGACAATCCGCAATGTGTGACAGGGGATGTGGCAAGTGACAATCCGCAATGTGTGGCAGGTGACGTGGCAAGGTGACAATCTGCATCTGGTGGCAGGCGATGTGGCAAGTGACAATTGTAGCAGGAAAGTGACAATCCACATCTGGGGGCAGGTGACATGGCAAGTGACAATCTGCAACGTGTGGCAGGTGAAGTGGCAAGTGACAATCTGCAACGTGTGGCAGGTGAAGTGGCAAGTGACAATCCGCATCTGGTGGCAGGCAACGTGGCAAGTGACACGCTTGGGGCTCCCACTGATTCTGCATTATGGTGAGTTGAACTATTTCATTTTATATAACAATGTAATAATAGAAAAAACGCGCTTCAATCATCCTGACCCCATAACAACCATGGTGCTGTGATGATTGAAGCGCCAACACCAGCCATTTCCCTGATAAATTCCCCCCAAAAAACGTATTTTCTGGCAGTGCCCCTCCCGAGACTAGACTCTGGATCCGCCCCTGATGAGGCTGGGTACCTTGTGGAGTAGAAGGTTTGGTTGGAACTGGAAAGTCTGGAACTCTGTCAGATTTTTCTTGCTTGTAGCGCTGGGGTCCCAGGTCATCTTGTTGCTGCTTTATTTGATGTGACTCACTGATGTCATATTTAATTTCTTGTGGGATGCTGCTTGGGTCCCAGTGCTGGTAGACATAATCTGGCGTGCGTTGCAAAGAATCTTGTTGGTCCTCTTCTAGACCCGGTATGCTGCTGCCTACTCTTGGCTCATTGTAGACGGTTGCTTCTAAAGCTTCTGCTTCCGCAATGGCGGCAGCAGCGTCTCTTTCTACTGTCAGCTTCTCCATGTTAGCTTCTAAGAAAGCTTGCTGCAATTTCAGAGATGCTTCCTGCTGGGCTAGCTTTTCCTCCAGGCGTATTCTTTCCTTCTCTTGTTCCAAGCGTACTCTTTCCTTCTCTTTCTCTTGTTCCTGTCTCATCTTTTCTGCATCAAGGCGGGCCTTTTCTTTTTTCATCTGCAACTCTAAGTCTGCTAATGCGGCCCTGGCTTTTGTTGCTTCGGCTTTTGCACGGGCGATAGCTGTTGCATTTGCGACAGATGACTTAGATGAGCTTGCTCGTGAATGTGTTTTGTAAGAAGATGTTCCACTGTGAGACATGGCTGCGGGGAAGAAGCTGTCTTGCTGTGTAGAGACCGCTCTAGTGTCGATGCTGCTTGACAGAGCGCATCTCTGTGTAGCGTGGCTGCTTGCTTCGCCTGCAGCAGGCCTGTTTCTTTAAGGCTTCTAACTGTATGGATACTGCATAGCCCCGGACTGTACAGACATCCGAAGTCGGCTTATCTTCCCTTTAGAGGTCAGCTTAAAAATTTCACTGTTCTGTCTCAAGGAGCAGATAGCTAAACCTGCTTATCCCAATAACTGTAGATACCATATTTCTTTGATCTCAGTTTTATTAGAACAAGCCAGGTGAAACTACAAAATAACAGAAATAGACCTCAATAAGTATAATATTGCATACAATACAGCATACATTGCATAAACAACGATATACAGTACAAGATGGGATAGTAAAAATGTACTTTTTAAGTTCTCTGGGGTGATGGCGATAGATGGAGAAATACATGTGTTGTTTCCTGAATGTCTTCTCACAAAATGGTGGCTGTTTCACTTCCTGCTAAGATTCTACCCAGAATTCTCTACTTGCTGACAACTTCCTTAGTTACACATACAAATAAACAAAGAAACAGAACTGCAGCAATACCAAAAAGGAACGCTAGATGGAGCCTGCAAACCACATATGATTGTCTTAAGTAAATTACACATTTTGCATGTAAATTTAACAACACAGGTACAGATAACCAGTATAAAACATCAGCAAGACATCTGGTGCAGTCTGGTCATCTCCTGTAGTATGTCGCATTTGCAGTCTGGTCATCTCCTGTAGTATGTCACATTCGCAGTCTGGTCATCTCCTGTATGCCACATTCGCAGTCTGGTCATCTCCTGTAGTATGTCACATTCGCAGTCTCTGGTCATCTCCTGTAGTATGTCACATTCACAGTCTGGTCATCTCCTGTAGTATGTCACATTCGCAGTCTGGTCATCTCCTGTAGTATGTCACATTCGCAGTCTCTGGTCATCTCCTGTAGTATGTCACATTCGCAGTCTGGTCATCTCCTGTAGTGTGTCACATTCACAGTCTGGTCATCTCCTGTAGTGTGTCACATTCGCAGTCTCTGGTCATCTCCTGTAGTATGTCGCATTCACAGTCTGGTCATCTGCTGTAGTATGTCACATTCGCAGTCTCTGGTCATCTCCTGTAGTATGTCGCATTCGCAGTCTGGTCATCTTCTGTAGTATGTCACATTCGCAGTCTGGTCATCTCCTGTAGTATGTCGCATTCGCAGTCTGGTCATCTGCTGTAGTATGTCACATTTGCAGTCTGGTCATCTCCTGTAGTATGTCGCATTCGCAGTCTGGTCATCTCCTGTAGTATGTAACATTCGCAGCCTGGTCATCTCCTGTAGTATGTCGCATTCGCAGTCTGGTCATCTCCTGTAGTCGCATCTACAGTCTATTTAAAAGTAGTACCTGCTGTTGCAAAAAATCACTTTATTACACTTTTGAGCACTATATATGATTGGCTGCTTCTGCTTGGCACACACGCACAATCAAATAGTGCTCAATATGGATTAAATAAATAGATATCATAAAGTGTAATAAAGTGATTTGTGCAACAAGCTCCTTAAATATTCCACATTCAGAGAAAGTTTATGTAGTGCAAACTTTGCAGTACATGAACTTTCACTGAATGTAGAATGTTTAATGACCAGGGGCGAACTGACCCATCGGGCAGTTTATGTAGTGCCAATCCATAATTTGTTAATTGAAAGATTAAAGAGCTTGACTTGTAGTTTTGTTAGCTGTTTTTTTTTTTTTTTTGACAGGGGTGCAGTTTCAGTGTTAGCCATAGGCACCATTTTCACTAGATACGCCTCTGGTACTAGGGACAGTATTACCCCACAGATGTGGACAGAGGAGGCTGGAGGACATCCAACGGGGCCAGGAGGTGGAAGGCTGACAGGGAGAGGCGGCGGGTAAGTGAAGCGCAGACTGGAGGAGAGAGTGTGTGAGACAGATTAGTGAAGCGGCGTGACTGAAGGCTGTGAGTACCTATGTGTTGGGTGTATCTGAGTATTGTGTATACTGTGAGTACCTGAGTATTGTGTGTACTATGAGTACCTGAGTATTATCAGTACCTGAGTATTGTGTGAGTATTGTGAGTACCTGAGTATTGTGTGTGTATTGTGAGTACTTGAGTATTGTGTGTATTGTGGGTACCTGTGTATTGTGAGTACCTGCGTATCATGAGTACTTGTGTATCGTGAGTACCTGTGTAGTGTGTGTATTGTTAGTACCAGAGTATTTTGTGTATTGTGAGTACCTGTGTACTGTGAGTGCCTGAGAACCTGTGTAAAAGAGGGTAAAAAAGATGGAGGGGTATGCCTCTATATCAAAAATGATATACAAGTGAATGTGAGAGATGACATCACTAAGGGAGCAAGGGAGGAGGTGGAATCTTTATGGATAGAGCTGCAAAGGGATGAAACTAAGGGGAAAGTAATACTGGGAGTATGCTACAGGCCCCCTAACCAGAGGGAGGAGATGGTGGCGGACCTTCTATCACAATATGGATTAGCGACAAGGATGGGAAGTGTCATCATAATGAGGGATTTTAATTATTCAAACATAGACTGGGTGGAAGGAACCACGCATTCATCTAAGGCTCGCCAATTTCAAAATGTCTTGCAGGACAATTTCATGGGTCAGATGGTAAACGCACCAACTAGAAACAAAGCCTTACTAGACCTACTGATTACCAACAATACAGACCTGATCACGGATGTGGAAATTCGGGGCAATTTAGGAAACAGCGATCACAGGTCAATTAGTTTCGGTATAAATCGCACTAATAGGAAACTTAAGGGGAATACAAATACACTGAATTTCAAAAGAGCCAACTTCCCTAAAGTATGAGTCTTGCTAGAAGATACTAATTGGGATAAAATCTTAGGAACAAAGAACACCGAGGAGAAATGGAGAATATGTTTTAAGAGCATATTAAATAAGGGCATTAGCCAGTGCATCCCAATGGAAAATAAATTTAAAAGAGCTAATAAAAGTCCTGGGTGGCTTAACTCCAACGTAAAAATGCATAAAAAAGCAAAGGAGAAGGCTTTCAAAAAATACAAGGCTGAGGGATCATCATCAGCATTCCAACTTTACAAAGAATGCAACAAGAAATGTAAGGGTGCAATCAGGGCGGCTAAGATAGAACACGAAAGGCACATAGCCGAGGAGAGTAAGAATAATCCCAAGAAATTATTTAAGTACATAATCAGTAAGAAAGGGAGGTTAGATCATATTGGACCTATAAAGAATGATGAAGGGAATCTGGTTATTAAGGATGGAGAGATGGCGAAGGTATTGAATTTATTCTTCTCCTCAGTCTTCATGAGGGGGCTTCAGTAACCAAAACTGTAATGTTTATCCTCATGACACATCACAGGAAGCACCCTCATGGCTAACAGAGGACAGAATTAGAAATAGACTTGAAAAACTTAACATTAATAAGTCACCGAGACCAAATGGCTTGCACCCGAAGGTCCTTAAGGAACTCAGTCAAGTAATTGCCAGACCATTGTTCCTAATTTTTATGAACAGTCTACTGACTGGAATGGTACCAGCTGATTGGAGAAAAGCCAATGTAGAACCAATATTTAAAAAAGGGCCAAGATACATATCTGGGAATTACAGACCAGTTAGCCTAACATCAGTTGTATGTAAGCTCTTTCGTTGGGGATGATAAGGGACTATATGCAAATTTTAGCAATGACAACGGTATCATTAGCAGTAATCAGCATGCATTCATGAAGAATCCTTCTTGCCAAACCAATCTATTAACCTTTTATGAGGAGGTGAGTTGCCATCTAAATAAAGGAAGGCCTGAAGATGTGATGTATCTGGATTTTGCAAAAGCATTTGATACAGTTCCCCATAAACGTTTACTGTACAAAGTAAGGTCCGTTGGCATGGGCCATAGGGTGAGTACATGGATTGAAAACCGGCTACAGGAGCGAGTTCAGAGGGTAGTGATAAATGGGGAGTACTCAAAATGGGTAGGGGTGGAAAGTGGGGTCCCCAGGTTCTGTCCTGGGACCAATCCTAATAAACGACCTGGAGGATGGGATAAGCAGTTCAATCCCTGTATTTGCGGATGATACTAAGCTAAGCAGGGCAATGATTTCTCCGCAGGATGTGGAAACTTTGCAGGAAGAGCTAAACAAATGAATGGGGTGGGCAACTACATGGCAAATGAGGTTTAATGTAGAAAAATGTAAAATAATGCATTTGGGTGGTAAAAATATGAATGCAATCTACTCACTGGGAGGAGAACCTCTAGTGGAAGCTAGGATGGAAAAGGACCTGGTGGTCCTAGTAGATGACAGGCTCAGCAATAGCATGCAATGCCAAGCTGCTGCAAGCAAAGCAAACAGAATATTGGCATGCTTTAAAAAGGGGATTACCTCCAGAGATAAAACAATAACTCTCCCACTCTACAAGAATCTGGTCCAACCGCACCTGGAGTATGCTGTCCAGTTCTAGGCACCAGTCCTCAGGAAGGATGTGCTGGAACTGGAGAGAGTCCAGAGAAGGGCAACAAAACTAATAAATGGACTGGAAAACATTAGTTATGAGGAAAGGTTACGAGCACTAAACTTGTTCTCTCTGGCGTAGAGCCGCTTAAGAGGGGATATGATTTTAATATACAAATACAGTACTGAGTACTGGTGACTCCACAATAGGGATAAAACTTTTCCGCGTAAGGGAAGTTAAAAAAAAAGTGGTTTAACCTTAAACTACGTAGAGCAGGGATGTCAAACTGGTGGCCCTCCAGCTGTTGCGGTTTGGCACCTGTGGCGTAGAGGGTTCTTTACTGTAAGAGCAGTTTAAAAAAACTATTAGATAAGCACCTGAACGACCGCAACATACAGGCATATACAATGTAATACTGACAAAAATTACACACATAGGTTGGACTTGATGGACTTGTGTCTTTTTTCAACCTCACCTACTACCGTATATACTCGAGTATAAGCCGACCCGAATATAAGCCGAGGCACCTAATTTTACCACAAAAAACTGGGAAAACTTATTGATAAGCCTAGGGTGAGAAATGCGTAGCTACTGTAAGTGGAAAAGAGGGTCAACAATGCCCAGTCATACTGTGCCCATTTGCATGCCTCACTGTGCCCATTTGCAGCCATAGGTCCCCCGAACTTCAAACTCTGTAGTTAAGGGTTCCTAGATGCCCCCTAGCTGCAGCCAAAATTTGGGGTCTCTGGACTCAAAGGGTCCTGAAATGACATTGCTGCAGATGGACACAGTTGACCGACTTTGGGGCCCCACATCTCGGGGTCAGTTAGTGCTAGGAACCCCAAATTTGGTGTGTAAACCCAGCACTATTTAGTGTGCAAACTTAGCACTGCAACATATCCAAAGCTGGGGTTCCTAGCACCAAGTGGCCCCGAGATACGGGGCTCCAAAGTCGGTTCAGAAAATGTCATTCTCTGCTGCAGAAAAGTGCTTGATATTTTCCGAACTGACTTTGGGGCCCTGTATCTTGAGGCCACTTAGTGCTAGGAACCCCAAATTTCGTGTGCAAACCCAGTGGTACTAGCACTACAACATATCCAGCTGGGGTTCATAGCACCAAGTGGCCCCGAGATACGGGGCCCCAAGGTCTGTTCGGAAAATGTCAAGCACTTTTCTGCAGCAGAGAATGATATTTTCCATACCGATTGTGGGGCCCTGTATCTTGGGCCACTTAGTGCTAGGAGCCCCAGATATGTTGTAGTGCTAATTCCACTGGGTTTTCTCACCAAATTTGAGGTTCCTAGCGCCAAGTGGCCCCGAGATACGGGGCCCCAAATTCAGTTCGGAAAATGTCATTCTTTGCTGCAGAAAAGTCCTTGACTCGAGTATAAGCCGAGGGGGGCACTTTCAGCACAAAAAAATGTGCTGAAAAACTCGGCTTATACTCGAGTATATCCGATATGTAACTATGTATTATGTAACTATGTAACTACACACAACACAGAATCAGGCCCTGACCCCTACAACCCTGGCAAACAGATGACTCCAGTCTCACAAATCGTAGCCACGCTCTTGAGCGTCTGACCGCACAAAGGCTTCAACCAATATAAATCTGCCCTCCAATAATACAATTCTTGCCTCCGCACTACCAAGCAGATCTATTTTATCACTCCTATTAACACCTTCTCATCCAGTCCCTGTCAACTCTACTATACCTTTCACTCTCAACTTCATCCTTCACTGCCTCCACCCACTAAGTCACTCACCCAGGAGATCGCCAGTCACTTCAAAATAAGAATGATTCAATTTGTGATCAAATTATCAAATCTCCACTCTACAGATATTCCCCCACTTAACACCCCATGTTCACAGGTAAAATAAACAATCCACTTATTCAACCCTGCTACTATAGATGAGGTTATGTCAAAGAAGGTGTGAATCTTTGAAATGCGTTAACGCCCCCCTGCACCAACCCTGTTTCTTTTACAACACATAGGGGTTGCCACAAGGCAGGGAATAGTAGTGGAGAACGCCGGACACTGGCACCTCTCTGACAGCTGTCAAACCAGGTTTCTTTCATGCCAGCTTAGATACCACAGCTGCTGACATTCACAAGCCTTGCAATGGTGTTTCTGCCTATTCCCATGCTTATTGTCAAGAACCTAACATGTAAGTGTGCTATTTTTGTTTGTTTGTTTGTACAATAAATGCTGTTCCTTTTTGCTGTTTGCGCTACTATAAATGAGGTTGCTAAACAAATTTCTAATTCCCACCTAACCATCTGTCCCCTTGACCCATTTCCCTCTCAAATACTGTGGTCACCCTATGATTCTATCGTACACTCTCTAACCCACATCCTCAATCTCTCCCTCTCTTCTGGCATCTTCCCTAACTCTCCAAAAACATGCACTAGTCACTCTCCCCCCATACTTAAAAAGCTTTCCTTGGAACCCACCAATCTTAACAACCTATGCCCCATCTCCTTGCTCCCCTTTTCCTCCAAACTAATCGAACGCCTGGTCCACAACCCACTGTGGCCACCCTATTAGGAATAATCTTCTTAGTCTCCTTCCGGCTGGATTTTGCCCTCAACACCCCACAGAAACTGCTCTCCTAAAACTCACAAATGACTCACTAACAGCAAAAACCAATGGACACTATTCTGAACTCCTACTTCTGGACCTTTCAGCTGCCTTTGACATGGTTGACCACCCCCTTCTCCTCAAAAAACTTTACTCATTTGGTCTCCGTGGCTGTGCAATTTGCTGGCTCTCATCCTACCTATTCCAATGCACCTTCAATATCACTTACAATTTTACTTCCTCCTCTTCCTTTCTCCGTCGAGGTCCCCCAAGGTTCTGTTCTTGGGCCTCTCCTATTCTCAATCTATTATTCTTATTATTGTAGCACCCTCTACCTTAGGTAGGTGTTAGTTTTTTGTCAAGTGCAGGTAAATTTAGGCAGGCATAGCTGGAAGCTAGGCCTGTTTGATGTGATCTGGGGGCTGGGAGTGGTTTAGTGTAGGCTGGTGACTCACAGGCAGCGTCACTTCTTGATTACCTCCCTCTGGCTCTCAGAAGATTCTCGAAGTAGAGGAGGGCAAGAGAGGTGGAGCTGTCTGGGGTGTGGTAGGGAGCCCTGACCAATCCCCAACTAGGATTGGCAGGGGGCAGGCCTCCTTAAATACCTTGGGTCAGCCCTGCTGGGGAGGAGTTGTTTAAGTGGAAGAACTGAGCAATGGAGTGTTAGGCTGTCGTTGGGCCTTGGAGGGAGCCCCCCTGTCCCTGTCTGGGGGGGTGTCCTTTGGCCAGGGCTTGGAGCTGTGAGGGAACCCCACACAACCCAAGGGGTGTCCTGATCAGGAGTAGGAGAGGACAGCAGGGAACACTGCCGGGCAAATCTTCAGGAAGGATTCACCTGTTGTTTGGTGAGTGACAGGCACAGTCGGGAGATCTGGGAGAGGCATGCCAGGAGTGGATGTAGAGCCAGAGGGAGAGACTGTGATGTTACTGGTGTTAAAGTTGGGCTGCTGCAGCCAGAAGGGCTGGTAGTGTTCGCACAGGACTGACTGGGACCAGTAGTCCACCTAGACACAGCTAGCACAAAAGGACATTTTCTATTGCTATTGGTTGCTACACCAAATGGGCCTGTGGTCCCCTCCCAGCAAATGGCATATCTACAAAGTTAGGACTAATTCAGAGTTGGGCCTAGCCATGTGCTAGCTGCAATAGGAACCAAGTATTGCACAGCAGAGGAAGTAACAGTTCATACAAGAAGCGTTGTGCTGGAGGAGTCTGGGTCTATTCACAGTCTTTAGAGACTGTGAATAGAGGTTCCAATCTACAGTTTCATCACTTGAATGCTATTGATCTGGGCATCTCATATTCCCTTTACCCCATCCAAGTTTAATCCCTCAATAAAACAACAAAAACAAACCTGATGAACTGTTCATTGTCTGGAGAGTGACTGGAAGTTAATGCCAGGCTGGGCAGGGTGACGGGTGCAACTACTACACACCTTAAAAAAAGTATTCATACCCCTTGAAATTTTCCACATTTTGTCATGTTACATTCAAAGATATAAATGTATTTTATTGGGATTTCATGTGATAGACCAACACAAAGTGGCACATAATTGTGAAGTGGAAGGAAAATAATAAATAGTTTTCAAATTTTTATACAACTAAATATCTGAAAAGTGTGGCGTGCATTTGTATTCAGCCCCCTTTACTCTAATACCCCTAACTAAAATCTAGTGGAACCAATTGCCTTCAGAAGTCACCTAATTAGTAAATAGAGTTCACCTGTGTGTAATTTAATCTCAGTATAAATACAGTTGTTCTGTGAAGCCCTCAGAGGTTTGTTAGAAAACCTTAGTGAGCAAACAGCATCATGAAGGCCAAGGGACACACCAGACAGGTTAGGGATAAAGTTATGGAAAAGTTTAAAGCAGGCTTAGGTTATAAAAAATATCCCAAGTGCTCACGGAGCACTGTTCAATCCATCATCCGAAAATGGAAAGCGTATGGCACAACTGCAAACCTACCAAGACATGGCCGTCCACCTAAACTGACAGGCCAGGCAAGGAGAGCATAAATCAGAGAAGCAGCCAAGAGGCTTATGGTAATTCTGGAGGAGCGGCAGAGATCCACAGCTCAGGTGGGAGAATCTGTCTACAGGACAACTATTAGTCGTGCACTCCACAAATCTGGCGTTTATGGTAGAGTGGCAAGAAGAAAGCCATTATATAAAGAAAGCCATAAGAAGTCCTGTTTGCAGTTTGCGAGAAGCTAAGTGGGGGACAAGGCAAACATGTAGAAGAAGGTGCTCTGGTCAGATGAGACCAAAATTTTACTTTTTGGCCTAAAAGCAAAACGCTATGTGTGGCAGGAAACTAACATTGCACATCATTCTGAACACACCATTCCCACTGTGAAACATGGTGGTGGCAGATAAATGCTGTGGGATGATTTTCTTCAGCAGGGACAGGGAAGATGGACAGGGAGTTGATGGGAAGATGAATGGAGCCAAATACAGGGCAATCTTAGAAGAAAGCCTGTTAGAGTCTGCAAAAGACTTGAAGCTGTGGCGGAGGTTCACCTTCCAGCAGGACAATGACCCTAAACATACATCCAGAGCTACAATTGAATGGTTTAGATCAAAGCATATTCATTTTTTAGAATGGCCCAGTCAAAGTCCAAACCTAAATCCAATTGAGAATCTGTGGTAAGACTTGAAAATTGCTGTTCACAGATGCTCTTCATCCAATCTGACAGAGCTTAAGCTATTTTGCAAAGAAGAATGGGCAAAAACGCCAAAAGGACTTGCAGCTTTAATTGCAGCAAAAGGTAGTTCTACAAAGTATTAATTCAGGCAGGGGGGCTGAATACAAATGCACGCCACACTTTTGAGATATTTATTTGTAAAAAATAAAAATTTCCTTCCACTTCACAATTATGTGCCGCTTTGTGTTGGTCTATCACATAAAATCCCAATAAAATACATTTATGTTTTTGGTTGTAACATGACAAAATGTGGAAAATTGCAAGGGGTATGAATACTTTGTCAAGGCACTGTATATAGCGCCAACAGTTTGTGCAGTGCTTTATAATGTTAGAGCAGACAGTACAATTACAATACAATTCAATACAGGAGGAATCAGAGGGCCCTGCTCATTAGAGCTTACAATCTAGGAGGGAGGGTCAACTGATACAAAAGGGTAAAAAACTGTGGGGGATGATCTAATGAAGAAAATTAAAGTACAGTTGTTCCGTGGAGGCAGGAAAGGCTTCTCTGAAGAGAAAAGTTTTCAGGGATCGCCTAAAAGTGGATAGATTTGGAGACAGTCTGACAGATTGGGGTAGGGAATTCCAGAGAATGGGAGAGGCTCGGGAGAAGTCCTGGTGGCGAGTATGGGAGGAGGTGATGAGGGATCTAGAGAGCAGGAGGTCTTGGGAGGAACGAAGAGGATGATTAGGTTGGTATTTTGAGACTAGGCTAGTGATGTAGCTGGGGGCAGAGTTGTGGATGGCTTTGTAAGTTATTGTTAGTATTTTGAAATTAATTAGTGGGGTCAGTGGCAGCCAATGGAGGGATTGACAGAGAGGGGTAGCAGACACTGAGCGGTTTGTAAGGTGGATGAGTCTGGCAGCAGCATTCATGATGGACTGAAGGGGGGATAGCCTATTTAAAGGTAAGCCAATGAGGAGGGAGTTGCAGTAGTCGAGGTGAGAGATAACCAGGGAGTGACTAGGAGATTTGTTGTTTCATTGGTTAGAAAGGGACACAGTTTGGAGATGTTGTGGTGGTTGAGGCGGCAAGCTTTGGAAAGGGATTGGATGTGGGGCCAAAAGGAGAGTTCAGAATCTAGGATAACATATAGTACCCTGGCATGTGGGGATGGGTGGATGGTTGTGCTATTGCTCTTGTGAGAGAAGTCAGGGGAAGAGGCACGTGGGGGAGGAAATATTATGAGCTCAGTTTGGACAAGTTGAGTTTGAGGAAGTGGTGTGACATCCATACAGATATGTCTGTTAGTAAGTTAGTGATGCGTGAGGAGACTGATGGAGTGAACTGAGGGGTGGAGAGATATATTTGGGTGTCATCAGCGTAGAAATGATATTGGAAGCCATGGGAGGCTATCAGCTGACCCAGGGAGGAGGTGTAGATTGAAAATAGGAGAGGTCCAAGAACAGAACCTTGGGGGACCCCGACGGAGAAAGCAAGAGGAGAGGAGAAGGTATCAAAGGCAGCTGAATAGTCCAGAAGTAGGACTACAGAATAGTGTCCGTTGGTTTTTGCTGTTAGTAAGGCATTTGTGAGTTTTAGAAGAGCAGTTTCTGTGGAGTGTTGAGGGCGAAATCCAGATTGAAGGGGATCAAGAATGTTATTCTTAATGAGGTGGTCACTCGTTCTTAATGAGGTAGATCAGGCGTTCAGGGAGTTTAGAGTGAAAAGGGAGCAAGGAGATAGGGCATAGATTGTGAAGATTGGTAGGGTCCAAAGATGGCTTTTTAAGTATGGGGGTGACCAGTGCATGTTTTAGAGCGTTGGAGAATATGCCAGAAGAGAGGGAGAGATTGAAGATGTGGGTCAGAGAGTGTAGGACAGAGTCAGAGGTTGACTGTAGTATTTGAGAGGGAATAGGGTCCAGGGGACAGGTGGTTAGGTGGGCGTTGGAAATGAGTTTAGCAACTTTGTCTAAAGTAGCAGGTTTGAATAAGGGGAGTGTTATTTGTACAGTACCTGTTGACATGGGGTGTTAAGTGGGGGAGATACCTGTAGAGTGGAGATTTCATCACGAATTGAATCAATCTTATTTTTAAAGTGATTAGCAATCTCCTGGGCAGTGAGTGAGTTAGTAGGTGAAGGCAGTGGAGGACAAAGTAGAGAGTTAAAGGTAGAGAAGAGTTGACGGGGACTGGATGAGAAGGTGTTAATGAGAGTGATAAAATAGGTCTGCTTGGCAGTGTGGAGGCAAGAATTTTATTTTTGGAGTGCAGATATATATTGGTTGAAGTCTTTGAAAGACTTAGTCTTATGCCACAGACACTCAAGAGCATGGCTACATTATTTGAGACTTCTGGTGTCATCTGCTTGCCAGGGTTGTAGGGGTTGAGGCCTGATTCTGTGCGTAGTGAGGGGGGAGAGCTCATCCAGGATTGAAGACAGGGATTTGTTGTAGACAGTAGCTTGGGACAGCTGGGACAAGTTAGGGGTGAGATTTTATCATAGAGGTGGTCAGTAGCAGAATAGAGAAGAGAATGGTTGAAGTGGCGAAGGTTTCTACGGGTGATGGTTAGGCAATTGGAGGGAAAGGTGGTGGAAGACAGGGAGAGAGAGAAACTAAAAAGGTGGTGATCAGATAGAGGAAAAGAATTGTTGGAGAGGTTGCATGAAGTGCATAGGTAGGAGAATACAAGGTCAAGGGTGTTGCCATTAGAGTGAGTAGAAGCCTGTACCTATTGCTTTAGATCAAACGAGGAGGTTAGACACCTTCTCCCTGGGTCAGCTGATAGCATCCCATGGCTTTTAATATAATTTCTACGCCGACAACACCCAAATCTATCTCTCCACCCCTCGAGTCACTCCATCAGTCTCCTCATGCATCTCTAATTTACTAACAGACATGTCAGTCTGGGTGTCACACCACTTCCTAAAACTCAACCTGTCCAAAACTGAGCTCATAATATTTCCTCCCCACATGCCTCTTCCCCTGACTTCTCTGTCAAGAGCAATGGCACAACCATCAACCCATCGCCGCATGCCAGGGTGCTAGGTGTTATTCTGGACTCTCCTTTTGGTCCCACATTGAATCACTTTCCAAAGATTTCCATCTCAACTTCCACAACATCTCCAAAATATGCCCCTTCGTTACCAATGACACCACAAAGCTCCTAATTCACTCCCTGGTAATCTCTTGCCTTGACTGCTGCAACTCCCTCTTTATTAGTTTACCTTTAAAAAGGCTATCCCCTACTGAGTCCATCATAAATGCTGCTGCCAGACTCATCCACCTTACAAGCTGCTCAGAGTCTGCTAATCCCTCCATTGGCTGCCACTCACCCAACAAATTAAATTCAAAATACTAACAATAACTTACAAAGCCATCCACAACTTGGCCCCCAGCTACATCACTAACCTAGTCTCAAAATACAAACCAAATAATTTTTTCCACCCAAGACCTCCTGCTCTCTAGTTCCCTTGTCATCTCCTCCCATGTGTGCCTCTAGAACGTCTCCCAAGCCTCTCTTATGCTTTGGAATTCCCTACCCAAATCTGTCAGATTATCTCCTGCTCTAACCACTTTTAGGCGATCCCTAAAAACTTTTCTATTCTGAGAAGCCTATCCTGCCTCCACCTAACAACTGTACTTTTATTCTCATCCTTCACAGTTATTACCTTTTCTATTACTTGACCCTCCCTTTTAGGGCCCTTTCACACTGGGGCTGTTTGCAGGCGCTATTGCGCTAATAATAGCGCCTACAAACCGACCCGAAAGTGCCGCTGCTTTGTCTCCATTGTGAAAGCCCCGAGGGCTTTCACACTGGAGCGGTGCGCTAGCAGGATGGGAAAAAAAGTCCTGCTAGCAGCATCTTCGGAGCGGTGAAGGAGCGGAGTGTATATCGCTCCTTCACCGCTCCTGCCCATTGAAATCAATGGGACAACGCGGCTATACCGCCGGTAAAGCGCCTCTGCAGAGGCGCTTTGCGGTGGTTTTTAACCCTTTCTCGGCCGCTAGAAATCGATTTTCTAAAAAATACAATAAAATAGAATATAAAATCATAAAGCAATAGAATACATATATATATAATATTTTTTTGTATTCTGTTTTATTGTTTTTCTATGCTTTTCTTTTCTTTTCTATTATTTTCTATTCTATAATAGTCTTTTCTATTCAAATTCGAAATCATTCGATACGAAATTCGAATTTCAGAACATGGCTTCTGAAGATCGAATTTCCTATAGAATGTATTGGAATTAAAATAGAAAAGATTTGAATAGAAAAAATAGAAAAGAATAGACTAGAAATTTGAATATCATATAGAATTACATCGAATTTGAATAGAAAAGATTAGAATAGAAAAGAATAAACTAGAAAAACATATATTGTATTTTATTCTATTCTGTTCTATTGTTTTTCAATTCTATTCTTTTCCATTATTTTCTATTCTATTCTAATCTTTACTATTCAAATTTAAAATCATTCTATATGAAATTTGAATTTCGGAAAATGGTTTTATATATATATATATATATATATATATATATATATATATATATATATATATAAAACCATTTTCAGAAATATATAGAAATATATAGAATGAAATCGAATTAGAATAGAAGAAAATAATAGAAAAGAATAGACTAGAAAAACAATAGAATTATATATACAGTGCCTTGCAAAAGTATTCAACCCCTTGGCATTTTTCGTGTTTTGTTGCCTCACAACCTGGAATTAACATGGATTGTTTGAAAATTTGCATCATTTAATTTCCAGAACATGCCCACAACTTTGAAGATGTTTCTTTTTTTTTTTTGTAAAGCAAACAACAAATAGGACAAAATAACAGAAAAAGTCAATGTGCATAACTATTCACCCCCCCTAAAGTCAATACTTTGTAGAGTCACCTTTTGCGGCTATCACAGCTCCAAGTCGCTTTGGATAAGTCTCTATGAGCTTGCCACATCTTACCACTGGGATTTTTGCCCATTCCTCCTTGCATAACTGCTCCAGCTCCTTCAAGTTGGATGGTTTGCGCTTGTGAACAGTAATCTTTAAGTCTGACCACAGATTTTCTATTGGATTGAGGTCTGGGCTTTGACTAGGCCATTCCAACACATTTACATGTTTCCCCTTAAACCACTCAAGTGTTGCTTTAGCAGTGTGTTTGGGGTCATTGTCATGCTGGAAGGTGAACCCCTGTTCTAGCCTCAAATCACGCACAGAGTGGTACAGGTTTTGCTCAAGAATATGCCTGTATTTAGCACAATCCATCTTTCCCTCAACCCTGACCAGTTTCCCAGTCCCGACTGCTGAAAAACATCCCCACAGCATGATGCTGCCACCATCATGTTTCACAGTGGGGATGGTGTTCTTTGGGTGATGTGATGTTTTGGGTTTGCTCCAAACATAGCGTTTTCTTTGATGGCGAAAAAGTTCAATTTTAGTCTGATCAGATCAGAGCACCTTCCTCCAAACATTTTGGGAGTTTCCCACATGCCTTTTCGCAAACTCAGAATGTGCCATTTTGTTTAGTGCTGAAAGTAATGGCTTTTTTCTGGCCACTCTGCCATAAAGCCCAACTCTATGGAGCGTACGGCTTATTGTCGTCCTATGTACAGATACTCCAGTCTCTGCTGTGGAACTCTGCAGCTCCTCCAGGGTTACCTTAGGTCTGTGTGCTGCCTCTCTGATTAATGCCCTCCTTGCCCGCTCCATGAGTTTTGGTGTGCGGCCGTCTCTTGGCAGGTTTGCTGTTGTGCCATGTTCTTTCCATTTGGTCATGATAGATTTGATAGTGCTCCGAGGGATCATCAAAGATTTGGATATTTTTTTATAACCTAAACCTGACTTGTACTGTTCAACAACATTGTCCCTTACTTGTTTGGAGAGTTCCTTGGTCTTCATGGCAGTGTTTGGTTAGTAGTGCCTCTTGCTTAGGTGTTGCAGCCTCTGGGGCCTTTCAAAAAGGTATGTATATGTAATGACAGATCATGTGACACTTAGATTGCACACAGGTGGACATCATTTCACTAATTATGTGACTTCTGAAGGTAATTGGTTGCACCAGAGCTGTTTATGGGCTTTATAACGAAGGGGTTGAATACATACGCACATGCCAATTATCAGTTTTTTATTTCTGAAAAAAGTTTTATGAATATATTTTTCTAATTTTACTTCACCAACTTAGACTATTGTGTTCTGATCCATCTCATATAATTCAGATGAAAAAAAAGCATTGAACTAAAGGCTGTAATGTAACAAAATAGGTAAAAAGCCAAGGGGGTGAATACTTTTGCAAGGCACTGTGTATATATATATATATATATAATATATATATATATATATATATATATATATATATATATATAAAATATATATATATATATATATATATATATATATATATATATATATATATATATATATATATAAATAAAGTTCCAAAGGTTGCTGCACTTAAAAATTTGTTGCTTTATTCCATCAAATCTCTCTCTCTCCAGGGAATAGCCCCCCCTAACCCGTTTGCGCAGTTGCAGTACAAGACTTAGTCCAGCATACCTGTGATAACATCCTACAGGTAATACCAGGGGTCCGGCAATCATTTTCGTGTGTCTCCTTCCCCTTTAACTGATATTGAAAAACTCCTGGTATGCTGACCAGGTTTCTGAACCAAGACACGATTCTTATAAATGGCTCGTCCCTGCCGCCATGTCCTGGAACCTCACCCACATTGAATTGTCAGGTGTCCTTTGTAGCTAAGGTACATGCAAATAGTCCCAAATAAGGTCCCTTTCCCATTCCTCCCGGGAAACTTCCACAATGTCCATCATTTTCTCTGGAACATAAGGGTAATCTAACCCATACTCTTGTGCAACCCTCTTTTGAATGTCCCTCTGGAACCTTGATAACCTTGGTAGTTCCTTAGGCTTTCCTCTTCCAGGCAACACACAAGAGTCCGGGGCCTTAACAGCCCTTTGCTGGTATGCAGGTGCCCATTTGTGCAATGCGTCCGTGGACGTCTTGGTTAGGGGTGTTGGGGTTGCTGGGAAGGTGGCTTTCCAGAGCCCCGGAGATAGCACTCAATGAAGTGGAGCTCTCCACATACCACTCCTCCTCGTCACTGGAACCACTGGACCAAACAAACAAATGTTCCAAAGATCCGTACCTCTCCAGCACTTCTGGGAAACCCCAATATACGGCCCGGCCCTTGCTTCCCCTGCCCAGCTCACCTGAGAGATCACCCTCTTCCACTAGTGGCTCCCTCTGGACAGGTTCAGCAAGGGGCTTACTTGAACAGGTCGGCTTTTCAGGGAGGTTTCCCGGGGCTTACTCAATTACTCTAACAACCCCCGGATACCCGACCAGACCACAGGCCTCCCCTATGGATTCTACCTGGCCCTTCGGCGTTTCCAATTTTAAGGACTCTGGACGGAACTTCTCCGCTGCACTTCCAGTGGTATCTCGGCCCTCTCCGGCCCTCCGGAGGTTTAAGGCTGGCAACCACGTGGTAGTAGTTCACCTCCTGCTGTTCAGGTCCCAGTCACGTTAGCTGCAAGCTGCAATGGCCACAGCAAGCCCAGGCGGTGACTCTCATGGTGGGTTTCCGGCAGCCAGGACAGATCAGGCATAGTCTCTCCACTCCATCCACTACTCCCAACGCTAGCCCACCGGTAACTTCCAGGTGGATGCCGGTGTCTACAAGGATCCGTTCCTGTGGTTCAGTATATTGCTGCATGGCCGGCGGGCTGGTAAAGCTCCGTGCCATCTTCCACTGCTGAGAGCACAATGTGTGTGACGCTGGTAAACTTTCCTCTGGGGCGTGACTCCACCCCCTCCTCTCGCTGATCCAGCGCACGAGGAACTGTAGCTCTTCATCTCTATTGTGCGCACCAGCGACCCCTGGCGGCAGGCACAATAGAATTGCAGGTTAAACAACCAATACTGTTTCACAGTGAAAATGTCCCTTGCGATGTCCCAACTGTAAGAGGAATGGTCCCTGTATAATCTCCGGCCTCACCACCCCCTGTGTCCATCATTCCAAGGGCAACAGCGACATCCACAACTCCCTCCACATTTTCAGCTGTGTAGCAGGATAATTTTAGCAAACAGTGGCGATGCTGGCGCTATACCCATGCCAGCCACCTCTGTACAATGGCAAGGTGCCGCCTGCAATGGTCCCTTGGGACTATCCGGAATACAGTCACTGATTTGCCGGTTACTGTCTGCAGGGTTGCTAGGGGTAACAGACTAGCAGAAAAGGTAAAATCTTGGTGGGACCTCCATGTAGCGCACTACCCCCGTAGGAGCTGCTGGGTAGTTCATTCCTCTTGGCTAGTGTTGTTTTATTACACCCCTTCCTTGAACTGATGACACAGCAGACAGTCTTAACAGATAAACGTGAAACTTTATTCTTTTCCATTGGTGCATAGCTGAAAAGAATGTGTGATATGTACACTCTGTATCATCAGGAAGAATGAGCTGCCTTTATAATCTTGGTTCCTGTAATGGTAGTTATAACCTTTTCTCTTTGTTAAACCGACAGCGCCCCTCTGAAAGGCACCTTGGGACTCACCTGCCCATCTTGACTTCCGCAATCCTTTCTGGTCGGTTCAGGACAAGTCCGAGATAGCCCCACTCTACCGCATCTCTTGACATTTACTTCCTGCTCCACATGTTCAGAACCATCCCATACAGTAATGTCTGATCCATGACTCCTGGAGATTCTTTAAGTGTCTTTAGCCACCTCCTTTCCCGCATGGCACGCTCCTCTCCCCCTGAGGGGAGAGTACCCCAGGCTGCACCAACTTCTACATGATGTCTTCTTCTGCAAATCTTTTCCCATCCAGCCTTTGGACATGTGACCCACAGTTTATATAGGCTTGATAGCCCCTGCCCACTCAAATGAATGATTGGTTCAGGGTAGCCCATACAAATTATCTGCATCCTGTTTCCAAACCACCTTCCCTCCAGCACCTCTCACTGGAAGAACAGGGCATCACTCTCAACAGAATACAGGTGGTCACACCCCCAATTCTACTCTGCCATTTCTCCCAACCAAATCAAACCCAACCAGGCTTAAACCAACAGGCTAATGCACTGGAATTTTTACCTAACACTAACCTTCACTAACTAATTAGCACACACCTAAGTAGGTGTGCGCTACATCTGTATGACCTGAGGCTAGTCACTTCACTGGGTATATGTAAGGGATTACAACTACTTTACCAGAATGCAGGGCATCATAGTAGTTCAGCCCAAACCATGCAGTGTCCATGCACAGATGTAGGTCCTAGTCCACCTATGCCCATTCTCCTGGTCACCAGACAGTTAACCTCTCCTCACCTAGCGTACTTACACATAGCCCTATGTTTGACACGTGGTCCAGATGAAAGCTCCAGAAATCAATATATTGATAGAGGCTAAAATGAACAGAGAGTTAAACATAAATGAGCACACTGCAGGTAAATTTGAAGACAGTCTGCTAGACAGAGTAATAGCTACTGTATGCCAAAGTAACTTAGAATCAGGCTCTGTACCACTAAGGAATTAACACGTAAATCAGCAAATTTAGCAATAAACAGTGCATAAAATGAAATCAATGCAACTGTGAATAATACTACTACAATTGGGTTAGAGTGCACTCTCATGGAATGACTAGGGTATGGTGTAGCATCCACTGAGAGATAACTCTTAACTAAAGCCCCGTACACACGATCCAAAAATCGGATGACGGATCGTCTGTTTTTTACATGCTAGTTGCATATCGAACATGAAGAGTTTGCTAAAATTACAAAAATTCTCGTACGACAGAATAAAAAATCAGAAGTGATGTCATGTGTTGTATTTGCATTGTATTTTCGAATGACAACTGTACAAAAATCGTACCATCTGGTATCTTACGAGAAAAATTTTCGTGCTTGTCTGATCGGATAATATTGTGATTGACTCTCGAAAGCTCTGTATTAACGATCCAATTATGGTACGATCACTTCAAAAGCGATATTTTTCGTACGATTTTCTGATCCTGAAAGAAAGACGTGGTCTCTTGGTAGCTACTGTAAGGGCAGTCTTTAGTCCTAATGCTTCAGTTGGTTAGTGTTGGGACCCAATAACACTGTTTGCGAACTTGAGGATAAGGCCTCAATAAGGCCTGCAGGCAGTACTAGAGCTATAAAACAGCTGTGTATTGTGTTTCCAAGGGATCAGTCATAGCTAATAATAGCTACAAATCAGAGTCACAAGGTCTCGCCAAACCTGGCAACACAGTAGCAGTGGTCCCTCTGGTTAGGTTTCTGTTCATGCTGGGTTGCCTGGGAGGGCTCCAATCAGTAGCACAGCAAAGTCTGTATCCTAGCAGTGGCTCTGTCCCTCCACACTCAGGTCACAGTTCTGTACTCTCTGGTTTCCCCACACAGCAATGGCTTTCCAGTGGTCCTCTCACTACCTCTGACTGCACTGCACTCTCCAGTGACATTTTTGCCCAAGCAAATCCTGTTCTCTCCTCCCTCTTTAAGCACTGCTCTGTGGTAATTGTAATTCAGAACCCATAGTCTCCAATGAGTAGCCCTCCTAAAAGGACTATATATCTCTTTGCCTGCTTCAATCATCAGGGAGAAGGGGAAAAGGAGTGGCTGCACCACTCCAGCCCTTTTCCTTTCAATGGGTCTCACTGCTGCTGGCAGGTGGAAAGGGGGGAGTGGAGTGAGCAGGGGAATTTCACACAGAGCTGTAGCTGAACCTCTCTGCTGTCACAGCACAGCCACTCTGCCATGATACCTGGTGGGGGGGGGGGATTGGTAGTGAGTGGAAACACACAGGGCCAGCAGGCAGCACTCAGCTGCAGGGGTAAAAAATAATAGACATGTGCGGTTCGTTTTGTTCTGAATGAATATTCAGAAAAAATGTTTGTTATTCGGAGATTTGGATATATTTCCGAATACCTGAATTATAATATAAACAAATTTTACTAAATTCTCTGAATAATGTAAGGAATAATAATCAAATTTTACATTGAACTCCAGTCGAATTCTAACTACACATATTGCTGAAATCAATGACTTTGTGTGTTTATTAGAGTACCATTTCGAAATAATGCTGTTTTTGTTAAGCCAAAGGTGATTTAAAGAGTCATTGTAATTATTTCATGAAGATTTTTCTTTTGTTTGTTCACTTTGCTGCATTCAAATGGAAAACAATATAACATTTTAGTTTCGACCGATTTGAAAATGTATTGATTGAAACGATTTGAATTGAAAAAAATCAGTAAATTCGAAGAAAATTTGAAAATTCCGAATACGAATTCCAAATACGAATTGAACGAATCAGCCGAATAGAACTAAACAAAATAACTAGATTAACGAATCAAAATGAAACGAAACAAATTTTTTCACCATGCACATGTCTAGTAAATCACATTACACTAGTAGGAGTGCTCTCAATTGTCAGTTTTTGCTGGTAAATATAAAAGGCAGCTCTGTAGCCCATCACATTTTATTTACAAGCAGTGTAAGTACAAGCACAAGCAGTATAAATACAAGTACAAGCAGTATAAGTACCTGAATTTTTCTTGGTATCAGACTTTTGCAGTCTGCACAGCAGAGGCGGCGGGAAAAGCAGCACAAAGAGCCAATCAGGTTTACTGCTGGCAAGGGGCCATGCTGATAGCACAAGAGAGCAGAGTGATGGAGAGATGATCTCATCAGTGTGTAGTTGCTTCTTGTTTAAAGCAAAAGGGAGTAAATTAAAGCAAAAGTGCAGCAGGGAAAGATCAGGTCCACTCCTCTGCTAGAATGGGCTGTGTTGTGTGGCAGAACATTTTAAACTACAGATCCAAATATGCCTTGCATCTGAACATAGTACAGGTGCAAGGCATTATGGGAGTTGCAGTTTAAAAAACAGTCACATGATTAGTAGTTAGTGACATAGACGCTGCACATTCCTAAAATGCTACTTTCTTATTGTAGCTAATGCACATATCATTGGAACCAATTTTTAACAATCCAATACTTGCATTTAGAGTTTTATATATCATCTAAGGATCTGGCTGGTCTGGTGATGTCAAATGTCAATCCCCTTCTTCCTTGCAATGGCAGTTTTAGAGTTTTATATGTCATCTAAGGATCTGGCTGGTCTGGTGATGTCAAATGTCAATCCCCTTCTTCCTTGCAATGGCAGTTTTAGAGTTTTATATATCATCTAAGGATCTGGCTGGTCTGGTGATGTCAAATGTCAATCCCCTTCTTCCTTGCAATGGCAGTGGGCAGTCCTTACTCATGCACTAGAGGGTGCTCACATAATGACATGTGGGCAATGTTCAATGCAGTATTGCCCCAAGCCCAGGCCAGCATGGTGACACCCATCTATTACTGCCTGGTCTCAGAAGTGGAATGAATGAAAGTGAAGGTCATTCAACCTGGAAGACTGGCAACATTTAATGGCGGAGAGAAGTTTCTGCAGGGGACAGGTCTGGATTATAGATACATTTTGCAGCAGCAGCTGCTGTTTTTTTTTTTTTTTTTTTTTTTTTTTATATGTGCTCTACAGAAAAATTACATTACTATTTAAAAGTAGAGTTCTGCTATTACTACTATTTCCTATCCAGCATTAGCAGCATTTTGCCTAATTCTTGTGTTCCTAACATTAATCTTTTAGCAAAATGTTTGTATGCAACACATTTATTACATTACTTACATGTAAAGGAGTCACCCTACAGTATATACTAATGCCTCGCTGAACTATCCATATTGATGTATCCTAGAGTAACTTTTTCCTAAAGTTAATTTCTGCATCTCACTTCTGCTTTTAAGCTAAGATTTCTCAAAAATGTAGTTATTTTTATTACTATGAAGTCCACGTGCCTCTGACACACACAGCCGCTGCTTTTTCTTGCGCAGTTATTTCCGGTACATTGTGTGCCCACTTCCCACAGCTACATGCACATTCCACAGTCATTCTAATATTATAATCTCACTTCTTCTATCAGAAGGCGGTGGCTTAATGAGAAATTTGTGATCATTTTAAATGCAGTAACAATACTGGACTATTTTATTAATTTTTTAAAAATATTAAAATATCTGCAGACAATAAGTGCTGCAAATGCATTTTCAGGGCAACTCAGCTTTAAAATGTCCCTTAGCTTTCACGAATGGCTGAATATCACTTATCACTTAAAAATGCAAAGGCTCACATATATCTACCAGTGCATATATGGCTGTAAACATGAATTTGAGATATTACGCACATGTATTAATTATTTGTCTAGTCCAGTGTATCTTTGCACATTTTTAAAATAACTGAATGAATTACTGAAATAATTAGAATTTTTAAGGGATAAAAAGTTGTCTTAAATTAGAACTAAATCCTCCTATCTGCCAAGGACAGTGCCCTCTTAAAGGGGAGTTCCACCCAAAAATGAAACTTCCGCTTTAATGAAGGTGTCCCCCTGACATGCCACATTTGGCATGTGATTTTTTTGGTGGGGGAGCCGGGACCCTCTTTTTAGAGGGTCCCAGCTCCCACTTCCTCACGGCGCACCGCGGCACCAGAAGGGAGATCACCTCTCCCCCCTCCCTCTTGGCAATCATCTGGGACACATCACAGGTCCCAGATGATTGCCCGGCCAGCCACGGCGCGGCTCACGCATGCGCAGTGGGTGCCCGGCTGTAAAAGCCACAGCGAGGCACCCACAGTTACAATGCCGGCACCCCAGAGAGGAGGGGCTGATGAGCGGGGCTTCGTTCCCCCGCATCGCTGGTGGAACAATTCAGCAGCTGCAGTATTTGTAGCTGCTGACTTTTAATTTTTTTTTTTAACCTCTATTTACATTTGCAGTTGCCACAGTGTTGCACACATGGCTAGCTATGACAATAAGCATTTGAGGGCTTGAAAAATCTGTTGGGAGCTGACATAAGCACATTGGTAACTGTGACAGCTATTGCCAGAGGTATGCCTTGTATGTAGCATACACTGCACATACTGTAAGTTAGCAGGCAGAATTTAGGCTAAACCCCTGCAGGAAACATCATTTTTTTAAGTTTTAAGATCAAAGATTTAATAACATTGGATTTAGTTCCACTTCAAATAATGGTCTGATCACAAAACTCCCCTGCTCATGTCATGGGGAACATGTATTTTTATAGCTTCTGGACTTGTGTTCTCTCCAGAGATAATGTTTATTATAGTTAAACTCCACAATGGACACATTGAATTATGTCTTCCTTTTGTCTCCAAGGAAACTGACGGAGATGATGCTGCATAATAAAGATCTTATGAAATGTTATGTGGTAGTTTTGTCCTGTCCTATTCAATAGGACATCTTCACAGAATTTTGTTGATTTGCACACATAGGAATACAGTAAAATGGAGTACTGTGTTAGCTTAGATAATAATAGGTGTATAGCTACCCCCGTAGGAGCCGCTGGATAGGATGGGTCCTCTGTTCGTTGCCTCAACCTTCTCAAGAACCTCAGCCCCTCCAACACACCAGGTTGAGTGTACAAACAAACATACAATATCACAGGAATTCCCTGAAAGTAATATTTTGTACCCAATAGTAGTGCTATATCAAAGAAAATAGGCATCACACCAGGTAGTAAAGGGTGAACTTAATATATTGTCACCCAATATGGTTGGTAACTAGACAGGCATAAAATGGACTACCAATGGTAATAACACAATTTAGCATACAAAGTGATTAACAGTAGGGACTAGGCATAGGGTGACTTTTGGCGTCCAGATCAGCAAAACAGTAGCAAAGCCAATCAAAGTGCAGCAGTGAGCAATAGTGAAGCTTATTCTGCCGAGTACTAGAATTATACTGCCAGAGGGCATTTATGGTGGCGATGCTAGTCCTAGACTGACTCAGTGTGCACCAAAAAGAAAAGGGGGATGGTAGCAAAGAGGGCAGGGGAACAAAGGGCTCTTGCAGAATAATTATTATGGGAGTGACAGTCCTTTGAGATGTTCCTCTGCTGGTTATTGTTGGGGCCCTTTAAAAGTGTCTGTGCACTTACCAACAGTCCCAGTGAACTTGCATGCAGTATAGGTACAATATAGATACAGTATAGTCTCAGCACAGGTGCAAGGTATATGTGGTGCAGATGCTATAAAGGTTTGGAATAATGAAGTATAGGGTCAGTATAGGTGCAGTCTAGGTTTGGAATAAGTGTGGTATAGAGGGCAGTATGGGTGCTGTATGAATTGGTGTCCTACTTTCAGTGGCTCAGCCCCTGTTAGCATTATCAGCAATGAGCGAATAGCCCTTTCACTAGTCCCTGGGACGCTGCGGTGACCTCTTGTTGTAGAAGGTGGTGCCCCCTCAGTCTCTTACAAAAAGCCTCCAGTGATCAGTGGTGGAAAGTAGAGGGTGGGTGGATGCTCCAGTCTCCCTGCGGCAGCAGTGCAGGTGCTGTGAGGTGGATGGTGCTGCACTACCCCCAAACTCCCAGTCTTAGGCTCAGATCTCCACTGGTATGGTATCCCTGTGGCAGGCAAACATCCAGACAGAAGTGCTCTCTCTCTAACGCCCTTGGTGCCAAAATGAAGAAGCCCCCCCCAATTTATTCAAAATCATCTCTCCACTCCTACCACTGCACTGTGCCTATTGGGATCTGTAGTGTAAGGTGTCTATTCACCCCATTATATGGGTGCCATAACAAACTACAACTACCATGAATTCCCAGTGCTCTGCATAGAAGTTTATAGGCTTGTTTGGTTTTAGTTCTCCCCCTGCTGTCCAGAGGAGAATGGTGTGGAATGACATCCGTATCTCAGTAGAAGGAGAGTAGAAGAAAAGGCAATGTGTCCTTCAGCATCTGGCTACACAGGAAAGTAAAAGTATAGGCGATACCTTTTATTAGCTACAGTGCCTTGAAAAAGTATTCAAACCTCTTGAAATTTTCCAAATTTTGTCATGTTACAACCAAAAACGTAAATGTATTTTATTGGGAACTTATGTGATAGACCAACACAAAGTGGCACATAATTGTGAAATGGAAGGAAAATGATATATGATTTTCAAAATTTTTTACGAATAAATAGCTGAAAAGTGTGGGTGCATTTGTATTCAGCCCCTCTGAGTTAGTACTTTGTAGAACCACCTTTCATCTTTTTGGGTATGTCTCTACCAGCTTTGCACATCTAGAGAGTGACATTTTCTTCTTTAAAAATCTAAAGCTCTGTCAGATTTGATGGAGAGCATCTGTGAACAGCAATTTACAAGTCTTACTACAGATTCTCAATTGTATTTAGGTCTGAACTTTGTTTAGGGTCGTTGTCCTTTTGCAGACTCTAACAGGTTTTCTTCTAAGATTGCCCTGTATTTGGCTCCATTCATCTTCCCATCAACTCTGACCAGCTTCCCTGTCCCTGCTGAAGAAAAGCATCCCCACAACATGATGCTGCCACCACCATGTTTCATGGTGGGGATGGTGTATTCAGGGTGATGTTAGTTTTCTGCCACACATAGTGTTTTGGTTTTAGGCCAAAAAGTTACACTTTGGTCTCATCTGGCCAGAGCATCTTCTTCCACATATTTGCTGTGTCCCCCACATGGCTTCTCACAAACTGCAAACGGGACTTCTTATAGCTTTCTTTCAACAATGGCTTTCTTCTTGCCACTCTTCCATAAAGGCCAGATTTGTGGAGTGCATGACTAATAGTTGTCCTGTGGACAGATTCCCGACCTGAGCTGTGGATCTCTGCAGCTCCTCCACAGTTACCATGGGCCTCTTGGCTGCTTCTCTGATTAATGCTCTCCTTGCCCGGCCTGTCAGTTTAGGTGGATGGCCATGTCTTGGTAGATTTGCTGTTGTGCCATACTCTTTCCATTTTCAGATGATGGATTGAACAGTGCTCCATGAGATGTTCAAAGCTTGGGATATTTTTTTATAACCTAACCCTGCTTTAAACTTCTCCACAACTTTATCCATGACCTGTCTGATGTGTTCCTTGGCTTTCATGATGCTGTTTGTTCACTAAGGTTCTCCAATAAACCTCCTGAGGGCTTCACAGAACAGCTGTATTTATACTGAGATTAAATTATACCCAGGTGGACTCTATTTACCAATTAGGTGACTTCTGAAGGCAATTGATTCCACTAGATTCTAGTTAGGGGTATCAGAGTAAAGGGGGCTGAATACAAATGTACACCACACTTTTCAGATATTTATTGGTAAAAAATGTTGAAAACCATTTATCATTTTCCTTCCACTTCACAATTATGTGCCACTTTGTGTTGGTCTATCACATAAAATAATAATAAAATACATTTACGTTTACATTTTGGTTGTAACATGATAAAACGTGGAAAATTTCAAGGGGTGTGAATACTTTTTCAAAGCAATGTAACTGAATATACTTTGCAGGACAAGTTTTCAAGAATAATCCACTTGTTCATTAGGCAAGATGTCATTCGCAAATCTTCAAACGCTTACCCTAGCAAACAGTTTGGGTTCACTAAAAGGAAAGCAATGGCTATATTTCTATGTTTCTGGTTATTGTTTCACTTTTGCAATACAAATGTGTTTTCAAACTCTCACCGCCACATGTTAGGAAACTCAGATTCTCTGTAAACATTCTTACATATAACCACTTACCCTCTGGAAGACTTACCCCCCTTCGTGACCAGGCCATTTTTTGCTTTTTGGCACTGTGTTATTTTAACTGATAATTGCATGATCATTCAACGCTGTACATAAATGAAATTTAAATCCTTTTTTCCCACAAATAGAGCTTTCTTTTGGTGGTATTTGATCACCACTGTTTTTTTAATTTTTTGTGCTATAAACAAAAAAAAGACCGACAATTTAGAAAAAAAAACAAAAACAATATTTTTTACTTTCTGCTATAAAAAATATCCAATAAAATTTTTAAAAAATCTAATTTCTTCATAAATTTAGACCAATATGTATTTTGCTACATATTTTCTTATTTTCTGGTAAAAAAAAACCCAATAAGTGTATATTGATTGGTTTGAGCAACAGTTATAGCGCCTACAAACTATGGTGTACAGGCATACCCCACTTTTAAGTACGCAATCGGGTTTATTTACTAAAGCTAGAAAGTGCAAAATCTGGATCACTTCTGCATAGAAACCAATGAGCTTCTAACCCCAGCTTGTTCAATTAGGTTTTGGTAATAGAACCTGGAAGCTCTATAGCAGGACTGCGATATTTCAGTGGACAATCTGACACTGACACTTTTGACAGCTTTTAGAAACCAGTGACACTAATACAGTGACCAGTGCTAAAAATTTGCATTGTCACTGTACTAATGACACTGGCTAGGAATGGGGTTAAACATCTAGGGTGATCAAAGGGTTAAATGTGTGCCTAACCAGTGTTTTTGTGTTTATTATGTGCTGTTTTTTTAAGGGATGTGCTGGATTTTATTCCCTGCTCTGCAGGGAAACAAAAAAACACCATATCCCCTCTGACAGGACAGAGTTGCCTTGTTTACATAGGCAGAGCTGTGTTCTGTGTTCCTCCTAACAGATCAGCAGGTGGTGGCAGACATCCATTGGCCATCAGTGATCCACTTCTGCTGTGCCTAATCACAGCATGGCCTTGGCACCGGCAGCATGCACGCATGCCCCCTACCTGGAAGTTCCAGATCAGGTACTAGGTACGTGCTCCTGCACAGGCGAGCCACTCTGCCAAAATACTCATACGTGAGGCGGTCGGTAAATGGTTAAACGGACGTGTCTGAAAATGCCAGCTGCACGTGAGGGTCTATGGTAGCCGTTCCAAGGATAGAAACAAGTAGATCAGTAGATCGCTGATGCCATGCTTGTCTCCTGCACACTGTCAGTCCCTGACAGGAACACTCAATGAACTACCATGATGGTCCACAGCGCTGTGGTAGTTCATTACAAAACTTCAAACCGACAGGCGTTAATGATGTTGGGCTTGTGGTTCATTCAGACACACGAAGCTGTGTGTCTGAATGACGTGGCCGCATGGGCGGAACCCCGCACAGTGCGCTGTTTTCTAAACAGTGGTAGCTAGTATGGGGAACTTCTCTTTATACTGCTGCCACTGGGAGGGGAGGGGGGGGGGGCAGGCGCGGCGGCTGCAGTGTTGGTAAAGAACAACAGCAAGTAATGCAAAGTTGTTAATAAACTGAAAATACTCTATGAATTATACCTATCTATGCAGCAGATGGTGCTGTAGTATTATAGTGCATAGTTCTTGTTTTCTGTGATATAACAGGATGTATTGTCTATCTCAGTGCATGTACTTGTATATTCCTGCTTCCTGTTCATGTTTCTCCATGCTGTAAGACATGTAATATATTTCTCTATGGAAGTAAAGCCATATTACTGCATCCAAGAAGCTTCCAGCCTTTATTGCAATATTCTGCACAATAGGTTATGGGCCTAGGCACCCAGCAAACCCAGCAGCATCCAGAGGCAGTTGAAAGAATGCTCAGTGAGTACAGCAAGTCAGTGAATACTGTATACAAGCTACTGAAACATGGCAAGCGGTTCAGATGTGAAGTTTGCAATTGAAAAGCTGATCAATGCAATTACCAGCTGTGGAAGTTTAAACTAGAAGTGTTTCTCACCAAGGATGACTTGTGACAAGTTCTGAATACAGTCAGACCCACAGACGGAGAGAATGAGGACTGGGATAGGAAGGAAAGACAGGCAAAAGCAATTATAAGTTTACTATTATTACTATTGGAAGATGACCAGCTTATCCACATAAGAACAGAGAAAACGGCCAAAGGTATGTGGACTCCATTTCAAAAGCTGCATGAGCATTCAAGTCTAAACAGCAAACTGTTTTTGCTGAGAAAGTTGTACAAGATGAGACTACAGAAGGCCAGCAAATGTGTGACCTTGTGAATGCTATGCTAGAGATCATAGAGCAGCTGTGTGCCATCAGGGAGGACATAAAAGATAATCATATTGTTGCCCCGCTCCTCTGCAGCCTTCTAGAGACATATGCACCTCTCATTAACGCTTTAGAAACCAGACCCGAGAAGGAGCTGACACTGGAATATGTCAAAGGGAAATTAACCAATGAATATGACAGAAGGAAAGAAAATATGCACCATGATGACAAAGGGTTACAGAATACTACAACCAAAGACTGACAAAGTGACAATAAGCCGTAGTGTTTATTTTGATGAGAGCCCATCACCAGAAACACTGATCCCTATGAAAGCTGTAAAGTGAATAGTCCAAGCAAACCAGAAGAAAAGGTCAACCAAAGCGAACCTTTGCAGGTGTCAGAACAAGAGGTGGAACTCACATTGCCTAATTCAAGTTCCCCACCAGATTCTGCTGAACTGCCTGAAGTCAGAAGATCCACTTGGACTACAAAGGGGATACCACCCAGAAAGCTGTCATACACTGTCAAAACACACAGCATACATGAACCAACATCCTGGGAAGACATTAAAACTGCCAAAATTTGAAGCCAATAAATGGAGAAAGGCAGCAGAAGAAGAATTAAAGTGAGTTCAAGAAAATAAAACCTGAACACTCACAGCGCTCCCTCCTAACAGCAAAACTATAGGAAGTCAGTGGACTTTCAAAATAAAGTCAGACGCTAAAGGGAATATCCACAAATACAAAGCCAGACTAGTTACCAGGGGTTACTGTCAGAAATTTGGTGAAGATTACGATGAAACATTCGCTCAATACCAAGTGCACCACCCTTTGGGCTCCTTCTGCTAATCTCGTGTTATTAGAAGTTTGGTGACAGACGATTCGCGCTTTTCAGCCTCGTGCTATTCCGATCGTTACTGCTCTTCAGTTTGTGCTTGTGGGTTCGTACTTTATATTATGTATTTGATCACATTGCGTACTTGTCCGCTCGTTTCTGATTTTCAGCTCCGGCCTTTCTTTTTTTTTAGTGCTGTTAGTTCGTTCTGACCAGCCGACCATTTTGAAGCCATGAGGACCCTCACCCCGGACCAGAGGGTTTATAACTACCGCCTGGCCAGAGCCAGAAGAGTGGTGGAGAACGCTTTAATGGCCAGCCGGTTCCGCCTATTCCTTACGCCAATCAACATGGCGGAATATAAACTTAACCATATAATCCTTGCATGCTGCATTCTCCACAACTATTTAAGGAGAAATGTAATGAACTATGTGGCCTCAGTTGGGCCTGAGGCCGGACTTCAACAAGAAACCCTGACAGCGCTTGAAGCTGGCCGTCCTGGCTTTCCCCCCAAATCGCCCGCGAAGTAAGACAGAAGTATGTCGGGTACTTTGCGGGTAGGGGGGCCATTGATATGCCAGAAACTGTTTCAAAAATGTTTTAACTTAAAATGAAACAAGATTTCCTTTAATTTACTGCCTGGGTTTCTTTTAGCTGTCTCCTAGGTTCTCAAATGTTTTTTTATTTTTGGACATTTTCTTCAATATTGCAAATGTAATTTATTTGATACATGAGGTGACAATCTCTTCTTCAGCGAAAAATTATTATGTTGTGGGTCTGCTATACACACCTTGTTTTTGTTGTTAATGTATGTAATGCATTACTGAGTAAAATATTCATCATTTTCAGCACCATGAATGAATTTTATGGAATCACGAAAATGACGTGATTGTGGCAATTTTTAAAGCACTGTGGGTGTTATTTACTAAATGAAAATCCACTTTGCACTCCAAGTGCACTGCAAAAGTGCACTTGAAACTGCACTGAAACTGCACTTGTAGTGCAAAGTGGATTTGCCTTTAGTAAATAACCCCCATTGTCACTGTAAAAACCAACTTACTACAAAAATTGCTATTGAGCATTGAAAGAAGAAGCCACACATTGTTGAGTAGAAAACATTTTACTCAAAGCACATTCACATGTGCGTTAGAAAAGGGTTTTTGAACAAACCAACATCTTTGGTGTATAATTTTTTTTTTAACAATGTAAATATCCTTTTTTTTGGTTAAACAGGCATGTTTCTATGCATAACATACATAACTCAGGAACTTACAAAGTTCAACTTTGATAAAGTGAAGGCAAAATCAGACATGAGTATGTCCAAACTGTGTTGATATTGCCTTCATCAGATGGGGTGATCTCACCCCTGTAAAAGCCACATTTTGAAGATGGACACAAATTGTGATTCAAACTGGGGATGTGTTTTGAGGGTGCAGCCCCTTCCTTTTACCTACTTAAGTTGCGAGGAAGGGGTTGCACCCACAAAACTCGTGCATTGATATCCCGTGATGGCAGATAGCTGATGTTGACACACCGTGTGCATATTCAAAATTTGGCTTTTAAAATACTTTAAAACTTTTTTTAAAAAGCAAAAATACACAAGAAAACGGTACAATTTTTGTGTGTTTTATATTCTGTCTAAAACATCAATGATGTTCTTCATTTTTTGTTTAACATCATTGATGTTTTCCTTTATATTTTTTAAATCGCGATTGCACCCCATTCTCTCCCCACTGAGGATCTGGACACTTTCACTGATTCTTCTTCCACAACATCCACATCACGTAAAATAAAAAAACACACCATGTATTATAAATATGGCCTTTCTCACATTTGGGTTTGGGTAAGGTCCATGCTTCCCGTCATAGTCAGCCCTCTTCAAGATGTCCACCATCTCTAAAAGGACATATTTGAGGCCTTAAATCTCCTCCGGGATAGGGATGTTCGTGGCTCCGGCCTTTCGTTGTTGCTGCTCTCCTCTGCATGCACCTGTTGTCTCTCCGCCATGTGCTCTCCCACTGCGCCAAAAGAGAAGAGGCGGGGAATATACTAGAAAGGATGTCGGGGTGGGCGGAGTTTCACGCATGCACAGTGTACATAAAGCGTAACACGCCTGCGTCGTACGTATGATCTGTGAGCGGAGGATGGAGTAACGGAAGCGACAATCGTTATAACGTAGGTACAATTTTAACTTGGTGCATCAGTGGCCTATACTGCTTATAGATTGACACCTATATTGGGTCAAGATTAGGAGCGTTTCGCCTGACATTAGGGTTTGTCTTGTGTTGTGTCTTGCAGAGAAAATGGATCCCTTCAATGATAGGGAATTTCTAGGAATATTCATTGATATGTTCAGGGAGCTGCCCTGACTGTGGTAGCTGAACCACCCATTTTTTAATAATGGGTGGAGAAACTGCTTGAATTTGTGAAGCCAATGATCCCCACGGCAGACATCAAGTCTTTAATGTCCAAAATTGGTGGCATGAGGAGCACTTATAATAGGGAGCGCAAGAAGGTCCAGGATTCCCTGAGACCAGGAGCAGCAGATGACATTTATGTACCCAGGCTGTGGTACTATGACAGACTGCATTTTCTGTCAGACCAGAGGGAACCCAGGCCAGCACTCTCCAGTCTGCCTTCAAGGCTATCTTCCCCTCCAGCTGAGGCTTCCGAAGACCAACCTGGGGCTTCCAGGCAGCAACATGTGGAGGAGCCCAGCTTGAGTCAGGTATAGCATTCTTCAAAATATTTCTTGTTGTCAAATTAATGATGTTAAATACATGTTAGTTTTGATCACTCATTTCTGATTTCACAAAGTGTTTTACATATCAATAGACAGCAGTGACCACAAATGATTGGGCCAAGAATGAAAAATGCTGGGATCAGAATGATTGTCTTTTCTATTTCTTAACATTCAATTTGCAACAGTCATGAGCTGAAAATTGTGTGTGATTGATGAACCAAAAACTAAAACTATGTCCCTTTTTCATACACAGGAAAGCCTCAGCCAGGCCGTGGAAAGTGGCAGCCAGGAGGTGGCCGGGCCCAGTAGCCTGCCCGAATCCCAAGTCCCTCCCCTCGGCCTTCCACAAAAAAGTGCCAGGAAGAAGAGTAACCTGGAGGAGGCAGCACTTGGCCTATTTATGAAGGCTACTGTGACCCTCAGAAATCCCCCAGTCTTCAAGAGGACTATGCCTACATGTGAGCCTGCAAAATGCTGGAAATGGAGGAGGGCCAATGCCTCTTATGTGAGGAAGTTATGTTACAAGCCCTAAATAATGGGTTGAGGGGCGAACTCACAAGCCAAAGCCACGTTTGTGAGTTGAACCATGGTCCTCCTCCTCCTCCTCCACCACCTCCTGCCACAACTACAACACCAGAGCCACAGCGCAGAAGGAAGCGTGGAAGGAAGACAAGAGAGTGATGGCCTGGGTTCAGTCTGGTCTGACAAAAGACGCAGGCTGTGGTATGACCACAGCCTGGGGACAGATATGTCATCTGCTGCTGTTTCTGATCTCTTGTAGTCCTGAACCGGATTGTGCTCCCTATTATAAAGACTCCTCAGGCCACCAATTTTGACTGTAAAATAATTGATGTGTGCCCTGGGGTACAAAGGCTTTGCAAATTTCACCAGTTTCTCCAGCATTGCCTTCCTCTTTCTTTTGTTATGACCCAGAATAAATGGCTATTTATTTTTAAGAAATACTTGCCTATGTGTTTTACTTCAAAAAGGACAGTTTGTTTGTGAGTAGACAGGTACATTTCCTAAATAGAATGTCAAATTAACAAGGGACACCAACACAAACCAACCTCCTTGAGGTTAAAAAATACAAGATAATAATGGTGTCGTGGTAACTTGACACACAAAATGAGAAATAATATTATGGAGAGCACTATAAAAAACAAAAAAATATGTAGATCTTGATAAAAAAAAAAAAAAAGAAAAAAAGAAACAAAAATTAGAAACATTATTATGGAGATCTGATGAAAAAAATTAATATTATTCATGAGATCACGAGAAATACCGTATTTATCGGCGTATAACACGCGCCGGCGTATAACACGCACCCCAAGTTTAGGAGGGAATTTTAAGGAAAAAAACTTTTAGGAGGGAAGTTTAAGGAAAAAAAACTTACATTTAAATGCCCATCAATGCAGCCTCATCAGTGTTCATCTGCAGCCTTTCCCCAGTGTCCAGTGCAGCCTTGTCAGTGCAGCTTTGCCCCAGTGCAGCCTTGTCCCCAGTGCAGCTTTGCCCCAGTGCAGCCTTGTCCCCAGTGCAGCTTTGCCCCAGTGCAGCCTTGTCCCCAGTGCAGCTTTGCCCCAGTGCAGCCTTGTCCCCAGTGGTCCGTGCAGCCTTGTCGCCGCCGACATACAAACGTTTAGTTTGTATTTTTAAACATGGCGCCGCGGAGTTCGGAGGGACTGGGGGGCGCTCGTTCAGCTGAACGAGCGCCGCCGAGGACACAGTGACTGGGCGGAGCCGAGATACACATATCCGATGGTTCTCGGCTATTCTCGGCGCCATTCACAGTCACGCCCAGTCCCTATGATGGACATAACAGAGGTCCAATGGCGGGACTGAGCATGACTGTGAACGGCGCCGAGAAAAGCCGAGAACCCTCGGCTATGTGTATCTCGGCTCCGCCCAGTCACTGTGTCCTCGGCGGCGCTCGTTCAGCTGAACAAGCGCCCCCGAGTCCCTCCGAACTCCGCGGCGCCATGTTTAAAAATACAAGCTATGTGAATGTCGGCGGCGATCGCGGCGATCGCTCCGACAGATCACAAAATAGCGGGGATCGGCGTATAACACGCACTTACAATTTTCCCCTTATTTTAAAGGGAAAAAAGTGCGTGTTATACGCCGATAAATACGGTAATAAAGAAATCAGTTTGGCAGAACTCTGTGTATTCTGTGTGAATATGAGCAGCAAAACAACTTAATTATTCTAGCATTATAAAGAAAAAGAGAATGTGCTGCATTAAACTATTTAAAAAATTGCAGCATGACGAATGTGCTATCTCTATTGCGAACGGTAGTTTTACCAGACCGAGCGCTTCCATTTCGTAATTTATTCTGAGCATGCGTGGCACTTTGTGCGTCGGAATTGTGTACACACGATCGGAATTTAGCCGAACAGATTTTGTTGTCGGAAAATTTGAGATCCAGATCTCAAATTTTGTGCGACGGAAATTCCAATGGAAAATGTCCAATGGAGCCTACACACGGTCGGAATTTCTGACAAAAGCTCCCATCAAACATTTTCCGTCTAAAAATCTGACGGTGTGTACAAGGCATAAGAGGAAATCCAAAATTTAGGGTTGTCTCCAGAACAAGAGGTAAACAGAAATCTTCTATTGTGGACACCTGTTCTGAATATGGGTGTCTATAAGGGGAATTCGCCTAGCTTTCACTTACCTACTGCGCCTTTAGGACAGGAAGTGAGCAAAAATTTTCCAATTAGTACACAGATTGCAAAATTAACTAACAGGGGTTTTAACCTCTTCCTTTAAATACATTTTGGCTATACATACACATTCAGCGTAAGAACTTGGTGGCATGGAAGGGGCACTGGAAGGATATAACACTGCAAGGCAACACATTGACTATGTGCTTTGCAGTTTTGCCTTTTAGAGTTTGAGTCCTGGTTTCAAATACCACCAGAGACATGATTTACAGCTTATTGGTTCTTCCCCTGTTTGTGGGGGTTCTTTCAGTGTTCTGTTTGTGTACTCTGATTTTCCCTTACAACCCAAAACCTACTGCAAGGGAGAGGGAGAGAGAGAGTGTATAAATCAGAGAAAGTGGTATTAATAGTCTATATACAGTACTGTGTAATTCCTTGCGTTTATAAGCACTATAGAACCCATTTTATAGGGTGATCCTAAAGATCTGAATATATAAAATGTGGCCTGAAATGAAGTACGGTAGTTGTAAATGGCTCTGAAATGAGAAAGCAGAAGGAAGCATGTCAAATCCTGTGTTGTACCGCAAAGCCAATTTGTCATGTAGATGAATATTTTTTTTTTCAAAGATGGATCACATTATTGGGATTATTGTGTGACAGTTTGAGGCTCCAGCCCTGAACCTGTTTGGTACAACACAGAGGAGAGATATGCGAAAGTGTGTTATTGCATGTTACAGATAACCGTGCTCACTGGTCTGTTTTACAATGCATGGAGTAACCATTTAAACTTCGCAGATCACGCACACTTTGGCTGACCAATAGGAACATGCTCTGAAGGATTAACCGTTTTATTATTATTTTAAAAATATGAAACTGGAGAATGAAGTGTTAGGTTGGGAAACCTAAACGTACAGAATAAGACATTTTTGCCATAGTTGCAAGCAAGTGAAATTTTACATTTTTTGGCAGTTTTGCAAAATCATATCTGTCAACAGAATAAAATATAATAGTCATGTTATTAATAACATGAAATCATCCCTCCCTTTACATAAATTGTTACCATATAGGAATTGCTAAACTTGTAAACAACTCACCAATGCATAATCAAAAACAAAAGCTGTGATCCAGCCTGTCTCCAAAGACCCTGATGCAGCGTACACACGGTCGGACTTTTCGACCGAACTGGTCCGATGGACCGAGTCCGGCGGACAATCCGATCGTGTGTGGGCTTCATCGGACCTTCAGCGGACTTTTCCAGTCGAAAATCTGACGGACTTTAGATTTGGAACATGCTTCAAATCTTTATGTCGTAACTCCGCCGGACCCAGAAATCCGCTCGTCTGTATGCTATTTAGACGGACAAAAACCGGTGCTAGGGCAGCTATTGGCTACTGGCTATCAACTTCCTTATTTTAGTCCGGTGTACGTCATCACGTACGAATCCGTCAGACTTTGGTGTGATCGTGTGTAGGCAAGTCCGTTTGTTAAAAAGTCTGTCGGAAGTCCGTCAAAAGTCCGTTGAAAGTCTGTCGGAAAGTCCGTCGGACCAGTCCGGTCGAAAAGTCCGCCTGTGGGTACGCGGCTTTAGAGCCCCTGTCAATGGGCTTTTGCTCACTTTTCTTCACCTATCAATGAAAAAGGAAAAAGGAAGAGAGTATTGAGAGTATTGTTTGTGCTTTCAGCCCAAAGGAAGTGACAAAGACCCTGGGTTTCTGGCATGATCAACAAGTATTTTCTGTAGTTTCCAAAAATGTTCTTAGCTTAAAAAATGAAAACGAAAGCAGCCATTACATCTAAGGACTGGCATGCTGCAATATACTGTATAAAATGTAACATTTAGCTCTTAGGTTTAGATACACTTTTAAGTTCAACTCCAGGATATTAGCAACCCCCCGTCTACCCTCTTCAAACTGGCGCTGCTGCTGGTATGAACAAAAACTATCCAAATGCCCATTTTACTTAACTGAAGCCACAGTAACAGAATGATTCTTTACTTCCCGTGGTCCTTCTTTGGTTATACACATCACTGCCTTCTTAATGTGCACACTGCCTATTGGTGGAGGCAACATTTCCAGTGGCTAGGTCCTCTCTCACAAGCTCTAGAGACTCACAGGAGGAGGTGAGGAGACCAGTACCCAAGAAGATAATGAGCAGGGAAAAATGCCTGGTCCCAAAGGCAGGAAATTCGATTTGCTCAGAGCAAACTGTGATTTTGACCCATTACACTGCAGGATGGCTTAGGAAGAGGCATTTGGAACCAAGACTGAGTAAGGTAATTGATGCACAATGCACTTTAAATTCCATTTTCATCTCCTGGAGTTGGGCTTTAATCTTTTATGGATGTAATTTTATTAACATAAACCTGACTTAGTCACTATGGCCAACTGCACTGCACTAAATTTTAAACTGAGCAGGAGATACTATTTCTATTTTTAATGGTGTGAAATTACAATTTTACTGCAGAACAGGCTGAAAATTACATGGAAAAATGACACCTACACAGAACAGATGTAACATGCATTATGAATTTATTTAACTGTAGTGTTACTTGGGTTCTGCTTTCATGCCAACTTTAGCATACTTTTTTAAAGACAAAATATTTGCTGGATTTATAAAATGTATTTTGCACTATGAGTAAATATTTTATAGTAAGTAAAATGAATCTGGTTAATATAAACCAGAGTGCAGCACTTAAACATAAAGGGCATAAAAAATGTAAAAAATAATCAAAAAGAGCATAAAAAGCACATAAATACTGTGTGTATGTGTGTATATAATAAAAAATGAAAAGTTCATCAATCTATCATAGTATATGAAAAGACCTTATACAAGTGACCATAAAGTGCCAATACTATTAAACATACAAACAGTCCAATTATTGTCCCACAAATCAAACAGCATCCTCTTAAAGTGGAGTTCCACCCATAGAATTTACTTTACAGTATTCATCTGTACAGTATTCATATAAACATCAGCAACAACATTTGGAAAAATGTTTTTTTACTTACTCTTTCATGGCTTTTGCTATGGGGTCCCTTGTAATCTGCCCCTTCCTCTCCACGGGGCCTGACATCATTTCCCTCGGAATCTGTGCTCGCTAGTGCTACTGGGAGATGTGTGTCATCATTTCCCAGGAGTCACTGGGCAGTGCGAGGGCTAGAATCGCAGTGTTTCTAAACCGGAAGTGACGCGGGAAAGGGTGGATTTAACCACTTCAGCCCCAGAAGAATTTACCCCCTTCCTGACCAGGCACTTTTTGCGATTCGGCACTGCATCGCTTTAACTGACAATTGCGCGGTTGTGCGACGTGGCTCTCAAACAAAAATTACGTCCTTTTTTTCCCACAAATAGAGTTTTCTTTTGATGGTATTTGATCACCTCTGCGGTTTTTGTTTTTTGCGCTATAAACAAAAAAAGAGCGACAATTTTGAAAAAAACGCATTATTTTTTACATTTTGCTATAATAAATATCCCCCAAAAATATATAAAAAACCATTTTTTTCCTCAGTTTAGGCCGATAAGTATTCTTCTACATATTTTTGGTAAAAAAAATCGCAATAAGTGTTTATTGATTGGTTTGCGCAAAAGCTATAGCGTTTACAAAATAGGGGATAGTGTTATGGCATTTTTATTATTTTTTTTTTTTTTTTTTACTAGTAATGGCGGCGACCAGCAATTTTTTTCATGACTGCGGCATTATGGCGGACACATCTGACATTTTTGACACATTTTTGGGACCATTGTCATTTATACAGAAATCAGTGCTATACAAATGCACTGATTCCTGTATAAATAACACTGGCAGTGAAGGGGTTAACCACTAGGTGGCAGGGGGGGGTTAAGTGTGTCCTGGGGAGTGTTTCTAATTGTGGGGGAGGGGCTGTGTGTGGCACATCACTGATCTCTGCTCCAGATCACAGGGAGCAGAGATCAGTGACACTGTCACTAGGCAGAACGGGGAGATGCTTGTTTACATTAGCATCTCCCCGTTCTTCCCCTTCGTGAGACGATCGCGGGTGTCCCCGTGGACATCGAGTCCGTGGGACCCGCGACCCGACTCACGGAGCTTGCTGCCTCTTAAAGGGGAACGTATAGGTACGTGATTCTGCCTGTACGAGCCCTTCTGCTGCAGTATATCTGTGTGAGGCGGTCTGCAAGCGGTTAAGCGCCATTTTTAAAAAGGGAACAAAGTCCTTTGTTGCCATTAATATATATATATATATATATATATATATATATATAGGAAGGCCAGTATGGTGGCCTGAATTTATGGGAGGAGCCTGGGGGGTATTTAAGCAGCCCGCTCACCTGTGGTGCTTGTCGGTTTCCTGTGCGCGATATACGTCACTAGGCCGACTATGCGAATACCAGTGTCCGCAAGTTCTTGTCTCGCAAGTTCCCACATTCGCAATTCCGTGCTCGAGAGTTTCAAAGTCCGTGTTACCGATTCGTAGTTCGTACCACGCGTCTGGCTCGGCTGTCGCAGGTAGGGTCCAGTCGGACTTTTGTATTCACGCATTGTTAGATATCATGTCACTAAACCGTGATATCAAACTTAACGAATCACTCACTATTTCACAAACGTAACCGCTATGCATACCACTCGCACTATCGTTATGTTACCATTTTTCGTTATTTGAAAAAACCACCGCGACGTAGACGTTGCTTCATTTCAGGCATGGCTAAATTGTTACCAGGCAAGTAGACAACCGTTGTAATTCGCAATGTCACAATTTCTTGCCGACATCAGTTCGATACCAAATCATTTCTCATTTCTGAACATTTCTAAGCATTTCTAACATTTCAACCATTTCGAATCATTTCATTCATTTCAGTCACGTACCGCGCTCCGATTCGAATCCAGTCGCATCCAAAAGATGCACCGATTCGTTCCGGTGTGCCCCAGTAGTTACGGCCTCATTTCAGTACATGCTCCAGAGTCACATTCATTATCAGTCGCTCGTTACGACTCACTGATTCGTACCTCTGTCATGGTATCATTTCACTGCCACGTATCACGCTCCGATACGAATTTCAGTCGCATGAAAATGCACCGATTCGTCTCGGCGTGCCCCAGGTATTTGCCACATTTCAGTACATGCTCCAGAGTCCGATTCGCAGTCAGTCGCAACAGCAGCATGATCGATTCGCGCCTCTGTCATGGCAACAATCTGTTACACCTGCACTTACCACGCTCCGGTTCGAATCCAGTCGCATCCCCGATGCACCGATTCGTTACGGCGTGCCCCAGGGCTCGGCCTCATTTCTGAAACATTAATGTATGTAATAAATCCGCGCTTAGGAATGAAAGGGTTTGCAGCCTCCCCTAATTAGTTCCTGATGGAACTATTTGGGTATTGAATATAGTAAATGGGGAAATGGCGCTACCCTATGTGTGTCTAATATTAACTAACTATACCATAGAGTGAACGAGGATATTACTATCCCAGTGTGTTTACTAGACCATAAATGGTTCCATGAATGTGCATAAAAAATAATAATAATAATGTTAAGTGGTAATTTTCCTTAACATACAGTGTCTATACTGTGACAATATGCCCCGCAGGGCAGGCCCCCTTAGTGTGTGGTAATATGTTACATCAAGGGACAGAATCCCATTAAAGCGGGGTTCCACTATCTCCGAGATTTTTTTTTTTTTGGCAAAATGACAATGAACATGCTCTATGAATATAGAACTCACTTGTTTGTTTTTTAAAGATGAGTGCTGTCCGTTTTCTCCTAATAAAGAAACTTATAAACTACGATCCAGATGGTTGTCATCTTGCTTGTGGGCATGTGAAGCCCACAGGCATCCTCTTCCGGGATACGGTGCTGCTGATCAACCAGCATGCACCGCCCGTTCTGTTCCCGATCTCGCGCATGCGCAGTAGATTGCCATTGCAGCGCCGTCAACAGCTCCGGTTGCCATCACAATGAGCGGCGTCATAGGAAGTCCCGCCCCGTTGTGATGGCAATGACGTCACTCCCAGGATTGAAATCCCGAGATAACTCTCGCAACAGGCCGCCGCACTGACTCCTGGGAACAATGACACAAGCTCCCAGGAGCCAGTGCGGCTAAGAGGAAGTGACGATTTAGCCGCAGAAAACACGCCCCTATCCGCAGCCTGTACATCCTGGAAGACACAGATACTATCAACAACATAGGTACAGTATAAAAAAAAAAAAAAAAAAGTGCCGTTTTGTCATTAGGACATTGCGGTAATCCTGTGCAGCTAGTGTTGTAAAATTGGGTGGAGATCCGCTTTAAGAACAGGTGTCACCAGCAGTGCAAACTATGTACTGGCATACGAACTCAAATAGTTCCTTGCACACACGGCCCTGGTATATATATATTTTTTTCATACTGTGGTCACATGTAGCTTATGCATGGTAAAAGGTTTTTTTGATTATATAAGTGTTTTAGGTGTTGATACTGCACAAATACCTCACTCTGAACAGTAGCCCTTGTACTGTATTTATATATTGAGACTCACTTGAGTTTGCACTGCTGGTGACACCTGTTCTTAATGGGATTCTGTCCCTTGATGTAACATATTACCACACACTAAGGGGGCCTGCCCTGCGGGGCATATTGTCACAGTATAGACACTGTATGTTAAGGAAAATTACCACTTAACATTATTATTATTATTTTTTATGCACATACATGGAACCATTTATGGTCTAGTAAACACACTGGGATAGTAATATCCTCGTTCACTCTATGGTATAGTTAGTTAATATTAGACACACATAGGGTAGCGCCATTTCCCCATTTACTATATTCATTTCTGAAACATGCTCCAGAGTCCGGATCGTAGCTAGTCGCAGATATCGGACGACCGATCCGCATCTCTGTCATGGGAACTATTACCATTCATTTCACTCCCACATGGCATCACCGCTTTCAAAACCAGTCGCATCCGAGATGCACCGATTCGTTACAGAATGCCCCATTTATTTTGGCCGTATCCATACCTATACCAGAGCTTGGTTTGTTGCCAGTCGCAAATGCGGCACAACCAATTCGAGCCTCGGTCAAGGTGAAAACATTTCTGTCATTTCGTTGTGTCATACTGCGCTCCGATTCGAATCCAGATGCATCAAACATGCACCGATTCGTCCCGGTGTGCACCAATGGTTTTTCGATTGCCTCATTTCAGTACATGCTCCAGAGCCCAGTTCGCGGTCGGTCGTAGTCACGGCACGACCGTGCCGGATCTCTGTCATGACAAGAGATTTCACTCATTTCATAATCAAGGCAAAACATTTCAAATCATTTCGTTGTCACTAAGATTGCAAATCACCATACAAGTCACTGCTTCAACTTAGCCAGCAAACCCTTCACGAATTATCACCTTTCATTTTCCTACAGGTCAGTCAAAGCTCAGTAGGTCCACCCTGCACCAGGTTGGACGATATCCCCCCCAGGTAAAAAAAAAAAAAAAAAAAGGGAGAAAACAAGTTGGGTAAGTATGGCTCAGGGAAACAAAGCAAACTTGAAATTCATGTCACAGTCAACCAAAAAACACGATCTGAAGGACAGGATATCTTTACCAGTTCAACCATGTCCCAGGCTGGCAGCGAAGACCTATCACCTTCTCCGGTCTCAGAGAGCGGCAGCGTGCAGTCCCTCAGAGGATGGACTATCCCCAAATTGACGGCAGAGCTAAGACGCAGAGGCGTGCCCTTCCCCGCTACAGCCAGGAAAGGCGAGCTGTTCAAGCTCCTCTTCCCCCCACCAGCTGCAGCAGGACCCAGTACCCAGCAGGCATCTCTCCAGTCGATATCCTCGGCCATCTCACAACTTCACACTATGGTGTCGTCCCTCTCTACCTCAGTCACGGACGTACAAACCAGAGTGGCACTCCTGGAGGCTCGGCCGGCCGCGGCTAGTCCCGACCCAACCGTAACCCAACCTTTAACACCCCTTCCTGCAGGTACCACAGGCTGGAGCCCCATTGTCTACCCCTCCCATTTGGTGCCAACCAGCATCAGGAAGGACATCTTGGATGGCAGGGACGTCAACCTGGCCTCTCTCCCGATGTCTGTCCACGATCTGGCAGAAAATAAGGCCTATACCTGGGGTGACATATCGGTGGTCCTTAAAGCCAAAGACCCCAGACTGAACCGGAAATTATCTGTCCCAGAGTTCACCCTGGCCTTTGGCATGCTGAGAGATGTCCTGTGTTCAGCCATTCCCAGCAGAAGGGAAGAGCTGGACTTATACCTCCATAAGGTAGTAGACTTGGGCTACAAGTATGGAGGATTTTCTTTTTTACGACTACCACCGTTTCTTTTCCGCAAAGGCAGCAGCCAGGCTCACACAATTTCAAACAACAACAAACTGGAGTCTCATGGACACAGAGCTGTTCTGCCACCATTTTGCCGGCTTACGCTCACCCCTGTGTGCGATTTGCCAGTCCTCCACTCACACTGCCACCTGGTGCGCCAATGCGACAATCAGACGTCCCTTCGAATTTCCCTCCACCTCCAGTGCACTTCAGGGTCAGTCAGCCCCTAAACAAACGCCTCAGGTGGACAAATTCAGACGCCCAGTCCGAACCGTGGGAGGGGCAGCCATCTGCAATAATTACAACTATGGGTCCTGTAACTTCAGTCAGTACCGCCTACTCCACATCTGCACCTTATGCCAAAGCGCGCACCCAAGAAACTTGTGCGAAGAGGGCATGACTAAGCCGGATCAACGTCTGGTGGCTAGGGCTCTACCTCACCTCACACCCCACCCCCTCCCTGGCCACCTACCTTATCCAGGGGTTCACAGTAGGGTTTCACACCAGCCTCATTTCTTTACCCCACAGTACCTACGAATGCGGGAATCTTCGTTCAGCGGCCATTGACGAACAAGCCATAGATCGGCTCTTACAGGCAGAAGTAGACCGAGAGTTCGTTATAGGCCCCTTCACTCAGCCCCCTTTCAGCACTTGGAGAGTCAGCCCTATTGGGCTTGTCAAGGGCAAGTTCACAAATAAATTACGCTTGGTGTACGACCTGTCTGCGCCTCATTCTTCCCACATTCCCAGTCTCAATTCTCTGATCCCCTCCGAAGAATTCTCCCTAAAATATTCCTCCGTGGACATGGCAATCCAAGCAGTCATCAAAGCAGGTACAGGTGCCTGGCTCTCTAAAGCCGACATCTCGGATGCCTTCAAGCTCCTGCCTATCCACCCATCCCTTTGGTGCTGGCATGGCATCAAGTGGAAGGAGGCATACTATTTTGCCACAAAACTGAAGTTTGGTTCAAAGAGTAGCCCTTGGCTCTTCAACACATTCGCTCAGTCCCTCGCTTGGATACTTTTACACAAGGCTCAGTGCCAAGATGTCATCCATTACCTGGACAACTTCCTACTAATAGAACCACCCAGCAGGCCCCCAGGAGACCTCGACAAACTCAGAGTGGTATTCGGAAATCTCAATGTTCCCAACGCTGAGCACAAAGTCGACGGCCCAGCACACAACATCACCTTTCTCGGGGTCAACTTAGACACCTGCACTATGCAGGCCAGTCTCCCCCTCGACAAACTAACCCGCATTAGGGCGGTCCTTCACGAATTCACCCACACCAAGGGGTGTACCAAAAAGCAGTTGCAATCTCTCCTGGGAATGCTTAATTTCGCCATGCAAATTATTCCACAAGGCCGCACCTTCGTGTCACGTCTGCTGAGATTCCTGTCAGAAACACAAGACCCCAATCAGATCCTGAATCTAGACTCCGCAGCAATAGCGGACCTATCTATGTGGGAGGAATTCCTGTCCGCCTGAAATGGCATATCCCTATTTATACCCATGGTTTCGGCCCTTTCACCCCAGGTGGTGACAGACGCTGCAGCTTCCACAGGTTTCGTGGCAATTTTTGGCCACCAATGGTTTTCAGGACCCTGGCCTCAACAGATACTGTTGATACCCGGCTTTACCCGGACATCTTCCCTCTTCGAACTCTATCCCATAGTGGCAGCTGCACAGCTCTGGGGTCATCATTGGACAGGGCAAACTGTGGTCTTCACCACCGACAATCAGGCCACGGCAGACATTATCAACAAAGGCAGGTCCAAGTCCCTAGCAGTCATGTCCTTCCTGCGCAGATTGGTACAACTGTCTTTACAGCATCAGTTTAACATCCATTGTTCATTTATTCCAGGCAGATACAATTTAGCTGCTGACGCACTGTCACGTTTTAATTACATCTCCTTTTTCAAACAGGTTCCCGAAGCCGATCCAGTGTCGGCCCCTATCCCTGTCTGGTCACAACTGACCCTGGACTAGTTCAACATTTACAAGGAGCAACGCAGCTCATCAATCACTCACTCTCCCATAACACACTCAAAGCCTACCAGACAACTTGGAAGGCGTTCAATAAATTCCTGACACCCTGCTGCAAAGGACCAACAGATGTCAAACAGGTACTGGCCTTCATTTCATACTGCCACACTCAGATGGTCTTATCTTACAATACCATTCGGCTATATCTAGCCGGCATACATTTCTTGACTCTTGAAGACCCCGCAAAATCTTCACTGTTCTCATCACACGCTATACGAGCCATCCTAAGGGGCATTCAGAAACAACAACCAGTGATTAGCACCAAGCGCTTACCCATTACGGGGCCCATCTTCAGGGATATGTCGACCATCCTGGCTACTTCTCCATTCGGTCTTCTCCCCAGCATGGTCCTACAAGCAGCCATATATTTGGCTTACTACGGGTTCTTGCAACCGGGCGAGTTCACCTGTAACAACCCCGCAGACCAAGTACTATGCAGACTGAACTTTGTTCGCTACCAAGACCATTTCGTCCTTCACCTCAGTTTCTAAAACCCAGCAAACAGGCTCTGGAGTGGACATTCACCTCTACAAAACCAATAACAGCTGGTGTCCAGTCACCGTACTCAACAGTCTCCTGTCACTCCTGCCTGAACAACCGGACACCAGTCCTCTTCTACCATTCCCAGTTAAACCCTTAAGCGCCTGTCAGTTTGTGAAACACGTAGGGATACTTCTCCGCAATACTCAGTACTCCGGACACTCCTTTCGTATCGGAGCAGCCTCCGCAGCATCCCGCCACGGGGTCCCAGACCACGTCATCAAAAGACTAGGCAGGTGGAAATCAGCCTGCTTCGCCCGGTGTATCCCCAATCCTCAAGTAGAGATGGCACAGGCATTTTCCAAATTGGCTCAATGAATAACTGAAAACCAATAAAATATTATACCCCTACCTGAATGTTTTTGCCCCCTTATTTTGGCATACCGGCCATTAGACCAAGGCACACTTTCAGGTCCATTTCATAGGGTAAGTCCACACTTCCAGGTCTATTTCCGATGGTAAGTCTTATGTTAACTATAAATGTTATCTATGTCCATATCGGACATAGGGATCCAACCATAAGTAGGAAGGCCAGTATGGTGGCCTGAATTTATGGGAGGAGCCCGGGGGGTATTTAAGCAGCCTGCTCACCTGTGGTGCTTGTCGGTTTCCTGTGCGCGATACCCACCCTCCCATCCCCATTTCACAGCATTTCTCAACTATTCATTTCTCTTTACAGAATCATAATTTCTTAAACCAGGGTATGCCCCCTTATTTTGGCATACCGGCCATTAGACCAAGGCACACTTTCAGGTCCGTTTCATAGGGTAAGTCCACACTTCCAGGTCTATTTCCGATGGTAAGTCTTATGTTAACTATAAATGTTATCTATGTCCATATCGGACATAGGGCTCCAACCATAAATATATATATATATATATATATATATATATATATATATATATATATATAATTACAAGCTAGTATACAATATAAAAAGCAAAGCATATTCACCTAAAACCAGCGCTGCAAATGATTCCATTGCATGTTGCTCTGAGGCTTTTTGTGTGTTCTGTAGATAGCTTATCTATGAAACCATAACAATGGGGCGGGCACTTCCTACGGCTCACGGGAGGTGCATGCTGGGTATACATCATCACCATATCCCGAAGGAGACTGCTAGTGGGCTTCACATGCCCACAGCAGAGATTGAAGCGCTGTACATGGAAATACACAAGAAATCTAAAGTAAGTAATATCTAAAAGCAGGAATTGAGCAGCAATTGCATTCATAACATTGGTTAATAGTGTTTAACTAGTTTAAACTCCCTGGCAGTATGATTATTTCAGATTTTAGGTGCTGAAAGCGGTACCATTATTTTGCATGGAAGTTTGGCGTTTTATATTGTAGGCCTGTAATTCTTAGGAATAACTCACTGAAATCTGTCCTAACAAGAGTCTAATAGACATCCTGGGTATGATAAAGTTTGAAACACAAAATCATAAATTATAATATAATAAATAACAAATAATAATATAATAGTAATAATACTTTTTATTCAATAAATTTTAGTAAATAATATAATCAAAAACACTGACATTTTTTTTGGCCAAACAGTGCAATATTAGTAGTCATATTGCTTTAGTAAACGTCTCGGGTATGGAAAATTTTAAAACATGGTACAGCACAAAGTCCGACGTCACAGTCAGGACAGTAGAACCAGGTTTCTTTTCTGATTTTCCTTCCAGTGTCATCACGTTTAGAGCAGCAAACCACACACATCCTTGTGGGTGCTACCTTCTTTTCCGTTGGTGGAATGTGGTCCATAGAGTGTCGACCTGTCAGGCATTCCAGGTTCACAACGCCAGCAGAACCATTTACAGTGGTTGGTGTTTGGTGCTTGAGAAACAAAGGCAACTTTCCAAACAAAGTCTGCATGAACCACAGGCCTGTCACTCTTTTTTTTTTAGAAGAATAAAAGCGTTCCACAGGCACTGTTCAAGAAGATGCCTGAAGATTTTTTTGTAATTTTTTTTTTGTTGCTTTCTCATCGCTGGATAAAAAGTCATGGCCTGGTCAGCTCTGTCAACACCTCCCATGGTGTTGTTGTAGTCCATTATGACTTGAGGTTTCATTACGTCTTTTCCACCTTTTGTACGTACCATGACAGTAGAAGTGTTGTGAATGGTACTCATTAGGCACACATCTTTTTTTTTATCGCGCCATCTCAGTGCCATCATTTTGCCTTTCTGCCAGGCAACTATTTCTCCTGCCTTGAGCTATTTATTGCCAAAGGTTGGCGGCATGTCACGCCGGTTAGCTCTAACTGTCCTGTATGCATCCATCTTGTGCTGTTGAAGGAACTTATAGAGTTCTGGAGAAGTATAAAAATTATCTGTGGTTACGCAGTACCCCTGATTCAGCAATGGCTCAATCAAAGTAAGAACAGAAGCGGTTGCCATTCCATAATTACTGAATCTTTAATTGAATTTGGTCCCTTTCCCGGTGTAAAGGACCGAATTCCATATGTAACCAGTGCTAGCTTCACAGAGCATGAATGATTTTATGCCAAATCGCGCTCTCTTAGACGCGATGTACTGTATCCAGCTAAGTCTTCCTTTGTAGGTCATTAGACTTTCGTCGATACTGATGTCTCTGTCTGGTATATAGGTCTGCTGGAAATTTTTCAGAATAATTTGTTATAGATCCCAAAACTTTTTCAGTTTTGGCGCTGGATGAGAAGTCTCATCAAATTCTTAATTATTTTGAAAATGCAGATATTTCATTATGAGAGAAAATTTGTACTCCGACATGATGGTACCAAAAAAAGGAGTGGCTAATATTTGGTTGTCCAGTACCACTTCTGCGGGGGTTTCCCCACCACTCCTTGGAGAATAATTAGGCCCAGAAATTTCCAGATGTCCTCTTTGGTCACTGGTTCCCATTTTCTGCTCCTTGAAAACCTCTGAGGTATAGCAGCTTGTTGCTTCTGGTACCGATTTGTCTCTGTAACAATTCTTTCTATGACCTCATCAGTCAAAAAGAGTTGGAGGTATCCCAAGGGGCTGTCATCTTCAACCTCCACTTTGATACCAGGTGCTCCGGTAAACGGCATTCTTGGGGGTGCTGCGTGCTCCGTATCGCAGTCAATCGAGCACCAAGTCTGCACATCACTGGGCACAGTCGCAGGATCATCGCTGAAATCGCTTTCCGTGCCTGATGATGAACTTCCCCATGAATCGCTATCACTCACTTCTGCAAGCGATTCTGTCTCGCTGTCGCTGTTTTCCAGCAGGTCATATGCCGCTTTTGAGGTTGAAGCACGCTTTTTTGATGCCATGGTCGCTCTGCAGTTTCCAGACAGAAAGTACAGTAAAACTGCAGGCAGGGGCACTGGACAAAGCACTGGGGGGCAAACTAAGGTCAATTTTATTTTATTTAGTAATGTAATCCAATAGGATTACAATATATCAGTGTGTTTGTGTTTTATACTATTTGAATTTGCCGCCGGTTCCAATGGAATCCAGGGCACACAGTGCATCCAGCGGAAGATCTGGCCGCCGAACACAGTGGGAGAACATCGCGGGATCCCGGAGACAAGGTAGGTCACGTCTTCCAGGATCCAGCGATGCAATCCCGAGTCTGGCTCAAGGTTACCACTTTTGGTACTAAAATCTCACCCCGAGCCAGACTCGGGAATACCGCTAGGGGGGTTAAGAGAACGGATTACATTGGAAAAAAAAATTAAAATTCTGGATGGAACTCCGCTTTAAGATCTCCAATAATAGTGATTCCGAGTGCAAAAGATTATGCGTTGTGCATCCAGTAAGTGTAAAGATCCCCTGGACTTACTAAGTCATTTTTGGGCCACTTTTAAAATGTGCCTTTTTCTAGGTGGAATTTAATGCATTTTTAGCTGATTTTGTTTTAGTAAATAAATACTGTACCAAACTATATACCTCATCCTTGGGCTCCTTGTGGTGAGCATTTTTACACAGGACTCCTCTCTGGATAAACATGGTCTGGATTGAGGATCAGAGTGCGGAGGCTTTATGAGGTGGATGATATGCTAATGCTAATGTCTAATGCTCCGTACACACGGTCGGATTTTCCGATGGAAAATGTCCGATCGGAGCGTGTTGTCGGAAATTCCGACCATGTGTGGGCTCCATCGGACATTTTCCATCGGATTTTCCGACACACAAAGTTAGAGAGCAGGAGATAAAATTTTCCGACAACAAAATCCGATCGCGTCAATTCCGACCGTGTGTGGCCTGTTCCGACGCACAAAGTGCCACGCATGCTCAGAAGAAATTTCGACACGGAACAGCTCGGTCAGGTAAAATTAGCGTTCGCAATGGATACAGCACTTTCGTCAGGCTGCAATATTAAAAATGGTTTAATACAGCGCACTCTCTTCTTCTTTATAATGTGACAAGAATTAAGTAGTTTTGCTGCTCATATTCACACACACTTCTCACAAACTTATTTTTTTGTTTTTTTACTTGGGATTCCCTGAATATATTGTTATTTGTCACATCTGACATAATTTTTTTTTTTTTTGTTTTATTTTTTTTTTTTTATTTAAAGCCATTTTTCGTTTAGATTTTATGTTTGTATTTTTTCCAAGGATGATCTTTGTTTAATGTTATTTTTAGTTTTACTCCAGAATATTTTTGTGTGTGTTTTGTGTGTCAAGTTACCACAACACCATTGATATATTTTATTATTTAATCTCAATGAGATTGTTTGTTGTTGGTGTCCCTTGTTAATTTCACATTGTATTTTTGAAATGTACCTGAATCCTCACAAACCAACTGTCCTTTTTGAAGTAAAACACACATAGGCAAGTATAATTCAAAACAAAAATCCTTTATTAAGGGCTCAGAACCAAACAAAGAGGGAGGCAACGCTGGATCAACAGGAGAAATTAGCGAAGCCTTGGACCCCCAGGGCAGACATCAATTCTTGAACATCAAAATTGGTGGCCTGAGGAGTCCATATGTAAGGGAGGGCAGTCTGGTCCAGAATTCGCAGAGATCCGGATAGCAGCAGATGACTTTTGTGTCCCCAGGCTGTGGTACCACAAGAGGCTGCATCTTTTGGCCGACCAGACTGGATCCAGGGTCCTCACTTTCTGGTCTTCCTTCCACGCTTCATTCCGGGCTGTGGCTATGCTGTTGGAGATGTGGCAGGAGGAGGAGTAGGACCTGGAGGAGGAGGAGGACTAGGAGGACCTGAAGGAGAAGGAGGAGGAGGAGGAGGACCATGTGTGAGTTCGCGAAGGTGTGTCTCAGATGTAATTTGGGCCCTCATCCCTTTATTAAGAGCCTCCAATATGAGCGACTCACACATGAGTTGTTGTCCCGCCTCCATCCTCTGCATTTTAGAGGCAATGATGGCAGCGAAGTCATCCTCCACGGTCTGTGGTGCTCCCACTGCCTCTGTAGCCCTCCAAAAGAGGCCTATGGCAGCCTCCTTTAGGGCACTCCTCTTCCTGCCACTTTCTCTTTCCAGGTGTAGGGGAGGGACCTGCAGATCAGGCAGGCGGCTCGGCCCGGCCACCTCCTGTCTGAGACTTCCCTGTGTATGAAAAAGGGACATGGTTTTAGTTTTTGCTTCATCAATCACAATCATAAATTAGTACTCCAAACTAACATCTAGTTAACATCATTGATTGGACAAGCAGAAATATTTAGAGGAATGCTATACCTGTCTCAAGCTGGGCTCCTCCACATGTTGTTGCCTGGAAGGCCCAGGTTGGGCGTCAGAAGCCTCAGCCGGGGGGGAAGGAAGCGAGGAAGGAAGACTGGAGAGTGATGACCCGGGTTAAGTCTGGCCTGCCAGAAAATGCAGCCTGTCATAGTACCACATCCTGGGGACATAGATGTCATCTGCTGCTCCGGATCTCTGCGAATCCTGGACTTTCTGGCGCTCCCTTACATATGTGCTCCTCAGGCCACCAATTAAGATCTTCAAATATGTGATGTCTGCCGTGGGGATCACCTGCTTCACAATTTCCAACAATTGATCCAGCGCTGCCTTCCTCTTTGTTTGGTTCCTATAATGTGGGTGGTTGATCTCCCACAGCAGGGCAGCTCCCTGAACATGTCAATGAATATTGACATGAAGTCATTATCTTGTAATAAGATATCCATGTTCACTGCAAGACACAACACAAGACAAAGCCTAATGTCAGACCAAACTCTCCTAATCTTGTTACAATATAGGCCTCAATCTAGAAGCAGTATAGGCACAAGTATGTCTCTTACCTTCGTTCTTACGATCGGCGCGTCCAATGCTCCTTCCTTCGCTCACAGATCGTACGTAATACGCACGTGTGTTACGCTTTATACACACTGCGCATGCGTGTAACTCCGCCCGCCCCTGACGTTCTTTCTAGTCTATTCCCCGCCCCTTTTCATTCGGCGCAGTGGGTGAAAAGCACATGGCGGAGTTACAGCAGGTGCGTGCTAATTACAGGAACGAGGAGGAGCAGGAGGAAAGCCCGGATCCGGACACGTCCCAATCCAGAAGGAGACGATTTAAGGCCACAAATATGTCCTTTGGGGAGATGTTGGAGATGGTCGACATCCTGAAGAAGGCCGACTATGATGGAAAGTATGGGCCTTACCCCAACCCCAATATCAGAAAGGCCAAGATCATGGCGAAAGTGGTCAAAAGTCTGCACTGGAATTTCGGGGTACGACGATCTAAAGATCAGCTTAGGAAGCGGTGGTCAGACCTGAAATTAAGAGAGCCCGAGCAGTACCGAAAGATCTGGAGAGTGCTGCAAAAAAGTAAGTAGTTGTGCTGTGTACCTATTCTTTTTGTCTTTATTACGTTCGTGCTGCTCCATATGCTTTTCTTAATTGTTGTACAGTTTAAAATGTCAATTTTAATGTTCATGGGCCCATTATTCGTTCGTATCAAACATTTTTTTTTTCGGCCTCTAAAACACCATTGTTTAAGCCATATGCATTTTCCTAAATTTTTTAGGGCCTACTTGAATGCAAAATATTTGGTTGTGTAGATGGCTTTGTTACTAGAATGAAATGCAAACTAGATTCTGTGTTAGGAGAGGACACTCAGCAGCTGTTTTCACATCTGGACACTGGAGCACTAGTGTGGGACACAAGAACACCATTTTTATTAGGGGGGGCACACAGGTGCTCCAGTGTATACTATAGGGGGATCTCCATCTGTGAAGCTTGTACAAAACAGGTAAAGTATTGCAGGTTGACAAAGGACACTAAAAAAGTGACATCTTTGAACTCTGCTAAAATTGACAATTGTACCCCACTTCCAAGCAATGTTTCCTATTTATAGTTCTGCCATCAAATATCTGTGTGTTAAGTATAGCATTTTTGTTTTACATAGGGGAGAAAAGACTCGGAGGACACCCCTCATCCGAGGAGACCAGAGACCCCCCACCTCTGGAAGAAGGTGAAATACCCCCAACACAAGTGGAGCAGGAGGAGGAAGAAGATGTGGTGGAAATTGGCACCACAACAGGTGAGTGTCTGCGACCACAGGCTCAGGTAAGAGATGGATACTGGCAGATTTTTGATACCTGTTTTTGTTTGGTTTCTCTCTGTTTAGGTGATCGTGAGGTTATGGATCGAGATCCTTTCACATCAGAAAGTGCACAGATCCTGATCGGGGAGATAATGGGGTGTAATTTAGAATTGGAAAACATCAAGAAAAAAATCAATGATGTGATTCAAAAAAATAATAACATCATTGATGTTTTGGGGCGAATTTAAAACCCCACAAAATCTCTTATTTTTTTTGTGTGGTACAATCTTTTAAATTTTTTAGCGATGTTTCGAAAAGCCAAATTTGGAGGATGCACACAGTGTGCCAACATGTGCTATCTGCCATCACGGGAGATCAATGGACGCGTTTTGGGGGTGCAACCCCTTCCTCAATAATAAAGTAGCGGTGAGGAAGGGGCTGCTCCCACAAAACACATCCCTTGATCCCCCGTGATGGCAGCTAGCACATGTTGACATTCGTACATTGGTGTGCATCTTCAAAATTTGGCTTTTCAAGGGGTGACTTCACCCCATCTGAAGGCAATATCAAACACAGTTCCTAAATACTCATGTCTGATATTGCCTTCAAGTTTTACCATATGTGAACTTTGTAAGTTCAAGATTGTTGTGTTTCTTGTTGGTTTTACACAGGCCTGTTTTATCGTAAATGGACATTTCTATTTTTGATAATGCCACCCCAAAAATTGTTATACAACAAACATGTTGGTTTGTTTTAAAAAACGTTTCTAAATGCACATGTGATTGTGCAGGTATTAAAAAGTTTGTTAATCAAGAATGTGTGGATTATTGTCTCAACGCTACAACACTTTTGTGGTGATGTAATTGCTGTTTTCTGAGAAAATGGTGGTTATTTCCTAAGGGCAAATCCTCTTTGCACTACAAGAGCATTTTCAGTGCAGTTTCAAGAGCACTTGTAGTATAAAAAGTGTATACGCCTTTAGTAAATAACAGCCAACAGTGCTTTGTATAAGGTTACACAATCACGCCATTTTCAGGACTCCACACATTGCTGTCAGGGTCAGCTAAAACAAACACAAGCAGTAAATGTCACCAAAGATTAAATTTGTTTTTTTTATTTGATAAATGCTTCACAAATTGTCTGACATATTGATGGCCCCCCTACCCGAAAAGAACTCAAGGTATCTTAACCGGACATCACGGGCACTCAGGGAGGGCAAGCCAGGACGGCCACTTTCAAGCGCCGTCAGGATTGTATCATGTAGATTTCAGGCCTCAGGCCCAACTGAGCCAGCATAGTTGGCAGAATTTTGGCATAAAAAGTTATGGAGAACACAGCACGCCAGGATTAGATGATTAAGTTTATACTCCGCCATATGGATGGGTGTCAGAAATAGGCGGAACCGGCTGGCCATGATTCCAATGTGTTCTCCACCACTCTTCTGGCTCTGGCCAGCTGGTAATTAAAAACCCTCTGTTCAGGGGTGAGGGTCCTCATCGGGAATGGCCGCATAAGATGGTCCCCCAGCGCAAATGCTTCATCCGCAACGAAGACGAATAGGAGTCCTTCCACATTGTCCTCTGGAGCTGGCAAGTCCAAGCTGCCATTCTGGAGACACCTGTAGAACTTTGTCTGGGTGATGACTCCACCATCGGACATCCGGCCATTCTTCCCCACGTCCACATACAAGAAGTCGTAATTAGCCGACACCACCGCCAACATCACAATACTATTGAACCCCTTATAGTTTAAATAGTACGACCCCGAGTTGGGTGGTGGGACGATGTGGACGTGTTTCCCATCAATTGCCCCTCCGCAGTTAGGAAAGTCCCACCGCTCGGCAAAGTGGGAAGCCACAGTCTGCCATTCCTGTGGCGTGGAAGGAAACTGTTGAGGAAAAAACAATAAACATTACTATTTTTACTCTGAAACATGGCAAGCAGATTAGACACTAACATTATTGGGCAACCTCCAGATAGCATTTATTAAGGGGAATTTAACAAGGCCAAAGTATAAGGTACACCTATCATATTCCCCCTCCCCCCCTCTCATGGGCCATTTCTAACATTATGGGGTGTGTGGAAATCTTGGACAGGTAACCCTCTTCACTTCATTGAGAGATGAATGCCTAAATACAGGGTATTACTTGGAACAGCCCCTCCTTAGTTACACTATTGGCAGCCCACTGGACAGGTAAGAAGTGTCATAATACAAAGATATAAATACACACTGTACACATTTGAGGACATTTGGACATTCTGATATTACCTATCAAGATAATATTAGAATACAAAAACTTTAAACAGTACCATTTGAGAGTATACAGGCAGGCCCTTGCACTACATGCTTTGGGGAATTCATCCATAAATCTGACCACAAAAGAGATGGGTATAGTGTGTATGGGTTTGGCAAAGTCAGCAGATAGATGATTGAGGAAAGATAGAGAATTGGGATCAGCTGACTTAGCAGTTGGGGGGGAGGGAGGGTTTAGAAAAATGATTTGGGGACACTACAAAAAAAAGCCTCTGGCACTCTGCCTGAATTGAAAGCACAAATCAAATTTCTAAACATTTTAGGGGGTGTTTGGGGTAAAGCACTACTATGGAGCTGATAAAATACAGTGACTACATGAGGTGAATATAGGGCAGGAGAGCATGTTGGGGAGGTTATTGAAGGCAAATATGTGTGAAGGACTTAAAAAATAAATACCTAAAAATCCAGCATGCATGAGGACAAAGGGGACATTCATGGCATATTACAATCATGGTAATTAGGGAATGAGGAAAGAAATACAATATATTAGCAAACATTAAATACAATAAAATGTGATATTAAAGGATAAAAATCTTACCTTCATATACTCCTTCTGCAGGACCTGGATGATGGCAGAACAGGTCTCTGGGATAATGATCCCCAGAGCCTGGGGGGAGATGCCTGTCGAGAACTTCAAGTCCTGCAGGCTTCTCCCTGTCACCAAGTACCGCAGGGTAGCGACGAGCCTCTGCTCCGGAATGATGGCTTGCCTCATGCAGGTATCCTGCCTACTGATATAGGGGGTCAGCAAAGCCAGCAGACGGTGAAATACGGGGTCTGTCATCCTGAGAAAGTTCCTGAAATCATCAGGATTATTCTCACGGATCTCACGGAGCAAAGGCATATGAGAGAACTGGTCACGCTGAAGCAACCAATTCTTGGTCCATGAACTCCTCCCCACCCTGTTCATGGACTGGACTTGTGTCAAGGTCAGGATCCCAACACCAAGCCCCCACACAGCACAAACTCTACGAGGAGTACGTATACGTAACATGGCTAGAAAACGGTCGGCTGCTCAGAACGAAGTAACAGAACGTACTGAAGAACAGCAAGGCCTGTGAAGAGCGACCTGAAAAACAGTAACGAACGAACAAGAACACAATGACTACTTAAAGTCACGCGGAACTTGCTTGCACGCACTGAAGAGCAGATACAAACCCACAAGCACAAACTGAACGGCAGAAAACGATCTGAAAGCCACGAGTCTGAAAAAGCGCGAATCGTCTCTCACCAAACTTTTACTAACACGAGATTAGCAAAAGGAGCCCAAAGGGTACCGCGCTTGGTTCTGAACTGGCCTTTTCTAGTCTCGTCGTACGTGCTTGACGTCACCGCGTTCTTGGTGATCGGAAATTCCGACAACTTTGTGCGACCGTGTGTACGCAAAACAAGTTTGAGCCAACATCCGTCGGAAAAAATCCTAGGATTTTGTTGTCGGAATGTCCGAACAAAGTCCGACCGTGTGTACGGAGCATTATAGATGTCGCTATTATTGGAGGTGGAAGCCCTTTTGAATTTTGGGACATTCATTGGACTTTTTGTACGTTTTTTAGTATTGGCACTTTATGGTCACTTTAGTGTCACTTTTATAAGGTCTTCTCATATATTATGCTAGATTGATATATATATATATATATATATATATATATATATATATATATATATATATAAACTTCAGGTGGGTTACCCTCTTCTCTTTAATCCTGTTCGATTAAAGCACCATCAGAAACAGGGACGGATTGAAACAGATGTATACACCAAGCCCACGGATAGGAATCAGTTGTTAAGATATGACAGTTACCACCCCCCCATGTTTTTGGTTCTATCATTAGAAGCCAATTGCTTAGAGTAATGCGGATTGTGAGTGATACTGCAAAAAGGGATCAAAGATTGGATGAGATGTGTTGTAAATTTAAAGAACGGGGTTATCCGGAAGGTTTGATTAGACAGGAACTAAATAGGACTCTTAAGCCAACTGGTAGTTGCCAACATAAAAAATATCAACCTGATAGACCTAGGATCCCATTTGTCTTTCAATTCAATAGTTACAGTGATAAGATCTTTAATGTACTAAGGAAACATTGGGCAATATTGAGACGATCATACCCACAGATAGAAGAATTTCAACAAACCCCTATGAAAGCTTACCGGCGCAATAAAACTTTGCGCGATTTTTTGGTGCGATCTGAATTTATACCAGAGAGTCAGGAGGAGAAAAGAACAACTTTTCTCGGTAAGAAAAGGAAGGGCTGTTATCCTTGTCTTAACTGTATCCAATGTAATTTAATGCTTAAGGGCAATCATTTCTTCCACCCCTTAACAAAGACTAAGATAACAGTAAATGGTTTTCACACATGTCAGTCGTCATATGTGATTTATATTCTCATGTGCCCATGTAATCTACTTTATGTAGGTGAGACGACCCAAAAAATAAAAGATCGCATTGCACAGCATCGCAGCACGGTCCGAAATCCTCAGTCGGGTCTCCCTGTGTCGCGTCACTTCACCGAGATGGGACACAGGGACACCGACTTACGATTTATGGTACTAGAAGAAATTCCTTGCGATAAAAGAGGGGGGGATAGGATTTTAAAACTGAAAAAGCGTGAGGTCTGGTGGATCAATAAATTACAGTCCCTGTATCCTCATGGTATGAACAAGGACTATGATTTATATTTGTTTGTATAGGACTTGGATATTAGGTATATAGTGATCATAATCATGGTTTGTATATATTATACTCCATTAGATCGATTGGAATGAACTCCCATTGGGAATATTAAATAACAGAATATCAGCTGGAATCTTTGATGAGATCTGAGACACGATCAGTGAATGTAAATAATTTGTATATTGGGGAATATAAGATATTTCACCCTGTTGGGTTTATAGAATAGGGGCTAATTATTCAAATGTGTGCTAGTAGTTTTCTCTTTGTAATTAGTTAAATTAACACATGTGTGAGGTAGGCTGGGTGTGGATAAGAGAAGGTTTGTAGTTTGGCTTTTCACACACAGCCAAAAGAGCCTGACGAAGAGCGACTTGCGCTCGGAACTGTACAGTGGCTTGCATTATATTATGTGATTGAAAAATTTCCAGTAAAGGGCACTTTTTGCATCAAGCATCGATCCACGTCTTTTCTTTTTATTTATATATATATATATATATATATATATATATATATATATATATATATATATATATATATACACAGTATCTCACAGAAGGGAGTACACCCCTCACATTTTTGTAAATATTTTATTCTATCTTTTCATGTGCCAAAACTGAAGAAATGACACTTTGCTACAATGTAAAGTAGTGAGTGTACAGCTTGTATAACAGTGTAAATTTGCTGTCCCCTCAAAATAACTCAACACACAGCTATTAATGTCTAAACCGCTGGCAACAAAAGTGAGTACACCCCTAAGTGAAAAATGCCAAATTGGGCCTAATTAGTAATTTTCCCTCCCCGGCGTCATGTGACTCATTAGTGTTACAAGGTCTCAGGTGTGAATGGGGGGCAGGTGTGTTAAATGTGGTGTTATCGCTCTCACTCCCTCATACTGGTTACTGGAAGTTCAACATGGCACCTCATGGCAAAGAACTCTCTGAGGATCTTAAAAAAAAGAATTGTTGCTATACATAAAGATAGCCTAGGCTATAAGAAGATTGCCAACATCCTGAAACTGAGCTGCAGCAAAGTGGCCAAGACCACACAGTGATTTAACAGGACAGGTTCCACTCAGAACAGGCCTCGCCATGGTCGACCAAAGAAATTGTGTGCACTTGCTCAGCGTAATATCCAGAGGTTTTCTTTGGGAAATAGACGTATGAGTGCTGCCATAATTATTGCAGAGGTTGAAGGGGTGGGGGGTCAGCCTGTCAGTTTTCAGACCATACGACGCACACTGCATCAAACTGGCCTGCGTAGTTGTTATCCCAGAAGAAAGCCTCTTCTAAAGAGGATGCACAAGAAAGCCTGCAAACAGTTTGCTGAAGACAAGCAAACTAAAGACATGGATTACTGGAACCATGTCCTGTGGTCTGATGAGACCAAGATGAACTTATTTGGTTCAGATGGTGTCAAGCGTGTGTGGCGGCAACCAGGTGAGGAGTACAAAGACAAGTGTGTCTTGCCTCAAGTCAAGCATGGTGGTGGGAGTGTCATGGTCTGCGGCTGCATGAGTGCTTCCGCCACAGGAGAGCTACAGTTCATTGAGGGAACTATGAATGCCAACATGTACTGTGACATACTAAAGCAGAGCATGATCCCCTCCCTTCTGAGACTGGGCCACAGGGCAGTATTCCAACATGATAACGACCCCAAACACACCTCCAAGACGACAACTGCCTTGCTAAAGAAGCTGAGGGTAAAGGTGATGTACTGGCCAAGCATGTCTCCAGACCTAAACCCTATTGAGCATCTGTGGGGCATCCTCAAACAGAAGGTGGAGGAGCGCAAACTCTCCAACATCCACCAGCTCCGTGATGTCCTCATGGAGGAGTGGAAGAGGACTCCAGTGGAAACCTGTGAAGCTCTGGTGAACTCCATTCCCAAGAGGGTTAAGGCAGTGCTGGAAAATAATGGTGGCCACAAAAAATATTGACACTTTGGGCTCAATTTGGACATTTTCACTTAGGGGTGTACTCACTTTTGTTGCCAGCAGATTAGACATTAATGGCTGCGTGTTGAGTTATTTTCGGGGGACAGCAAATTTACACTGTTATACAAGCTGTACACTCACTACTTTACATTGTAGCAAAGTGTCATTTCTTCAGTGTTGTCACATGAAAAGATATAATAAAATATTTACAAAAATGTGAGTGTGCTCACTTTTGTGAGATACTGTGCGTGTGTATATGTATGTATGTATGTGTGTATATATAATATATAATATATAATATATTATATATATATATATATATATATATATATATATATATATATATATATATATATATACACACACAGTGTTTTGTACTTTTGATTGTATGAATTTTTTGATGCACTTCATGTTTAAGCGCTGCACTCTTTCTGATTTTTTTGGATTATTAGGTTGTCACCTTTTTTTGTGCAAGCTGTTGTGATCTCTGAGCGCTCATTGTATTTTACATTTGAATCTTGTTTATAGCATGTACTACTTAAAGGAGAAGTATGGGTTTTAAAAAAAAAAAACAAACACACATACTCACCTCTATGATGCTGAAGTTGTCCTATGCTTCTAGGACCGAGAACTGAGCGATCACATGACCACTGATCACTTAGTTCTCAGTCACCTTGCAGCAGAGAACAGTGATTGTCAGTCACCGCTCTCTGCTCTGCCCTCCACCACTCACTGGAGTGGGGATGGCACAGCTGGTTCCAGCTCTCAGCCACAAGCTGTGGAAATACTAAATCTGCATGTGTGTTTAGTGATAATAACACCCCATGCCATGATACAATGTCCCATCTCCAGTGGCGGCCCGTCCATTAGGGATGCCCGGGCGCCACCCCCTCTCTCCAGCCACCCCCTATATGACTAATGGATAGATTCATGCATAGCATGAATCTATCCACGGTCGCCGCTACCACCCCCTATTCAGGTGTCTGGCCTCTTTTTGGATGCCGGGCGCCTGAATTACAGTGGCAGGGGTGTATTTTTGAAGCACCTGATTAAAGCCATTGGTTCTAATGGGCTTCAAAAAAAGGTGGACTTGTGGAGCAGAGCATAGCGCTACAAACCCACCCAGGTTATATTCATTCGCTGTTGTAACACTGAGCCTCACTCTGGCCAATCAGAAGCAGGTCTAAGACACGTTTTCTGATTGGCTGAAAAGAGAAGACTCCCTATTGGCTGCCTGTGGAGAGCAGGGGAAGGAGGGAGGAAACTGAGGGAGAGCTGCCGCCGCCGCTGAAAGAGAGCCCGAAGTGCTGATTACATGGGGTGTGTCAGTGCACCAGACCCGCAGCCAGCCGGCTGACCGATGTGGGGGGGTTACAGTTTGCCACCCCCTCCAAAGAAAATACCCACCGGCCGCCACTGCCCCTCTCAGAATACGTACCCAAAAGACCACAGCTGCCCCCCCCCCCAACCTCTCTTGCTGCCTAATAATAGCGGCATCAGATGCTGTAACTAAAGCACCACTGAGAATTATGAAATAGGGAATCTGTACAGTGACTGTATTTCACTGCTACTCTCCGGAGTGCAAGAATAGGCGTAGATCTGTATAGGAACTAGAATACACAAAATATATAACACCAATCCAGTAAATGTGATCAAGGTTTATCAAAATTGTTTTTGGGCAATTGGTAAAATTATAAAATAAAATGTGTAAATACCTTAAAGCCTTAAAGTGCAACCAAAAAAAAAAAAAAAAAAAAACGCAGAAAAATCAGCACAAAGGACATAACCTACAGTCAGTTCCTGGTGCTGATGTCTCTGCCCGGTTCAACTCAGCCTCATCACTACCCTAGGTTCTGATATGGGGTTGTAAATGTCTGATCCAGGGTTTCAAGACTTTTTGTTTATACTGTAGAATGCTAGCCATGAAGCATTATTTTGTTCTTGGTCATGATGTCTACCACTGGAGCTTTAGCAATAGACATTTTTGTGGTCGGAAGTATGAAAAAAAAATCAGGGACCGAAAGTGTTTGGGTATATCATTTGACATGTTACTGAAAAGCACCTTCTTAGCAATTTTTATGATAGTGCGTGAGTGAATCAAATTAAACACTTTAGTCCAAAAGCATTGGACTTTCAGGCAGGTCCACCAAATGCAGTACATAGTGCCCTCCAGTCCACAATCCATAAAAGCACAACGGAGATGACAATGAGATAGTACTTTATAATTTTCCTCAACGAGCCCAGTGTTACTGATTCCCCTGTGCACCATGGTGGACCATCAGGACTAGCCATTTTCTTCTATCTCCATCCACAGATCTGCCTCCCATGCCTGTTGCTGAGAAAGCTTGGACACAGGTGCGGAAAATAGGAAGTATGGCACCAATATGCCCTCATTTGTTCCAGGTTCCCACATGCGCTTGTTCAAAAAGTGAGTTTGTGTGGTAATATCCTCAGTAGAGTGCTTGAGGGAACTCAAATAAAGTATTTGATGAGGATGAAACATTTCTGAGGAAGGCATCTCAAAAGTTTGAAGAAAATATTTTGAAGACCTAACCCCCTGTGATCCAACAGGCCCTATCATATATAAACAGGTATTAATCCACCACTGGAAGAGGTAAGGAGAGAGGCCTGGGGGGAAGTAGAGAGTGGGAGGCAGTACAGTGCTGGATGGAGGGCGGGGGCGGGAGCTGCCTCAGTGATTGGTTGCTAGGTAATCCTATTGTCCTCTGCTCCTTCACATCACCCCCCTAAACAGTAGTGTCCTGTACCCCTCAATGCTGTGTCCTCTTCCCCTTCACATCACTCCCCCCCCCCACTGTAGTGTCTTCTGCCCCACATAGCAATGTCCTCTGCCCCTCCCCTCACAGTAGTGTCCTGTACTCTCCTGCTTTGGGGGGGAGGGTACAGGACACTAATGTAGGGGGAGGGGGAGGACATTGCTATGTGGGGCAGAGAACACTACAGTGGGGGGGAGTGATGTGAAGGGGCAGTGGACACAGCATTGGGGGGTACAGGACACTACTGTGAGGGGGGGCAGAGGACCTTGTTATGTGGGGCAGAAGACACTACGGTGGAGGGGGAGTGATGTGAAGGGGCAGAGGACACAGCATTGAGGGCTAAAGTGTCCCCCAAAAGATGCCAAATATGGCATTGGAGGGGGGGTGAGGAATCAGATAAGCAGAAGTTCCACTTTTGGGTTTTTGCTTTAAGCTCCAGTCTGGCTGAGTCTATCTAATCTCTGAGCTAAGCCTAGGTTTTGTTTATGCACAGCCATTAAATCAGATAATTTGTGTTTTTCCAGATAAGAATTTTTTCAGTCGAGCTGCAAAGTGGATAAGGTATCCTCTGGCCTTGGCTTAATGAGCCTCCCAGTTACTTACAGGAGAGGGGTTCATTTGTGCAAAGAATTCTTAGACATGATGTTTCGATAATGAAACATACAGAAGGATTGCAAAGGAGGGACGGAGCGACAGCTTGGGGAATTGGGCTGCAGGTCATTTGCGTTTTGTGAAGAATTGAATCCATAACCTTATTAGAGAGCCCCCCCCATGAAAGCAAATGTGAACTAATTTCTGGAAAAAGGGTAGTTGTCCAACATTTGGGGCTTAGTAGGAAATCAAGGTAACCAATGACCCTTCTTGTAATGCTTATCGCCCCTCTGGGTTGCAGATAGTTTTTTTTAAAGAGAACAAAGTTCGTTTGAAAAAACAAATCGCCACACCTCCCCTACCCCCTTTTCCCCAGACCATTTGCCAAAAAGGATTGAAGATAATGTCTATGCAAGAATTTAGGCAAAGGAGAAGTGCTCACTAACACAGATTTAGACAGATTTGTGAACAATATTTAAGAGAAATAGGCCTTTTGTGTACATAGAAGAAGTCGTAGATCTTTGCAATCAGCTCATGATAAGTAGGGGCAAACAAAAACCCAGGTGTGTTACAATATTGAATTAATATTCACTATTGAAACACTGAGACCCATTTCCTGATTGGCCAAAAAAGAAGTGTGCCGATAGACCACCGAGGAGGAGGGAGGAAACACAAGCTGCAGGGAGCAGGGGAAGGGGAAGCCGCCACCTCCATTGCTGCCGTGATGCCCACAGTGAGCAGGGGAAGGGGAGGCTGCCGCCGCCACCGTAATGCCCACGGAGAGCAGGTGGAAGCTGCTGGTGAAGCCTGGAAGAAGCGCAGCCCACCAATAGATTGGGTAAGTGCTCCAGATTCAACCGGGGGGGATGGTGGTGTAGTGGTGGCACTGTTTGCCGCCCCCCCCCAAAAAAAATTACCACCGACTGCCACTACCCAAGACCCTGTTCTAGGAGGGCAGAAAACCTGGTTAAGATATTTGGATCTCCAGAATATACTAGTGGTGGCGCGGCCTGAGTACCAAGGGTGGAAGGCGGACTATCTTCCATACACCCCTGACTGACCACAATATCACACAAAGGCTTTCTAAAGTCAGAAGCATGTAAAGCGCTTGCTCACCCTACTGAGGCTGCTGAAAGCACTCCTGTGTCAGTAGTTGTAGTTCAGCGGTGGTGGAGCTGGTGCAACATTGCCTGTTTGTGCACTCTCCCAATAATCCTCTGGCAGCAGTCGTGGGGTGGCTTTTTGTTTCACTTTGGCCGTGGGAATTTGCCCAGTTGAGATGAGAACTGGACCGGAAATGTGAAGAGGTCAGGAGGATCCTGGAGTGGCAGAGAGCAGCAGTTTTAGGTCAGAGTGGAGCAGAGCCGAGGCTTCATACGTCCGCCATCTTCAGCTGTGCGCATGCCCACATATTTTACTTCTGATATCACATTTTCCAAAGTATGCTTTCTCATTTGTGCACACTGACATGTATCTAGAATTTTTTATATATATGTGTGTATGCAGATTTTCCAGTTAATTTTTTTTAATGTTTTATTTAAAACGAATGACCAGTAGGTACCATCACAACCTAGTATCCTAAAATCCTAAAAGTATCCTTTTAAAATGATTGTAAACCCTCACCTTATAAAACAACCCATTCAGTTTAAATTTAGAAATGAAAGGCAAAACATTTGTGTATAGATATAGATATAAAAAAAAACATTGTAACTACCTATTTTTCCCTTTTTTAAAAGTGATCACATTCCCTCTATTCTCGGCTGCATAAAAGCTGGGAGAGGAGAAACAGCAGCATACTGAACTTCTCACTGAATGGCTGTGCAAAGGGGGGGGGGTGTCAGGACAAGGCTAAACAATAGATGAGAGCAGGCTGAATTTCCAGCATAGCTAGAGAACTGACCACTGTGTGTTCTCCTGCTTAGTGTGGTCAATTTTTAATAGGAAAGCAGAGGGACTGACAGGATAACCAGGGTTTTCACACAAAGGAAGCAATACAAAGAAAACAGGATATTTTTAAGTACATGGTACAGCAGGTACATATCAGAAATATGAAATGTTGGGTTTACATAGTCTTTAATTCCACTTTTGCTAGCCTCAGCCCTTGCTGTCATTGTGGCAAAACAATTCATACATTGTGGCATAATAATAAAAGTAAGTTTTTAGGAATGTGGTGTTCAAAATACCAAATTTTCTATTTATTTAGTCTTTAAACTACATGTATCTCAAATTGGATGAAGTACAATTCTTTATAGTACATACCCTCATATTACCAGCCCTAAGGATGTGCTCTTTATAGAAGCACTTTCTCTAGTTTATTAAAGCTGTTTTCTGTCCCCCTTTGTCATGTACTGTACCTCACTGTGAAGCCTGAGATGACAAGGGTGGCATCTTGCACAAGTCCTGTCCAAGCACCCCTGGTAGTGAAGACAGGGACAGCTAAGGCAGCGAAAGGGTACAGGTGCGAGGAAGCTGGAGCAGTGAACTTGAGTTTGGAAACACAGGGATTCTCCCAGTGGCAGTACAGAGTCAGGTCACAAGTTGCGTCAGCATTACCCGAGCAGACAGGTACAGAATCATGATTCTGGTGCAAGGCTAGGGGACAGGCAGTAGTCAGCAACATGCTGGCAGTGAGGCCAAGTCAGGAGGCAGAATCATGATCAGAAGTCCACCCCGGGGTCGACAACACAGATGAGCAGCAGACATACCAGGCAAGGGCAACCCAAAGAGAAACACAGGATTTAGAGATTTGGATACAGTAGATGATAGTTTTTGTCCTTTCAAGACTTACTTAAAGGGGTTGTAAACCCTCATGTTTTTTCACCTTAATGCATCATATGCATTAAGGTGAAAAAACACCTGGCAGTGACCAGCCCCCAGCCCTCCGTTTTACTTACCTGAGCCCTGGAATTTCCCAAGGCTGAGACATGCTCTTCCTCTGCCCGGGGTTCTTGGCTCTTGATTGGATAGATTGATAGCAGCGCAGCCATTGGCCTCCACTGCTGTCAATCAATACCAATGAACCGGCGCAGGGGGCGGGGCCGAGTCCGGCATTCTGCGTCTATGGACGCAAATGCTGGATTCGGGAGTGCGCCCGCAAGGTAACCCCCCGGGAGAGCGCTTCTCCTAGGGAGTTATACGGTGCGGGGAGGAGCTAACTGAGCCGCCGGGGAACCCCAAAAAAAGGATGATCTGGGCCACTCTGTGCAAAACGAACTGCACAGTGGATGACGTTTGTATGACGTTTGTTATTTAAAAAAAAAACTTCAAGCCTTACAATCACTTTAAGAGGGTAAGAGGGGAAATTTGTCTGACAAATTTGTTTATCTCATATAACCTTTAAATGATTCCTATTAATGTTCTCCACTATCACAACACTGTTTTTTCTTTTCCTTTTCTCAGTAAAATGGTGAGACCAACATCTAGAGTTTGGAAACATTTCACAGTGCAATTTCTGCTGAGAGCAAAGCTGCAATTTGCAAATATTGTGAGAAGAAATGTTCTTTTCCAATTGCTACAGGGATGACAAAACATTCCAGCATGCCAGAGGTGTCCTAAAGACATTAAAAAATACTTTAGGGAATTAAATGATAAGGACCAGAATGAAAGTGTGAGGAGCTTTTCCCTCCAGAGTTCTCATTCCAGAAATTCTAATCCTGCTGCTTTTGCATAATTACAAAGTGTTTCTAGGTGGGAAAAAGACCAGGGGCTTCAGCCCGAAGGTAACTTTAATTAACCCCTCCCACATTTTAAAGTAAGTCCAGCCCAAGCCTGGCATCATGGGGGGGGGGGGGGGTGTTTAGGATCACTTGCTGGTTACTGCCTGGCTCACCAGTGCCCATTAATGTAGCCTCACCAGTGCCCATCAATGCAGCCTGATCAATGCCCATCAATGCAGCCTCACCAATGCCCATCAATGCAGCCTCATCAGTGCCCATCAGCTCAGCCTCACCAATGCCCATCAATACAGCCTCACCAGTGCCCATCAATGCAGCCTCATCAGTGCCCATCAGCTCACCCTCACCAATGCCCATCAATGCAGCCTCACCAGTGCCCATCAATGCAACCTCATCGGTGCCCATCAGTGCATTCTTACCTGTGCCCATCAATGCAGCCTGATTAGTGCCCATCAGCTCAGCCTCACCAATGCCCATCAATGCAGCCTCACCAGTGCCCATCAATGCAGCCTCACCAGTGCCCATCAATGCAGCCTCACCAGTGCCTATCAGCTCAGCCTCATCACTGCCCATCAATGCAGCCTCTTCAATGCCCATTATGCAGCCTCATCAATGCTCATCAATGCAGCCTGATCAGTGCCCATCAGCTCAGCCTCACCTGTGCCCATCAACGCAGCCTTGCCAGTGCCCATCAGTGCAACCTTGCCAGTGCATGGGAAGAGAAGAGCCGCTGGTTTACACAGAGCTGCCGGTTTACACAGAGCAGGGAATTCCTGTTTACCAGGTGCTCGCAGTCACACAAAGTCCCGCATCCTGGATCGGCTCCTATGATAGACGTCACATGGACCAGTGTGACTCCATCATAGGAGCCGGTCCATAAGACGGGACTTTGTGCGACTGCGAGCGCCAAGTAAGCCGGAGTTCCCTTCTCTGTGTAAACAGGTGGCACTTGCACCCCCGTTCCCTTCAGAGGCAGCCCGTGCACCAACAGGATCGGCCCTGCAAAGCGCCCCCAGGGCAGTCCGGCCCTGTATAGCCCCAAGTTCCCAGCCAACCCCAGGCCTTGGGACTCGGGGCTAATAATTCTAAAGGAGCAGTACAAGACTCTGGGCTTTTTGAGGGCTCACTCAGGGCTATAGCCTCTCCCGACGCCACTGCCTCTGGATCAGCATTGTCAATAACTGAAAATACATATTGGCAGGACACTTTTACATTATTAGTATGGAAAAGGGGTAGTAACCTGTTCTCATTTGTAGGTGAAATGTTCGAACAAATACAGTCCTAGTTGTTCCGTTTGCAATAAAAAAAATAAAATGTAAAAAAAACAAGTTTAGTTTATTTACTGAATAAGCTGTACATTTATTTCAAGCATAAAAATTTTATATACACCGCATTTCATGTTTTCAATGTACCAACTAACTTTCCATTTGTAAAACTACTCCACACTGATTTTTTTTATTCAATTTTCCATTTTTTCCAGAAAAAACAGGGAAAAATGTTTTTTCTCATGGCTTTAACATTTTCAGAAATTTTACATCTCTAGTCCAGTACTAAGAGGACAGTTGCCAAGACTATTAGGTGATAATATAGGGGAAAAGACATAAAAAGGAAACCGTTTAGGGGTTTACATAAGCTTTAAGCCATATGAAAAAACTCTGGCCACTGTTAGCACCAGTGTTAAATGATTTGTCCCAGCTCCTGTATTTGAAACTTTTGCTGGACAGCTTGGCCTGTTAAAGCAAGTGGAGAGATTGGCATGATCAACAGATATAAATAAAAAAGCTGTGTTAATACTATTCACAGACTGCGGCATACGTGTGTTTTTTTTTTTTTTATTTTGCCCATAGTCACACTTTAACCAGTTCCCACCTGGCCTACAGTCAAATAATGGCCGGGCGCACATTCGTCGTTCCGGGTGGATGTCATATGATGTCCTCCCAGAACACGGGCCATGCTACGGCCACGCTATGGCATGACCTGTTAACCGTTGTGTCAACCCATTTCATACAGTAAAAATGGTTGCTTATAACACTGGTATAAGCAATCATAATGTGTAAAAAAAAATTTGAAAATAATGATCATTTCCCCAGAGTAATACAGTGTTATTATGGTAGCACTGAATTGCTCTGGTCACAGTGCAATAAAAAAAATTATAAAAAAAAGAAATATTAATTTTTTTTTGTTAAATACTGTCACCAGTCAGTGTCCCTGATCACCGCTACACCAGTTATATGATGACACTGTACTGCACTGGTGACAGAATGTAAAAAAAAAGATTGTGAACATTTTTTTTTAATTACTTAAATTTCCAAAAAAATTGACAAAAAATTACAACTGCAAAAAACTTGTCATGCCTCTTACTAAATACTTGAACTGTCTACTTTCCAAAAAGGGGTCATTTGAGGGAGATTTTACTGTCCTGGTGTTTTCAGGCCTCAGGAAATGAGGTAGGCCGTGAGTACAACAGGACTGATCAATTTTCATATATACAGTTGTGCGCATAAGTTTACATACCCCAGCAGAATTTATGATTTCTTGGCCATTTTTCAGAGAATATGAATGATAACACAAAAACTTTTCTTTCACTCATGGTTAGTGTTTGGCTGAATCCATTTATTATCAATCAACTGTGTTTACTCTTTTTAAATCATAATGACAACAGAAACTACCCAAATGACCCTGATCAAAAGTTTACATAACCCAGTTCTTAATACTGTGTATTGCCCCCTTTAACATCAATGATAGCTTGAAGTCTTTTGTGGTATTTGCGGAAGAGGCTCTTTATCATCTCAGATGGGGCAGCTTTACCATTCTGCCATTCCTCTTGGCAAAAAGCCTCCAGTTCCTGTAAATTATTGGGCTGTCTTGCATGAACTGCACGTTTGAGATCTCTCCAGAGTGGCTCAATGATATTGAGGTCAGGAGACTGAGATGGCCACTCTAGAACCTTCACTTTATTCTGCTGTAACCAATGACAGGTCGAGTTGGCCTTGTGTTTTGGATCATTGTCATGTTGGAATGTCCAAGTACGTCCCATGCGCAGCTTCCTGGCTGATGAATGCAAATGTTCCTCCAGTATTTTTTGATAAAATACTGCATTCATCTTGCCATCAATTGTGACCAAATTTCTTGTGCCTTTGTAGATCACACATCCCCAAAACATCAGCGATCCACCTCTTTGTTTCACAGTAGGAATAGTGTACCTTTCATCATAGGCCTTGTTGACTCCTCTCCAAATGAAGCATTTATGGTTATGGCCAAAAAGCTACATTTTGGTCTCATCACTCCAAATGACTTTGTGCCAGAGGGTTTGAGGTTTGGCATTTGCGTAGTAATGGCTTTCTTCTGGCGACTCGACCATGCAGCCCATATTTCTTCAAGTGCCTCCTTATTGTGCAACTTAAATCAGCCATACCACATGTTTTCAGAGAGTCCTGTATTTCACCTAAAGTTATTTGTGGGCTTTTCTTTGCATCCCAAACAATTTTCCTGGCAGTTGTGGCTGAAATTTTAGTTGGTCTACCTGACTGTGGTTTGGTTTCAACAGAACCCCTCATTTTCCACTTCTTGATTAGGGTTTGAACACTGCTGATTGGCATTCTCAGTTCCTTGGATATCTTTTTATGTCCTTTCCTGTTTTATACAGTTCAACTACCTTTTCCCGCAGATCCTTTGACAATTATTTTGCTTTCCCCATGACTCAGAATACAGAAACGTCAGGAGTCCAGAAACTCATTGACCTTTTATACACACACACTAATTACAAGCAAACAGATCACAGGTGAGGATGGTTATTTTTAATAACCATTCAAACCCCTTTGTGTCAACTGTTTCTTTTTCTGTTGTGATTATGATTTAAAATAAGTTGATTGATAATAAATGGTTTCAGCCAAACACTAACCATGAGTGGAAGAAAAGTTTTTGTGTTATCATTCATATTCTCTGAAAAATGACCAAGAAATCATAAATTCTGCAAACTTATGAGCACAACTGTATGTGTATATATAGATAGATATATATAGATATATATAGATAGATATATATCTATATATATCTATCTATATATATATATATATATATATATAGATATATATATAGATATATATATATCTATATATATATATCTATATATATATAGATATATATACACACAGGTGCATCTCATAAGATTAGAATATCATCAAAAAGTTAAATTTATTTCAGTAATTCTATTCAAAACGTGAAACTCATATATTTTTATATTTTATATAGATGCGTTACACACAGAGCTTTTCTTTCTTTTATTTTGATGATTATGGCTTACAGCTAGTGAAACCCCAAAATTCAGTATCTCAGATTATTACATAAGACCAATAAAAAAGAAAGAATTTTTAATACAGAAATGTTGGCTTACTGAAAACTACAGGTATGTCCATGTACAGTATAGTATGCACTCAATACTTGGTCGGAGCTCCTTTTGCATGAATTACTGCATCAATGCGGCGTGGCATGGAGGCGATCAGCTTGTGGCACTGCTGAGATGTTATGGAAGCCCGAGCTCAGCTCGTCTGCATTGTTGGGTCTGGTGTCTCTCATCTTCCTCTTGACGATACCCCACAGATTCTCTATGGGGTTTAGGTCAGGCGAGTTTGATGGCTAATCAAGCACAGTGATACCATTATCATTAAACCAAGTATTGGTATTTTTGGCAATGTAGGCAGGTGCCAAGTCCTGCTGGAAATCAGCATCTCCATACAGCTGGTTAGCAGTAGGAAGCATGAAGTGCTCTAGAATTTTCTCGTAGAGGGCTGCGCTGACTTTGGACTTGATAAAACACATTGGACCAACACCAACAGATGACATGGCTCTCCAAATCATCACTGACTGTGGAAACTTCAGACTGGACCTCATGCAACTTGGATTCTGTGCCTCCCCACTCTTCCTGCAGACTCTGGCACCTTGATTTCCAAATGAGCTGCAAAATGTTCCACAGTCCGTGATGATTTGGGGAGCCATGTCATCTGTTGGTGTTGGTCCACTGTGTTTTATCAAGTCTAAAGTCAGCACAGCCCTCTATGAGAAAATTCTAGAGCACTTCATGCTTCCTTCTGCTAACCAGCTGTATGGAGATGCTGATTTCCAGCTGGACTTGGCACCTGCCTACACTGCTAAAATTACCAATACCTGGTTTAATGATTATGGTATCGCTGTGCTTTATTGGCCAGAAAACCCGCCTGACCTAAACCCGATAGAAAATCTATGGGGTATTGTCAAGAGGAAGATGAGCGACACCAGACCCAACAATGCAGACAAGCTGAAGGCCACTATCAAAGCCACCTGGGCTTCCATAACACATCTGCAGTGCCACAGGCTGATCGCTTCCATGCCACGACGCATTGATGCAGTAATTCATGCAAAAGGAGCCCCGACCAAGTATTGAGTGCACACTATACTGTACATGGACATACTTTTCAGTAAGCCAACATTTCTGTATTAAAAATCCTTTTTTTTATTGGTCTTATGTAATATTCTAATTTTCTGAGATACTGAATTTTGGGTTTTCACTAGCTGTAAACCATAATGGTCGAAATTAAAAGGAAGACATGCTTGAAATATATCACCCTGTGTGTAATGCATCTATATAAAACATATGAGTTTCACTTTTTGAATTGAATTATATAAATAAATTAACTTTTTGATGATATTCTAATGTTATGAGATGTACCTGTATATCTATGTCAACGTTTGTGGACTCCATAACTTTTCTATAGACTAAATAATATACATTGATTTGGGTTATTTTCACCAAAGAAATTTAGCGGAATATAAATTGGCTAAAAGGTATTTGTTGCAATTTTTTTTAACAGAAACAAAGAAAAACATGCTTTTTTAGAAAAAAAAAAATCTGACTTTTTTTGTTTATTTAGCAACATATAAAAAAACCCAGTGGTGAATAAATACCACCAAATGAAAGCTTTATTTGAGTGAAAAAAATGAATACAAATTTCATATGGGTACAGTGTTGCATGACCGTGCAATTATCATGCAAAGTGCGACAATGCCGAAAGCTGAAAATTGGCCTGGGCAGGAAGGGGGTAAAGGTGCCCAGTACTGAAGTGATTAATGTTTAATAAAAATAATAATTTACTTTGAGTAAAGCTGGCCATACATTACACAATTTTCTTATGCAATTTCCTTTAGATTTACATTTAACTATGTAGTGCAAGGGTCTGCCTGATTGCATACACATTTAAAGTGTTTAGGTTTCACCTCCTTTTATATGGTCTTGGTAAATCTAAAGGAAAATTGTATAATGTATGGCCAGCCTAAGGTTCTCAATTCCACTAATTCTGGTGCTTGTTACAATGGTATAGCTTTAGATCTTATTACCATTAGTTTCTGCACTCCAACAGTAGATGATGTGGTATACATTATTATACAATTGAACAGAGAGGGGGTTTTGATGGATAACTTACAAAAAGAGCCATGTCTCAATCTGCTGAATATTCAAAGTGTAGAAAAACATTGTTTCATTTTACTTAAATGATACATGCTTGCAATGTGCTGCAAAGAGCCTGTCTGGAACAGAATGCCTCTCACTGTTTCCATAGCCATGCTGCATACTATACCTCCTCCTCGTTTCCCCAGCTAACACACCCAAATATATCCCCTTGGGGAGAGCTTTTGTTTTCGGTCCTAATTAGTGGAAATTTGTTCTGTTTCCATCACAGAGAGTTTTCCCCTATAATTCGATGTCTAGAAAGTGAACTGGAATGCTGGTATATTAAATTTGTGTGTGTGTTTTTTGCTGGCAAGCTGATCACATAGTTGTCTGTTTTATCTCTCTGGGTCAGCTGTGGTTAGGTTCACCAGAATTTCCAATTCTGCAAGATTTCCATGGCCATTACAAAGCCAGATGGTGATGTTATACATGCTACCCCACGGGTCTTGCCAAACTGTGAGAAAGTGACCTTTTCTTTATCGTCTTGTGGCAGAAGCAGGAGGCATAAATAAGTGTAAATAATGTGCAAATAGACAGCACACACACCATCATTGGTGTGCGCAGCCTATTGCATTAGGGTGTGCACCCCAGAGCACAAACACACATGCGTGTATATCACCTGAGGAATGGACATTGTCAGTAGGGAAGAGGATGGTGTCAGTAATTTTTATTTTTATAATTTTTAAAATTATTTAAATAATTTTTACAAATTTATTTTTAAATTATTTTATACAATTTTTATTAAATTTTTTATTATTATTTTTTTTTTTTACAATTTCTTTAGGAGCCTTGTTGGAGGGCTTTGGTGAAATATCAAGGGTCTAAACAGAAAGAAAGGGACTGAGGACAGAGCTTGAATGGGAAGTGCTATTTGCTCTGTCGTTTCCTGTCCATTCATAAACTGAAGCATAGTAAACATAGTTTTTCTATGCTTCAGTTAAGAATGAACACAGGAATAATCGGTACAAATTGCTCACTGTGTTTATTCAGTCATTCATCTTTATCTGTTATGTCAGAGGGGTTCCCACATCTTCTACGTGGTCACCAGGGCAAAAAGTATAGGGTAATCTCTCCAATAGGAACATATACTTTTTTTAAATGGTAAGCACTGTGACAATGAGGTCTGATCAACCCCAAACTAAGTAAGGAGAATAGGGTGTCATATTCTACTGGTTATGCTGCCCTCTAGTGGTGAAAGTGTTTACTCTATTTAACTGCTTGCTGACCGCCGGCCGTCAATTGACGGCCAGGCGGTGCAGCTCTCGTGGCGGGTGGGCGTCATATGACGGCCTGGCTTTCCCTGGCCACCAGGGGGCGTACACGCGCCGCCGACGGCGATCGCACGCGCCCGCCGTGTCACTAAGCACCCAGTGCACGTGCCCGGCGGCCGTGATGTCCGCCGGGCACCCGCAATTACCGGTAACACAGCAGGAACGTGGATCTGTGTGTGTAAACACACAGATCCATGGTCCTGTCAGAGGAGAGGAGACCGATGGTGTGTTCCCAGTACAGAGGAACACCGATCGGTCTCCTCCCCTAGTGAGTCCCCACCCCCTACAGTTAGAATCACTCCCTAGCAAACACAGTTAACCCCTCGATCACCACCTAGTGTTAACCCCTTCCCTGCCTGTCACATTTATACAGTAATCAGTGCATTTTTATAGCATGGATCGCTGTATAAATGTGAATGGTCCCAAATATGTGTCAAAAATGTCCGATATGTCCGCCGCAATATCGCAGTCATGATAAAAATCGCAGATCGCCGACATTACTAGTAAAAAAATAAAAAAAAAATAAAAATGTTATAAATCTATCCCCTATTTTGTAGACGCTATAACTTTTGCGCAAACCAATCTATATACGCTTATTGCGATTTTTTTTACCAAAAATATGTAGAAGAATACATATCGGCCTAAACTGAGAAAAAATTTGTTTTAAAGAAAAAAAAATGGATATTAATTATCGCAAAAGGTAAAAATTATTGTGGTTTTTTTTGTAAACTTGTCACTCTTCTTTTGTTTATAGCGCAAAAAATAAAAACCGCAGAGGTGATCAAATACCACTAAAAGAAAGCTCTATTTGTGGGGAAAAAATTATAACAATTTCATTTGGGTATAGTGTTGTATGACCGCGCAATTGTCATTCAAAATGTGGCAGCGCTGAAAGCTGAAAAATGGCTTGGGCAGGAAGGGGGCGAAAATGCCCTATATTGAAGTGGTTAAGGAAGTGATGTGAGCACCGCTGTCCCCTACTGCCTCACAGAAGATGTTCTATTAACCGAAACATACGTCAGGCAAGGAATAGCGGCAATGTCTTAGCACTCGTGGAGAGGTTCTGACTGATGTTTTTCCGATATGCCTGTGTAACTTATCTTTGCTGTAAGTAGATTTGCTATTAAACTCTTGTGTTTTTAATTGAATGCTGCACAATGAGTTTGTTTCCTCTTCCTTCTGGTTTACTGCATGATCGGGTCTGAGGCTCCTTTGCAGTGCTGTATTCTGGCCTAGGCCGACAAGGCCCAGGAAAAAAGCCCCTCCTCCTCCTCCGAAGTCAGTCCATTCACTGCTGGAGGTTGCTAGCTGCAGTGTCTCTCACATGTGCTCACGGTTCCCCCTCCCTCTCCCCTCTGCACAGACAGGAGAGCAGAGAGAGAGAACTGCTCAGCCTCCTGTGTTGTGACTCCAGGTGCACGTGGAGCCTCTAGATCGGTCAGATTGTGGCTTCAGCTGGCAGACCCAGCTACATTCTGCATGTCCTGGAGGGAGTGAAAGGAAAGCCCCATACACACTATCAGATTTTCTGCTGAGTTTTTCCTTCAGATTTACCAAAACCATATAATATGAGGTCGAACCTTAGGAGTTTCAATGTGTATGCAATCAGGCAGGCCCTTACTACATAGTTTTGGTAAATCTGAAGGAAAAACTCAGCAGAAAATCTGATAGTGTGTATGGGGCTTAAGAAATCAAGCCTCCTCACTGTCTCTCCTTACAAACCTCACACCTCTGCTTTCACTTTGTTTCTCTCCTGTTATCTGAAATAGGAAGGACTGCCTGATAATTAACCCTCTGTGTCCTTGGTGCTAGGGGAGGACTGTGCTTTTCTTCTCTCCATCAATGGAAACATGCACACGGATGCTTACATATATGGTTAACTCTTTACAGCTCAATATCTGCAGGCTGGTGCTTCTGGAATCAATGGCATTTAGCACCTTAGGCTGCTTTCACACTGAGGCACTTTACAGGTGCTATAGCGCTAAAAATAACGCCTGTAAAGCGCCTCTCCTGTCACTCCAGTGTGAAAGCCAGAGTACTTTCACAATGGAGCGGTGCGCTGGCAAGACGCTCAAAAAAGTCCTGCAAGCAGCTACTTTGAGGCCCTTTAGGAGCAGTGTAAAAATAGCGGCGCTTTACCGCCGACGCCCCCACGTCCCAGTGTGTGAAAGTGCCCTTAGTGTTTGCTTGGGTATATATATGGTAACATTTCATAGCTACCTGTATGGCTAATGCTGCCTTCTGACATATGAAGAAAAGTGTAATTTCTGTTTATAGATCAGTCTGGATTTTATTACCCATCCTGCTGACTACATTAAGCCCAGGTTCACACTGATGCGGGTTAGAAATCATGCGGGTTCAGCTGAACTCGCACGATTTCAAACTGGCAATGCAGTCCGACTTTGGGGAGCGATTTGACAGACATCTGTGCGGGTTCATGCACAGATGTCTATACAAATTGCACCTAAAGTCACCAAAAGTAGTACAGTACTTTTGGGAATCACTGCAGTGCCACAAAGTCGGCGTTGCACCCATTCGGATGAAGCCATTGCTGCCAAATCAGCCCGATGAGAACAGGTGCTTAAAGAGGAACTGCAGTCTGCTCACATAATTTGGTATGATTAGAATGCAATTGGAGACCCCTATTGGGTACTGATGAGGCTTTGCTGATGGGTACTGGTGAGGCTGCATTGACGGGCACTGGTGAGGCTGCATTGATGGGCACTGAGGAGGCTGTACTGATGGGCACTGAGGAGGCTGTACTGATGGGCACTGATGAGATTGCATTGATGGGCACTGATGAGGCTGCATTGATGGGCACTGATGAGGCTGTGCTGGTGGGCACTGATGAGATTGCATTGATGGGCACTGATGAGATTGCATTGATGGGCACTGATGAGGCTGCATTGATGGGCACTGAGGAGGCTGCATTGATGGACACTGAGGAGGCTGTACTGATGGGCACTGATGAGATTGCATTGATGGGTATTGGTGAGGCTGCATTGATGGACACTGGTGAGGCTGCATTGATGGGCACTGAGGAGGCTGTACTGATGGGCACTGATGAGATTGCATTGATGGGCACTGATGAGGCTGCATTGATGGGCACTGATGAGGCTGCGCTGGTGGGCACTGGTGAGACTGCATTGATGGGCACTGGTGAGGCTGCATTGATGGGCACTGATCAGGCTGCATTGATGGGCACTGATGAGGCTGCACTGATGGACACTAAATGGGGCTGCTTTGATGGGCACTGATGAGGCTGCACTTGGTACTCACTTTTAATGTACAGAGAGGAAGCAGTGGGGCACTAAGAGGAAAAGGTGGAGCATAAATAGGAAGGGGTGTGGTTTACAGATGACAGGGCGGGTCTTAAACAGGAAGGGGTGTGACATTGACTGGAAGGGGTTGGTCATATTTAAATTAGGGGGTGCACAAGTTTAGTCAGGCCTAGGGCAGCACAAAACCTAAATACACCACTGCTCCTATGAGATTGATATATGCATCACTGGCGTCCCTTAACAGGCTGAGCAGTAGAGCTGGCTTATACCTGAAGTGAGGGGTAAATACTCACTAATGCATGTATAGGCCTTGAAAGGTCTTATTTTCTGGTAAGAAGATATTTTTGTCCTATCTATCCCTTGGGGAGCACGAGGTTATATATTTGTCGTTAATTTTAAGGATTAAGGATTAACTGGTGTTTGGACCCTTTCATCACTTTAACCAGTTGCCGACCGCTGCACGAACATATACGTCCTCAGAGCGGCACGGGCAGGCAAAAGGGCTTACAGGTACGTCCTTGCCTGCCCGCGGGTGGGGGGTCCGATCGGACCCCCCCCGGTGCCTGCGGCGGTCTGCAAATCTCCCCCGGCGATTGGTGGTGAGGGGGAGGCCATCCATTCGTGGCCCCCCCCTCGCGATCGCTCCCAGCCAATGGGATCATTTCCCTGCCTTTGTATTGTACACAGAGGCAGAGGAAATTATGTCATCTCTCCTCGGCTTGGTATTTTCCGTCCCGGCGCCGAGGAGAGAAGACTGTAATGTGAGTGCACAACACACACACACAGTAGAACATGCCAGGCACACATTACACCCCCAATCCCCCCCCCCGATTACCCCCCGATCCCCCCCAATCACCCCCCCCCCCGTCACAAACTGACACCAAGCAGGTTTTTTTTTTTTTTTTTTTCTGATTACTGCATTGGTGTCAGTTTGTGACAGTTACAGTGTTAGGTCAGTAAGGGTTAGCCCCCTCTAGGTCTAGGATACCCCCCTAACCCCCCCTAATAAAGTTTTAACCCCTTGATCACCCCCTGTCGCCAGTGTCACTAAGCGATCATTTTTCTGATTGCTGTATTAGTGTCGCTGGTGACGCTAGTTAGGGAGGTAAATATTTAGGTTCGCCGTCAGCGTTTTATAGCGTCAGGGACCCCATATACTACCTAATAAATGTTTTAACCCCTTGATTGCCCCCTAGTTAACCCTTTCACCACTGATCACCGTATAAGTGTTACGGGTGACGCTGGTTAGTTCGTTTATTTTTTATAGTGTCAGGGCACCCGCCGTTTATTACCGAATAAAGGTTTAGCCCCCTGATCACCCGGCGGTGATATGCGTTGCCCCAAGCAGCGTCAGATTAGCGCCAGTACCGCTAACACCCACACACGCAGCATACGCCTCCCTTAGTGGTATAGTATCTGAACGCATCAATATCTGATCCGATCAGATCTATACTAGCGTCCCCAGCAGTTTAGGGTTCCCAAAAACGCAGTGTTAGCGGGATCAGCCCAGATACCTGCTAGCACCTGCGTTTTGCCCCTCCGCCCGGCCCAGCCCAGCCCACCCAAGTGCAGTATCGATCGATCACCATCACTTACAAAACACTAAACACACATAACTGCAGCGTTCGCAGAGTCAGGCCTGATCCCTGCGATCGCTAACAGTTTTTTTGGTAGCTTTTTATTGAACTGGCAAGCGCCAGCGCCCTAGTACACCCCGGTCGTAGTCAAACCAGCACTGCAGTAACACTTGGTGATGTGGCGAGTCCCATAAGTGCAGTTCAAGCTGGTGAGGTGGCAAGCACAAGTAGTGTCCCGCTGCCACCAAAAAGACAAATGCAGGCCCGTCGTGCCCATAGTGCCCTTCCTGCTGCATTCGCCAATCCTAATTGGGAACCCACCACTTCTGCAGCGCCCGTACTTCCCCCATTCACATCCTCAACCATATGCAGTCGGCTGCATGAGAGGCATTTTCTTTATGACCTCCCGAGTACCCCTACCCAACGAACCCCCCCAAAAAAGATGTCGTGTCTGCAGCAAGCGCGGATATAGGCGTGACACCCGCTATTATTGTCCCTCCTGTCCTGACAATCCTGGTCTTTGCATTGGTGAATGTTTTGAACGCTACCATTCACTAGTTGAGTATTAGCGTAGGGTACAGCATTCCACAGACTAGGCGCACTTTCACAGGGTCTCCCAAGATGCCATCGCATTTTGAGAGACCCGAACCTGGAACCGGTTACAGTTATAAAAGTTACAGTTACAAAAAAAGTGTAAAAAAAAAAAAAAAACACAAACAAAAATATAAAATAAAAAAAAATAGTTGTCGTTTTTTTGTTCTCTCTCTCTCTATTCTCTCTCTCTATTGTTCTGCTCTTTTTTACTGTATTCTATTCTGCAATGTTTTATTGTTATTATGTTTTATCATGTTTGCTTTTCAGGTATGCAATTTTTTATACTTTACCGTTTACTGTGCTTTATTGTTAACCATTTTTTTGTCTTCAGGTACGCAATTCACGACTTTGAGTGGTTATACCAGAATGATGCCTGCAGGTTTAGGTATCATCTTGGTATCATTCTTTTCAGCCAGCGGTCGGCTTTCATGTAAAAGCAATCCTAGCGGCTAATTAGCCTCTAGACTGCTTTTACAAGCAGTGGGTGAGAATGCCCCCCCCCCCACCGTCTTCCGTGTTTTTCTCTTGCTCTCCTGTCTCAACAGGGAACCTGAGAATGCAGCCGGTGATTCAGCCAGGTGACCATAGAGCTGATCAGAGACCAGAGTGGCTCCAAACATCTCTATGGCCTAAGAAACCGGAAGCTACGAGCATTTTATTAATTAGATTTCGCCGGATGTAAATAGCACCATTGGGAAATTGGGGAAGCATTTTATCACACCGATCTTGGTGTGGTCAGATGCTTTGAGGGCAGAGGAGAAATCTAGGGTCTAATAGACCCCAATTTTTTCAAAAAAGAGTACCTGTCACTACCTATTGCTATCATAGGGGATATTTACATTCCCTGAGATAACAATAAAAATGATTTAAAAAAAAAAAATGAAAGGAACAGTTTAAAAATAAGATAAAAAAGCAAAAAAATAATAAAGAAAAAAAAACAAAAAAAAAAAACACCCCTGTCCCCCCTGCTCTCGCGCTAAGGCGAACGCAAGCGTCGGTCTGGCGTCAAATGTAAACAGCAATTGCACCATGCATGTGAGGTATCACCGCGAAGGTCAGATCGAGGGCAGTAAGTTTAGCAGTAGACCTCCTCTGTAAATCTAAAGTGGTAACCTGTAAAGGCTTTTAAAGGCTTTTAAAAATGTATTTATTTTGTTACCACTGCACGTTTGTGCGCAATTTTAAAGCATGTCATGTTTGGTATCCATGTACTCGGCCTAAGATCATCTTTTTTATTTCATCAAACATTTGGGCACTATAAAATTTTTTTTTTCTTTTTTTAATTTTCAAAACTTTGTGACAAAAAGTGAGGTCTGCAAAATACTCACTATACCGCTCAGCAAATAGCTTGGGGTGTCTACTTTCCAAAATGGGAAATGTGTTTTAGTGCATTAAAATTTAAAAAAGTGTGTTTTTTCCCCAAAAAATGCGTTTGAAAAATCCCTGCGCAAATACTGTGTGAAAAAAAAAAATTAAACACCCACCATTTTAATCTGCAGGGCATTTGCTTTAAAAAAATATATAATGTTTGGGGGTTCAAAGTAATTTTCTTGCAAAAAAAAAAATTATTTTTTCATGTAATCAAAAAGTGTCAGAAAGGGCTTTGTCTTCAAGTGGTTAGAAGAGTGGGTGATGTGTGACATAAGCTTCTAAATGTTGTGCATAAAATGCCAGGACAGTTCAAAACCCCCCCAAATGACCCCATTTTGGAAAGTAGACACCCCAAGCTATTTGCTGAAAGTCATGTTGAGTCCATGGAATATTTTATATTGTGACACAAGTTGCGGGAAAGAGACAAATTTTTTTTTTTTTTTTTTGCACAAAGTTGTCACTAAATGATATATTGCTCAAACATGCCATGGGAATATGTGAAATTACACCCCAAAATACATTCTGTTGCTTCTCCTGAGTACGGGGATACCACATGTGTGGGACTTTTTGGGAGCCTAGCCGCGCACGGGACCCCGAAAACCAAGCACCGCCTTCAGGCTTTCTAAGGGCGTAAATTTTTGATTTCACTCTTCACTGCCTATCACAGTTTCGGAGGCCATGGAATGCCCAGGTGGCACAAAACCCCCCCCAAATGACCCCATTTTGGAAAGTAGACACCCCAAGCTATTTGCTGAGCGGTATAGTGAGTATTTTGCAGACCTCACTTTTTGTCACAAAGTTTTGAAAATTAAAAAAAGAAAAAAAAAATTTTTTTTCTTGTCTTTCTTCATTTTCAAATACAAATGAGAGCTGCAAAATACTCACCATGCCTCTCAGCAAATAGCTTGGGGTGTCTACTTTCCAAAATGGGGTCATTTGGGGGGGTTTGTGCCACCTGGGCATTCCATGGCCTCCGAAACTGTGATAGGCAGTGAAGAGTGAAATCAAAAATTTACACCCTTAGAAATCCTGAAGGCGGTGATTGGTTTTCGGGGCCCCGTACGCGGCTAGGCTCCTAAAAAGTCCCACACATGTGGTATCCCCATACTCAGGAGAAGCAGCTAAATGTATTTTGGGGTGCAATTCCACATATGCCCATGGCCTGTGTGAGCAATATATCATTTAGTGACAACTTTATGCAAAAAAAAAAAAAAAAAATTGTCACTTTCCCGCAACTTGTGTCAAAATATAAAATATTCCATGGACTCAACATGCCTCTCAGCAAATAGCTTAGGGTGTCTACTTTCCAAAATGGGGTCATTTGGGGGGGTTTTATGCCATCTGGGCATTTTATGGCCTTCAAAACTGTGATAGGTAGTGAGGAGTAAAATCAAAAATGTACGCCCTTAGAAATTCTGAAGGCAGTGATTGGTTTTTGGGGCCCCATACGCGGCTAGGCTCCCAAAAAGTCCCACACATGTGGTATCTCCATACTCAGGAGAAGCAGCTAAATGTATTTTGGGGTGCCATTCCACATATGCCCATGGCCTGTGTGAGCAATATATCATTTAGTGACAACTTTTTGTAATTTTTTTTTTGTCATTATTCAATCACTTGGGACAAAAAAAATGAATATTCAATGGGCTCAACATGCCTCTCAGCATTTTCCTTGGGGTGTCTACTTTCCAAAATGGGGTCATTTGTGGGGGTTTTGTACTGCCCTACCATTTTAGCACCTCAAGAAACGACATAGGCAGTCATAAATTAAAGGCTGTGTAAATTGCAGAAAATGTACCCTAGTTTGTAGGCGCTATAACTTTTGCGCAAACCAATAAATATACACTTATTGACATTTTTTTTTACCAAAGACATGTGGCCGAATACATTTTGGCCTAAATGTATGACTAAAATTGAGTTTATTGAATTTTATTTAGAACAAAAAGTAGAAAATATCATTTTTTTTCAAAATTTTCGGTCTTTTTCCATGTATAGCGCAAAAAATAAAAACGACAGAGGCGATCAAATACCATCAAAAGAAAGCTCTATTTGTGGGAAGAAAAGGACGCAAATTTCGTTTGGGTACAGCATTGCATGACCGCGCAATTAGCAGTTAAAGCGACGCAGTGCCAAATTGTAAAAAGTGCTCTGGTCAGGAAGGGGGTAAATCCTTCCGGGGCTGAAGTGGTTAAAGAATTAATGTGAAGGACTTTAACAGTTCATATCCTCTGATAATACATTGAGGAAAGACTTCATAATATATATATCACTATTTTGACAGCACAACACTTTTACTTTATTTATTTGCTTTTATGGTGTGTACATATGTATAAGTGCTGCTGTTGTGTCACCTATTATCAATTACAATTAGATCTATAAGCGCAATTTTCCCATATATAATAATTTATTCAGTGCCATTCTTATTTTAAAAGCCAATAACACACATTCTGTATTAGTGAGACAAATCTCTGGAGGAATGATAATAGGAGGCACAGCAGACAGCAGCATTGTCAGTCAGGGGAGGGGGGTGAACGGTAGAGTTAAATGTATGAGCAGATATAGATGCGCTAATAAATTGAAGCCAAACTCCAGCCCACACTTTATAACCAGTTACAGCAAACAGTTTTTCATTTTGGGATAGAGGTTTTGTATGAATAAATAAAAGTTGATCATTTTAATCACCCCTGCCAGTGTTAAGTGGTTTGTCTCATCCACTTAATGCTGGAGAGTTTGTGCTGTAAAAACAACAGACTTGCTGCTCAGATCACCAGATGAAAATAGAAGAAAGAAAGACTAAAAAAGGAAACTAAAACAGCCAGAACATCTAAGAATTGGTAAGCTGCAATATAATAAATGTTTTCTTTTGGGTTTAATACTGCTTTAAGCAAGTTTGCCAGAAGTTTTTAACAAAAAAGCCACATCATAAAATCTCTAAGAGAGCCCTTAGCGGGTCTTAATGCCTGCCATAAATACTTAAGTAGAGCAGTTAAAAGAATACCCTTTCCAGTTGGTGTTCTTTTTAAATTGTCAGAACCAAAATCGATTTATATTCCATTAATCCTGATATAAAAAATCTTAACCTTAACCTCTTAATCCTCTTGTATTTTATTGTATTATAACTGTATTGTCTCCCTTTTATATTGTAAAGCGCTGCGTAAACTGTTGGCGCTATATAAATCCTGTATAATAATAAATAATAGTAATAATAAAAAAAAATACATTCATAAAAAGTGTCTATTTAAATGTAATAGAGAATAACAGTTTGATATCACATATGCCTTTGCCTTAATGCCCAGGAGGTGGATGAGGCATATTACATCTCCTATTCAGAATATACGTGAGATCAATATCATGTCTGAGATCTATCAAATCATGATTTCAGTCTGTGTGATATTATGTTGGTTGCAAAGGCGTGCGCACAGGGTGTGCCAGCTGTGCCTGGGCACACCCTAATCACCCTGTGCTGTGCAGATTTCCCCTGCTGCTTGGCTGCAGAGAAAAGGAACTGTCTCTGCTTCAAAACTAAGACATCAGGGGGTTTGTTTAGACCCCTGATATTTCACCAAAGTCCCCCAATTGGGCTCCTAAAAAAATTGTAAAAAAATAAAATCATAATTATTATAAAAAAATATTGTAAAAAAAAAAAAAAAACTTAAATTGTAAAAAATAATACAAAAAATGTCCATTGACCTACTGATATATATATATATATATATACATACATACATATATATATATATATATATATATATATATATATATATATATATATATATATATATATATATATATATATATATATATATACACACATTGTGTTTGAGCTATGGGGTGCACACCCTAATGCAATAGGCTGCGCACACATATGGTTGGTTGTCATACTGTAAAACATTGTCATATAGAAATCTTAATATTGTTAGAAAAGGAACATTAAAGGAGTAGTATCTGCTGAAGAATAATCAACCACGTCAGCACTCCCACTTACCCCCCTTAGCTTATGGTTGGTTCAGTGACACCCCCTGGAGTAGGGGTAGGCAACTTCAGCCCTCCAGCTGTTGCGGAACTACAAGTCCCATCATGCTTCTGGGATTTATGCTTGTAACTGTCAGTTTTGCAGTAGGACATGTAGTTTCAAAAAAACTGGGGGTCCGCAGTTACCCACCCCTGCTCTAAAGGGTCATCAAAAAGCTGCTGCAATTGTCAGCTGGGAGATCTCAATTTTCCATCAAAACCCTGCCAGATGGGTCATTCATGAGAGCTGATAGCCTTAACAGTGGAATGGACTCTGCTGGAACCAGACCAAACAGACATTAAGTACTTTTTTTTCACATTTAATCCTGTTTATTTTGCTTTTTCTTACTTTCTATTTTCTAATATCTTTTTCTGCAAATATTTTCTTGCACCATTTTTTCCTTTAATGATTTTTAAATATCGTTTTAATAAATTAAAGTGAGATAACCAAGACAACGGAGATAAAACCTGTCTGAAATTTGTGTCGGGGTGGGTGCTATAAATAGATTAGCAGAGAGCTGGTCTACTCACAGCACATTCCTTCCTTCCTCTACCTATGTGGTGAGGGGGTGTGTGCCTTTTCTCCAACTAGCTGTCACACAGTGTATGCCAAGATTTCACTCCCAGTGCTTAACAGGAAGAGAACATTTCTAACATGAAGACACTTTCTAAAGAATATATAAAGCTGAAGACAGCAGATATACATGTTAAACTTATGTAGCGAGATTTGTTTCATCCCTGTGTATCATCTGAGGCTGTTCACTTCACTGGGTATATGTGAGGGTTTACATCCACTTTAAGCTAATTCTCTAAACAAGAAATTAAAAATGTATTCTCTTTGAAGAATGCTATTTGTTAAACACTTTTACCTTCATGCCCACTTGGCATTGAGTGTCACAGACATTTCCTAAAGGTCAGAATTATTGCAGGAAATACGATTAACAATTCCTAATAGTGTAACCTTAACATGCAAGAACTTTCTGACACTCTAAACCATTGGACAACCAATCACTGGGGTTCCATTCATTGTTTCCTTTATCTATTATATAAAGCACAAACTGGGAATGAAAGCACATATCACAGTTACCCATCTTCTTTTATATTGCATAATTACAGCCTGCAGCTTATATGACTTAAGCTACAGATTTAATGGCATTGGATACTTTGCTAAATAAACTAATTTAAACTTATGTTAGTGTCTTGAAAAGCAGAACGTATGACAGTGTTTCACTCTCAGCACCCTTGAAACCTATGGAGTTTTTAAAAAGAGGAACATTTCTGAGGTCCTTTATAGTCTTCCTAGGCTTAAAGGGTCTTGGCAGGGTCAGTTTTTTCAATGATCAAGATCAGTTTGATGAATATACTTTAAAATATGATAACCCCAGGCTACGAAAACCGTAGGCTACGATAACCCCAGGCTACTCAGGTCAGAAAACATTCCCGTCACACTTGTCTGGACCCCCATGGTATTCGATTTGAATGGCATTTGTATTAAAAAGAAGTAATAAAGATGCCTCAATACCTAGCAGGGGAGCTAGCCCTTAATCCTTCTCTCTAAAGCTTTGAAAACCTAAAGTGTGCATTCAATGGATTTAACTTTTAATAGTTGCCTGTTTGTTGTAGGTGTCTGACCTATAAGGATACATTCATAAACTGTATTTACTCATATCCTAAAGAAGGGAGATTTTGGAAATGGAACCTCCCTTTCAGTGACGGTTAACTTTAGGCATGTGTAATCAAATCTGCTGTTCAGAGCGCTAAATACCACACCGCTTCTATCATAGCACAAATAATTTAATAAAAACATTTTTAAAATGGTAGAGGAGATCAAGTGCATCAAAAGATGCCATATATTTGGCCTGAAAACTTGAAACTATTAGAAAAAAAACACTTTAACATTTAAATTCTGCGCAAAGTGGAGTTGCTGGCAATAGCAACCAAAATAAAAATTCTGACTGGTGACTTAGGGCAATAAAATACCTTTGTGTTAATTTTGATTTGTACAAGTGTAGCCAAAAAAACCCCTACAAAAATCAGCACATGGACTCCTTAAACCCCCCCCCCCCCCCACTACTATAAACTGTGGGGGCTATCACAGGCCCTCATTTAGAGTACCCAACTATGTGCACTCTTTCTGCCCAGCTGCTCTATTCATAGAAGCCGTACTACAGTTTCTATGGCTGAAACAGGATCTATGAGCGGACGATGAGAGGAGGCATGCGAAGCCCGACCCTTCTTTTCATAGATCCCGTTTCATTCATAGAAACAGGCTTCATAGCACAGGAAAACCAAATGAACAAATAAACTATAAATCAGCTTGGGCTGACTACCACACAGGAAGGCTAAATTTAAATAGTCACCCTGTCCTAAACATGCATGTATATTTTTTTAAACGTCTTTTTGACTAATGTGATTATTAAGGCTGCCAATCAGTGCCTTATGTCTATGTGTTGCCAAGGTCCTCATTTGTCACATTAGTCCTAATGAATGTTCTGCATTTCCAATGACTCAGAATTTTACTACCTTGGGCATTTTATTGTTACTCTACTAGTCATTAATACATATAATGAGTAAGACTTGCTATAGGGATCACAGGAATCAGTATACTTGTGCATGATCATGTAGTGCTGCAGCATACTCCTGTGACTCAGGCCCCAAGCATAATAAGGTTTAGTTTAGTGCATGTAATGAGGTAAATGAAATGCTAAACCACTCAGTTTACATTGGAGCCACTAAGTTTACATTCAAGCCACTCTGTTTACATTCAAGCACTGCACTGAAGGGCAAGCTATGTCCAATGCAGGAAAGACCCGGGATAATATTCCCTGCAAGTGCATTGCACAGAACTCATTTAAGTAAGCTACTGGGCAGTGGTTGCACATGCACTGAAGAAGTAAATGAACCCTGCAAGAGCCAGTAGGGTTTGCAAGGTCTTACACTGAGGCAGACCGGGGGAAGGAAGGTTGGTTCTATCAAGCTGGAGTGTGTCAGACCAGTCAAGCTTCACACAGCCATTTTCCTTCTTTAGATGCAACACGTCCATCTACTACATGAGAGGGATGAACTTGTCACCAGGCCAGTGCTATTGTGGTATCAAGTACCTTCACATTGATGACACATTGGGTATCTGTCGTTTGCTAGGAATGTGTCCTACAAATGTCTTACATTTCTGGATACATGGTCATCCATATTTTAAAAATGTAGTAAAATCCTCCTCAACTCTGTTAATGTTTTGGCAGTAATAATAGAAAAGCTTGCATTACTACTATTTCCCATGTCTGTTGTGCAGTTTCATGGAAGCGCCGACTAGTCAAGACAATTAGTGTGTTGCTCAACCGCCTGTCATGAACTTGAGAATAACGTCACAATCAAAGAAATGTCCATGTAGCCCATGTAGCAAAAACAAAACTGAGATGACTGTGCCGAACATCCCTACATTTGTGAACCTTCAGTTGTCCTGGTTTTTGTAAACCACTTTACACTAAAGCAAAATCAGTTTTTTTGTAGAGAGCTTATTTCATTTTCAGAAAAATGTTTATGTGGTCAATTTAAAAAATAAGAGTAGCACAAGTAACATGAGTTGTCATTAGTTAACTAGCAGTTAGCTTAGGTACAACCCCAGCAAAGAGTCCCTAGAATTTTAAACGTTGGCTAACATATGCTGGCTAAATTTAATAGCTGACAAGATATCACAATAAAGAAAAAACTTTTTCAGATGCTTCTGTCACACAGGAAAGGTCATAACATTTTTCACACAAGTAACAAAATACTGGGATTGCATGGGGTGGTAATAAAAATCCCAAAAAATAAATGTTCACATTTGCTGACAGAATTTTTTTTACAAAGCAAAGGTACACCATTTCAGAATGTTTTACTAAAGACTTTAAACAGTTTATTAAGAATTATAAATATAAATTTAATTGTGGAAGTTAACTTGTACAGTTTGTTTTTTCACAAAAATATATAGGATCAATTAATTCTTGTACACAATAACACCTGATCAATGTGAAGAAGAGTATGTCGTGGATGAGAGTGTGAAATAGGAGTGAACTGAAGTACACGTGGCCAGCAGGCTGAACAAAGAAAAGCTAACGGTTTCCTCCATCCTCACAGCATAGTACAGGTGGAAGAATCTCCCACTGCAGCTATTGTATTTTCACACCCAGCCCTGGCAGCTGTCAAAATTCCCAGGCAGCTGCTGCAAGCGATTGGATGCAGCTGCTGCTCAGCTGAAATTTTCCAGCAAGCATCTTTGACAAAATTCCATCGAAGGATTGACTTTTGTTGAATGGAATGGGACCAGCAGGGCCCACCACAGAGCAAATTTACGAGACACTGGCAAAAATTTGCACAGTGCATGGCCGGCTTTAGCCAAAGCAGCTATGCTGCTATTTGGAATGACAATCCTTATCCTTAAACAGTCTTCAATTATTATGCCTTTATTGAGTTGCTGTTCATATTGATTTTTAGTTTTGTAAACTTCCTTAATGGTAATATACGAACATTGAAAATAGTAAGTGTTTACTTTTTATCATACTTTTTTTAAAACAAAATAGCAGATTCAACTAAATCTGCTTCACTTGCAATTCTTTAGGTTGCACAACTTTTAAACATTAAGCTGATGACTGTATTTTTTTTTTAAAGAAAAAGTGTGGAAAGTAAAAAAAAAACACATGTTGCTGAAGCATCGGTCCAATGCAGCAGTTGTCTATAGGGAGAGATACAACTAATACATACTGTGCTTTTCATTTTGACATTGGTACATGCCCTCCATGGCAGTGCCTAGCTTTTGTTTGAAAGTAACTAGCTTATCAACTCTCCAATGGCACCCCCCTCCTTCACCCATAGCCTTCATTGAGGTTCACTGCAAAGATTATAAACTTCAAGAAAGATTTGGCAGATGGGGAGCACCGTGGCTAAGGAATTAGTACTTCCACTTAGCAGTACTAGGGTTGTCAGTTCGAATCCCAAACATGGCACTACCTGCATAGAGTTTGCATGCTCTACCTGTGCTTAGGTTTCCTCTCATATTCCAAGGACATGCTGGTAGGTTAATTGGCTCCTGTCATAGAATGTATTAACCACTTGCTTACTGGGCACTTAAACCCCCCTCCTGTCCAGACCAGCTTTCAGCACTGATGCACTTTGAATTACAATTGCGTAGTCATACAACACTGTACCCAAATGGAATTTTTATCATTTTTTTCCACAAATAGAGCTTTCTTTTGGTGGTATTTGATCACCTCTGCGGTTTTTATTTTTTGTTAAAAAAATGTAAAAAACCAAATTTAAAAAAAATGTATTTATTTATTTTTTATATTGTGTTATAAAAATTTTTAAAACAGGTCATTTTTCTCCTTCATTGATGTACGCTGTTGAGGCGGCACTGATGGGCACCGATAGGTGGCAGTGATGGGCACTAATGGGTGGCAATAATGGGCATTGATCAGTTACACTGATAGGCAGCACTGCTAGGTGGCACTGATTGGCACCACTGGTGGGCATTGATAGGTGGCACTTGTGGGCATTGATAGGTGGCACTCATGGGCATTGATAGGTGGCACTGGTGGGCACTGTGAGCACTGTCAGGTAGCAATGGCAGGTGGCACAGATGAGGCATAATTGCCTCTTCCTCTTTGGGACTGATGTCCCTTGCAGATGAGCCAGTGATCGGCTTTTTTTTCTCCTCACGCTGTCAGCGTGAGGAGAAAAAAAAAACGATTACCGAGCTTTTGTTTACATAATGTAATCAGCTGTCATTGGCTGACAGCTGATCACATGGTAAGGGGCTGGGACCAGCCCCTTACTCGGATCGGTAAACACCCGAGTCTCAGTGACTCGTGAAAACAGCGTGCTCCGCACACGCCCTGCAGGGCGCACGCGGGGAGCGTGCACAGGGGAGGCCGTCATATGACGGCCTCCCAGAAATTCAGCTGTGGCCGTCATTCGGCTATAGCGCAGACGTCAAGTGGTTAAGGTAAAAAAAGCTTCTGACTTTGGAACAATTTTAGTGTGAAAAACCTTCTACAAGCAGTGCCCCTTTAAATACATACCTAAGCCTGATCTCAATCCAGGAATGTGCAGCAGCTCTCTCGGCCCTCTCTCTCCTCATTGGACAGAGAGGCAGAAGTGGAAGCCATTGGCTCATGCTGCAATCATTCACAGCCAGTAAAGGGAATAGGGTCAAGCTGCACTCTATGTGTCAATGGCCACACGGAGCCAGCTTGGGAGCGTGCACACACAAGTACCCCCAGAGCAAGCAGCTTGCTATAGGGGCACTCGGCAGAGGGGAGGAGCCAGGAGCACTGGCAGGGGACAAGAGTAGAGGATGATAGGGGCTGCTCTGTGCAAGGTAAAACTGGGGACCAAGGTTCATGAAGAAACTGTTGAACAACTGTTGGTGCCCCACCCATACAGTTGGGTGGTCCTTAATCTGGCACATTAGAATATTTTAGGGGAAACCTGGGGTCTGGGAAAATGGAGGTGTGTTTCAAAAATGAGCTTTCATGGCCAGGGTTGAAAGCTCAAATAAGACATACTGTACATATTGTCCCACCTGCCAATTGACCACTGTGGTGTTGAACTTCTTCAGACCCTTGATGCTCTTGCCTGTAAAGGAAGTTTTATTTGAACGTATATCTATACATTTTGTAGCCCCACTATGAAAATCTACCCGCGGTCCCCAGTACATATTGGTGATCCTCAACTATGTCACCTGATACCCCAAAGCTATACCTCTGAGAAATATTTTGTCCATGTGAACTATTCAAAATGTTCACTAGTATTGGTTTCCCCAGGGAAATTCTTACCCACCAGGGTACTGTATTCATGCTGAGGGTTATGGTGAGCTATGTTCAGCAGATGCAAAATCCGTCTACTATCCACAGACAGATGGTAAAATGTTTCAATAAGACTCTTAAAGCCATGTTTGGGTGGTTGATACAAAAGGATGGGAATAATTTTGACTATTGTAAACTTTGGGTGGATCAGGGATCACCTGTGCAGTCATATAAAAGGAACAAGTTTTATTTTTCAAAAAGCTAACAAAATAATGCTTCCAGCAGCAAGCTAAAATATGGCTTTTCAGCACTACAGCAACATAAAGTCAGTTTGTCTTCAACACAAAATAAACAAGATAATATCTCACTGACTCAGGCCTTATACAGAAGGGATAACACAGTCCAAAGAACATTTGGAGTATTGTCCCAGCCTAGACAGTTCTTAGCAGTGATCAGCAATCCAGAAGTGCAAACAGTTTCTTTAGACACTTGTCTTACTCTCACAACTCCTACCAGTCCACACCTTCTCCCAGGAGTTTCCTGAATCTAAACCCCTCCTGCAGGTAAGTTACCTACTAGTGTCCCTTAAAGGGACCATAACCCATCACTGATGTCCTGTACACTACCATTTGCTTGCACTGTTGTTTACCATACATGAGGTGCCTCAAGCTTCCACTAGTCTCTCAAAAGTTGAACTGGTATATGGAAGGAGATCCTAGGTATTGATTGACCAAGTGAAAGAAGAATGAGAGAGTGAGTCCACCCCTCCCAAAAGTGTTCTAGAGTTTTTCTCTCAAATGCAAAAAAAGATTGGCAATTTGATGTCTCTGGTCAAGGGACATTTGCAGAGTGGCTAAGATGCACAACATCAGGTTGATAATAGGTCAGCTAAAGTGAGTCACTTCCAGATAGGGGATCGAAAGGGCAGTGCTAATTCTTTACAGTGGAACATACGTTTCTGGCCAGTGGGCAAGGCCCATTTTAGATGGCTCAAGTGGGGGGTGTAAATTACAGAGTGCCCCAACCAGGAAAGAGGAACATGCTCTATCAAGTCAATTTTTAGATTTGGAGAGACAGGGAACCAGTGACTGTCCTGGTGAGAAACTTGAGCTTTGGGTTTGTGCCCAATTTTGCAACTCTGTTGGCTCTGTTGACTAAGGGTTGAAAATTCATAGTTGAGTGAAACATAGATGCTGAAAAGGCCTTCTTGGAGCTCAAGTTGGCACTGTGCCAACATCCTGTCCTGGTAGCGCCTGACTTCTCAAAAAATTTGCCTCCGGTGTGGGTCTAAGAGCTGAGCTAGCCAAGATAATCTATGTTATAGTAGAACAACAACGCTTGGCCATTAAGTGGGCTCCAGTATTGTTCTGTCTCTGGGACAGCTAGCTAAACCTTCTTATCCCAATAACTGTAGATACCATATTTCTTTGATCTCAGTTTTATTAGAACAAGCCAGGTGAAACTACAAATAACAGAAATAGACTTCAATAAGTACAATATTGCATACAATACAGCATACATTGCAGAAACAATGATGTACAATACAAGATGTGATAGTAAAAACTTACTTTTTAAGTTCTCTAAGGAGTGATGGCGATAGATTGAGAAAGACATGACTTGCTTCCTGCAATGTGTTGAAAAGAATGGTGAATGGTTCACTTCCTGTTAAGATTCTACCCAGAATTCCCTGCTTGCTGACAGCTTCCTCAACTACACATACAGTAAACAATTAAACAGAACTGCAGCAATACCAAAAAGGAACGCTAGATAGAGCCTGCACACCACATATGATTGTCTTAAGTAAATTACACATTTTGCATGTAAATTTAACAACACAGGTACAAATAACCAATATAAAACATCTGGTGGACAGAACACTCCCCGCCTGACATCAAGTGATGCCACTCCATAGAGAGCAACAGAATAGGTTCGGTCACTGGTCTCAAGAATACTCTTAACCTCATTCTGTTGAAAGATCTTGACCTCGACCTTACGGACACGATTATCCTTGCTTGGCAGTACTTTGGTGATCAAACCTAAAGGTCACATATTCCTTAGTGTCTGGCAATCTTTCATGAGCGCAACATCACCAGGTTTAAGATTAAGCTTTTCAGTGTGCCACTTTCTCCTTACTTGTAGAGTAGATATATATTGTTCCCTCCACCGGTTCCAGAAGGTATTGGCAAGGGTTTGTACTTGTCTCCATTGACGTTTGTAAAGGTCCTTCTCACAAAACTCTCCAGCTGGAGCACCGGCAAGACTAGTCTTTTGCGTGAGTAACATGGTAGGTGTGAGGACCACTGGATGTTCAGAGTCACTTGAAATGGATGTCAAAGGTCTGGTGTTAATGATAGCTGTAACCTCTGCCATAAATTTCACAAAACATTTGTGAGTAAGCCTTGCAGTTCCTACTTGTAGAAAGATAGAGTCAAGAATTCTGCGGGCTATGCCTATCATCCTCTCCCAAACACCTCCCATGTGAGAAGAGTGAAGTGGGTTGAAGATCCACGTTCAGTCTTGTTCACTCAAGTATCTTTCAACTCTGAGAACATCCAAGTTAGAAGGAATTTGAAGTTCTTTTACTGCTGCCACAAAGTTAAACCCTCTGTCAGAGCGAATGAGTTTTACTGGGCCTCTGATTGCAATTAGTTCCACTAGCTCTGTAGCTAATACTGCAGCACAAAGTTCCAGCCTAGGTATGGTGTGTTCGGGAAGTGGTGCAAGTTTTTCTTTCCCCATTACGGACCCTATGTGGCATTGTCCTTTAGTGTCTATGGTTTTCAGGTAAGCTACAGCAGCAATTGCTTTAACAGAAGCTTCAGAAAACACACAAAGTCTTTGCATCTGAACATCTGCAGATGTTAAGTCCCAAAGCAAACCAAGACTACGTTGCATGGGAAGTGAGTCTGTGCCTAGATCTAAGTCCTTTAACTCGTAAGAATGATCTTAGACAGGAAAGGCTTCTAAAACTTCTCTACTGTTGGAAGCAATCTTGTGGAGCCTTAAGTTGGAACACGCAAGCATTGCCTGAGTTCTTTTGAGGAGATTGATTGCGGCTTCATTTGTGGGTAGTGATTTCAAGCAATCGTCTACATAGAAATCTTTGTCCACAAACTGTCTGACATCTGACCCATACTCTGACTCTCCCACTCTAGCAGAATGTCTGAGGCCATATATAGCAACTGAATGGGAAGGACTGTTGCCAAATATGTGCACCCTCATGCGGTATTATGTGATGTCTCCAGATGGGTTGTTGTCCCTGAACCAGAGAAACCTCAGAAAGTTTTGGTGTTCTTTAACAAGAAAGCAAAAGAACATGTTGAACTTGCTGTATTTCTGCCATGAATGCGACTGAATCCTTGCGAAAGTGAAGAAGTACTCCTAATAGTCTGTTGTTAAGGTCAGGGCCAGAGAGGAGGACATCATTTAGAGAGACACCCTCATGCTTGGCGCTGGGATCGAACACCACTCTAATCTGCATGGTACGTACCAGCGTGTTGTGTGGTAGCTCCTTTATGAGGAAGTAATTTTGACAGGGTTGGAAAAGAGAAGGACGACCATTCTCGAGGGTACTAGTGTGCAGGTTATTAACAGATGCAGGTTTGTGTGAACCTCCCAGGCAAACATCACCTATAATGACCCACCCGAAATCTAGCTTTTGGGCATATGGGGCATTTTTAGGACCATTGATCAGTTTTCTTACTTTGTGGACTTGCAAGATATCCCTCCCTAGGAGTAAGATTATCTGAGCCTGATCATCTAGTTCTGGTATGAGATGTGCTATGTGATTCAAGTGAGCTGCTGCGTCTGGCGTGGGAATATCTGATCTGTTGTCTGATTGCACACTATTATGGTCGGTAAGGGTAGGCATGTCTTACCATCCATAGATTCAATTTGTAGGCCGTCAGCTCTTCTCCCCGCCATTTCCACTGTACCTGCACATGTCTTAAGGGAGTAAGGGCTGCTGGGGCCTTTAAGGTTTAGAATGTCAAAAAACACAGATCTAGCTAGTGACTTGTTACTCTGTTCATCCAAGATGACATAGAGCTTGACTGCTTTGTCCCTGCGTCCTTTTGGATAAACTCTCATGAGACAGATTTTAGAGCAGGACCTGCCACCTGTACTTCCTCTGCAGACTTCAGTGCACTGTGAAGTGATTGCTATTGCGTCTGTACTAGAGTCTTTCGTCTCCCTGCCTTGCTCCTTGTCCCTATGAACAGGTGGGAAAGTTCTTGGAGTAGGCCTTGGGTGTAGAGCTGTATTGTGCTCTGTTCTGTCACATTCTGTACATTTGACACTGACCTTACAATCCTTGGCGAAATGTGTGGATGAAGAGCAGCACTTGAAACAGATGTTGTTCTCTTTGAGGAAAGCTTTACGATCCTGCATGGTCTTTGTCCTGAAGGCTCTGCATTTCAGCAGAGGATGTGGCATCTTATGTAGAGGGCAGAACTTAGTAGGGTCGCTATCTCGATCCTCTGGCTGAGACTCTGCAAATCTGTGGGAAGAAATGTTAGTTTTGTGCACTGCTACTGGAGCTCTGAGTTGTTTAGGGGCAGAAGAAGTGGTATAAGACACTGGAAAAATGAAGCTTGGGCCACTTTACGAGGAAGTCTATCTGGTCCCTGCAGGGTAGATCTAGACCTTGAATGGCACTCTGGAAAGAGGATTGCCACGCTCTGTAGTGTTGGGAGCGATCACTGAATTTGACAAGTCCTTGGGTAACTAACTCTCTTTTGGCCAGGAACTTGGCAAAGTCTACAGTAGCCTGATTGGCATTGGGGTAGGCTGCTGGTGTATTGTGGTGCAGTGTAAAGGCATACCTGGTAGAAGTCTCTTCTCTAGGCGCGCTGGTCTCAAACTTGCATAAAGTAGGCAGTTTGTACCGGCTCGTTGCATACACCTTTGGAGTGAAGACTGGTGTTTGGTGTTTGTATGAAGGCTGATTACCTTGTGGAGTAGAAGGTTTGGTTGGAACTGGAAAGTCTGGAACTCTGTCAGATTTTTCTTGCTTATAGTGCTGGGGTCCCAGGTCGTCTTGTTGCTGCTTTATTTGATGTGACTCACTGACGTCATGTTTAATTTCTTGTTGTGGGATGCTGCTTGGGTCACAGTGCTGGTAGACATAATCTGACGTGCTTGCGAAGAATCTTGTTGGTCCTCTTCTAGACCCGGTATGCTGCTGCCTACTCCTGGCTCATCGTAGACGGCTGCTTCTGTTTCTGCAATGGCGGTGGCAGCAGCGTCTCTTTCTACTGCCAGCTTCTCCATGTTAGCTTCTAAGATAGCTTGCTGCAATTTCAGAGATGCTTCCTGCTGGGCTAGCTCTTCTTCCAGGCGTATTCTTTCCATCTCTCTCTCTTGTTCCATGCGTACTCTTTCTTGCTCCAAGCGTACTCTTTCTTGCTCCAAGCGTACTCTTTCCTTCTCTCTCTCTTGCTCCCGTCTCATCTTTTCTGCATCAAGGCGGGCCTTTTCTTTTTTCATCTGCAACTCTTGGTCTGCGAATGCGGCCCTGGCTTTTGCTGCTTCAGCTTTTGAACGGGCGATAGCTGCTGCATTTTCGACAGATGACTTAGATGAGCTTGCTCGTGAACATGGTTTGAAAGAAGATGTCCCACTGTGAGACATGGCTGCGGGGAAGAAGCTGTATTGCTGTATAGAGACCGTTCTAGTGTTGATGCTGCTTGACAGAGCGCGTCTCTGTGTAGCATGGCTGCTTGCAGGCCTATATCTTTAGGGCTTCTGACTGTATGGGTACTGCGTAGCCCTGGGCTGTACAGACTTCCGAAGTTGGTTTATCTTCCCTTCAGAGGTCAGCTTAAAAATTTCACTCTTCTGTCTCTGAGGCAGCTAGCTAAACCTTCTTATCGAAATAACTGTAGATACCATATTTCTTTGATCTCAGTTTTATTAGAACAAGCCAGGTGAAACTACAAATAACAGAAATAGACTTCAATAAGTACAATATTGCATACAATACAGCATACATTGCAGAAACAACAATGTACAATACAAGATGTGATAGTACAAACTTACTTTTTAAGTTCTCTAAGGAGTGATGGCGATAGATTGAGAAAGACATGACTTGCTTCCTGCAATGTGTTGAAAAGAATGGTGACTGGCTCACTTCCTGTTGGATTCTACCCATAATTCCCTGCGTGCTGACAGCTTCCTCAACTACACATACAGTAAACAATTAAACAGAAGTGCAGCAATACAAAAAGGAACGCTAGAAGGAGCCTGCACACCACATATGATTGCCTTAAGTAAATTACACATTTTGCATGTAAATTTAACACAGGTACAAATTACCAATATAAAACATCTGGTGGACAGAACAAGTATTACCTCTTAGTGAGGAAGTTCAGGCTGATCTCTGACTGTGACTCTGACAACAACAAAAAATAGGAACAAATGCCAGGATAACCCAATGGTTTATGGTGCCCCGATAATTCAGGCTTGTTGTGGAGAACAGATGTAGTAAATTGCATCAAAATGCTGAAGCTCTTTCCTGGGTCTATTGTTTTTGGCTCCACTGGTGCCTCAACCCAGAGGAAGTTACTAGGACTATATTGATTCAACAAAGGGGCACTGGCATACAGGGGAGTGCAAAACGTGTCAATCTCACAGTATCAGGGAAAAAGCTGTTATTCATCCTGGTGGTTTTACCCATTACTGCATAACCTCTGACCTTATGGGAGGGGGACAAACAGTTCATAAGCAGGATGATAATATTTAAGGCCATCTTCCTACACCTACTATTGTAAATATTACTGATGGTGGGCAGATTGCTGCCAATAATTCCTGGGCAGACTTTACCTCCTGCTGCTGTTTATCCACAACAGAACAATTACCATACCTAATGGTAATGCAAGAAGTAAGTATGATCTCCACCACACATCTATAAAACAAGATGAGAACTGATGTACCAGGGCCACCATGCTTCAATCTGCTCAGATGCTTCGCCCAGCACTCCTAGACCAGCAATGTGTACAGTAAAGGGCTCAAGATGCATCCTTGGGAGAAACCAATATTGAGATAGATGTAAGAGAATGAAATAGTGTGACTTTTAATAGGCTGGTACCCATTTGTTAAAAAGTTTTGTTATTTAATACCCATTTGTACAAATTCGCAAAGAGACAATCTAGCAAAAGAATCCTGATTTTCTGAATAAGAACTAGATGAATTATTGGATAGTTTCTTTGTGTGATTGGGGACCCACTTTGAAGTTGATGGTCTTTATTTTTGGGATTTGTGCTAAAGGGCGACGGTCATTCAGACATAACATTGTTGAGTTCTTTGGGACAGGAACAATTGTAGTAGTCCTCAGGTATGTGGAGACAGTTGCAGGCGCCTGAGAAAGGACGTTATAAAAGATGTCTGCCAACCTCTCTGGAAGCTAGTATGCACAGTCCCTACTCACAATTAACTTGTTGACCTGAATTCAATGTGTCACCAGACCTTAACACGGAATTGTGGGCTGTAAGCAGAGCAAACCTGTGAGTTTAACCAATGTTTCTGGTTGCAGTAGACAGTAATTGTTCCAGCTATAACGTCTTTAACACATTTGCTGATAGTCCATACCAGATTATGCACATTCCTGCTTGTCCACACCTCTGACATTTGTCACTTTCTCTTTAAAGATCTGCCAGTTAGTACATGAAATCAGTGCTGTGGCATTGAAGCTGCATTACTGGGCCACGCCATGATTGTCTTTGTTGTGTGTTTACCGACATTCAGCAAGAGCTGATAGGAATGTACCAGTATGATAGAAATGTGGTTGGACGGCTGAGGTAAGGATGAGGAATAGCTCTATATGCCCTCCATCTGTTTGTATATACTTGATCAAGTGTGTTCGCTCCTTGGGTGGCAATAGTGATGGGCTGATGAAATTTTGGCAAAAAGTCTGTCAAGATAACATGATTAAAACCACCAGCAATCACACAGAGAGCCTCTGGGTGTCTATTTTTAAAGTAAGCAAATGTTATCATGAAGCTTCTTCAATGCATCATTAACCTTAGCACTCAGAGGAACATAGACAGCAATAATGAGCACTACTGTAAGCTCCCATAAAAAATAACGCAGCCAACATTTTACTGTTAGTTATTCTACTGTCTCAGAGCAGCTACCAACCAGGAAACACTTTGTGCACCAACCTTTGTTAAAGTAGATACAAAGTCTACCTCCTTAAAGTATACAGTGCCTTGCAGAAGTACTCACCCCCTTGGCATTTTTCATGTTTTGTTGCCTCACAACCTGGAATTAACATGGATTGTTTGAGGATTTGCATGATTTAATTTACAGAACATGCCCACAACTTTGAAGGTGTTTTTTTTTATTGTGAAGCAAACAACAAATAGGACAAAATAACATAAAAGGTCAATATGCACACCCCCCTAAATGCAATACTTTGTAGAGCCACCTTTTGCGGCTATCACAGCTCCAAGTCGCTTTGCATAAGTCTCTATGAGCTTGCCACATCTTACCACTGGGATTTTTGCCCATTCCTCCTAGCAAAACTGCTCCAGCTCCTTCAAGTTGGATGGTTTGCGTTTGTGAACAGCAATCTTTAAGTCTGACCTCAGATTTTCTATTGGATTGAGGTCTGGGCTTTGACTAGGCCTGTCCAACACATTTACATGTTTCCCCTTAAACCACTCAAGTGTTGCTTTAGCAGTGGGTTTGGGGTCATTGTCCTGCTGGAAGGTGAACCTCCATTCTAGCCTCAAATCACACACAGAGTGGTACAGGTTTTGCTCAAGAATATCCCTGTATCCCCAACTCTATTGAGCGTAAGGCTTATTGTCAATGGGCAGATACTCCAGTCTCTGCTGTGGAACTCTGCAGCTCCTCCAGGGTTACCTTCGGTCTCTGTGCTGCCTCTCTGATTAATGCCCTCCTTGCCCGGTCCGTGAGTTTTGGTGTGCAGCCGTCTCTTGGCAGGTTTGCTGTTGTGCCATCTTCTTTCCATTTGGTTATGATAGATTTGATGGTGCTCCTAGGGATCATCAAAGATTTGGATATTTTTTTTATAACCTAACCCTGACTTGTGCTTCTCAACAACATTGTCCCTTACTTGTTTGGAGAGTTCCTTGGTCTTCACGGCAGTGTTTGGTTAGTGGTGCCTCTTGCTTAGGTGTTGCAGCCTCTGGGGCCTTTCAAAAAAGGTGTGTATATGTAATGACAGATCATGTGACACTTGGATTGCACACAGGTGGACATCATTTCACTAATTATGTGGCTTCTGAAGGTAATTGGTTGCACCAGAGCTTTTTATGGGCTTCATAACAAAGGAGTGAATACATACGCACATGCCAATTATCAGTTTTTTAATTCTGAAAAATAGTTTTATGTATATATTTTTCTAATTTTACTTCACCAACTTAGACTATTGTGTTCTGATCCATCACATATAATTCAGATTAAAAAACCATTGAACTTAAGGCTGTAATGCCAAGGGGGGTGAATACTTTTGCAAGGCACTGTGTATACATATATATATATATATATATATATATATATATATATATATATATATATATATATAAACGAACAGCTGATTCATGGTATATGAGCCACAGTGCCCGTGTAAATGAGGCCTTAGCAAAGCTGATCATCATTTGATTAAAAATGTTAGTATTACAATTCTCATGCTACTGGCCGAGCCCCTAACACTACTCCTATGCCATTCCATCCGAAATCGCTGCACCACATTCCTGATCTCCACACTGTGACATCAGATTATATGATTTATGGGTTAGACATTGGCTATCCGCACCTATGTGTGCCCACTGTTACCGCTTTGGTTGGTTAGTCCCTTCACCCTCCCTTGGATTATGATTATGAATCGCAGTTGTGAGAAACTTTGCCTAAACGAGTTTGCAGGTTGGTTGATGGGAGTTAACTACCTAATTCTCTAAAGCTGGATGATATTACCTGTATGTTTTTCCTTACTTGAGGGTTTTCTCTTTCCCATGTGTTCCCCTGGGTAACATGGGGATGTCCGTCAACTTCGTCAAGTTTTATTAACATGTTTATGATCAAACTGCATTCTGACTGTGTTACTGTATTGTAACTTTGTAAAACGCAAATAAAAAGTTTTTAGAATTAAAAATGTTAGTATATTATGTTAGCTTTTTGCTGTTTATGAATATTGGACATGTGCATGCCTGGAAATTAATTTCATTTCAAATGCATATGTTCATTGTAGAATTGTCTTTCGTCATATTCATTATGTTGACCTGATTCTTTTCAGAATTCATTTTTTATCTTCGGCATTCACTTTTTATATTCGTTGGCCTCGATGGAATTAAAAAAAAGCAGGTGTTTACAGAAGATTGCTATATATTTTATACATTATTACATAGTTACATAGTAGGTGAGGCTGAAAAGAGACACAAGTTCATCAAGTCCAACCTATGTGTGTGATTATATGTCAGTATTACATTGTATGTTGCGGTTGTTCAGGTGCTTATCTAATAGTTTTTTGAAACTATCGATGCCCCCCGCTGAGACCAACGCCTGTGGATCGGACAGATTCAAAACGGAAAGATTTGACCTTTTTGGACACTAGTCCAACCCACCAAGAGAAATGGCATGAGCTGAATGGACAATATCGACTGGCGTCATGTGCACTCGAATTAACAAATGGAACGAAATTCTGATCTATTCGTTAATCGAACCCCAATTTCCCCATGGGCCCAAACTTCTAAGCCTATCCAAAAGTCTGTTCAAATATGATCACTGCACCTACTGCCAAATTATTGCTCTTCCCCTGCTCCCACTGTTAGTACACTCCAGTCACCAGAAGTTGTTGACCCCTATTATTAAAGAGAAGGTAAAATACGCTTATTTCATAAACTGGCAAAATTCCTTTTGTGACTGGTAAGCATCTGTGAACATATAATGCATCTCCTGGTCACCCTTGTACACATGGATAAAATGCGATCAACTGCACCCTTAAGCAGCTCTGTGCCCAAAAGGGGAAGCTCCGCTTGTCTGCCTCCCCCCCTCCACTGCCACATTTGGCACCTTTTCGTGGGGGAGTGGGGGGGTGGAGCAGGTACTTGGTTTTGAAAGGTACTCGCTTCCACTTCTGGCTCCGTTCGCCATGGCGAAGTGAGATGAAAGTTCAGCCCCTCCGCCTTCCTCCCCGCAGCCGGTCCATTGAGAAAGGGCAGCATGATTTGCACGCATGCGCAGTAGGAAACCGCCTGTGAAGCCGCAAGGCTTCACTGTTGTTTTCTCTTAGCTAAGATAGCGGCGGCAGCACCCGAGAGCTGATTCAAGAATCGGCTCAGGTGAGGACACTGCTGGATCCCTGCACAGGTAAGTACCCTAATAGTAAAGGTCAGAAGCTACAGTATTTGTAGCTGCTGGCTTTTATTTTTTTTTTGGGGGGGGGGGCAGAACTCCTCTTTAAGAAGCTTAATAGCATGGCAGGTAATCCACACAGCGAGAGATAGGAAGTGTGTCAGTAGGTGGACATTCTGTCAGTGATTGTTCTCTTCAGAGTTTTAGGACAAGCAGCTCTTCTTTATTTGTTTCTAATTTATTGGGACATTGAATTGAATTTTTTTTTTTTTTGAATTATTTGCACGGGTGTAAATACACTTTATAGGGAAGGCTGTCAGAATGCACTAGCTGCAGCAGGAAACTCGTCCATTTGCGCTGTTAACACGGATGGAGGAATCTGTTAAGATTTCTTTCATTCAGCATGCAGGTTGAGCGAAGGAAATCTGTATGTGTATGACCAACGTTAAACTGAGTAAAATGCAGGATTAGCACTGGTCAGTGAAAGGGTTAATCGTAGACCCTGGAAGCACATATATTGCTGTCTGCTCACCTCAAGCCTGACCTTACAGTCTCCGTAGGAGGGGCAGGTGAAGCTATCCCACCCTATTTCTTGGCAGGGCTCCTAAGTTTCAGAAGCAGCTGCTCCCAGCCTTTCCCAAGTTCTTTGCCATCTATAAAATCCCTTCTCACTTTCCAAGGGATATGGCAGCTACCTGATCCTTCCTCCAGCGTGGGGTTATCTGTGCAGCTGCTGTCTTCCATCATAAGTCAGGGGAGAGGCAAGCTCCTTCTTAGGAAAAGTAGAGTAATTCTTTTTTACAGAAGTGGAGAGGAAAATATTTGTCAGTATATTGGGGTGTATTAAGTTATCCACACACATGAGTTTTAGATACATCATAAAATCATGCAATAAAGGACAAATATAATAGAGCATCTAGTGGGACACCGACATAAAGGAATAGTTGTGGTCATTTTCTGTTTACATGCATTCACATTTTATGTATTCCACCTGTCAGCGGGATACCAAACATGCTATTTACAATAACCATTCAATGGATCATTCCTTGTTTGTTTTTTTAAACAAGTTACTTCAATATTTTTCTTATTGCCATCATAAATGTGCAGATCTCTGATCCTTACTGATAAAAGATTAAAGATTTGCCCATGTTTTCTTGTAAAAAAAAAAGATTTGCCCATGTTAATATTTAGCTGTGTGCCTTCAATCGGTTGCACTACTTAACCAGCTGCTTTAGTGCTATCAGGAAACATTAACCTTTATCAAACCTTAACACAGGTCCCTTAGTGCATTATGTAATGCTTTTATTACCGACTGCTCAAGCCCTAAAGAAGGGGGCGGCTTTTCACCCCAAAACACATTGACTGTATTTGATGCTCTTAACCACTTCCCACCAGAAGGCCATCATATGATGTCCTAGACTTTAAGTGGAGATATCTGAATGATGCCTGCCCCGCCGCCCTCTGGTGCTTCTCCCGGCTCACCCGTGCGATTGGCGAGCCGGGGAATTGAACTGTCGGTGGGGACTGTTTACCACAGAGCTGGCCAGGGACCATATGGTCCTGGCCAGCTCTATGACCCTCGGAGGCCAGAAGTGATGCCATAATGTAAACCCTGCCTTTTTTTTTGCTGGAGAGCTTGAGTTAGTTTTTTTTGTTTTGTTTTTTTATCTCAGGCTTTCCAGCATCGAGGAGAGATCTGGAGACTTATAGACCCCAGATCTCTCTGTAACAAGGACCTGTTATGTGCTATTCCTATTACAAGGTATGTGTACATTCCTTGTAATAGAAATAAATATGATAAAAAATGAAAGGAAAAGTGTAAAAAAAAAATAAAATAAAAAAAAATAATAAAAAAAACTTAAAGCGCCCCCATCCCCCAGTGCTCACAACGCAACGCGAATGCATAAGTAGTCCACGCCCACATATGTAAAAGGCGGTCAGACCACATGTGAGGTATCACTCCAAACGTTGGAGCGAGAGCAAGAATTCTAGCAGAAGACCTCCTCTGTAACTCTAAACTGGTAACCTGTAACAAATTTTAAATCGTAGCCTCTGGAGATTTTTAAGTACTGAAGTTTGGCACCATTCCACGAGTATGCGCAATTTTTAAGTGTAACATGTTAGGTATCTATTCACTCGGCATAACATCATCTTTCACATTATACAAAAAATTGGGCTAACTTGAGTACTTTTTTTGTTTTGTTTTTTTTTAATTCATGAAAGTGTTTTTTCTTCCAAAAAAGATTGAGTTGACAAAATGCTGTGCAAATATTGTGTGACATAAAAAATTACAATGACCACAATTTTATTCCTTTGGGTCTCTGCTAAAAAATGTATAATGTTTGGGGGTTCTAATGCCGCGTACACACGACCAGACTTTATGGCATACTTTGTCCTGCGGACTTTGACAGACTTTACGACGGACTTTACGACGGACTTTCCAAATGAACGGACTTGCCTACACACGATCAACCAAAGTCCGACGAATTCGTACGTGATGATGTATGACCGGACTAAAACAAGGAAGTTCATAGCCAGTAGCCAATAGCTGCCCTAGCGTCGGTTTTTGTCCATCGGACTAGCTTACAAACGAGCGGACTTTTCGACCGGACTCGAGTCCGTCAAAAAGATTTGAAACATGTTTCATTTCTAGGTCCGTCAAACTTTTGGGGAAAAAAAGTCCTCTGGAGCCCACACATGATTGAATTGTTCGACGGACTCCGGTTCGCCGGACCAAGTATGCCGTAAAGTCCGGTCGTGTGTATAAGTAATTTTCTAGCAAAAAAACACAGATTTTTACATATGTGAGACAAAATGGCAGAATTGGCCCAGATGGCAAGTGATAACCATTAAATGTTTCAAAAAGTTAAGTAAGATGAACTTTTGTACCAGGCACCCCTCCGTACACATTCAAGAATTCAGATGGTAGCAGAATTTCAAAGTAGCTCAGAAATCCTTTGTTGCATCATGCTTAAACTGATCACAATAAGAGATAATAAAATGGTAGAGCATTGATTGCCTTAGGCTACCTATAGGTCTGCAAGGGTGGTCAGATGTGCTTGTACCTTCCAGCCACCCAAAGGATCAGTTGGCGGGTTAATGTAACAGAAACACCCTGTTGGGCAAATGCCGCTATTTTATGGGGGAACAACAGCAACTGTAGCAGGTTTGTTTTAACCAAATGGTTCCTCCAGAGATCAGCCAGCAAATTCAGAGCTCTACAGAAGTTATCATCTAATAAAATTTATGTCTAGGGTTGTCTTTTCTCCAAACAGAATTGTTACAATTATCAATCACTGAAAAAAAGGTACAATTATTTACATAAGCTGCAAACCCAAATACATACATCATACATGGAGATCTTGGTAACATTTTCTCAGCTCCAGACTAGATATTCCAGTAAAAAAAATAAAAATAAAATAAACGCCTTGCATTCAGTACACAAACCTTCAAAATGTTTTGATCTATTTGCCAATACAAGCTACTGTTTTTTGTTTTCATCAATATATGAAGTTTCTCAACAAGGGCTCCACCCCAAGCAATATGTTCAGTCACCAGTTTGTGAACTATCCCATCCTAAAATCTGGGATATTAGGGATGTGTTAAGTTCCAAAGGTCAGAGGGCACTAATGTGACACCTAGGTCACAGAATGTCTTTTTGTCCATTCACCTTTCAGCACTGAAACTTTTTCCATCTTAACCACTTCAATACCAGGCACTTATACACCTTCCTGCCCGAGCCAATTTTCAGCTTTCAGCGCTGTCGCAAATTGAATGATAATTGCGCGGTCATGCTACACTGTACCCAAACAAATTTTTTATCATTTTGTTCCCACAAACAGAGCTTTCTTTTGGTGGTATTTGATCACCTCTGCGATTTTTATTTTTTGCGCAACAAATAAAAAAAGATCTAAAAAAAAAACGTTTTTCTTTGTTTCTGTTAAAATTGTTTATAAATAAGTAAGTTTTCTTCTTCAATGACGGGCACTGATATGGCTGCATTGATGGACACTGATAAGGCAGCACTGATGGGCACCAATGAAGTGGCACTGATGAGGTGGCACTGTTGATGGGCACTGATAGGCGGCACTGATAGGTGCCACTGATGGGCACTGATAGGTGGCACTGGTATGCGGCACTGATGGGCACTCATAGGCAGCACTGATGGGTACTTATGGGTGGCACTGATGGGTGGCACGGATGGGCACTGATAGGTGGCACTGATGGACGGCACTGATGGGTGGCATTGCTGGGCATCACTAATTTTTATTGTGCCATAGAGGTGCCAGTCAGTGCCCATTTGTGGGCACTGATTGGCATATGTTGGGCATTGATTTTCACATGTGGATGGCCATGGGGGATGTACCTGGCAATCCACATGCTGGGGGCTTCCCTGGTGGTCCTAGCGGCTTCCCTGGTGGTCTAGTGTGGGCATCCGAAGGGGGGATGCACTGATAACCAATCAGCACAGACCCCCCCTGTTAGGAGAGCTGCCGATCGGCTTTCCTCCACTCGTGTCTGTCAGACGCGAGTGAGGAAAAGCCGATCACCGGCTCTTCCTTTTTACATCGTGATCAGCCGTGATTGGACATGGTTGATCACGTGGTAAAGAGCCTCCGCCAGAGGCTCTTTACCGAGATCGGTGTAGCGGTGTGTCAGACTAACACACCTCACCACCGATCGCCGTGATGCCACGCGCGGCGGCTGTTATCCTACAGGGCATCATATGACGCCCAGTCAGGATAACCGAACCACCGCCCGGCCATCATTCTGCATCAGCATGGACAGATCAGCAGGATGCAGCATTGGAGGTGGGTCGTCAGTGGGAGTGGCAGCAGAGGAAAAAGAACACCGGACAAAGAAGACAGGAGAAAGAAGAAGAGCAGAAGAAGCGAGTGAAGGGGAAGCCCGGAGGAGGAAGATGCGGGAGAAGATGGATGAAGACCGGAGGAAGAAGATATTTTTAATAAAAGACTTGTCAAAAACAGTCTACTGTATTTTTTTCACACTACACTACTTTTTTTGTGGTGAATGGGTAGGGGTACAATGTACCCCATACTCATTCACATGGGGGGAGGCTGGGATCTGGCGGCCCCCTTGTTAAAGGAGGTTTCAGATTCCTTTAAGATCCCCGCCGAAGACCCTGATAACCACTGGGAAAGGGTTGTCAGGAAAAGGCCCTTGTCTCCATCAACATGGAGGCAAGCTGCTTTGGGGGTGGGAGACACAGAGCACCCACCAACATGTGGCCTCACCCCCTCCCTTTCCTGACCTGCCAGGCTGCATGCTCAGGTAAGGGTCTGGTATGGATTTTGGGGGGGACCCACGCCATTTTTTTTTACATTTTGGAGTGAGGGCCTGGTATGGACCTGGGGGGGGGACCCCATGTTGTTGTTTTTCACGATTTTTTTTTTGCCGGTAATCATTTTTTTTACATTCAGCAGGGAAGCCCGCTGACAGCTGATGACTCATCGGTTGTTAAGAACGCGGCGGCCTGCTTCCCAGCCCCCTCCTTAGCAACCGGTTATATACAGTGAATGTACAGCTAAAAAAATAACATAAAAAAAACACAAAACGCACATTGCGTCAAAATCGTGGTACTTGCGTTTAGGATGTGGGTCTATTAAAGTCTATTACATGCAAAACACCCTGACCCTTTCCAAAAAAGCAGAGGCACAAAAATGCATTGATGTGAACATGTTCCATAGGAACCCATGTTAAAAAATTTCCCTGCATTTCTGCAAAATGCATAAAAAAACGCATTAGTGCGAATGGAGCCTTATACCACAGTCTTAATCCGTGCATGCAGTGCTGAAATCACAATAAGGCCCCTTTCACACTGGGGCGGTGGGTGCGTCGGCGGTAAAGCGGCGCTATTTGTAGCGGCGCTTTACCATCAATTTCACAGCGCTATTTGGCCTCTAGCGGGGCACTTTTACCCCCGCTAGCGGCCGAGAAAGGGTTAAAAACCAGCCACGAAAGGGTTAAAACTATAGCAAAGCGCTGCTGCAGCAGCACTATGCCGGCAGTATAGCCGTGCTGCCCCATTGATTTCAATGGCAGGAGCGGTGAAGGAGCGGTGTATACACCGCTCCTTCACCGCTCCAACGATGCTGCTAGCTGGCCTTTTTTCTAGAGTCCTGCCAGCGCACCGCTCCAGTGTGAAAGACAGCAGCGGCTCTTTCAGGGCGCTTTGCAGGCACTATTTTTAGCGCTGTAGCGCCTGCAAAGCGCCCTAGTGTGAAAGGGGTCTAAGATATAAGTGGATATTGCTTTCCCAGGCACACTTCAGTGGGAAGAAGAGGGGTAAGTATTTCTCAAATTGGTGGTTCAGTGAGGCATCTAAATCCCTCTGAGCTCGCACCACTGTTCACATAAGACTCATCAGCTCAAGTCTTAAACTATGCAGAATCAGTGACCTGGATAATCAATCCAATCTACTGAATCATGTTAAAAAGACATTTGCTGGAGCTGCCATTCCCTCCAATTAAAGTACCGGTACTTAAAAAAAAAAAAAAGCATTTGTGGTATTACAATACCCACTATTGGATGCCACAGAATATGCCAACCACTTACCAGGGGAAGTTCTCTGACCAGCTGATAAAGCCATAACGGAAAATATTTCACAACGTTAGAACCCACAGGATAGAAGAAGTCAAAACAACCTCTGGCTACATAAATGGCACTTGGGTGATCTTCTTGAATATATTTCTTGCTCTAATGTATTATTCAGTGTCTTTTATTTGCAGTTTCTGCAGTTTTATACAGGTTACCATTGCTATTTATGTGGGGTTACAGTTTTACTTGTATTTAAGGTACCAACCTGCATTTTTAGAATAATTTTTTTTTTTTTTTTTTTTTAATGTGATCAGTCTATAAAATCTTTTGTTACATCTGAGCAGTCTCTGACAATCTTTTGTTAATCTGTGCAGTCTATGACAGTAACATAAGAGCAGTTGCTTGTAATATGTGACATATAAAACAAAAGGTCACTGTAGCATCATCTCAGCTGGAGATATTAGAGAGAACATCACATAGCGCGGCGTCATCACACCTGTGTGGTCCATCTGTAGACAGGACTCTGCAGATATCTCTATATATGCTACTTCACAGCGGGCAAACACTGCACATGCGGGGAGGCACGAACAAAGTGTGCTTGGAAGATGAGGCACAGAAGTATCCTAGCGTGGTCGGGGAGTGGTGAGATCTCACTGATTTTCACTGTGTTATACTGTCCATAGGACACCCATTCACCCATATACTGCTGGCCTCCTAGTACTTCACTGCACACATCTCAGGAGAGATTTTGGTCCACTCTTCTTTACAGATCTTCTCTAAATCCTTAAGGTTTCTTGGCTGTCTCTTGGCAACTCGAAGTTTCAGCTCCTTCTATAAGTTTTCTATAGGATTAAGGTCTATTAATTTTTTTCCCCACTGTACCTCCTCTTCCAGCACCCCCCTCTAGATCAGCTCCATACGCAAGACCAGCTGTAGAGCTGCCCTTAGTTTATCGGTGCACAGATATCATTCTGCCTTGCTTACTAGGACTTGCTTACTTACTCATACATATGCACCACTGACGGACTCTGATCCAGTGGGTCTTGCCATCCATACATATCCAGCTTTTAATTACTGTGTCTGGCTATACATCATGCATGGAACTATAGACTGACCAATCACAGAAATCAATTATCTTAGCCAGCCTTGCACCGTAATCAATCTGCAGTCTTCTGCACTAGTGCTGTTGGAACTGCTTTCTGGGTTGGATGAACGTGTGTTGTATGCCTTGAGTGTGTCTGTAGCTGCAATTTATTCAGTATGACATCATTGTCATTTTAATTTGTGTTATGTCGGAGGTATACCCACTTTTTATCAAACTATTTTGTATTTTCAATAAAGCTGTTTATAATTGACCGGCTGATCCTCTCTGAAGATTTCTTTGTGGACCTGTTGTCCTCTTTAAATATATATATATGCTTGTAATATGTGAACACTAACAGTGGATTGCAGGTTGGGGCAGCTTTTCTGATACTGAAAAACTGAAAGAAATTTTTGGAATCAAAACATTTTGCTCAAAGTGTTTCTCCTCTCCTGTGCTAAAACCAGTTATTGCAGTTAAACCATTCCTATTTAACTTTTTTCACTCACTGGAAGCCACAATGACTCTTTGCTTGAAACAGCACTGTGGCTACCCCCTGTTACTCTGTCCAACACTGCTGTTGCCTGCTTTACAAAGCCACTGTGCTATCAGGGGAGGAAAACAACGGTAAGTATGTTGCTAAAACCGTGCCAACTGCTGACCACCGCCCAACAGCATTAACTACACCACCAATTGCTGCCCTGCTACCTAAATTACTTACGAGTCCCAAGATATTTTGTAACACAAGTTAAATTCTGTGCTCTGTTGCAAACCCCCTGTATTTTAAGATTGTTACGCAATTACTGCAAATGTATTTATAATGTGCAACACTTCAATTATCTGACTAGGTTAAGGGCCTGTTCCTCATATGAGCCTATGAGAATGCTAAAGCAGGTCAACTACACCTGCAATGAATACCAAATGATCTCAGAAGTGTCTTAATATTGATATCTGCATGTGTCCTTCTAAAACCATCAAGAAAGGCTCTTAGGTAATCTCGAAACAGATTGTTATCCATATTGAGCTTGAACTCAAAAAAACTCCAGTTTTCTTCCAAAATTCAAAGAATAGGACAATAGTTTAAAGCGGTATTAAGACCAAAGACCACAAATGACAGCTTTCCAGTTAAAACATAATACATAGCAGTAGATTTGATTGCATTTTAATACAAATTGAGAATTTTTGTTGGGTTCTTCTTCATACAATTTAAATATTGCATATAAATTACTTTACATAATAGAACAATATTTTAGTTTTTTTTTAATGACAGGCAGAGCTGTGTGCAAATAGAAAGGAATTGAAGATTGAGAGGTGGTTTTTCACAAAGGGGTTTAAGTTGTACTCCAGATGTGCAAACCTGACAAGCCCAGACTTGATAGACAGACACATGCTCTAAAGATGGGACCCATGTATTCTGGTGCCATAGTGAGTTTTGAAACACCTCCACTTCCCAACTGTACTAGTATGATGAAGGCATGGTTCTTCTAAAAGTTTACATACTACCAGCTGATATTTAGAAAATCTCAGCAACTGCTAGTGATAGATAATGTCATATGTGTCAAGACGTCTTGTGATCCCCTACTGGCTGCTAAATCCATGTGAAGTGGAGTGGAGTAAGTCCAAATTATGTCATACATCTGGGCTCAAAATTTCAAGTCCTGAGCTACTAGCCAGGCCTTAAAGCATTTGTAACACAACACTTCATATTCCTGATATGTGCCTTATACTTGTATGAGAAAGTCTCCAGTTCTCTTTGTATTGCTTCCTTTATGTGAAATCCCTGGCATTCCTGCAAGTCCCCTTGCTTTCCTATGAAAAACTGACGACACTAAGCAGGAAAGCACACTGTGGTCAGTTTCCTAGCTTTGCTGGGAACTCAGTGAGCTCTCCTCCAATGATCTGACTTGTCCTGACATGCCCCTGCTACACAACATGCCCTTGTAAATTATCTCATGAATTTACACTGTTAAATGTTTTATGCAGAATTAAGTTACAAAAATAAATATTAACACCAACATCTTTAACAATAGTAACATAAAGCATATTTCATTGATCTCACTGTGATAAATAAAATAAGGATAAAATATGATTGGCTTCTATAGGCACTGTACACATCATTACTGCCTTGTTAAGTAAATATTTTGATGCTATATTAAATATAGCATTAAAAAAATTAAAACCAACGAATGACACTTTCACTGATTTAGGATACAGAGAGACTTACAGTGGAGCATAGCACTGGACAGGGGAGTGGGAGCTGCCAAAGTTAACTTTTCCTATTAACAAGCTGGTGATTGGTTGCTAGAAGGTCTGAGCAACCAATCACCAGCTTGTTAATAGGAAAAGTAAACTTTGGCAGCACCTGCCCAAACCCCCCTCCCTGCCCCGCCCCCACCTCATCTAGTTCTTTGCCGACTCTCCCTGTATGCCAGGCTCTGCTAAGAGAATGACAGGGGGTGGAGGCGGGGAGGAGAATCGGCTACCGTTCAATCCCACCTGCCCGGTGGCACCCCCCCTTTCCTCCGATGCGGCTCCACACTTGCCCTCAGCTCATTTCCACTCACCTAATGCAAGCAGGCGAGTGGAAATTTTGAGGTTTGTCATGCATCATCATACTAGGCCCTGTGCATAGTTTTCTGGGGTGCAAAAAACTGAATCTTCTTAGCCTGAAAAGAGTAGAAAGCAGGACAGGTTTACATGGCTGGAGTAAACTTAAATGCATCAATGAACCACCCAAGTGTGTCAAGAAATCGTACAAGTGGCACAGATCACTGGGAAAGATTTGATAACAGTAAGAAAAAAAAAAAAAAAAAAAAAGCATTAAGTCAGTTTGTAGGGATACATTCTATAACCACTTCTTGTATTATATAACAGCATCAACATTGCACAGTTGTATCTGCTGTTTGGTTGAACTACAACTACTAGTAGGCCTGAAGTTACAGTCACGGCAATTGTTATCCACTGTTTGTTTTCCCTGATACGGCCCATTAGCTTAGAACAGTAACACGCATAGCACGTACAGCTTATGACCTTTCAGTGTATATGACCTGGTAAAAATACAAGGCGGGGGGGGGGGGGGGGGGGGGGGGGGGGGGGGGGGGAGGTTACAAGGAAGTCAGTCCCAATCCCATTTTCCAGTCTCTGTCCTGCCTCGTGCAATCTGAGCAAAGAAAACACAATTTTATAAAAATATGCATATATTTATATAAAAAAATACAAAATAAAGTACATTAAATAAGGTGTCTATATACATTCGGTGGTTTCAAAAGAATTTTGAGCTTCCCTATCCCTCCCACCACCCCAAAAAACATTCAGCCACTTAAATTGGCGGGGGAAACTGGCAGTTAGTGGTTTTAATCTTGCTGCAAATAATGAAATGTACTTCAGTGAATCTCTTGTTAGGAGAAATATCCAGTCTGGGGTAGCAGGTAGAGATAAAATATAGTCTCTTCTTATTTGAAAATTGTCTTTTACAAAGCACCAGTGTCAAGTCCGGCATTTAAAAAATATGAAGTCATAAGTGAACCGGAGGACCCCATGGGGGCCAAATGTATTCTTTAGTTATCCTGTAAAATAAGGAAGGAAATGTCAGTGACTATGAAGTTATACAGCAGACTTGCCAATATAAACCGTTTTCTTCACGTTGATATGCTACCACTTGGAGAACATTTGGCTAAAATTTATGTGAACGAGTGAAACTCAAGAAAACATTAAATATTAAAGTATAGCTAAACCCAAAAATGTAATATATTGCAGATCCTTAGATGTGGTGGCTGCATTTGTTTTCTTTTTTAGGCTACATACATTTTCTGCAAGTACAAAAAGTACCTGTTGATTCTTTCAGAAACCTTGTATCATAATAGCCTCCCGTGTACTGAACTGAAATCTCAAACAACAGCATTTCCAACTATCTTCTGTAAATAACAATACACATACCCAGTAGGAGCTGGTGCTCCATTTTGGAAGGGGGGGGGGGGTTCGGCAAACAAATCACCCAAACCCCCCCCGTGCGGTCGGTAAAACCCCCCGTCGCTCGGTGAACAAACCCCCCCTCGCATTTATCCCACTCAGGTCACGGGCAGCGTCGGTGGCTTCCCCCTGGGCGGCTTCCCCTCTGCTTCTTCTCCCGGCCAGCCAATACGAATGCTTCTCCTCTCGGCCAATCAGGTCTTAAGACCCACTTCCTGATTGGCCGGAAGGAGAAGCAGAAAGACAATAGCGAATATTAATTTACTATTGTCACACACCCTTTTTGAAGCCAATTAGAGCCTCAGGCTCTAATCATGCTCTTAAAAAAAAGAAAAAAAAAGAAAACCCATTGAAATCCATGCGTCTGGCACCCTACATGTAGATTAGGGGCCAGGCGCATGGATTAGGGGGGGTCGACGCCCCTAATGGAGTGGCTGCTACTGCACATACCCCTTAATAATGGGGATGAAAAGAGGGGGATGTGTTTGTACTCCAAATCAAAGGAGCAACCTAGGGTTGCAATGCTGCTTCTCCATATTTATTGTACTGTGGGTGAGGACTATCATCCTAAGATTATAATTGTGTTACTGGAACGATCACCAAGAAAAAAATGCCTAAAATAATAATACAGCCACCTAATCTAAGGACAGGCATGCTTCAATATACTTTATGTTTTCAAATTTGTACACTTTTAAGAGGAATAAATAAGGATATCATTTGGATCACAATAGGGCACATTAATGAATACTTGTACTGGTAATGCCACATCTTCCTCAGTGGTGGTGTGCAATGAACACATTAGGAAATTAAAGTAAACATTAGGCTTCTAGTCTGGCTGTTAGGAGCACATACACTTTTGTTGAGTCGCATTTTGCAGGAGTAACATTCTGTCATCCAAACAGATTTATATTGCATTCATCTTTTAAAGGAATCTTGTACTAAGAGAAGATGAAGGTTGCCTTTGCTGACTTCTCTAAGCCCTGGTTTACACTGCATGCGCATGACAAGTCAAAACACATTCATTTCAATGGGTACCATCTTAATTGACTCAAGTCGCAGAGACAAAAAAAAATAGTTACTGTATTACTTTTTTGCTTCTTACTTTGTCTTATCTTTCCAACTTTTGCTGTGACTTCAGAGGGTTTTGTAGGTTCAATAATGTGTGTCACACTCTGTATTGTTGTGATTTGCCAAATACAAAGTAGTAAAACATCAAAGTTGCATGCAAGTCACATTGAAGTTGCATGAAGTCGCAATGTAAAGTCACACTGGAAGTGGCACAACTTTGGGGTTGCAGCAGTGTGAACTGAGCCTTAGATTCTAGTTGCCTGACTGTCTTACTGATCCGATAGCTTCAATGCTTTCTGAGACACTGACCTAAAGCAGATACACAAATCAGGAGCTCTTATTTCATCCTGACTTTCTAATTTTGGTGCTTGTTCTGGGTCAAAATATTGAAGCTGCAGGCAGCCAGGCAGCTAGTATTCTTAGAAGGTGGGTAGCGATGGCAACCCCATATTTTTCTTAGTATGATTTGTCTTAAAAAAAACAACAAAAAAAACATTTATTTTACCTTATACCACTTAATATTCTATTTGTTACAATATCTGAACACATGGGATTACTAGTGGATTGGTTAATTAGAGAAAGAAAGCATCTGTGCATTTGTAAAACATGGCACATTGGCAGTTTTTGGGCACAGTTGAGGAAAATTTGTCACGGAGACAAGCATATTAGATCATGTAAATAATCCATCTTGCCAAAATAATAATTGCCTTGACGAAGAAGCAATAAAAAGAGATTAACATCTTAAAATAGAATAATTCCAATTGTACTTTACGTACTATATTTCAGAATTGCAGCTTAGCACATAGCAATAAAACAAGATATTTTGAGGGTTATTTGATGTGTACCATAACCCCTGGATGGTAGTGGAGTGGTGGTGTAATCTCCTGTGGGGTTGGAGGCATTTACCATTATCCCATCAGATTTACTTTTTTGCCTGATTAGACCTCAGGTCAATACAAATGTGAGCAGTTTTACATGTACAGTTGGTTTGGTGGTGTTTATTGGAAAAGGTGTACACTGAATCACATACAGTAAATATACTGTGCATCTGGAAAGTATTCACAGCGCTTCACTTTTTCCACATTTTGTTATGTTACAGTCTTATTCCAAAATGTATTAAATTCAAAATTTTCTTCAAAATTCTACAAAAAATACCCCATAATGACAACGTGAACGACGTTTGTTTGAAATCTTTGCAAATTTATTAAAAACGAAAAACAAAAAAAGCCACATGTATATAAGTATTCACAGCCTTTGCCATGACACTCAAAATTGAGCTCAGGCGCATCCTGTTTCCACTGATCACCCTTAAGATGTTTCTACAACTTGATCGGAGTACACCTGTGGTAAATTCATTTGATTGGACATGGTTTCGAAAGGCATACACCTGTCTATATAAGGTTCCACAGTTACAAGTGCATGTCAGAGCACAAACTGAAGTCCAAGGAATTGTCTGTAGACCCCGGAGACAGGATAATATCGAGGCACAGATCTGGGTAAGGGTACAGAAAAATGTTTGCAGCACTGAAGGTCCTAATGAGCACAGTGGCCTCGCCTCTATCATCCGTAAATGCAAGAAAGTTTGGAACCACCAGGACTCTTCCTAGAGCGATTGGGGGAGAAGGGCCTTTGTCAGGGAGGTGACCAAGAACCGATGGTCACTCTGACAGAGCTGCAGCATTTTTTCTGTGGAGAGAAGAGAACCTTCCAGAAGAACAACCATCTCTGCAGCACTCCACCATCAGGCCTGTATGGCCAAACAGAAGCCACTCCTCAGTAAAAGGCACATGACATCCTGCCTGGAGTTTGTCAAAAGGCACCTGAAGGACTTGAACCATGAGAAACAAAATTCTCTGGTCTGAGGAAACAAAGATTGAACTCTTTTGGCCTGAATAGCAAGCGTCATGTCTGGAGGAAATCAGGCATCGTTCATCACCTGGCCAATACCATGTGATTTTTTCAGATTTTTTATTTAACCAAGTGCCGCCCGCCATATAGCAGAATGACAGCGGCAAAGTGGTTTCAATATCCTGACTGGGCGTCATATGACATCCGCAGGAAATTGAGCCGCTGCGCGCCCCCGGGGGAGCGCATCACGGCGATCGTTGTTGCGGGGTACCAGTCTGACACCCCGCAACACCGATCCAGGTAAAGAGTCTCTGACGGAGACTCTTTACCACGTGATCAGCCGTGTCCAATCACGACTGATCACAATATAAATAGGAAGAGCCGGTTATCGGCTTTTCTTCACTCTCATCTGACAGACGCAAGTAGAGGAGAGCCGATCGGCTGCTCACCTGACAGGGGGGGCTGTGCTGATTGTTTATCAGCACAGCCCCCCCCTCGTATCCCACACTAGACCACCAGCGAAGCTGCCCAGGACCACCAGGGAAGCTGCCCAGGACCACCAGGGAAGTCATCCACACTGGACCACCAGGTATGCCCCCTAGACCCCCAGGGAAATACTAATCTGTGCCCAGGCAGCTACCAATCAATGCCCAGGCAGTTGCCAATCAGTGCCCACTAACAATGCCTACCACTGCCAGTGCAACCAGGGATGCCTATCAGTGCCGCGTATTACTGCCGCATATAAGTGCCCATCATTGCCACGTATCAGTGCCCATCAGTGCCACCCATAAGAACCCATCTTTGCAGCCTTTCAGTGCCCATCAGTGTCGCCTATCAGTGCCCACCAGTGTCACCCATGAGTGCCCATCAGTGCTGCCTATCAATGTCCATCAGTGCTGCATATCAGTGCCATCCATCAGTGCCGCCTACTAGTGCCCATCAGTGCCGCATATCAGTGCCTATCATCAGTGCCCGTCAGTGCCCGCTCATTGGTGCCACCTCATCAGTGCCGCCTTATCAGTGCCTGTCAGTGCCACCTTATCAGTGCCCATCAGTGAAAGAGAAAACTTACTTATTTACAACATTTTTTTTACAGAAACAAAAGCAAAACTTTAATTTTTTTCAAAATTTACGGTCTTTTTTTATTTGTTTAGCAAAAAATAAAAACCGCAGAGGTGATCAAATACCACCAAAAGAAAGCTCTATTTGTGAGAACAAAATGATAAAAATTTAGTTTGGGTACAGTGATGGTTGTCCGCGCAATTGTCATTCAAACTGCAACAGCACTGAAAGCTGAAAACTGGTCTGGGCAGGAAGGTGTATAAGTGCCCTGTATTGAAGTGGTTAAAATAAATTAGCAAAAATTTCAAACAAACTTCATTATGGGGTATTGTTTGAAGAATTTTGAGGAAAATAATGAATTTAATGCATTTTGGAATAAGCCTCTAACATAACAAAATGTGGAAAAAGTGAAGCGATGTGAATATTTTCCGGATGCGCTGTACATATTTATATATTTGTTTCTGATCCATTACTGTATGTGATTCACAGAACATGTCGGTTTGCTTTTTTGTTGTTTAGGATTGTTACGCTGTGACATTATTTTATTAAATTATTAATTTTAAAGCCTAAGTTAACCTAAAAAATGCAAAATAAGCACAAGGGGCATTACTTACCTTCAGAGCGTTGTGTCTTTTTGTGCTTCTGTCTTCTAGTTAAACATAAATCCTCCTCCTTCAAGGCTCTCCCCTTCACCCTCCACTGTTATAATCTTCCACTGCACAGGGTCGTCCACAGGGTTAATAGAAATAAGGGAGCTGTCACTGGCACACATCAAGAGTGCCTAATTATGCTCACCCTTTCTGCCCAGGTCCTCCATTCATAGAAGCCCTACTACAACTTCTAAGCCCTACTACAACTTCTATGAATATAACACAATCTATGAATGGAGGGGGTGGACCTATCAATCATCAACCCATCCTCCTTTCATAGATCCTGTTTAATTCATAGAAGCTGTAGCACGGCTTCTATGAATGGAAAAGTTGGGTGCAAAGGATGGGCATAGGTCAGCTCTCTTGATGAGTGCCTGTGACAGCTCCTCAGTGCTATTATCTCTTGCCTCACCAGAAGATGTGCAAGCTAAAATGCTGTTTTTTATTCTCCTTGCATGTCCCCCTTGGATCTACAGCAACTTTACTTCCAAGTGCACTTGCAGTGCAAAGTGGATTTTCCTTTAGTAAATAACCCCCTATATCACCAATTATACAAAAAAATATATATTACTTTATCTTAAGTAATGTCAAAGTTATTGCATAAATAGTAGAAATGTAAAAATTGCTCTGTTCCATTGGGGTGTACAGGTGTGAGAACTGAAGTGGTTAAATAATTGTTCCTAGGTCAAATGCAGAGGAATTCATTATACTTGCAGACTTAATCTTGTAACTGTTTGTAAATTGAAGCTGCTGATTTAGTGTTTAAAGATTTGCTTTTCCCTTCCAATACCACTTAATCCCACTAGAACTTGTGGCAAAAGCCTCTGGCAGTCCTAGGATTAACTGAATGTGTTAGAAATTGAGGATTACGATTGCTCACCTGTTCAGTGACAGACACTAAGAATCATTTTCACGGTCACTACGTGACTAGGAGGTCTCTCTGCTCCTTCTTGCTTGGAAGATATTTGAATTTTTTATTTTTCTTCTTTGACGGTCGAAGTGGGGGCTCTTCCTTTCGAATGGTAGTGGGGGGAGGCGCTGTAGCTACAGATACACCTGTGAAATTCATAAATACAAAAGCCTTTCAAGTTCAAAGCTGTCATTAGAGTAATTCCAGGCAAAGGTTACTTTTATGTATTTTAAAAAATATACTGTACATGCAAACTATGCAGGAACAATGACTTTCTTCTCTACTTCATGAAAGAAATGAACACTGGAAAACTGATTTCTATCATAAATCAGCACTTAGTAGCAAGTTGGAAGAGACATTAACATACAAACGCTCATGAGTGCAAGTAATTGTTCACATTCGTAAACATGCAGAGGAACAGCCTAGACATTTAAACTAAGGATACCTATGCATTGACTACTGTGCTATAGTAAATGCAGAAGCAGTACGTATGTACTAAAATGTACCAACTGCATTAATAGGGAAATCAAGAAGAAATATAGAAAAACCAACAAGGACAAGGAGCTGAATTTATAATGAAGGCACGTTGACCCACTTGTCTCCTAGGGAAAGGGAGCCTTGACTGCTGGAAGATTGGCAGCTACGTGGGCATGGAGTTTTAGTGGCTCTGAAGGGACTAGCCACTAAAGCACGAGATGACTGGGTGGAGCCGGAACTCTAGGAAAAGGCTACGCAAGGGCGCGTCCCACCACTCTGATGTCACAAGAGTTGCCCGCCCACCTATTGTGATTTTCGTCACAGCTTTATTGGGGGTTTTAGGTGGCCAGTGATGGATATTGCTTAACCTCCCTGGCGGTATGATTATTTCTGATTTTAGGTGCTGAAAGCGGTACAATTATTTTGCACAGAAATTTGGCGTTTTATATTGTAGGCCTGTAATTCTTAGGAATAGTTCACTTGAATCTGTCCAAACAAGAGTCTAGTAGACATCCCGGGTATGATAAAGTTTGAAAAACGAAATAAAAAATTATAATATAATAAATAACTATAAATAATTATAACAAATAATAATATAATAATAATAAAAATTATTCAATAATGTAATCAAATCAAAAACACTGAAATTTGCTCAGTTGCAGAATTTTAGCTTTTGTTACTTTTAGTGTTTGATGACGGATCTCCTCACAAATCACTATCGCTCAATTCTGCGAGTGATTCTAATTTATTATCGCTTTTTTCTAGCTGGTCTAAAACCACTTTTGATGTAAAGAGACAGTTTTGGTTGCTATGGACAATCTCCAGTTTCCTGGCAGAAAGAACAGTTTTATATATATAAAACTGCATGCAGGACACTGGGCAGACCACTAGGGACAAAGGGGATGTGTAGTTATTTGATACAGTACTGTAATCTGTAAGATTACAGTATGCTGTATCTATACTGTGTGTTTCACTTTTGAATTTACCGCCGAACTCCGTCCCCGTGCGTCGCAACGCTCGCAGGGAACGGAGCTCGGCACTGTGAATCGAGCGAGACACAGCGGCTCGCCGATCACAGCGGGGAGACATCGCAGGAACCAGGGGACAAGGTAAGTATGCTCTTCCTGGATCCTGCGATGCAAGCCCGAGTCTGGCTCGGGGTTACCGCTTTTGGTATGAAAAATCCAACCCGAGCCAGACTCGGGAATACCGCCAGGGGGGTTAATGGGCTATTCCCTTAAATTTAAGTCTGGGATCACTTTAATGCCTGTCTCGCACTGATGGTGGAAACAGGCCTCTTAGACTATCTGTGTTTGTTATGGATGCTCAGGGTATAACTGTGACTGGCATTGTTATCTGGTATGTTGAACACTGTTACAGTTGGAAGTTCTATAAAGCTGTGGCCTTGCCCTAATTCCAACTAAAATAAGTCTGTGTGTTTTTTCTGGGAGGGGCAAGGTTTTGGTTGGTAATAGCTGGTTAAAACACGCCTACGCTTCTCAGCAGTCATGTGAGATCCAGCAAGTATGAGAGTCTATTAATCAAATAACTTTTACTTAAAGAGACTTAGCCCTCCCCCATGCTCAGACCTAAGCAGCACTCAGTCCCCAATATACAAGAACGGCCAAAATGACAGCTAGCCCAAGGGACTTTTTGAGTGGTGCTAAAGTAAAATAGTGCAACAAAAGTATATATAAAAAAATACAAAATGTATTTCAAATTACATAAAAACATATATAGACGTTCACATTGCTTGTGTAGAGATAAAAAACACACTGTTTCACCAATGTACATTCCAGATGCCAAAATCATTATTCATTTGCAGGAGCTGTAATCTCTATGCATTTCATGGGACAACGCCCACTTCATCAGGAGACAGCCACAGTTGGTTAGTATATGCATATGAAAATTACTTAGGGTGAAGTCAAAAACCACATGGTGAAGATTTAAAAAAAAGTCACATCTAGATCTCAGATGCTGCTAGAGCCACAGCAGAGGTTCCCCCCCGGGAGCTGAGGGTAAATGGGTGACCAGGAGGCGGGGCAAAGAGGCAGGACCCCCACTGCAGGACCCCTGGTTGGAATAAAGGCAGTGAGATAGCCCAAAGAGCACAGCAGCATGGAGAGCTGCTGCACACCTCCAAATGATCAGATGGTGGTCTTTTTGATGCATGCAGCAGCTTTCCATGCTGCTGTTCTCCTTGGGCTATCTCCTCTATCTCCTCTATCTCCTCCTGCCTCTTTGCCCCGCCTCCTGGTCACACATTTACCCTCAGCTCCCAGGGGGAAACCTCTGCTCTGGCTTTTGCAGCATTTAAGATCTAGATGTGACTTTTTTTTAATATTCACTACTGTATGTGGTATTTGACTTCACCATAAGACCCCTTTCACTTTGGAGGCATTTTTCAGGCGCTTTAGCGCTAAAAATAGCACCTGTAAAGCACCTGAAAAAAGCCTCATCTGCAATCCCAGCGTGAAAGCCCAAGTGCTTTCACACTGGGGCGCTGCGCTGGAAGGGCGTCACAAAAAGTCCTGCAAGCAGCTTCTTTGCAGCACCGTAGGAGTGGTGAATACACCGCTCCTAAAGCACCCCTGTCCATTGAAATCAATGGGCAGCGCCGCCGAACTGCTGGCATAGCACCTCTGTAGCGGCGCTTTGTGGGCAGTTTTAACCCTTTTTTGGCCTCTAGCGGGTGTTAAAAGCGCTCTGCTAGCGGCTGAAAAGCGCTGCAAAAACGATGATAAAGCGCCACTAAAAATAACGGCGCTTTACCACCGACACCTGGGCACTGGCAGTGTGAAAGTGCCCTAAGTAACTTTTATATGCATATACTAACCAACTGTGGTTGTCTCCTGATGAAGTGGGCTTTGTCCCGCGAAATGCATAGAGATTACAGCTCCTGCAAATGAATAATAAATTTGGCATCTGGAATGTACATTGGTGAAACAGTGTTTTTTACTTCTACACAAACAATGTGAACATCTATATGTGGTTTTATGTAATTTGAAATAAATTTTATATATACATTTGTTTCACTATTTAACTTTAGCACCACTCAAAAAGTCCCTTGGGCTAACTGTTGTTTTGGCTTTTCTAAAAAATGGTGGACTGCTTGGTTACCTATCCTATCTCTGAAAAAAAGAACCCCAAGCGTTTTCTCCTAATATATAGCACTGCAAAAAATCTGTTGCTCCTAGGAAAACCAGCTTGCCTCCACCCTCCTGTTGGTGCAAGGTTCTAAGATTTAGCTTCCTTACTACAAATTTTCCAATATGATATAAACACTGATCTCCAGACATAATAGCTTTTTCATTCAGTTAAAATTGTAGTAACAGCATGAACAGACAAAGCCTTGACGCATTTCTCTGATGCAGCTTTATCATAAGGCCTTGTTTGTTCATAATCATAAGTGTTGTTTGTTTGTGATGATTCTTTGCTTTTAACTGAATAAAGAAGATCTTATATCTGGAAATAAATGTGCTGTTTTTCCTGTCATTGGTTTTCCTGTTACACATTTTGTACCCCCAACCTTCACTTGAAAGTACAGACCATTTAAAGTCTAATTTTAAGCAATCATAACTTTGCTACTCTTGCCCCATGTAGCACATGTTCCAGTCTATGGATGTCCTCGCAGCAATAGGTTACAAGAAGAAATCCCTTACCGCTCTAGCTGCTTGTACTGTGAACTAATCAAAGCTGAAGCTTACGCATTAATATTTTTGCATAGTTACATTGGTCCCCCTTGGACCAATGTAAGTATATATGTATGTGCCATACCTGGCTGATCCCTGTGGAAGCTGGAAATCACCAAAGTAGACACTACTACTAAAGTAATCACCGCTAGCTTCCAAGTCCCATGCCCATCACTGCACCAGCTTTCCACCTTGTCCAATCAGAGAATGCTTTACAGCATTCTCTAAAAGGAACCCAGAGCTGAATGAGCAACTCCCTGGGGTTGATTTACTAAAGGCAAAAAGATGGTGCACTTTGCAAAGTGCAGTTGCACTCTGAAAAAGCAGTTGCTCCAGAGCCTTGTTTTACTGCTTGTTCAGAATATGTACAAAGTAAAGGGTGCATGGACTTAGAACCCCTTACCCCCAGCTCATGGTCTTGTTACTTGTTAAAGCCGAATAACATACATTAAAATAGTAAATACATTTAGAAAATGCTTATTATGTACAAAAATGCAAAACATTTAAAAAGACAATTACCTGCAGCCCCCCTGTGCTCATGGGAAGTGTGATGACTCCTGACAGATAAGGAACTGACTGCCTCACACCTGCACTCCAAATGGTCCTCCAGAGGAATGGGGACAAGTTGAACATCCTTCTTGGATTTCCTGATCACAATTTTCTTCACCTGTATCAACAGCACATATATTAGAACTGCTTCCAGCAGCTGAGTGACTGGCCCTACCAGTGTTCTGATTATTATCGCTAGTAAAATTGTCAGTAAACTGTAAAAAGTAACACTGATGCTTACTGATGATAGCTACAGCTGACATCAGGTCAATCATTACTAATATCTTCATGCAATAGCCAGACCCAAAAGCTTTCCATTACCCAATAAGTGGAAATTCTCTTTTCAGATTCACATTAAAACAAACTGGGTTCTTCTCTTCACATTCTGCCTGTAGAATCATCATACTGTGCATTGAGCAGATATTTCCATTGCCCCAATCACAGATTCCATAACACAAATAGTCCAACTAAGAATTTTCCATAAAAAACATCACACTTTTCCAAAGCACAATTTCCTGGAAAGTACCCCCAACAGTGGGGTACATAAGCATCATGAGAGAAATTCTTTGCAATACAAAATCTGTCTAATGTACTCATAAACCCCAATTTTATTGTATCTTTTTTAAACTGGATTTTGTTTCTTAACTCTGGATGTAAAATGGCAGAAATCTTTTTTTTTGTACAGCATTTTTTACATATTAAACACTTCTAAAGAAGTCCAGTAATGTTCCGGCGACACATGCCACACTGTCAGGAAATTTGGCAGACTGTCAAGTAAAACATTGCTTTGATCCCGTGGAAATGGGGAGGGCTATGCATTCCAGGTGGGATATTTTCATTTGTATTTTCCAGTGTGAATGTGTATTTTCAATTAATCAAGTTTTAGAAGTCTTAAATTATATGATATTAATCTAAGCTTTTGCGCAACTAACCATGAAGATAGTATTAGTAATCAGAAACTACCAGTGTGGATGAGTGTAATCATTAAGGCTGGATTCAAACCTTCGCCTTTTTTGATCAATACCTTTTCTGTTGAAATCAATGGAAACACATCAAAATGCATCTCAACACATACCTTCAGATGTAAATCAACATGCATTCTGATGCCTTGCAGCACATAAACACACCACAATGTGCATTCAATACAAAGTGCATTTGAACGTGCATTGAAAACCAAAGTAATGCACAATAACTGGCATCAACATGCCTTGACATGCACTATGCACTTTGATGTGTTTTATCTATTTTAATGGATGATAAGATTGGGGAAAACACATAGGTGTAATTTCAGCATGGCTTTTGTTGTCTTATATGAAAAATCCTTATAACTTAACCCCATACACCAACCCAAAGTTTTTGGTGCCATATATATATATATATATATATATATATATATATATATATATATATATATATATATACACACATATACATATACATATATATATATATATACACACACACACATATAAACAGACAGTATATATATATATATATATATATATATATATATATATATATATATATATATTTTTTTTTTATGCAGTAAAATGGTATGTGCAGCTTTAGAACCCATAAACAAGCTGATTAAAATTCATACCGATTCATTTAAAGAGAATGTTACCTCAACATTTCATCTTTCTGAAATGGGTCTGCTATACCATGCTATGAGATACTGCAATTAAAAGTGAAAAGCCTTTAGGGCAGTAGGTTATTATGGCTCATTGGGGTTGATTTACTAAAACTGGAGAGTGCAAAATCTGGTGCAGCTCTGCATAGAATCAGCTTCCAGGTTTTTAATTGAACAAGCTGAAGTTAGAAGCTAATCGGCTACCATGCACAGCGGCACCAGATTTTGTACTCTCCAGTTTTAGCAAATCAACCCCCATTGGCTACCACATTTTGACTTTTTGGCACACTTGTAACCTTAACAATGCATGGTTGCATGCTAAACGGGACTACCGAGATATCTTACATATAACATTGTCAGAACTGAAAAGGAAAAAACCCACAGCGTTATGCATTACCTGCACATGTCGGATGCGCATGCGGGATGGAACACATTTTATGTGTCTGGAGTTACAACACCCTGAGCACCTCTCAACCTCCACACACGGTGGCTGCACGATGAAGTTGGCGTTGGTTGGATCCACCATCTGGCGGGTGATTTCAAACACTTCTGTTCTGGGTTTACACTCTGCAATCTGGGCCTGCTGTGCATCTGCAAAGAATCAATGTCTCGAGTCAATGATACAGTGAGCAAGCTGCTGAAAGTTCTAAATAGTGTGTTGTGAGTCCATGTGACAGAATCATGATGCTCACATCAAAGATACACAGCACAGCAGAGGTGGATTAGGGTAGAATAGGCCCTAGGCAAGGTAAAATCTCTTTGAATGACATTGATAAAGATTACAGTAAGCACAGAGCTACTTACTCATTTGCATTGCCGGTATTGGCATGACCCCCTACAGGCATGTGAATTCTCCCTTGTGATGTGACAGTCAGTTGTACAACTTTGTCCAACTGTGGTATCTCTCTGGGTTTCAGCATAGCAGTTGTAGCTCTGACTCATAGACATCCCCAGGTTGTAGACCCCTAAATAGGTTGACTTGTAAATGATGTGGCTCTACTAAAATGCTGCATCAATTATCATCTGATTTAACGCCAGTGGATTTTAAAGCAATAAATGTCATATCTGTTACATTGTAAACGCTTTCCTACTAATAAATGTAGAGGTTGTGCAAAGAGTGCTTGTCCGATATCACCTCTTTCATGAAAATGTCTGTTATATACTGTGAACAGCTGTGTGCTTTCTGACTTATATGTAGTTGTGAAACCTTTGTATATGCACGAGTACACACTGTGAGTACAATTTTGATAAGACCAGTTAACCATAAAGTAGGTATGCATGATGTAATTTGCAAGCTATGCCTCTTTGTCATTGAGAAATGGTTTAGCCCAGGGATATCTCTTACCTAAGCTGCGAATGACCCGGGAGTGGCTGGAACTGCCCCTAGGCAAACTTCTTGTTTCATTTCTGGTTAATTCATACACATCCTCCTCGTCATCTTGCAAGGGAAACAGGATTAAAAGAAATTTAAACATTTTCATCTACTATAAAAAAAAGCAATGTGTACTTCAAGGTCAGTTTACAAAGAAATGGGTGCTCTGCAGAGCAAACATCAGCTGTGGTTAAAGCTTAGATTATATCACTAAAGCATGCAGAGCTGTATGAGCTACAATTTTCACACTTACATTGTCACAGATTTGCTTCCTGTAAAAGTTAATGTGTGCGCTAGTAAAGATACTAAAACTTAGTTTATATTACACTGTAGATGGTAAAGATTAATAGAAAAGAAAAAAAGAAACAAGTCCTATGAGCAGCGCAGTAGTATGTAGACTGCATTCATTCTCTGTAGCTAATAAGCTATGTGCATGGAGTCTGTGTTTGCATTGGTATCTTCTAGTTGCTCTGGCTTGTTCCCAGAACCCATAAAGATACAGTGACGTTATTTGGCGTCTGCCCAAAATAACTCTAACATAGTGGGAAACTTAAATTGCTTTTGGACTGATTTGAATGGGTCAATGGTTTCTGTAAAATACGTTAATACAATATAAATTGGTAAAATATATAATAGCAAATAAATACATAAATAAATATAAAAATAATCTGTGTTAAGTTTGCTGCACTATGTCTATCTATTTTGACTCTATTTGCAGTTCATTCAAACATTAAGCAGAAAATGTACATTTGAGCTCTGCTATTGCTTGTTCTGACCAATCAAATTGTCATTTTTATTTCCAGTAATAGCTGGTATCTGATTTGTTGCTAATGCACAAAAAAACTAAGTACCGGTATGTATGTAATACATAAGCAGCAAGGGTATAATAGAAAACCATCTATTTTACAACTTTCTGGTTTAGCATAAATGTGGACAACGTCTGCATAATGTTAGCCGCATGCATGATCTTTTGGTTATTTTTCAGTATGCTCTCAGTGCCCTGTGTGAATTCATTTTTTACACTTTTCACTTTTAAGTACAAAAAATATGGGTCATATTCATAAAGCAGTGAATGTAGCATCCACCAAACGTTCACTGCAGGTAATTAAGTCACTGTAATTTAAATCATAAGCACCAGAAAATATCCACCCGTTTGATGACTACCATAATCACTACTATAAAAAAAAAATCCTTAAGAATTTTACCACTTCAATGAAAGGTCTCCAACAATGCTTCTACCTGAGGACAGAAGCAACCAAAACCATACATGTGCACTAGCCCTAAGAATAATGTGTAGAGTACTACAGCTCACAGCAACCAATCACCTTTCACTTGTTGACCTTTTTTAAAACAGGATCCTACTACAAAGATCCATGTGTTTAGCGATATTAACACAACAAACCATAATGGACGGGAGTGGGCACTAAGAGGAATGACATCATCGTTTCCCCCAAAGACCTGGCACCAGTAAAAACACAACTTGCTGAGAGCTTCAATAGAACAAGCAGAATGCTGATGTGACCATTCCCTATCTCAATATATACATACAGTGGATGCCTCATTTACTTAGAGCCTTAGGGGGATAGTTAATTGCAGTTATCTAATTTACAGTAAGGTATTTAGAACTTAGAATTCCGAGCCTGGGGAGGTTGTACTGTATCATTTCATCTCAACTGGATTTACATAAGGAGAAAACACATTCCTGGTATTGTTACATCTGATTGATAAGTGCTGTTGATCATACCAGAATTTCAATGAATTTGTAAGTTCTTGTACATTCTGCAGTTTTATCTCAGTATTATAAGCCCTGCCAAGTTCACCTCTGTAGACCACAGAAAAACCGCTCCCTATATTATAGAGATGAGAATAGGGGTAGATGTTCTGTAATTCTAACATACCTCCCGTCATCAGGTGACATGCTCCTCCACAGATACAGTACAGTGAGTGTGTGTTGTGACCCTAAGACTGGAAGTGTGTTACTGGCTGGATCACCAGGTGCAAATAAAGGAAAATACTAATTTGTTCTAGGGTTTAGATACACTTATTTAAAACACGTTATGGGCTGGATACTGTTGAAATAAAATTCTATTCATGTACATTTTACATTGCAAAGCAAAAATAGAATTTGTATTTTATAGACAATACAGAACCCATAAAAGATACAGAGATCTGACAGATATGAGCTAAGTTGTTGTCTGATTTGGCCATGGATACCATGGGTAAACTGTCTCCTCGGCAGAAACCTCCTAGTCTGCCTATCTAGAAGGGAAAGAATAAAATGGACCTGCTAGGACAATCACTTTTCTTCAAATTACAATAGCATAAAGGAGCCCAGTATATGAACATGCACATTCCACTGAAATCATTAATTATCATCAGTCATAATCAAGTTTATATCATGATGACTTTGTGGAATGACTCCACAGGGATGGATCTTCTGACCACCAACTCATATCTATAGTTGACCTTAGGCTGGCCATACACGGATTCTGCCATCTACTCAAATGAAGCAGATAGAGGAATCACCCCCAGCGGCACCCGCCACTGTCAGAATAGATGGATCAATCAGTTGAAAATGTTTCAACATATCTCTTTGATGGAAGTTGATCAAATAATTGACTTCAGTTGACCGGGGGAGGCCACACACTAATTGAAATCTGGACTGTTAGAATATCGATCATTGTATGGCCCACTTAAGGCTTCATAACATAAGATATCACAAACAGTTGCTGCAAACAACATGGAGGCCAGGCATCTAGCATTTTCGAAAAAGAAGGAGAGAGAGCATTGGCAGCCCCCATGCTTCTCCTAGTATAGGTTTCCCCTAATTGTGACTTGCAGAGAAGTTGAAGACTCATAATTAGGGTAGATTTAGGATCCAAGGTCCTCCACAAACACAAAAGGGATGATTTCATAAAAAGTAAAAATACTTTAGGAACCATCAGGAGCCAAGTGTGGCCAGGCTAAGGCTTGGTAATACTTAGATATTTTTCTCACATTCATTCCCATAGGCTGAAGGAGAAAATCAATTGATTCCCTCTATACAGCATGGATGATGGAATCCACTCTCCTGTTTATTGTATTCAGATATAGTCGCAGGTGCTGCTGCTATCTAAGTCCCCAAACAGTGAATGCATCATAGAAGCAGTCCTTGTTCTGCCAACAATTTTTTTCACCTGACTGTTTCGATTTTGAAATCGACTTTTGTTAAGCTGGGAGGTGCCAACAGGGACATTCAGCAGAAATTGCCCTAAATCTGAGCCTTGTATGACCAGCTTACCTTTTAAGCAATAACTTCATTACTTTAAGCTTCCAACATTTTAATCATTTTTATTAAACATATTACAAGAAAAATCATTTTAAAATAGATAACAGCGGTTTGTATATCATCACTACTATACTATATTACTAATTACCCTCCAGCACTACTCTAGCATGTTTGGTGATAAATGTCACTAAAACACATAATAAAACTGACAGTAGCATAAAACATGTATATGAAATTACAAAGTCTACATAGTTCAGTGTTAATATTATTAACTCATTAAACTGCCTTGAAACGAAAAATATATTTTATTCTGGGAAAGGAATAAAAGAAGACAATAGCTATTATTTCGATTTTTGGTAACCCTCAGTAAGTTGTGTTTCCAAAACAGCACATTCACCACACCCTGTCTGTATGAGAACACACCAAGGACAAACAGTGAATAGGCCAGGAGACGCTGGGGTCTGAGTGTCCCCAGGCTTATTAATGACACTTCATTGTGTATGTCACAACTCATGAAATGACCATTTCTAGAAATAAATGAGGCTTCTAGAAGGAATTATAATAGCACACTGGAGTTTCTAAAGTTCATTGTAAGCACCCAAATCCTCATAAACGAGTTTAAAGTACATGCCCAAGCACATTTCCTTAAGACATGAGGGAGTGTTTGGTCAGTTTTTACATGAGATTTCTCTCAAATGCAAATCCAAAATAATTTAGCTTAATAGCAAGAAAGAATTTGATAAATATAATTTGAACAAAGTCATTTTCTACTATTTTAACAGATAATCATTCAAAGATAAAGTGGCTTTTAGCTTAGCAACATTTGACTGTTACCAGATCTACTCCCGTGCAACCTCCTTTGCCAAATTTTGATCCATGTATGGCTGTCTTATTGTAGATATATGTATATTTAGTTGATTTAATGCACTGCTGAAATGATAGCTCTTTAAATGTACTGGTATGGATAGTTTGTAGATGAGCCAATTTGTCTCTACAATTTTGAATCTACTCTCATATTTACTATGATGAAAACTAAAGCTAGAAACATAACATGCTTGAGTCTGCAATTTTTTGCCCTGTAAATCTTTTTATACATTCCGGAATTCCATATAATATACAATATAACTCTAAATGTTCAAAAATACAGCAACTGTAAAAATAGTTATTTGAATAAAAGAGGATAAAGTATTTAATATGCAATTGTGGGGTCTTTACTTTAACTGATAAAAGATCCTTATATATGATTAGACTTTCATGTTCATTTGGGAAATGAACACTGACCAGTAAAATTATTGATCGCCCTGTACACAGGGGGGTGGGTCTTACTGATAGGATAAATAGCTGTATCCTGTACTATATGGGGCTCTCCTCTTATAATTATATGGAGCACTTTTTTTTTTTTTTTAAACTAGGGTATAAATCCTTTAAAGGTTGCTATGGGTTCCTTGAGCACCAGTGGATTGATCTCCCATCTGCCTGCATATTTCTGGGACCAACATCACTCAGCAAACCATCCTCTCATTAGGTAACCACCAACACCAATGATCTTTTTAACTGTCTGTTCATATTTACCACTGATCTTCAAAGTAAGGGGGCACAACTTTGACCACCAATGTAGGGTGTATTCTTCTCGCTAACCAACAACGTAAGGGGGAACTTCATTGACCATCAACATAAGGGGCATTCCACATAACACCAATGTAAATAGTTCCTCTGACCAGAAATGTAAAGGGTTCCTTCTCTGCTGACCACCAATGTAGAGGGTTCTATCTCCACTGACCACCAATGTAAAAGGTTCCTTCTCTGCTGACCACCAATGAAATGGCTCCTTCTTCACTGACCACCATCGGTTCCATTTGCACCAACTACAAATGTTAAATGTTCTCCGTTACCACCAAGGTAAGGGGTTTCTTCTCTGCTGACCACCAGTGCAAAGGGTTTTCTCTCCACTGATCAATAATTTAAAGGGCCCCCTGTCCACTGATGTAAGTTGTACAAAGCATGGGATGGTAAAAAATGATTTGTTCTAGGTATCACTAAGTATGTCACATTGTTTATCCCTTTATTTATTATCATATCTACAACATACTACTCATGCTAATTTACTGTAAGCTGTAGATATAATAATTTTTAGCTGAGGTTTCTTGAGACCAAAAAAATGTTTTAAGGGTTCCTATATTATGAAGGTTGAAAAAGGCTGACCAAGAGGTTCAGGAGACAACTGGATACATCTGAAACAAAAAACCCCTTTACACAAAATCTGATTGAGGTTTCCATTGCTGACCCCTTTTTTTGAAAGCCTGTTGACTTTATCAGAAGGAGGTCAACAGTGGAAACCTCTATTTTTCTCATGACAAGATTACTTTAGGGGTCATACCCTAAGATACTTTCACAATAACCATGTTGATAATACAGAAGAAAATGTGGCATGCGTGTGTGTGTATGTAGGGGGGCGATGAGTGTTATTCTATCCTAATATAACTAGCTTAGACTAGGACGACGCATCTGTTGCTGTTGAAACATGCACATTTACAGCATTGTTCACTCCCATCTAAATTTACATAATAATTTATTATTGATTGAGGAAGGAGATAATTAAGAGGAGCTCATTGGTTTGCAGGAAGATAATTTCATACCAGGGAAGCGTGATATAAACAAGGCCTATCATCAATTGCTTTAACATAATTAGCAGGGAGGGTTAAAAACAAACAGCACATCTGCCTGTTTTAAACCTGGAAATACGTTGATTCATATATAAATATTTACACACACACAGTATCTCGCAAAAGTGAGTACACTCCCCACATTTTTGTAAATATTTTATTATATCTTTTCATGTGACAACACTGAAGAATGACACTTTGCTACAATGTAAAGTAGTGATTGTACAGCTTGTATAACAGTGTAAATTAGCTGTCCCCTCAAAATAACTCAACACACAGCCATTAATGTCTAAATGGCTGGCAACATAAGTGAGTACAACCCTAAGTGAAAATGTCCAAATTGGGCCAAACGTGTCAATATTTTGTGTGGCCACCATTATTTTCCAGCACTGCCTTAACCCTCTTGGGCACGGAGTTCACCAGAGCTTCACAGGTTGCCACTGGAGTTCTCTTCCACCCCTCCATGACAACATCATGGAGCTGGTGGATGTTAGAGGCCTTGCACTCCTCCACCTTCTGTTTGAGGATACCCCACAGATGCTCAATAGGGTTTAGGTCTGGAAACATGCTTGGCCAGTTCATCACCTTTACCCTCAGATTCTTTAGCAAGGTAGAGGTCGTCTTTGAGATATGTTTGGATCACAGGACATGGTTCCAGTAATCCATGTTCTAGTCTGCTTGTCTTCAGCAAATGGCTTGCAGTCTTTCTTGTGCATCATCTTTAGAAGAAAGAGGCTTCCTTCTGGGACAACAGCCATGCAGATCAATTTGATGCAGTGTGCAGCGTTTGGTCTGAGCACTGACAGGCTGACCCCCGATCCCTTCAACCTTTGCAGCAATGCTGGCAGCACTCATAAGTCTATATCCCAAAGACAACCTCTGGATTTGACGCTGAGCACATGCACTCAACTTCTTTGGTCGACCATGGCGAGGCCTGTTCTGAGTAGAACCTGTCCTGTTAAACCGCTGTATGGTCTTGGCCACCGTGCTGCAGCTCAGTTTTAGGGTCTTGGTAATCTTCTTATAGCCTTGGCCATCTTTATGTAGAGCAATAATTCTTTTTTTCAGATCCTCAGAGAGTTCTTTGCCATGAGGTGACATGTTAAACTTCCAGTGACCAGTATGAGAGAGTGAGAGCGATAACACCAAATTTAACACACCTGCTCACCATTCACACCCGAGACCTTGTAAAACTAACGAGTCACATGACACCGGGGAGGGAAAATTGCTTATTGGGCCCAATTTGGACATTTTCCCTTAGGGGTGTACTCACTTTTGTTGCCAGCGATTTAGACATTAATGGCTGTGTGTTGAGTTATTTTGAGGGGACAGCAACTTTACACTGTAATACAAGCTGCACCCTCACTACTTTAAATTGTAGCAAAGTGTCATTTCTTCAGTGTTGTCACATGAAATATAATAAAATATTTACAAAAATGAGAGGGGTGTACTCACTTTTGTGAGATACTGTATACATATATATATATATATATATATATATATATATATATATATATATATATATATATATATATATATATATATATATATATATATATATATATATATATATATATATATACACATACACACACACACACACACAGGCATATAATTTATAAACAAGTAAAGGGCAATCAAATGCAGAACCCTCCCCTGCTGCATCCCTAATATTTTCATGCCAGATTCCCATTGGCATGGCCATGGTTTAGCACCGCTTTATGTACCCTATAGGTATTAATAGCAGACACAGCTGCTACAGCTGGATGAAGTCTGGAAGCGAGAGGGCGGTTAGTGGAAAGGGGGGGGGGGGGGCGCAAAGAATTCTTTTCAAGCACAAGCCAGAGATGGAGACTTGCACAACAGACAAAGAGGGGAAGTTGTGTCCAGACACAGATAGCCGAGTGCAAGGGTCTGACGTGCGTACAGAGACAATAGCAGAAAGGGAGGTCGCAGTGCCGCACAGCAAACTCTGAGCTACAGCAAACACTGTGCTCCTGGCTGGACTCCCTGCACACATGGGTCAGACCTGTGTACTAATTAACCTCTAGACTGGGGTGAAGTGTGTGTGCGCATGTTTATATATATATATATATACACACACATATACAAACACACACACACACACATATTTATATGCCACTGACATGAAAAAGGTTTGTACCCACATGATATCATGTAGAACATTTCCAGCAGACAGGTAGACATTATAATCAGTCAGAAGCGATTTACAATTTGTTACACACAAATGCAAAGATTATAAGCATCAGGTCAAAAACTTCACCTGTATATAACTATCTTAAAAAAAAATGTGTATGAAAAGACAGTTCTGTAGAGATTTACCTACGGAATCTATTTGCAGTAGTCTTCGTATATCGTTTATAGACTTGACAGATCCTGCTGCAATTTTCTCGTACATCTCTTCTGGAATAGGGTCCCCCTGTCAAAGACGTAGCAGTAAACTTTTAATATGATCATCAGAAAAGCATGTTTAATAATTACTGAAAATAATAAATCTATATAAAGACAACAGATTTACATATTCATGTTAGAGAAAATGAGCAATGACCATCCTTATCATCTGCAGACATTTTACAATCTCCCTGGAATTACTTGTCTTATCATGTAATTAGTTTAAAATATACCTCATCACAATACTGAGTCATATACTGTCACTGAATATCAAATCAGCAGACTGTTTACAGGCGTAATATTTGCATTCAGTCCCTAAATAAAGATTATTTTCTCTTCGGGTGGCATGACTGAATGCTACATGAATATTTGATATGTTTTTCGCATTCTTTGTACTTTAATTAGGGACATTGTATTTAATTAAAAAGGGTGTGGTTCTACAAGAGCCTAGGTATAATGTTACCCCCTTGCTTCTACAGTATCCCCACCATCCCAATTTCTGATCTCTGTAAGATCCCCACCCCCTTCTGTAGAAGACTGTAGGATCCGTAACCAAGCACACCCCCTTTAAAGATTGCTGCAGGGAAATATTTTCTTATTGGCAGATCACTGTATAGGCCCCAGTAGCCCCCTTTCCCATAATCATTAAAGGGTCCCTAACCTACAACCCCACTTGCCGGTAACTGTAGAGTCCCTAGCCACATAAACCACATTACCAGATCACTTTAAAGATTACTTTGGGGTCTCTGGCCAACCCACTAACCGTTTCACAGATTACAGAAGGGTACTCAGCGTGAGCTCTTTTAGGATTACTGTGGGTCCCCAATAATCCATCCTGTTTTCTTCACAGATTACAGTGGGGTCCACAGCCTACCACCCCACCATCCCCTTAAAGATCCCTGTGGGGTCCCAAGCCTACCCCTTCCTACCAATATCACTTTGGTGTCCACAGACCACTGTGGCACCCCCAGTCTCCAACCCCCCTCACAGATCACTGCGGGGTCCACAGCCAATCCCCCATTCCCTACACAGGTGGAATTCCTAGTTCCCTAATTTGCATTAGGATTCTTATCTAGGGTGTCCCACCCGAAAGACTAACCAGATACCCAAGGTTAGTAGGCCTGAGGAATAGCATGAGGCTGCACAGGAAGTGTGGCCCAGCAGAAGTGTAGCAATATGCTACAAGACACAACACTGACCATGAACAATGTCAGCCTCACATTGCCAATAGCTAAGTAAACTGACCAGTCAATGTTGCAGAGCCATGTATGTGGAAGTCTAACATGCAAGTAATCAAGCAGCAGACAAAACCCTCTGGTTGTATGGGAGTTGTACACACACTCCACTCTGGGCACAGTCCAGGACACAGCCGTAGCAGGACAACAGATTAAAAAGCAGAACTGTCCTGGCAAATCTGGGACTTTGGAATATTTGACATGGTTTACTTTTCAGATACATGAATGGATGTTTCGTAAACAATTGACATGTTGCTGTTGAGCAAGCACAGCTATGTCAAACCAATTCAGTACACAAGCAACAAAATGAGGATAGATTGCCTATTCTTGGTAAGGGCAGAAAACAATGGTGATGTGAAAAGTGTAGCCACCCACAGCAAACAATCATATTTTTCTTACATGGAAGGAGATGAATGAAATAAGAGAGATGAAACCTCTGAGAGTAAACTCAATAGTTCAGTAGCAAAAAACCTTCTTACCACTTCAAGTTTCAAAGCAAAGTGCATTAGAGATGACAATTGCCATCACTAATTGTTCCATTACCGCCATATCAAGATATATGATCAGAAGACTTAAACAAAATAAGAAATAAATGTGTTAACATGTACACCATGCCATTAATGAAGTTGTCTCTCCAATACAGTAACTAAGCTGACATCTCTGTGTTGGAGGAGTCAGATAAAACATATCAAGTCAACAGGAAACATCAGAGCACATCTAATACACAGCTTGAATTCCCTTCTTAAATTCTGTGAAGGTGTTTAGGCTCTGCACACAGTTCTCCCACACATAAAAACCCAGCCCAGAGAGAGAAACAAGCTGGGACAAAGAAAATTCTGGCATGCAGCCTTTCTAGGAAAGAAACACTAGGACCACAAGGAACGATGCCAGCTATTGTTCAGAGAAATGAATGCCCTGATGTAAAGGTGAGAAGGCTAAACAGAGAAAGCGGAGCTGAGGGAGGAAAGGACTGGATGTTGGCAATCATGAACCACTTGCTGAAATAGTAAGCATCTCTCTACTATAGGCACAAGCATCTTGATAAGTCTCAGCTGCAGTGGAACTACAAGCCCTAGGATTTTTGACAGCCTTTTGGCGATAGGAAGTGCTGTGGCTTCTAAAAGTGTGAGTTACTGAGATCCTGCTCTGAACTTGACAAATCTCAGGCTACGCTCACACTTGAGCAATATGAAGTGCATTTCCCAAAGTGCTTCAATACTCAACATCAAGATTCCCAATATATGAGTGTCACATGCATTTTTCAGGTGCTTCAACTGAATACTACACAGACTAAAAATGCACAACTCTGCCCTAAAAAAAAGCTCATGCACTTTTTCAAGCTTCAGGAGACATGATGCTCATGTGAAAGGGTCAGTTCATACCATAGAAACGCAGTCCGGATGCGTTGCAGATGCTTTTCTGCGTGCGCGTTTTTGATGAGTTTTTGATGCAGTCCAGTGCATTTTTTCTCTCTCTTTTTTCTTAACCTTAAATAAGGACATGTATGTTCCAGTGCATTTTTGAAGTGTTTAGGTGCATTTTCGATGTATTTTACAGTGTTCCAGTACACTCCAGTGCAGGAAAAATACAGCATGTTCTACTTTTTTTTCTGGAACTGGAACGCACTATATATGGTTACTGTAGGTTGGTGTAAGGGTACTAAATCTAAGGGCTCCAAGGAACAGGAAGAGCAAAAAAGGATCAATTGGTGAAACCACAGAAGAAGCAGAAAGTCGCCCCCTATAGGTTCATCTGCAAAACCGCAGACAGCAGTGAGTCCTACATAATTACAGTAGAAGGTTATCCGTATAGATGTCCCCCTTTACTTAAGGTGGAGAGGAAAGCCACAAATATATCAAAAACAGGCTCCAAAAAACAAATCCACCCAAAGAAGGGAGCCTTCAAAAGATTGCTCCCCAAATTTGCTCTCCCTCTCCTCTGCGGTTTCCCCAATTGATCCTTTTTTGCTCTTCCTTGTTCCTTGGAGCCTTTAGATTTAGTACCCTTACACCAATCTACAGTGACCATATATACAATCCCTAATTTAAAGTTCTCCTGAAGAAGCCATCGTTATGGCGAAACATGAAGAGATGCAATCAGTTGCACCAGTTTATGTACTGTATGGCCTGGTTTCAACATTAATATGTTGAATTTTAAAATGTTTGTCTTAATAAAATTTTAATATTTTTATATATTTTTTGTTTAGTTGTGTTGTCAGCGCCTTAAAAATCCTATTTCTCTTGATTTGTGATACCATGTATAAACAAGGGATGTGGTGCTAATGGTTATTCAGACAATCAGTGAACCTCCTTCCCACTTGAAGAAGATCAAGTTCAGGTGTAAACCTAGCCTAAAGCAAAGAATTGCAGATATATGCATACAGTAAAAATACAAAAATGCTAATGTGTTAATATGTCTTATCTAAGAGGAATGCTAAGAGAACATTGCTATTATTAAACAAAGATAAGAGTAGCAATAAACTGAAGGCTTGTAAAAAGAAAAAAAAAACACACATACTATAAACAAAGAAACAAAGGAGGCAAGGAGGTCCAGACATCCTGACATGTTGCACCTGTACTGGAAGGCAGCCAAGGAACATGTATCATTACAAGAAGTGCTTCAAACCCTGCCCAGTCTAAGCGCCCCAAATGTTTTCACATTCCTGTTATGTCCTGCCAGGCAGGTAGGCAACAGCTGGAAAGCCAGCTCCTGTCTACCCCTGCTGTGACACGTGCTCTTAGATGTACTGAAGTTCTAGACATGGGACACCACTAAACCCATCCTGTACAATTATGTATCAAACCCAAGTGCTGTTACTTCAGTTAACCACAGCTGGGATCTACATGCATAACTTTGACGTTACTTGGGGAGAAGCTATTTGTTAATTCACATTGCTTAGACCTAAAACTGACACAGGATGAGTCCTAACTTAATTACAGCCAGCAACCAGCGTACGTGTATGGGCACAATGATGCCATTTTCCTCAATGTATGAACTTCAGAAAATAACAAAGCTAACAGACAAGCATAGCGATCCTTACTTTCAAAAAAGTGACAGCTATTTTTCATTAGTCACATGGCTGAAAATAAATATCATTATTAAAATTTGTGACTTGAGTTCTATGCATGTTTCTTTCATGTACGTTCTATGGAACAGTCATGTGCCAGTTATATTTTCAACCTGCTTTTTATGTGCCTTGCTCCCAATTAGTAATATACAAACAGTTGTTTTCCTGTTCATGTTTGCTCTGATGTTCCACAGCCACTTGGATGCCAAGTCCACACATCTCATCTAAACCAGAGTTCCATTGAAACCACAAGATTCCTCTAGATGTTGCTAGGGGTTCCTCGCGCTATGGCGATATCTGCAGCTAAGATATGCTACCACTGACATCAATGAGCTTTTCGGCTGTCTGTAAGCGGAGAATTCTTCCCACTGACCAGCAATATAAGCAGCATTTTTTCAGTGACTGTCAGTGTAATGGGGGCTCTTCTCCACTGCCCACCAATCTAAAGGGAGTCCATCACTCTAAGGGGCCCTTCTCAACTGACTGCCAATGTAACAGAGCACTTTACTAACCAGTAATGTAACTGAGCACTTACTGACCAGTAATGTATGGAGCATTTTTCTCAGTGACCATCAGTGTATTAGGCTCTTCTCCACTGCCCACCAATCTTAAAGTAGCTCTTCTCCACTGACCTCCAAATTAAGGGGCCCTTCTCAACTGACCAACAAAGTAACAGGGCACTTCACTGAGCAACAATGTAAGGAGGGATTTTCTCACTGACCACCAATGTAAGGGGCACTGCACTGACCACCAGTGTAATGGGACCCTTCTTCACAGCCCATCAATCTAAGGGCACTCTTCTTCAATGACTCACAAAGCACTTCATCAAGCACCAATGTTAGGGAAATCTACTGACCGCCAATGTAAATGGGGACTTCACTGACTACCAGGGTAAGGGGTACCACAATGACCACCAATGTAGCAGAGCACTTCACTGACCACCAATGGAACAGAGCACTCCACTGACCACCAATGTAAGAAGCACTACACCGGCCACTAGTGTAGTGGGCTCTTCTTCACAGACCACCAGTCTCATACCAGATACACACTATTCATTTTTTTTTTTTTTTCGTTCAACCCATCTTAGCCACTGTACTAACATGCAAGGTTACTTCAGTGAACTCCCACTCTGAGCTGTTGTGTTCTGACAGGGGGTGCCCCCCCCACCCCCACCCCAAAAGAACACTCCAATCAGCGCTCTCTGCCACTGGCCCGTGTGTATGGCTGGCTTCTGTCGGAAAGACCGAATGGCGGACGTTTATTTTTTTAAACCAGCCGTTGTTTCTTCTTACTGACCACCAATCTGACAAAGCACTTTGCTTACCACCAATACCACCAGGGAAAATTCGATCACCAATGTAACTTCACTGGTCACCAGTCTAAGGGGCACTATGCTGACCATTAATGTAATAGAGCACTTCACTGACCACCAGTGTAAATTGCCAATACATGTGGGCACCACGTTTCTACTGACCACCAATGTTTCTTTCCTGGCCACCATCATTATTATTTTCATTTCAATATTACTGGGGAAAAAATTGTTTTATAGGGAAGCCCCATGTACCACATACAGTAAGTATACCACATTCTTTAGTCTTCTATTATTATATAAAAACTCGCTGTTCACGCTATAGTCCTGTGAACTGTGGATATAACAATTATAAGCAGTTCCCTGAGACCTGAACATTATTTTAAGGGTTATTGTGTAATAAAAAATGTTGATAAAGGCTGATCTAAAGGATTCCATCAAAGATACTTATCACTGAGCTTTTTTAACTCTCTCCAAGTTTGTCTTCCTATCTCCTCCATGCCTGTCCTCTCCCTGCCTCCCAGGCGAGTATTTGTGTTGTAATGTAACCTGCCCTCCTCAGGCATCTCAGAACTCTGTCCCTGAGGCTGCACATTCATTGCTGTGATCACACTTCCGCAAACACACACACACAGTCCCTGGCAGGTGCAGTAGGCCATGACTTGGGACTGCACAGGTCACCTCTACAACTGGCACCCACTGCCAACCACCTTCCCACATCACCTATGTGCAAACACACCATTCCCTGTGCTCTTGTCATAGGCAACCACCACATAACAGGTCTATGGAACTGTCACTTCTATGCATGCACATTATATCAGAAGGCATTATCTTATGTTCACCCGGAACTTTGTTTTCTAGATTCTGCCATGGACACCTAGAAAGTCACCATTATTGCCAGCTGAAGGACAGGATTTATTTAGGGGAAAACATCTGTGCAATAATCTTTTACATAGAAATTCCCACAACGAGCCATGAAAGAATGGTACATTCAGCAGAATAAATTAGCAAATAACACATAATAAAAAGAAAAATAATAATAAAAGAAAATTAAGAAACAATTATAATAATCATAAAAAAATAAATAACAAAATCTTAATTTATTATTAATGATAATAATATTATAATAGGAATAATAAAAACAGAATGATAAAAAAAATCATAAAATAATACCAATAATAAAAAGGATGCTAATACAAATAATAATAATAATAATAGTAATAAACACATATGATATGCTTCTGTGAGTTAAATGCTGTGGGGACTATTTATTATTACCTTTACCTAAAATTCTCAACACTTTCACCAAATATTTACACAATTTTCTACCTGGATCCAATCAGGCAAATGTGTGAATCCTGGGTGAAAGTTGCTGATCTTGGATGAAAACATTCACAAACAGACCCCAATATGTTTTAGAAAAACAAAAAAAAAACGAGCAGCTTCCATCCGATGTGTTCTGTATAATGGACAGTCCATCCGATCTGTACACACACTATGGATATGACAAAGTTACCCATACAGTAGAGCCAAGGTGCACAACAAACTCAGAGCAGCCAATCTGCAATAACCTTTCATTAGTTCAGCATATACTTATTAATAAAATCTCATCTCTAATTGGTTGCTATGGTAATGTACATTTAGGTGTCTCTAGTAAGGCTGATGATTGGTTGTGATTATTCCAGATGATCGGACTCACCTCAGCACGAACCGTATAGAGGAGCCCCACATACATTAGCAGACCCCCCAGATTCATCCTGTAGTCCGGGGCAGAATGTGTGGTTCATGTATATAGCAGCTGTCAGCTCGGTGTAGACAGGGAATGTGACAGCAGGGTCCTCCTCCCTCCCCGGAGAACAGCGATCCTTATTCCATAGAGAGGAGATGCCAAGGTGCCAGGCGGAGGGAAGGGATGGCTGGCATCAATAATCCGTGTCCGCTCCACATGTACAAACCAGCCGGGCACTGCAGGCACTGAAAGTCAGCTCTAGTCTTTAGATGTCGGAGTGAGGGGGCGGGGCGCACGGGGGCGGGACCAAGACTCATACTAAGGTGTGTAGGGGCGGGGTGATGGGCGGAGGGACACTGACAGCGCGCACAACATGTGGGCAAACCATCCGAATCATTTACCAATGTGTCATCATGTGTGCTACTAATGATCGCTGGAGGACCTCATACCGAGCTCAGCACCTACTGATTGCACAGATCACCCTGGGGTGACTCTATGAACCCTGGATGGACATAGGACATATGGACCTACTGATCGCACAGATCACCCTGGGGTGACTCTATGAACCCTGGATGGACATAGGACATATGGACCTACTGACCGCACAGATCACCCTGGGGTGACTATATAGGTGACTATATAGACACTGGACAGCAATCAGCATTAGCACTAGGAGTGGGCTTGCATCTGTTCAGAAACCAGTTAAGGTCTAAACCCAGAATCCAGCCGTCACTGCTGGTACAATTAGCTGCAGGCAGGGGATTCCTTATGACATCATTGCTCTAATATGGCCACATGGTCATTATAGGTCAATGGCATTGACCTTAAATGGTTATGTGGCCATATAAGGCCAATGATGTCTTGTAAATATCAGCTGTGGAGCAGGGAATCCCCTGGCCCTGGCTGCAGCTCATTGGACCAGGAATGACAGCGGTATTCCGAGTGTGGATTCCAACAAATGCAGGGCCGTCTTTAATAGTGACTGGACCCCGGGTAAACAATTTCACTCTCCATGTTATCTGAGACATACAATAGATTGCAGCTAGACTCAAAATAAGTTTACTGAATCAGATCAGACAGCGGTTGTGATTGGTTGCCAGAGGTTACAGTGTATCATTACCTCTAACTGACTGGCTGCTAGAGGTTACAGCACACATTATGGCTTACTGATTATTTGCTATAGGTTACAATACATGACTTCTGCTTGTTAATTGGTTGCTAGAGATTACTGTACGTCAATACTGCTCACTGATTGGTTGCTAGAGGTTAGTGCACATCATTACCGCTCACTAATTGGTTGCTAAAGGTTACAGCATATCATCTCCTCACTGCCTGCACACCATGGGCTGGGGAGGTGAGGGGACCCATCAATAGACGGAAGACTCCTAGGACTCCTGGGATCAGTGTCAATGCTGGGGGTTGATGGGATCAGTGGCAGTGGTGGGGAGATGGGATTAGTTAGGAGGTAGTACACTGTGGCAAATTCTGAATCATGTAGAGCAAAGCTGGAAATCTTTGGCAAGTATATAGTGGAGGATTCTGACCACCAATGTGAGGGGGGATTTGCACTGACCACTGTGTAAAGGGGAATTTTACGCCACCCACCAATATAAAGAGGGATTTCTACACTGACACCAATATAATAGGAGTATTTACACCAACCACCAGCGTAAGGGGGAATATACAATTACCTCCATGTAAGGGGGAATTTACTCTGACTGCCAATTATAGGGTGCTTCTTCGTGGACCACCAATGTAAGGAAGCATTTGAAACTGACAAGTTTGGATTTTTTACTAATATAAAGAGGAGTTGCTACACTGGCCACCATTGTAATGGGGATTTACACTGACCACTAATGTAATGAGGATTTACACTGACCGCTAATGTAATGAGGATTTACACTGACCACTAATGTAATAAGGATTTACACTGACCACTTATGTAATGAGGATTTACACTGACCACTTATGTAATGAGGATTTACACTGACCACTTATGTAATGAGGATTTACACTGACCACTTATGTAATGAGGATTTACACTGACCACTAATGTAATGAGGATTTACACTGTCCACTAATGTATTGGAGATTTACACTGACCACTAATGTAATGGGGATTTACACTGACCACTAATGTAATGGGGATTTACACTGACCACCAATGTAATGAGGATTTACACTGACCACTTATGTAATGAGGATTTACACTGACCACTTATGTAATGAAGATTTACACTGACCACTAATGTAATGAGGATTTACACTGCCCACTAATGTATTGGGGATTTACACTAACCACTAATGTAACAGGAACCTTCACACTGACCACTAATGTAAGGAGGGATTTACACTGACCACTACTGTAAAGAGGGATTTACACTGACCACTAATGTCAGGGGGACCTTGTCACTGGCCACTAGTCTAAATAAAAGGATAGTACACCAAGCCCCAATGTAATGAGAAGATTTACTCTGACCACCAATATAACTGAGACATTTAGCCTGCGTTCACATTTTTGTGTGTCAGGAATGCATTCAAAATCGCTTTCCTGACACCACAGTAACATGCTGCCCTTTAGCAGATACACAGCAGTGCCATTCATTGATAATAACACCCTCACGCATCGGCTGAGATGCGCATATTCACCTGCAACAAAATTCACAGTGCTGTGGTACCATGATATTTTGAAAAAGGGTTCCACCTCCAATTTTTTTACCTTTGCAGAACAGGCTGATGGTAGGTTTAATGGGCACAGATGTAGACAGGACTTTCAAGCTTGCCCCTTTACCTCCCCAGTGGGCAGCATTCAGCAGAAATGATTTTCTTTTTTTCCGCTATTTACATATCAATGCCTGTTATTTACTTGTAAACACAGGGTCTGCAGGGGAGTCATCTGTATATGGCAATAGGGCAGAGCTGGGCAGCATTAGTAACAGAACTTGACACTGAGATATCGGGAAACAGCACAGGACTAAAACTTTAAGGGACAAGGGAATTTAAACTAGTATAGTTGGCAAGTATAAGGCAGCTGCTTTGGGCCCCACAACAACCATGAGGCCCAGGGCAGCTGCCCCTTTTGCCCTGCCTTAAAGACATTCCTGAACAAATTCAAGCTTATCCCTACATATAACTCATAGGGGTTGATTTACTAAAGGCAAATAAGCTGTTCACTTTAAAGGGAAATTGCACTTTGCAAGAAAATTTGCACCAGAGCTTAATGAAAGTGGTATTAAAGGATTAAAGGAAATTTTTTAAAATAAAATAAAAAAGGTCTGCTCTTCAGGAGCACTGTCTGCTTCTCCCTATACCGGTGCCTCCTTAGCAAGTCATGTGCTATGTGGGCACCCATACGGGTGCACTCCCAAGTATCCATAGACACACACAGTGCCAGTAAGCCCCGCTCCATCCTCATAGGTGTTTGACAGCAGCAAGAGTCTATGGCTCCCACTGCCCTCATTGTCTCTTATGAGACCAGGAAGAGAGGAGAGCTGTGCTGCAGCCAGGATCAGCACTGGCACTGGATCATGAATGGACTGGTAAGTGTTTAGGGATGGGGGGGGGGGAGAACAGTGAGTGGGGAATTTTTTTTTACCTTAAAGTGATTGTAAAGGTTTGTTTAAAAAAAATCAAATAAACGTGCTTTGCACAGAGCGGCCCCGATCCTTCTTCTCTGGGGTCCTCTGGGGGGTCACCCGTGCGGGCACGCTCCTGAGTCCTGCTGCTGCAACCATTAACACAGACAGCAGGACTCGGCCCCGCCCCCAGCTCCCGTGTCACTGGATTTGATTGACAGCAGAGGGAGCCAATGGCTCTTGTTGCTATGAATCTATCAAATGAGGACCCGAGACCGCGACTGGAGCTGCTGTGCTCGTTAGACATGTGCAGAACGAAAACATTTGTTTTGTTTCAATGCGTTATTTACATAAATTTGTTTTGTTAAATTTGTTTCTTTCATTTGTTTTTGGAATTCATTTAGTTTATTCGTTTTCGTATTGATTCAGAAAGTTTTCGAATAGTTTTCGAATTTGAATAGTTTTCCAATTTTCATAAAGAATAAAATAGAATAGAAAATAAAGAACAGAATAGAAAAAAAAATGTTTTTTTCTATTCTATTCCTTTATTTTCTATTCTATTTGGAAATTGGAAAGCTATTCAAATTCTAAAACTATTCGAAAACTATTTGAAAACGTTTCGAATTCGAATTTCGTCCTAATTTTTTTTTCGTTATTTCGGATTCATTTAAATTCGGTACTATTCTAGTTTGGAAATTCGGATACATCCAAATTTCTGAATAACGAAAATTCATCCGAATTTTAATTTGGAACGAAACTAACAGCACATGTCTAGGGCTCGTGCTCATTGCTGGAAAGATCGGGTTCAGGTAAGTAAAGAGGGGGCTATGGGGGGCAGCTGCAGCACAGAAGGTTTAAAAAAAAAAAAAAAAAACAGGCCTTACAACCACTTTAATGAATGTGGTGAAGTTTGACTTTGCAAAGATTGCCCAGTCACGTGCAAGGAAAAAAAAAAAAAACAGTATTTTTGCTTGCACATGATTGGATGATGGAAGTCAGAAGAGCTTTACCTCATTCATCAATAGCTGGGGCTAATTCTCTTGCAAAGTGAACAGCCTATTTGCCTTTATTAAATCAGCCCCTTAGTGTTCCTCAGCCCCTCTCATGCTATCAATGTCCTGTGATTGCATACCTGACTGGAAACTGTTAGAACAGACATCCTCTGTGCCCTGATTCTGGCAAAGATGCAGATAGAAGGCAGCGGCGGCCCGTCCATTAGGAGTGCACGGGCGCAGCTGCCCCTATCTATGCGTCCAGCCCTCTGATCTACATACAGGGCGCCGTACCATCTATTCCAATGGGAGGGGGTTTTGAAGCACATGATTAGAGCCAGAGGCTCTAATAGGCTCGGCTCCAAGCCCACCCAGTTGTGTGACAAAAGAGAATGAATATTCGATATTGCCACACTGATCCTCCTCCAATCAGGAAGCTGGTCTTAAGACCTGATTGGCTGAAAGGACAGGCAATCCTATTGGACGCCTAAGAGGAGGGAGGAGACGCACGGCGGAAGCTGCCATGATGGAGAAGAGGACACAGGAGCCGCCTCCCGCCCGCAACCTATGGGGTAAGTGCCGTCCGACCGACCTAGAGCGGGCGGGATCCCGCCGGTCGACTGGGGGGGAGGGGTGGTTGTTTGCTGCCCCCTCAAAAAAAAAACACCAGCCACCACTGGTAACAGGAGGGGGCTGAGTGACACCATGCTGGGGTTAGCCGGCAGTTTTCCAATGCTGATTTCTGGACAACCAAAGCGCAAACAATGTTCATTAGGTAAACGTAGGGTGAACTGCCACTTAAGGCTGAACTCCAGGAATTATCTTTTTTTTAAACTTACATTGATCCAGCTTGGTTACATCTAGAGATGAGTTGGGTTTGGATCCGAACCCGGTACAAACCCAGTTTGCTCAAACCCACAGGAAGCTGTAACCATTCAAAGAATGTAGTGTGTTTTTTTTTTAAACGAATACAAGGTGTTCACTAATTAGACGAGGAGGAGATTGTGATATCATTCACCCCAACTCTCTGTACGATCATAGAACACCTTGTATTCATTAAAAAGAATAAAAGACATTCTTTGAATGGCAGAGGGGCTGAGTGAATGACCCCTTGTGGTCGGTATACACTATGCAAGTTGCTCAAGCACCACGCAGAAAAAACAATTCTGACTGTACTGTAAAAAAAAAAGTAAAATATATAACTAAATAAAATAAAGATTAATTAAAAAAAAAACAAAAAAAAAAACATAAAAACAAATAACTACTAACACCATTCACTGCCCTACTGACACCATCCAACTGTCCACTCCATGCCCCCCCCCCCCCAAAAGCATTGTGAAAAAAATAATTAAAAAAAAATTACAATTGTAAAAAATAAAAAATATTATAAGAAAAATAAAAGAATTCTGCCACTGTGCATTGCTCTACTGACACTGTCCACTGCTCTGCTGACACCATCCACTGGCCCCCAAAAAGCATTTTTAAAAAATAATAAAAAATTAAATTGTAAAAAAAAAAAGAAATAATAAAAATAAAGAACTACTGACATCATCCACTGCCCTACTGACACCATCCTGCACATACTACCCACTGCCGTACACTCCACACTCCTCTCCTGGACGTACTATCTGCCGCCATACACTCCATACTCCTCTTCTGCACATACTACCCACTGCCATACACTCCGCACTCCTGTCCCTGCACATACTACCCACTGCCATACACTCCTGTCCCTGCACATACTACCCACTGCCATACACTCCGCACTCCTCTCCTGCACAAACTACCCACCACTGTACACTTTGCACTCCTCTCCTGCACATACTGCCCACCGCCATATACGCCGCACTAACAGCATAGTTGCTTATAAACTGACAATACTGTATGCATTATACCTATCTATGCAGCAGGTGGCGCTGCAGTGTTATAGTGTGTTATCTATGGTAATGTAATGAGATGAAGTGTTTGCTTTCCTCACTGTGTTTTTACATGTTCCTGTTTACCGTTCCATGATAAAGACATGCTGTAAGATATGTTGTGCTAATCCTCCATAAAAGCAAAGCTATTGGTGCAAGCAAGAAGCTTCCAGCGCATGATTTCAATACTCTGCACAACAGGTTATGCGCCCCGCAGGCACCCGGGCATCCAGGCACTGGAGAGGATACTGCAAATCAGTGAGCAGTGAGCACTGTGTACAAGCTGCTGAAAGATGGCAAGTGGTTCAGATGTGAATTTTGCAATTGCAAAGCTAAACAATGCCAATTACCAGCTGTGAAAGTTCAAACTACAAATGCTTCTTAGCAAGGACGACTTGTGGCAATTGCTGAATACAGACAGACCCACAAATGGAGAGACACAGGAATGGGATAGGAAAGATAGACAGGCAAAAGCAACTATAAGCTTGCTATTGGAAGATGACCAGCTTATCCACGTAAAAACAGAGAAAACAGCCACAGGTATGTGGACTTCATTACAGAAACTGCATGAGCTTTCAAGTCTAAACAGCAAGCTATTTCTGCTAAGAGAATTGTATAAGATGAGACTAGAAGAAGGTCAACATATGTGTGACCACATGAATGCTATGCTAGCGATCATAGAGCAGCTACGCGCCATTGGAGAGGACATCAAAGATAACCATATTGCTGCCCTGCTCCTCTGCAGACTTCCAGAGACAGAGGAGCAGGGCAACAATATGGTTATCTTTAATCTTTGAATAATAAGCAAAGGAAAACTGGATGATCACCTATGCAGGCTCATTACCACAGACCAGCAAGCCAATATAGTATCTAATGATATACACAAAAAATGTATTCACTTATGGCACAGGTGGCTGGGGCACAGAAGTCCAGAAGCTATACAGGACATTATAAAGAGAGGTTTGTCAGAAGATTTGACAATAGCGCCTTGCAAAGTGCTCATGAAATGCAAATTCTGTATTGAAGCAAAAGCCACTCAAACATCTCAAAGAAAAACTACCTCCCCCCGCAGCTCATACAATGTGATGTATGCGGTCCAATGAAAACTTCCACATCAGGCGGGAACAGATATCTACTGACCTTCATTGATGATTATTCCAGGAACACAACAACTTATCTAAAGAAACACAAGAAAACACAAGAACATCAGAGAAACTTCAAGAGTTTCTTGTCATGTCTAGCAACAAATTCCAAAGAAAACCACCGACAATGGGGAGAATACATAAGCAAAGAAGTGGCCTCATACCTGAAGAGACAAGGAATAGTACACCAGACGACCACACCATACACTCCTGAACAAAACAGTATAGCAGAAAGGAAAAAATTGCACTCTTATAAAAATGGCCAGGTGCATTTTGTTGGATACCAACCTACCTCACAAGTACTGGGGAGAAGCAGTCATAACTGCAACCTACCTACAGAACAGACTACCCCCAAAAGCCATTAAAAGTACTCCATTCAAAATGTGGCATGCTCAAATCCTAGCATAGGGCACATCAGAGTGTTTGGATGTAAAGCATATGCCTATATTCCAAGTGAAAAGCGATCCAAGCTGCAGAATAGAGCCACAGAGGGTATTCTAGTAGGCAGGGCCGTCTTTAATATTGATTGGACCCTGGGCAAAACTCCCCCCCCCCTACATGCAGTTTCGCACTCCACTTGCTAAGTCTACAATAAATAGCAGCTAGGCTCAAAATCCATTTACTGAATCAGATCAGGCAGCAAATGCGATTGGTTGCCAGAGGTTAAAGTGTATCGTTACCACTCACTGATTGGTTACTAGAGGTTACAGCACATGATTTCTGCTTGTTGATTGGTTGCTAGAGATTACTGTACATCAATGCTGCTCACTGATTGGTTGCTAGAGGTTACTGCACATAATTACTGCTTACTGATTGGTTGCTAGAGGTTACAGCACATTGGGGGTTATTTACGAAAGGCAAAATCCACTTTGCACTTGGAAGTGCAGTCGCTCTAAATCTAAGGGGCAGATCCGAAATGAGTGGAGGCTCTGCTGATTTTATCATCCAATCATGTGCAAGCTAAAATGCTGTTTTTTACTTTACTTGCATTTCCCCCTCGGATCTACAGCGACTTTACCTCCAAGTGCACTTTAAGTGCACTTTCAAGTGCACTTGCAGTGCAAAGTAGATTTTCCTTTAGTAAATAACCCCCATTATCTCCTTACTGCCTGCACACCATGGACTGGGGAGGTGAGGGGACCCATTAATAGATAGAAAACTCCTATGGATCCTAGGACTCCCGGGATTAGTGGCAGTGCTAGGGGGAGGGTGTGAATAATGGCAATGCTGATTTTTTTTTACCGACTACCAATATAAAGAGGAGTTTCAACACTGGCCACCAATGTAATAGGGGTTTACACTGACCACGAATGTAGTAGAAGCATTCACAGTAACCACCAATGTCAGGAGGGATTTACACTGACCACCAATGTAAGGGGGACATTTACACTGACCGCTACTGTAAATGAAAGGATTCTACACCAAGCACCAATGTAATGAGAAGTTTACACTGACCACCAATGTAACAGAGACATTTAGCCTGTGTTCACATTTGTGTGTGTTGGGAACGCATGCAAAATCGTTTTTCTGACACCACAGAAACGTGCTGCCCTTTAGCAGATACACAGCAGTGCCATTAATTGTTAATGACACCCTCCCACATCTGCTGACATGTGCCTTGGCACCGTGTGACTTTGAAAAAAGGTTTGGGACTTTCTTCCGCATTTGTAGCGCACAGAGCAGCCCATTGAAATGAATGGGCTGCCCGATACATGATCTACATCTTTATCCACCCTGTCAGTACACCTTTGCATCCTAAAACCCATGCTAACTTCTACACCCTAAGCCCCCCCCTCCACTTCAATCCCCCTCCGCTTTAACTCTACCTGCCTCCTCTGCTCATCTTTGCACCCACCTTCCTTACCTCCCCTCCTTGCTCACCTGTGCACCCCAAACTGTAATTCCTTCTCTGCCTACCTCTGCACACCAACACTTTCTTGATAAAGAACCATACCTTGCTCCTTTCCAGTGTACTTTCATTATTGAGTTGTTGGAGTTTGCTACTAAACATAGCTACTTCTGGTTCAACCAGCAGTACTATCTCCAACTACGCGGAGTGACTATGGGGGCTAAGTTCGCCCGTAGACTCGCTACTTTATTCATGGCCAAATGGGAGGAGGATGTCGTCTATGCCCACGAGACTCCCTCCTTGATCTTGTGGGCACGTTACATCGACGACATCCCCCTCCTATGGAATGGCAGTGCTGAATCATTGAAATCTTTTTTTTGCACACTTGAATAACAATGATAGAGGCATATCCTTGTCTTATGTTGCAAGTACTGATAAGATTAACTTCCCTGATCTTGAAGTCAAAATCAAGAATAGATGGTTTGAATTGCAAACGTATTTCAAGGGAAGGACTCCACTGGTGCCATTTGTTTTTAGAAAAAGCGCTGTTTTAACCTGCTAAATGTTAAAAGTTTTCATAATACATTAAATTTTATTGTGTATCCAAACCGAATTACGCTATGTTGCCATTTCTGCTCTCCTCATTTTAATCCATCCACTGTATCCACGTACATCTGGTTACTACTCCCTACGAGACATATCTACAAAGCCATTTCACCATCTTGAGGAGAGCCGTATGTTCCTGTTGGAGTCATCCCAGGTTTCTGGCATCCAGCCTTCACAGTTTATCCCCTTCCCGCCAAGCATACGCAGATGTGCGTACTCGGCTTTCCGGGGTTATACCGGGATGATGCCTGCAGCTGCAAGCATCATCCTGGTACCGTTGTTTACAGCGGGCGATCGGCTATCCGAGTATAACAACCGATTGGGCTAAAAGCCGCTCGGCTGTTATACCGGCGGAGCGGGAGGGGACGTCCCCCCTTCCGCCGCCGCCTCCTGCCGCTCTTACCGGGCCTCCCGTTCCATCGCATATGTAAACGGTGTTCAAATCACACATGTGAGGTATCGCCGTGATCGTCAGAGCGAGAGCAATAATTCTAGCGCTAGACCTCCTCTGTAACTCTAACCTGGTAACCGTAAAAAAAATTTAAAGCGTCGCCTATGGAAATTCTTAGGTACAGTATTTTTTCGCCATTCCACGAGTGCGTGAAATTATAAAGCGTGACACGTTTTTTATCTATTTACTCAGCGTAACATCATCTTTCACATTATATAAAAAAATTGGGGTAACTTTACTGTTTGGATTTTTTAAAATTCATGAAAGTGTCCCTTTTCCCAAAAATTTGCGTTTAAAACACCACTGCACAAATACCGTGTGATATAAAATATTGCAACAATCTCCATTTTATTCTCTAGATTCTCTGCTAAAAAATATATATAATGTTTGGGGGTTCTAAGTAATTTTCTAGCAAAAAATACGGATTTTAACTTTTAAACACCAAATTTCAAAAATAGGCTTAGTCATGAAAGGGTTAAACAACACCAGCCCGTTTGACCCACAGAGCATATGCTCTTGTAGGTTCAAACGCTCCGGTAAGCCTCCCAGTGTTTGGAGCTGTGTGAAGTTGGCACCCCATGTTTGTAAAACCTGAATAAAAATATACCATTCGTTTGTGCCGCGTTTGTGCTGATTTGTGCCGCAAAAATGAGCGTTTGTGCCGGTTCGGTTTCTGAGATATTAAACATTCAATATAATGCAAGCCCCGCCCACTTTGCACCCCATGTCCCTGAATTTTAAAAACAAACGCGCCATTCGTTTGTGCCGCGTTTGTGCTGGTTTGTGCTGCAAAAATAAACGTTTGTGCCGCTTTGGTTGCGGAGATATTGTGCGTTATAGTTGCTGTAACCCCGCCCATTTTGCACCCCATGTTCCTGAATTTTAAAAACAAACGCGCCATTCGTTTGTGCCGCGTTTGTGCTGGTTTGTGCCGCAAAAATAAACGTTTGTGCCGCTTTGGTTGCAGAGATATTGTGCGTTATAGTTGCTGTAACCCCGCCCATTTTGCACCCCATGTTCCTGAATTTTAAAAACAAACGCGCCGTTCGTTTGTGCCGCGTTTGTGCTGGTTTGTGCCGCAAAAATAAACGTTTGTGCCGCTTTGTTTGCGGAGATATTGTGCGTTATAGTTGCTGTAACCCCGCCCATTTTGCACCCCATGTTCCTGAATTTTAAAAACAAACGTGCCATTCGTTTGTGCCGCGTTTGTGCTGGTTTGTGCCGCAAAAATAAAAGTTTGTGCCGCTTTGGTTGCGGAGATATTGTGCGTTATAGTTGCTGTAACCCCACCCATTTTGCACCCCATGTTCCTGAATTTTAAAAACAAACATGCCATTCGTTTGTGCCGCGTTTGTGCTGGTTTGTGCCGCAAAAATAAACGTTTGTGCCGCTTTGGTTGCGGAGATATTGTGCGTTATAGTTGCTGTAACCCCGCCCATTTTGCACCCCATGTTCCTGAATTTTAAAAACAAACGTGGCATTCGTTTGTGCCGCGTTTGTGCTGGTTTGTGCCGCAAAACTAAAAGTTTGTGCCGCTTTGGTTGCGGAGATATTGTGCGTTATAGTTGCTGTAACCCCGCCCATTTTGCACCCCATGTTCCTGAATTTTAAAAACAAACGTGCCATTCGTTTGTGCCGCGTTTGTGCTGGTTTGTGCCGCAAAAATAAACGTTTGTGCCGCTTTGGTTGCGGAGATATTGTGCGTTATAGTTGCTGTAACCCCGCCCATTTTGCACCCCATGTCCCTGAATTTTAAAAACAAACGCGCCATTCGTTTGTGCCGCGTTTGTGCTGGTTTGTGCCGCAAAAATAAACGTTTGTGCCGCTTTGGTTGCGGAGATATTGTGCGTTATAGTTGCTGTAACCCCGCCCATTTTGCACCCCATGTTCCTGAATTTTAAAAACAAACGTGGCATTCGTTTGTGCCGCGTTTGTGCTGGTTTGTGCCGCAAAAATAAAAGTTTGTGCCGCTTTGGTTGCGGAGATATTGTGCGTTATAGTTGCTGTAACCCCGCCCATTTTGCACCCCATGTTCCTGAATTTTAAAAACAAACACGCCATTCGTTTGTGCCGCGTTTGTGCTGGTTTGTGCCGCAAAAATAAACGTTTGTGCCGCTTTGGTTGCGGAGATATTGTGCGTTATAGTTGCTGTAACCCCGCCCATTTTACATCCCATGTTCCTGAATTTTAAAAACAAACGTGGCATTCGTTTGTGCCGCATTTGTGCTGGTTTGTGCCGCAAAAATAAAACTTTGTGCCGCTTTAGTTGCGGAGATATTGTGCGTTATAGTTGCTGCAACCCCACCCACTTTGCACCCCATGTCCCTGAATTTTAAAAACAAACGTGCCATTCGTTTGTGCCGCGTTTGTGCTGGTTTGTGCCGCAAAAATAAACGTTTGTGCCGCTTTGGTTGCGGAGATATTGTGCGTTATAGTTGCTGCAACCCCGCCCACATTGCACCCCATGTTCCTGAATTTTAAAAACAAACGCGCCATTTGTTTGTGCTGGGTTTATGCTGGTTTGTGTCGCAAAAATAAACGTTTGTGCCGCTTTGGTTGCGGAGATATTGTGCGTTATATGTTGTCAAACCACATTGACTTTACACCTTGTTATTAAAGCTTACATACAGAACCTAAACTCAGCTTGGGTTTCCTTAATGTAAAGCTCCTCCCACTGTACTGGCACTGCACTTCATATTGTACCCTGAAAAAGGCACCTCTGCCGGGTTAGCCCCCCATATCAAAAGTTTTGAAAAAATCTTATGCAGTTTGTTAGATCTTTGTTAGATCAGGTTAGATCAACCGTTGTTTGCGTTAGATCTCACACAGAAGAAGCGATATTAACAGTTATTTGCTGGGGGGGCTAACTCGTCATCAGCCCCCCCTTATCAAAAAATTGACCAAACAGTTAGCTATTTTGGAAGCAATTTGTTGGATCCAGTATGATCAAGTGTTTTTAACGTTAGATCTCACATAATTGGAGACTGATTAAGTGATTAATGTGGGGGGGGCTGGCCCCCCCTTATCAAATTTTCGGCCCAAAAATCATTCAGGCTAATAGATATTCGTTAGATCCGGTAAGATCAAGTGGTTTTAACTTTAGATCTCACATCATTTCAGAGATATTCCACATCAAAATAGAGATATTAGGTGGTACATATGGACGGGCTGGCCCCCCCTTATATTCAGCGCAATGAAAATCACACCCAACTTTTGCTGCGGCGCAAAAACTTTTCCTCAGCTGCGGGGGCCCAACTTATGATCCTGCACACAAGCCCACTGCTTTCAGAAAATACCCCTGACCTGAGCTCATCATTGCACATCCATTACAGATGCTCGTATGTGACATCACATACATCCCATACATCACATACATCACATACATGAACGTGGGCTGGATGCGAGAGGTGAATCAGTAGGATGAGTGTGCCAGGACAAGTAGATGTGTCTCATCTCTGCTTCCTTTTACCACTCTGCATATCACACATATCATAGATGAGAAGAGGGTACAGTGGTGGGAAAAATGAGCAGGAGGGGTTTAGATGTGGGACAGAAGAACAGGAGGGTACAGCCATGGGGCAGATATGCAGGGGGGGTTCAGTTTTGGTGCAGATGAGAAGGAGGTTCAGTGGTGGGACAGAAAAGCAGGGGGGGTAGAACAGTGGGGCAAATGTGAAAGGAGGTGTATTGGTGGGACAGATGAGCAGGAGGTTACAGTGGTGGGGCAGGAGAACAGGGGGAACATAGGTGGAGCAGAAGAGCAGGGGGTACAGAGGTGAAACAGATGTGCAGGAGGTACATTAGTAAGGCAGATGAAAAAGTGGGTTACAGTGGTAGGGCAGATGAGAAGGTGATTCAGTAGTAGACAGAAGAGCATGGGAATATGGCGGTGGAGCAAATGTGCAGAGAGGTACAGTGGTGGGGCAGATGAGAAAAATGGTACATTGATGGGGTAGATGAGCAGGGGGGTTACAGTGGTGGGATAGAAGAGCAAGGGGGTACAGTGGTGGTGCAGATGTGCAGAAGGTGCAGTGGTGGGAGGGATGCGAAGGGGGTTCAGCAGTGGGACAGAAAAGCAGGGGGGTACAGTGATGGGGCAGATGAGTGGGGGAGGGGTTTAGTGTTGGGCCAGATGAGAAGGGGGTTACAGTGGTGGGAAAATGAGCAGGAGGGGTTCAGTGTTGAGGCAGATGAGAAGGGGGTTTAGCGGTAGGACAGAAGAGCAGGGGGGTACAGCGGTGGGGCAGATGTGAAAGGAGGTGCATTGGTGGACAGATGAGCAGGGGGTTACAGTGGTTGGGCAGAAGAGCAGGGAGAACAGAGGTGGGGCAGATGTACAGGGGGGTACAGTGACGGGGCAGAGGAGAAAGGAGGTACATTAGTGGTACAGATGAGCAGGGGGTTACAGCGGTGGGGCAGAAGAGCAGGAGGAACAGAGGTGAGACAGATGTGCAGGAGGTACAGTGATGGGGCAGAAGAGAAAGGGGGTTACAGTGGTGGGGCAGATGAGAAAGGGGGTTACAGAGGTGGGGCAGATGAGAAAGGGGGTTTCAGTGGTGGGGCAGATGAGAAAGGGGGTTACAGAGGTGGGGCAGATGAGAAAGGGGGTTACAGTGGTGGGGCAGATGAGAAAGGGGGTTACAGAGGTGGGGAAGATGAGCAGGGGGAACAGAGGTGGGACAGATGTGCGGGAGGTACAGTGGTGGGGCAGATGAGAAAGGGGGTTACAGAGGTGGGGAAGATGAGCAGGGGGAACAGAGGTGGGACAGATGTGCAGGAGGTACAGTGGTGGGGCAGATGAGAAAGGGGTTTACAGTGGTGGGGCAGATGAGAAAGGGGGTTAGAGAGGTGGGACAGATGAGAAAGGGGGTTACAGTGGTGGGGCAGATGAGCAGATAAGTTCAGTGTTAGGACAGATGAGAAGATGGTTCAGCAGTGAGACAGAAGAGCATGGGGTACGGTGGTGGGGCAGATTTGCAGGGGGTTACAGTGGTGGGGCAGTTGAGCAGGGGGGTACAGTGGTGGGGCAGATTTGCAGGTGATACAGTGATCTGAGGTGTGAAGGTGTATGAATTGGGGTTGATCTGAGGCGTGAGAGTGCAGGATGTTAATTTCTCACTACTAAAGTAGTTTACAGCATTTACTTTATAAAAAATCCTTTTCGTGATTGAGATTGTGAAGTTGACTTTTTTGTTATAAAATCGGCATGCTCAATTTCTTTGAAAACATTTTTCGGCACACTGCTCAAAAGGCTGCTTACCTCCTGGTCTATCAGTTTTTATTAAAGATGGAAAATGGGCTGTGGAGCAAGACCCGCTGTCGCCCAAAACTATTTTCTCATTTTCAATAATCAAAGAAGGTAAGGAAAAAAGGATGGAAAAGGTAAGAGGAGAGAAGGGGGGGAAGGTAAGGCTGGGGGGGTGAAATGGCGTTGGTTCAGGATAACTATGGTGAACGGGCTCCAGAACTTATCTGTGACATTAAGTCCCAAGAAGGGCAGTACCCTCTGCGGAAACGACAAACTGGTTCCATAGTCCCCAAGTGTTAGAGTATTTTTCCTGTTGGTGTTGTGCAGTGAGTACTAGATCTTCCATCTCATTTGGAATGGAGTTTTTATAGAGTTTGGCTCAGATGGAGGAGACATGTAGCAGGAAAAAGCTGGATCACCAGGAACCTTGTATTCCGTAAATTTTTGCGTGGTTTATCTGTCTCCCAGAAGTGGATCAATTTAGGGCACGACCAAAATATGTGAAGTCGTGTTCCTCCATCCCCCTGGCATCTCCAACATTGGTCAGTAGTTGCAGGGTGAGGTACCACCTTGTTAACAGTTTATAGTTGGTCTCTTTAATTTTCGTACAAACCGATGATTTCAACGAAAATCTGAGGACATGTTGTATCTGAGCAAATGTAAATGTACGCCCCAGCTTACTTTCCCATTTGTTCAAGAACGGTAAGTGTGGTTGTTCAGCCGGACAGTTCAAGAGGGCGTATGTTTTGGATAGAGCCTGTAGAAGGGAACCCTCTTTGGAACAGTATGCTTCAAAGGACGTCAGGGGACGATTAAATCCCTGTGCATTAGGCAAAGTATTGAGAAAGTGTTGTAATTGTAGCGCTGTCCACAAGGAAAGTTTGTAGGGCTCATTAGCACTACTGTGGAAGGCCATTGGCCTCCCGTTAGGAAGTGGGATGCCTGGAACCTACCTGTTTGGCTTAGGGTCCGAAACATTTGCGGTTCCAGACCAGGGAGGAAGCATGGTTTTTCTATGATAGGGAGCAATGGGGAATCAGGGAAGAAAGCCGGTTCTGTGTGCTGACCTGGGAGCATATGTGGAGTGTCGTACCCATTATGGGGTGTGACTTCAGCACAGGCGGTAGTTGGTCATAGCACCACAGAGCCCCTGGCAGCAGAATGTCAGTCTGGGCCTGTTCCAGTTGTGCCCACAATTTAGAGCAGCGATGCCAAAATTTATTAATTTTAAGCTACTGCCACAGGGGCCTAACTTCTCATATAAAATAACGAATTGTTATGTATTTATCATAGATTAAATAAAACATTTCACTGATCAAACTGCAACAAGCTTTTATCCCTACTTACATTGCGATTATTACTGATTTCTGCCATGTGCATGCTAGGTTTAATGCAATAATAACTTCATCTAACAATTAACTACTAACTTGGATGTTGTTATTGGCAAAGAATATGAAATCTCTGAAATGATGTGAGATCTAACATTAAAACCTCTTGATCTTACCGGATCTAACGAATATCTATTAGCCTGAATGATTTTTGGGCCGAAAATTTTATAAGGGGGGGCCAGCCCCCCCCACATTAATCACTTAATCAGTCTCTAATTATGTGAGATCTAACGTTAAAAACACTTGATCATACCGGATCCAACAAATTGCTTCCAAAATAGCTAACTGTTTGGTCAATTTTTTGATAAGGGGGGGCTGATGACGAGTTAGCCCCCCCAGCAAATAACTGTTAATATCGCTTCTTCTGTGTGAGATCTAACGCAAACAACGGTTGATCTAACCTGATCTAACAAAGATCTAACAAACTGCATAAGATTTTTTCAAAAATTTTGATATGGGGGGGCTAACCCGGCAGAGGTGCCTTTTTCAGGGTACAATATGAAGTGCAGTGCCAGTACAGTGGGAGGAGCTTTACATTAAGGAAACCCAAGCTGAGTTTAGGTTCTGTATGTAAGCTTTAATAACAAGGTGTAAAGTCAATGTGGTTTGACAACATATAACGCACAATATCTCCGCAACCAAAGCGGCACAAACGTTTAGTTTTGCGGCACAAACCAGCACAAACGCGGCACAAACGAATGGCACGTTTGTTTTTAAAATTCAGGAACATGGGGTGCAAAATGGGCGGGGTTACAGCAACTATAACGCACAATATCTCCGCAACCAAAGCGGCACAAACTTTTATTTTTGCGGCACAAACCAGCACAAACGCGGCACAAACGAATGGCACGTTTGTTTTTAAAATTCAGGAACATGGGGTGCAAAATGGGCGGGGTTACAGCAACTATAACGCACAATATCTCCGCAACCAAAGCGGCACAAACGTTTATTTTTGCGGCACAAACCAGCACAAACGCGGCACAAACGAATGGCGCGTTTGTTTTTAAAATTCAGGAACATGGGGTGCAAAATGGGCGGGGTTACAGCAACTATAACGCACAATATCTCCGCAACCAAAGCGGCACAAACGTTTATTTTTGCGGCACAAACCAGCACAAACACGGCACAAACGAATGGCACGTTTGTTTTTAAAATTCAGGGACATGGGGTGCAAAATGGGCGGGGTTACAGCAACTATAACGCACAATATCTCCGCAACCAAAGCGGCACAAACATTTATTTTTGCGGCACAAACCAGCACAAACGCGGCACAAATGAATGGCACGTTTGTTTTTAAAATTCAGGAACATGGGGTGCAAAATGGGCGGGGTTACAGCAACTATAACGCACAATATCTCCGCAACCAAAGCGGCACAAACGTTTATTTTTGCGGCACAAACCAGCACAAACACGGCACAAACGAATGGCACGTTTGTTTTTAAAATTCAGGGACATGGGGTGCAAAATGGGCGGGGTTACAGCAACTATAACGCACAATATCTCCGCAACCAAAGCGGCACAAACATTTATTTTTGCGGCACAAACCAGCACAAACGCGGCACAAATGAATGGCACGTTTGTTTTTAAAATTCAGGAACATGGGGTGCAAAATGGGCGGGGTTACAGCAACTATAACGCACAATATCTCCGCAACCAAAGCGGCACAAACGTTTATTTTTGCGGCACAAACCAGCACAAACGCGGCACAAACGAATGGCACGTTTGTTTTTAAAATTCAGGGACATGGGGTGCAAAGTGGGCGGGGCTTGCATTAAATTGAATGTTTAATATCTCAGAAACCGAACCGGCACAAACGCTAATTTTTGCGGCACAAATCAGCACAAACGCGGCACAAACGAATGGTATATTTTTATTCAGGTTTTACAAACATGGGGTGCCAACTTCACACAGCTAGTGTTTGGTGGTGGTACACTTCACTTCAAATATATACCCTGCTCACCGTTGTGTTTTCCTAAGAAGTTTTTTTACTCTTTTTCATGCAAATCTTACCTAGTTTGAGTCACTCTTCACTGGAACTTCTCTTTTTTTAGTCATCACTAGTCAAAGTTTTTTACATATATTTTTTGTTTTTCATTTTTCATTCATGAGCACTGGGGTTCAGTACCCTCGTGTCTGACTTGTGTGTCTATTCACATTTTTTTATATAAGCGCTACACTATTTGTATCCATCTTATTGCATTTATCCAATTTTCTGTGTTAGCTGCTATTGTGCTTAGGTAGCGCAGAATTTCTTGTTACACTACCTCTGCACACCCCATACTAATTTGCTTACTTTTGCAGAACAGGCTGTTAAGCTTAATGACCTAAGTTGTAGGCAGGACTTTTAAGCATGCCCCTTTATCTCCCCAGTATAGGTTATGGTGGATATGACTTCAGGGGTCATGATATACATATGAATACCACCTCTATTTACATATGAATGCTGCCGGTTTGCAGCTATTTACATATCAATGACAATGTTTACATGTAAACACAGGGTCTGCAGGTTGAGTCATCTGTACACAACAATAGGGCAGAGCTGGGTAGCATTAGTAACAGAACTTCACACTGAGATATCAGGACACAGCACAGTACTAAAACCTCAAGGGACGAGTGAATTTAAACTGGGATAGTTGGCATGTATGAAGCAGTTGCTTTGGACCCCACAACAATGACAGGGCCCAGGACAGCTGTCCCTTTTGCCCTGTCTTAAAGATGGCCCTGCTAGTAGGCTACAGTGAGCAAACTAAGGGTTACAGAATCCTACACCCAAAGATCGACAAAGTGACAATAAGCCGTAGTGTTTATTTTGATGAGAGCCCATCACCAGAAACACTGATCCCTGAAAGCTGTGAAGTGAATATGCCAAGAAAACCAGAAGAAAATGTTGATCAAAGCGAACCTGTGCAACAGACAGAACAAGAGGTGGAACTCACATTGCCTGAATCAAGTTCCCCACCAGATCCTGCTGAACTGCCTGATATCAGAAGATCCACTCGGACTACAAAGGGGATACCACCCCCTCAAGCTGTCATACACTGTCAAAACACACAGCATACTTAAACCAACATCCTGGGAAGACATAGAAAAACTGCCAAAACTTGAAGCCAAAAAATGGAGAAAGGCAGCAGAAGAAGAATTAAAGTCACTTCAAGAAAATAAAACCTGGACACTCGCAGTGCTCCCTCCTAACCGTAAAACTATAGAAAGTAAGTAGACTTTCAAAGTAAAGTCAGATGCAGAAGGGAATATCCACAAATTGCAAAGCCAGACTAGTTGCCAAGGGTTACTCTTTGAAATTTGGTGAAGATTACGATGAAACATTCGACATTTAGCACTCCCTGAGTCCCTTACACTTGTACAGTATAAAAAACCCTTATGGTACATTTTAGGATGTACCACTCTCTCCCCGTTCTCCTTTCTTTTCTTTTTATCTCTATCTATCGTAATTTCTTGTTTTTTCCCCCATTCCCCCATTGATCAAGGTCATCTGCTGATCTGAGAACCGTAGTGGGGACTTTTAATGGCAACTCTAATCACAGGTAGTGTGACTCACTATGTCTCCGGCTTCACTGTGTCTCCAGCTCTGTGGTGTCTTGCAGCAGTGACACCTATGCTGAAATCAGGAGATAGGGTCTCCTCCAGCCCCTCCCACTTCACATTCCTCACCAGTCAGCTGACCTCCTGTCTCTGCCCCCCCCCCAAGCCATGCCATGAACTGAATGAGTGGCTGCTGGTAAAAAGGCTGAGTGGGCGGCCGCGGGCTTCAGGAACAGCCCAGCTGGGCTTCCACAGGCTCCATGGCCAGGCTGCTGGGTGGCTGCGAAAAGGCTGAGAGAGTGGTGCAGGCTTCAGGAACAGCCCAGGATTTGGTGACCCCTGGCAAATCGTCATTTGACCCCCAGGTTGAGAACCACTGACTTAGACGTTAAAACTGCTTTCCTATATGGAAACATTAAGAAAGATCTTTACATGGAGCACTCACCAGGGTTTGAGCAAAGAGACAACCTTGTGTGTAAACTTCAGAAGAGTATCTACAGTCTTAAGCAATCTGCAAGGATGTGGAATGAGAAAGTGAAGGAAGTGCTTACCAGAGAGGGATTCTCAAGAAGTAAAGCAGACCCCTGTCTTTACTCCAAGAATCAAGAAGACAGATGGATATACATCCTTATCTATGCTGATGAAATTATAACTTGTTTTGAACAAGAAGGGGATTACAATCAGATAGTTCACAAGCTGAAAGAAAATTTTGAAATCAAGCTAGGGAACATTAGCTACTATCTGGGAATCCAAATAGAGGGAGAAGACGACAGAAGTTATCTTCTCAACCAATCTCAGAAAATCTCTGAAATCTTGGAACAATTCCATATGCAAGACACGAAAGAAGTGAAAACTCCTATGGAACCAGGCTATCAAAAGAGCAATGAAGCAGAAAACTTGCTACCCAACAATGACATGTATTGCAGAGCAATCAGTAAGCTTCTACATGTTGCCACTGTGACAAGACCAGACATATTCTGGCAGTGGAAATACTATGCAGGAAAGTTTCAGCCCCCTGTCAACGTGAATGGAACGCAGTAAAAAAGAGTGATACAATACCGCAAAGGAACAATTCAGATGAAGTTACGGTTACCAGCAACATCCAATCCAAAACTGGTCGGATATGTGGATGCACTGTACAGACTGCAAATCACAAGTGGATTCATCTTCCAATATGGGGAAGGAACCATAACCATTACAACTGTCACTCTATCTTCGACTGAAGCAGAGTACATTGCAGCACACGCACGTCAAGAAGCAATATGGATTTGTCAACTTTTTGTGGACATTGGGATAGACATGTCAACACCAATTCCCATTTTTGAAGACAACCAGGGATGTATAAAGCTCACGCAATCAGAAAGGGTCAATCCTAAGACCAAACACATCATCGTCAAGTATCACCTACTGAGGGACAATCAAGAGCAAGGTGTTATTGACATTCAATACTGCCCATCAAAGGAGATGACTGTCGGTGCACTCACCAAGCCTTTGTTGAAGGAACATCAATGTTGTATCCAGATAAAGCTGAATATAATATAACAAAGTACATGCTGTTGAGAAGGGGTGTTGGAAATACAACAGTATACAGTAGTTGCTTATAAACTGACAAAACTGTATGCATTATACCTATCTATGCAGCAGGTGGTGCTGCAGTGTTATAGTGTGTTATCTATGGTAATGTAATGAGAGGAAGTGTTTGCTTTCCTCACTGTGTTTTTGTATGTTCCTGGTTTCGGTTCCATGATAAAGACATGCTGTAAGATATGTTGTGCTAATCCTCCATAAAAGCAAAGCTAATGGTGCAAACAAGAAGCTTCCAGCACATGATTTCAATACTCTACACAACATCCTGCACATACTATCCACCGCCATACACTCTGCACTCCTCTCCTGCATATACTACCCACCTCCGTACACTCTGCACTCCTCACCTGCACATACTACACACCGCCATACACCCCATATTCCTCTTGTGCTCATTCTACCCACTGCCATACACTCCGCACTCCTCTCCTGCAAATACTACCCACCACCGTACACTCTGCACCCCTCTTCTGCGCATAATATCCACTCCAGTACACTCCACACCCCTCTCCTGCAGATACTACCCACCGCCGTACACTTCGCACTGTATATTCCCTATTTAACATGACCACATTCTGTAAAATATCTCAGACTTTATTTAACCAAACACCCTTTAAGCCACTCCCAATACTTAGCGCAATTTAAAACCACGCCCACTTTTCGTGCCACATTTGTTTCTTTATCAATGCCTAGGGCCCACTTTTGATCTTGCACAGGGCCCACTGATTTCATGATACGTCCCTGCCCAGGATGCACTGGTAAACCAACAAGTGAACCAGAAAGACATTATCAACAGTTACTTCTGGTTTATGTGTATATATTCTGGGAGTGTCTGGTGCACACGTCACATCTGATGTGCAACGTGGAGCAGCAGGAAGGTGAACAGAGTCCAGACTGGAGTGGAGCGATTAGCAGACAGTACACGTGGTGTGCAACATAGGAATGCTATAGCGGAAAGTAAGTGGGGAGAGAGAAAATTGAGCGGCAGAGGATCAGTAGAGCTGGGGAACTGGAGCAGCAAAACTAGCAATGTCACATGTGATGCACAGCGTGGGAGCAATATAGTGGGTGGTGAGTGGGGCCCAGAGAGAGAGAAGGATTTACAAACCAGAGTATCAGCAGAGCTGGGTGGTACTACTGAGTGGGGAATCAGCAGAGCTGGGGGTTACGACTGAGCAGGGGATCTGCTGAATATGAGTACTAATAAGTTGGAGATCTGCTGAGTGAGGGTACTAATGAGCTGGGGATCTGCTGAACAGGGGTACTAATGAGCTGGGGATGTGCTGAGTGGGGGCACTACTGAGCTGGGGTTCTACTGGGCCCCTTTAAAACAAACCAAAAATCAACACACACACAGGGCATTTGCCAAGCTTCATTAAAGCTTCAAAAAAGCACCATTGAAGCATCACACAAGCATCAAAAACCCATCAAAAAAGCATGTTGAAGCGGCAGGCACTTTAATGTGTGTCAAAGCAAGTGTAAATGAGCCTTTAATTAATTAATTTTAAAAACAATTTAAGTAAAATGAATAGAATATAACAAAAAGTGTTAAACCATTTGATGCTTAAAAATCCCCAAAATTTGAGCGTTATTTTCAAACAGTGTGATACAATAGATTGTAGGACCAGTTACCTTTGTGTAAGGCTGGGTATGAACGCTTATTTTTTTATCAATTAGCTGGCAGGCTGAACGAAAAAAAACAAATGGATTTCCCATTCTTACAAGTGAGGTGGATGGAGGAACCCTCCCCACTGTGCTATTGTATTCTGCCCCTGTCAAAATACGCTGATCAGCGGTCCAGCCCTTGGCTGCAGCGGCTGATGGAATTCTAGGTTTTCCAGATGGACCGTTTGACAGACACCGGTCTAACAGTCGGTTTCTGTTGAACAGAGAGAGCTAAACACAGACCAAAATTCAATCTTTGTGTACCCAGCTTTATTCTTTGTGCTGGCCCAGCTACATGAACTTTTATGTAGCTGCTGAGCAGGAGCATAGAGGAATACTATAATGTGTCACCTAAATGACAGCTCTGAGTCTGCTGAGGCTGCTTACATTACATCCAAGATGGTGGCACCAAACAGCAGTCAGGGCTTTTGGAAGTCTACACCATGGAGGTTTTCAATGGTAAACATCATACATAAAATCTGTTAAATGCACATATATTCTTATGGGGGTCTTACAATAGGGTCTCTTTAACCCCTTCACGCCTCCCATACACAAATATGCAGCCCCACTGGACTGGGTTTTTTTCCGTGCGGCCGAATATTTGCGTTTCACCCTTTGTGAGCACGGCACGCTCCCAGCACAGAGACCGGGACATCACGGAGAACCCCGGGCCCCGTATTAATGATTGGGACCAGGAACTCCAGATTCCACCCCTTCTTTTTTTCCTCTGTGAATGGAGGAGAGAGATGCACTGTATCTCTCTCCTTGCAGAAAAAAAAAATGTGCGTAAAAAAATAAAATAATAATAATAAAAAAATAAAATGAAAAAAAAAAAAACACAAAAAAATACCTATATCAAGGGTTTCTTTTTTTTTTTTAAGGATTAGCATCAGTCTTTTGGGTAGGCTAAAAAAAAAGCAAAATGGGCACTATTGTTTTTGGGCTGTACTACGGGTACAAACAACAGCTAAGATACACATATGTGGTATCACTGCAATTGTCAGGAGCAGGAGAATTTAATTTGGGTTTTTTGGTGGAATGTTATGGTAGCAGCAAGAAATATACAGCTAAATTTAAAAAAATATATTTTTTTTACTATTTTGGGCCAGCTAATAAAAATTAAAATCAGGAGATATCCATTACCATTTACCACCAAATGAAAGCACAATTTGTCCTGAAAAAAAAAAAACAAGGTATAATTCACCTAAATGCACAAAGTAGTTGTGATGATATGTACGGTTTTACTAACACATGTCAAAATTTCAAAATTGTGCCTAGTTGTTTAGATTTGTTTTACCCTTAAGCCTGGTACACACTATTAGTTTTTTCCGCTCAACCCAGCAGGTTGAATATAAAAACTGTCAGCTCCAGTCTGAGCCGCTGCACTAACAATCCAATGTTAGTACAGCGATCTCCCCTGCTGAGCTGTTGTGTTCTGACAGGGGGACGGCCCCCCCACCAGAACACTCCAGTGATCAGAAGTCGGTTGGACGCTGGTTTTCCAGCATGCTTGTCGGACAGAAGCCGGTCAAACGGCTGGCTTCTGTAGGACCGGCTGCCTAACACAAGGGCCGAATGGCGGCCGTTTTTTATTGAACCAGTCGATGTCGGGCAGCATTCGGACCACGTGTACAGGGCTTTAGGCATGAAGGGGTTAAAGTAAACCTTTTATGAAAGAACTACTAAACTTCATTTGACAAGTTCTTTCTGAAAATGGTAGCTGCTTGGCTGTTATTTGGACCAAATGGCTTCAATACTTTGAGTTACTGAAGAAGTATATAGATCAATGTCAAAAGTCCTTACTAGTATACTTTTTCTGAATCAAATGGGATATTTACTAAAACTGGAGAGTGCAAAATCTGGTGCAGTTCTGCACAGAAACCAATCAGCTTTCAGATTTTTTTGTCAAAGCTTAAATGAACAAGCTGAAGTTAGAAACTATCATGCACAGCTGCACCAGATTTTGCACTCTCTAATTTTAGTAAATCAAGTGTGTATAAAAAATAGAGGCAAAAAAAAAGCTTAGCAAGGGCAGCCACAAGCAAAGCTTTAATCCCAAATTCCTCCCCAGCAGATCTTTTCCTTTCCTTCTGTCTCCCATTGCTGCATTCAGTGCTGGGAACTGAAGAAAATACTTCCCGTTGTGGAGGAAGATGTAACCCACTTCATGAAGCATACAGGGAGTTCATAGCCTGATGAAAGGTTTGACTTTGGTGACAGTTAGCTTTAGGCAGGCCATACATACAGGGCTGTAGATAAGGGGGTACCACCAGCCCTCCTGTATGGGGCCCAGGTCAGCAGCGGGGACCAGGTAGCTGAGCGAATTGGATGTGGGCAGGGAGGGTGATCGGCACAGTGGGGCAATTACTGGAACAAATCCCCTGTATGGCATTCTGTAGCAGCTGAAAGCTGGCTTCTTCTCCTCTCCCTGCTGCTGGCTTTCAGCTGCTGCAGAGAGCGCCATACAAGGGATTGGTTCCAGTAATTGCCGCCCTGTGCACCATAGATTTCCCCCTGCTGCCCACACCTGCCTGTGAGCTATCCCCACAGTGCTGCTGGCTTCCCTCCTTTCCTTCCCACTGGCAGTTGCAAGCACACAATAGGATTCTTCATAAAGGAGAGTGGGGGAAAGGTCCAGTAAATGTCACAATTACCAGCCCCTACCTTTCCTGAATGGACACAATGAGTGACCTGTACTGATCCCTCACTGTGTTCATTCATAACTGAAGCATTGTAAACTGTTTTTTTGGGTTTTTTTGGGGGGGGTGGGCCCTGTCAGGTTGGCTGTATGGGGCCCCATGGCTTCTAACAGCAGCCCTGCATACACTGTTTGAATCCTGCTGAACTGGCCAAGATTCAAACCGTGTATAGGCATGCTGAAAGTACTAAGTTGACAGATCGATCAACTTGAGTAAAGCATGCCGGGTTTTCCCTGCGATTATCGCTAGTGGCTGCTATGCTTAAAAAAAAACACTGTCTTCTCCCGGCGGGGAGCCAGATGCATGGATTCCAATGGTTTTTTTTTTTTAAGCACGTGATTAGAGCCAGAGGCTCTAATAGGCTTAAAAAAGATGAATAAATAATCGCTATTGTCTTCCTGATTCTCCTCCCGGCCAATCAGGAAGCGGGTCATGAGACCTGTCACCCGATTGGTTGAAAGGAGAAGCATTTCTATTGGCAGTCTAGGAATAGGAAGAAGGAGACGCACGGCGGAAGCCGAGGAGGAGATGCAGGGGAAGCTGCCGCCCAGAGGAAGCGCTGCTTGATTGATGGGGTAAGTGCAGGGCTGGTGACCAACCGACTGGGGGTTGGCTGCGGGTGCATTGTTTGCCACCCCCCCCCTAAAAAATATACCACCAGCCACCACTGCTAGAGACATAGATGATAGTTCCTAAATCCAACAAGTTTCCAATGTTTATGGGACAGCACACATTAGCCATAATACCACTGCTTTAAAAAGGAAAAAAGGCATCACACACGTTTTAGGTAAACCGATGCGCTTTGCTAATGTTCTCCACAATCTTCAGTAGTCTGAAGCCAGCTGAGCGCAACTAAAATGAATACGGTTAAAAAAAAAAAAAAAAAAGCAGGGAGGAAAGCCTGGCAATTCGACCTATTAAATTGATCAGTTCTCCTATATATACACACAAGGTTATCTATGCGGCATCAGGAAGAGATTACTATGGGCTGCTTTTTATTGAAGTGAAGCAAAATGCAGCTGCAGTATTGAGAAACATTGCAGCGTATAAGCTCTGTACACTAGCGGTAGCCCTCTGAAGAGCAATCTGTGGCATTATGACATCTCCTTACTGCCTGTTTTAACCCCTAAAAGCTTACGCCACGATGCTGCAACCACATGAATTGCACACAGTTGTAGGGTGATAGGAGTATGGCCGCATTCACTTAAACGATTCACATTCGGTGGTCAGTAAAGCCTGCTGAACCCTACAGGGGAATAACTTAATACACTGCGGTGCAACGCATCGCAGTCACCGTGTGTGTTTACCACCATACAGCTGTCGGATTCCCGGCTTGAATGTAAATAAAGGATTGGGGACATCTACATGCCATCTCTTCATGCGACAGTCTTTTTCCTGTACTTCCTCTGCACACTCTTCTAGTAAAATAGGATTATCTGCTTCTCTTTTCCCTCAGACCCTCAAAAATAATCAGTTCTGCCTCTTCTTCCTCTCTGTTTCTGCTGTATTTCTCCCACCACCCAGCCATCTTCCTTTTTTGCCACCAACCCTTTTTACCTATTCCACAAATGGTTTTCTTTCTCGAGTTCGATTCTACTGCCTTCTCTCTCTTCCCCCAGTTCATGATCTTCTCAGTCAGATCCTTCCCTGCATTACCTAATGTCCCATGATCTGCTGGAGCTTCTCTCTCCGATCTGCCCATGATCAGCTTCAACTCTGCCTCCCCTATGCCTCTATGGCCCGCAAAGTTACCTTTCTGCCTACTCTACCCACTCTTAAAAGTCCATGTTTAGTCATCATTGGGTTTGATTTACTAAAACCGGAGAGTAAAAAATCTGGTTCAGTTCTGCATAGAAATCAATCAGCTTCCAGGTTTTATTGTCAATGCTTCATTGAACAAGATGAAGTTAAAAGCTGATTGGCTACAACGCACAGCTACACCTGATTTTGGAATCTCCAGTTTTAGTAAATCTATGCGTCTTCTAACCATTGAGTATCTTCTGCAGCCATACACCAGAAACAGTTTAGACAAACATTTTATTTTTCGGCTCATTCATTCAATGTTAAAACGGTATTAGGGTCAAATCGATTTTTGTTTTCAATGTAGTGATGGGAAGATTTGATGGAACTGGATGGAACATTTTTCTTGAATGAATGAAATTCTCATTTCTCACTGTTACTGTTGTTTTTTGTTCAGGGAAAAAAATGGACATATTATAATGAAATCTGTTAACCACTTTAGCCCCGGAAAGATTTACCCACTTCTTGACCAGGACATTTTTTGCGATACAGCATTGCGTCCATAGGTCTGCGCAGCCTCTTGCATTAGGGTGTGCACCCCAAAGCTCAAATACATATGCATGTATATATGTACTGATGGTGTCAGTAGGGCAGTGGACAGTGTCATTATTTTTATTTTTCAATAAATTATTGTATTTTGTAACAATTTTTTGGTGGATGAAATATCAGTGGTCTAAACAGGGGGGAATATGCACCACACAAGGCGAGTAGGGTGTGCCCAGGCACACCTGGCACACCCTGTGCGCACGCCTACGATTGCGTCGCTTTAACTGACAATTGCGCGCTGTATCCAAACAAAATTGATGTCCTTTTTTTCCCCACAAATAGAGTTTTATTTTGGTGCTACTTGATCACCTCTGCGGTTTTTATTTTTTGCACTATAAACAAAAAAAAAGAGCGACAATTTTGAAAAAAAAATATATATATATTTTTAACTTTTTGCTAAAATAAATATCCCCCAAAAAATGTAAAAAAAAAAAATTCAATTCTCCGTTTAGGCCAATATATATTCTTCTACATATTTTTGGTAAAAAAAATCCCAGTTAGCGTATATTGATAGAGTCCGCCGGACGCGCTGATTGGCTCCCCCGCTAGCGAATGGGCACGCTCCCACAGGTCGCGGTGTACATGCCCGACGTACAATGATGGCGATTCGTGCAGGAGAGCCAACCTGTCGCAGTACAACTGCGGCAGCTGGTCGGGAACCAGTTAATGTGTTACTAAACCCAGGAGCCTGCATTCACTATATCTGGTCTTCCACAGTACACAGGACATGGAAATGTAGTTATTTTAGTAAATACAAACTGCTAAATACCTTTTCTCATCAGCAGTTAGAGCAGTCTTGTGACTTTTATCAGTGTCCAGCCAAGCACTGGTTAAAGCTTGTAGGAGGAGTTTCCCGACTGTCCTATGAGACTGCAAGACTCCTGACCCTCTGTCTGGCCTGTGCTGATCACATGCATCCTCCCAAGAAAAAAAAAAACCTCTCTAACAATACACACCAAACTGAGCATGTGCAGCCTGACTCCATAGACTCTGTGTTATCATGAAATTATTAGGGGACATTGGAAGGAGGGGAGGATCAGAGAAGACAGGATCAAACAGCCTTTTTATACAGTGCAGAGGATTAACCCTTTAGGTTCCCCAGTGAGTATAGCAAGCATGCTTTACTGCATGTAGAGACTGATTTTACTGTTGTGGGTTTAGTAACAATTTAAATACCATCTATTCATTAGGTGGTTCAATAATGGCAAGAAAGAATGTTTAGAAGAACGACTTTTCATAATTTCCGTACAAATGTTCGCATAAAAATCGAACCCTTTATGGGCAGCTGTACCTCATGGTCCATGATCTATTTCCACTCTACTTCTTGTTGTATATGATCAGCCCCAACTTTGCGTCTTCTAACTCCAACTCTACTATTAGTCTACACACTCTCCCTCCCCTATAATCAGCTGTAGTAAGATGGTCCACCTGACCAAACGATACGTGTCTAATTAAAATACTGTCTGACTGGACAGTAATACATACCATTGGGTTATGAGTCATTCAGAGGCCATAAATTGTTCAGCCTAAATTAACCCATTCATGAACAGTCACACATCTGCTAGTATTTAAAGATTTCAAAAACTTCTTTAAACTTTGATTTGAACTTTTCTTTGAAATGGCACCTGAGATAAAAGTAGTGTCTTCTCCTTTATTATACATATATATATATATTTCTCGGTATCAGCACACAGCACCACCTCTGCAACGGTCTGGATGTCCCGCATCTCTATATAGACAGTGATATCATCAAGTTACTATATTTAGATACAGTTCTCTGTACTCATCACTATCTATAGATAGAAACCTGAAAAAAGTCAACATTGGTTTTCAAGGGGAGCTTATGATGGTGCAAGGTCTTTCATGTTCACATTATCAATATTAATGTTGCTACCAGGTGACTAGTCACTTGCCAATCATTAGATGTGGTGGCTGCATTTTTTTTTTCTTTTTTAAGGTCTTTCCCCTCTGTTTTCACCTGGTGATCTGGCCAGTAACACACCTCCTGTATTAGAGTGCTTCCACTCTGGATGAAGGAGCACTGGGGTACATTTGAATAGCAACATTGTTAATCTGGGGGGAGGGGAGAGTTAGATGAAGTAGCAAATTTAGATACACTAATAAATTGAAGCCAAACTCCAGCTAACATTTCACAAGCATTAATAGCAACAGTTTTTTTTTCCTTTTGAGATAAAGGTTTTTCACATATAAAAGCTAATCATTGTAAGCACCCTTGTTAGTGTTAACAGTTTGTCTCATTCCTCTAAGGCCTGGTTCATACTGGTGCGATTTCAGATGGGACTTCAGAATCACGTGACAATGGAAATTACATTGATTTCTAAGGTGCCTGTTCACATCAAGGCAACGCAACTACGATGTGACTTTGGGGAAGGTGCATGTGCTACGTTGGTGCAATGCAGTGTGATTTTATGCCCCATAAACTTCAATTGAAATGCATCAAAATCACTTGTACACATGTTTTTGATGGGCTTTTGATGTGATTTGATGTGATTTTCCCCCAACTCTTGTCCTCCTCCTCACTCCCACCTGCAGAAATCACAGCTGCACCAGTATGAACCAGGCCTAACAGCTACATCTGCAAGAGATGTTTTGAACAACAGACTTATGCCGCGTACACACGGTCGGACTTTTCGTCTACAAAAGTCCGACAGCCTGTCCGACAGACTTCCGGCGGACTTGCAGCAGACTTTCTAACGAACGGACTTGCCTACACACGACCACACAAAAGTCCGACGGATTCGTACGTGATGACGTACACCGGACTAAAATAAGGAAGTTCATAGCCAGTAGCCAATAGCTGCCCTAGCATGGGTTTTTGTCCGTCGGACTAGCACACAGACGAGCGGATTTCGGGGTCCGTCGTAGTTACGACGTAAAGATTTGAAGCATGTTTCAAATCTAAAGTCCGTCGGATTTGAGGCTGAAAAAGTCTGCTGAAAGTCCGGAGAAGCCCACACACGATCGGATTACCAGCCAGCTTTAGTCCGTCGGCGTCCGTTGGACTTTTGTAGACGAAAAGTCCGACCGTGTGTACGCGGCATTACTGGCAGGATTAGCAGGTGAAAACAGTCAAAAGGAAGTCTAAAAAGGAAAACGAATGCAGCCATTACATGTAAGAATTGGTAAACTGCAATAATATCTGCAATAAAAACTGCATAATAAATGTTTACCTTTGGATTTAATACCACTTTAAGTGTTTGATGCAGAGGTACAATAATATAAGCATGGTTAAACATCAACTGGAACAATCTAGTCAAAAAGTGAGGGAAATCTATGTTTCACTGTCACTAGAATGGGAAAAAGAATGTTACAGATGGGGATACTTGTTCTGGTGACTCTGAGCAAAAGGGGATTTCCCCATACTTTTCTTTCTCTCAAATGCATGTTGCAGACATCTCAAGTCTCCCGCAACTCATGGGATACTCCCGCATTTGACGGCACTGCCAATCAGCCTGAAGTAATCACAAACAGCAGGTGTCTCCCGCTGTGTCATGAAGCTGCAGTCTTAATTGTTTGGCGGTCGTCCACTGTAACAAAGCCCCGCCTCCTCATCCATGATAGACAGAACACTGATTCAATTTCCCAGCATTATATCAGTGTTCATTTGACCGTCTATCATGGATGAGGAGGCGGGGCTTTGTTACAGTGGACAGCTACCGAACAATTAAGACTGCAGCTGCATGACACAGTGGGAGACACCCATTGTGTGTAATCAAGGTACTGGCGAGGCTGCAGATGGGCACTGATGAGGATACAGATGGGCACAGTGAGGCTGCATTGTTGGCACAGTGAGACTGCAGATGGGCACAGTGAGGCTGCAGATGGGCACTGATGAGGTTGCAGATGGGCACTGATGAGGATACGGATGGCCACAGTGAGGCTGCAGATGGCCACAGTGAGGCTGCAGATGGGCACAGTGAGGCTGCAGATGGGCACTGATGAGGATACAGATGGGCACTGATGAGGATACAGATGGGCACAGTGAGGCTGCAGATGAGCACTGATGAGGATACAGATGGGCACAGTGAGGCTGCATTGTTGGCACAGTGAGGCTGCAGATGGGCACTGATGAGGCTGCAGATGGGCACAGTGAGGATACGGATGGGCACAGTGAGGATACGGATGGGCACAGTGAGGATACGGATGGGCACAGTGAGGATACGGATGGGCACAGTGAGGATACGGATGGGCACAGTGAGGATACGGATGGGCACAGTGAGGATACGGATGGGCACAGTGAGGATACGGATGGGCACAGTGAGGATACGGATGGGCACAGTGAGGATACAGATAGGCACAGTGAGGCTGCATTGTTGGCACAGTGAGACTGCATTTTTGGCACTGATATGGCTGCAAATGGTCACAGTGAGGGTGCAATGTTAGTGAGTGTGAGACAACATTATCTTTTAAACTATTCATTTATTATGGCATTATATTATTAATTATCTTTAAATTATTATTTTATTATAGTATTTTATAATGAATTGGGGGGGGGGGGGTTGTGGGCACGGAGCGTGACCTCCCTGAAATGAGCTTGCCACCTCCCTGAAATGAGTTTTTGCAGGTTGGGATGTCTGATGTGTCTGAGTCAGGAATTAATTTCCATGCCAAATGCCTAGTTCATTAAAAATTAAATATTATATTGTCAATATTTATGAAATATCAGAATAATTGCCACTGATTTTCCAAATAGCCACTAGCTAATCCCATGAAATATGCCTTGGGAGTGCACATTGCACTGAAAATGTATGCTTGTACAGAAAACACAAACACATTATATGAAGAAAAGCATGTTTGTGTCCCTCAAAAATATTCACCATCATTCACAATAGTGTAGAGCTCCATCAGGCATTGCGATTATGTGCGCTTGTCACGCATTGTCATGCTTTGCATGTAGGGCAGCCCATTCAGTTCTATACATACACACTTTTATGTCTTCATATGAGAATCGTGGTAATGACAGATTTTACGGCGGTCATATGATTGTCTTTCAACTGATTGCTCATTTCAGTCTACAGTCAGCTCTGGCATTGGATTCCCTTGCCTTCTAACATTTTTTTAATTGAAAAAATAATGAGGAAGGAAGTGCCATAAAAACAGTACAGCTATACAAAAATAGACATATAAATATACTGTAGCTTTATATATTTTCTTCTCCTGATATGCTGTCATAGCTATAGCTGCATGCTAATTACAGTATATGTTATCGTGAATGATACTATTTGCAGTAAACAGCCCAACTCTGTTTAGGCTGCAATTCACAGTATTGTTCAAGCATTACTAGCAATCTGTGTAATGTGATTAGTGCCTCATCCGAGGAATGGCCTGTATTTTATGTGGAACTGCCTGGAATTTGTTCATTTGTCTCTTCATTTGTTTATAATGGAATTCAGGGCACTAGGATAAAGACATAGGGGGTTATTTACGAAAGGCAAATCCACTTTGCACTGCAAGTACACTTGTGCAGTCGCTCTAATGCCCCGTACACACGGTCGGATTTTCCGATGGAAAATGTCCGATCGGAGCGTGTTGTTGGAAATTCCGACCGTGTGTGGGCTCCATCGGACATTTTCCATCGGATTTTCCGACACACAAAGTTGGAGAGCAGGAGATAAAATTTTCCGACAACAAAATCCGTTGTCGGAAATTCCGATCGTGTGTACACAAATCCGACGGACAAAGTGCCACGCATGCTCAGAATAAATAAAGAGATGAAAGTTATTGGCCACTGCCCCGTTTATAGTCCCGGCGTACATGTTTTACGTCACCGCGTTTAGAACGATCGGATTTTCCGACAACTTCGTGTGACCGTGTGTATGCAAGACAAGTTTGAGCCAACATCCGTCGGAAAAAATCCTAGGATTTTGTTGTTGGAATGTCTGAACAAAGTCCGACCGTGTGTACGCCCTATAAATCTAAGGGGTAGATCTGAAATGAGTGGAAGCTCTGCTGATTTTATCATCCAATCATGTGCAAGCTAAAATGCTGTTTTTTATTTTCCTCGCATGTCCCCCTCGGACCTACAGCGACTTTACTTCCAAGTGCACTTTCAGTGCAAAGTGGATTTTCCTTTAGTAAATAACCCCCATAGTTCATTAGAAGAAGCAACCATTCCATACATCCATTTAAAACTGTTTTAGGTGCAACAAAATCATCCTTTTAAGCCTGGTTCACACCCATGCATTTTTTAGTGCGTTTTCAGTTTTGCAAAAACACACTACAGTCCATTTACCATGGTTTTCTATGGATGTAGTTCACATCTGTGCATTTTATGAAAAGGGTCAGGGACTATTTTCTGGGTTTTGGTTCCATAGAGTTCAATGGATCAAAAGCGTGTATTAAAAAAAGAAAAATGCACCCGGAATATGCAAACTGCAACCTGCATAGGTGTGAACCAGGCCTTACAATCAGGTCACATAATCCTTCTCCTGAGAAGATGAAGCTGACAAAGAAACTTGTTAGCGGTGACTGGCATTTTTCCGCACTTGAAGAACATCAGTCATCGCTAAGAAGCACAGTAAATAATGTTTTCTATGTGCCCTGTTAGCAAAGCAATGCAGCCCTGAGGTGTGGTGCAATGAGCGGCGATAAAATGTAGACATGCTGCATTTTATTTCTGAGCACAGAAAGGCACCACATGCCACTGTACAGCAGTGCAAAGCAACACACTGCTGTAGGTGACAAGAATGAAGCGTCACTTTATGCACATCACATAAAGTTCACAAAAAAAAAGAAAAAAAAGGAGCTATGTAATGCAGTTTACTGCAGCCAGAAAAACAGTAGCGCGTAGTAAACGTCTCTGATTTAGCCCACGTTTACACTGAGGGCTGGCTTGCAATCGTGAGAGTTCAGCTGAACTCGCATGATTTCAAACCAGCATTTCGGTCCGACTTCGGGGGCGAACGCATGCATATGCACGTAAATTTATTCCAGTGGCTAGAATAAATTAATATTCTGGCCATTAGAATGAGTTTATGCTCATATGCTTCTAAATGCCATATGGCTGTAAACGTGCATAAACATGCATAATAAAAATAATATGTTTTTTCGATATGCCCGTGTGCATGTAGCCTTAATGTCTATGACCTACAACAAACTGTTACTAGCATGTCATCATTTTTACTATAATACATTGAGTAGGATTTAGCTGGAAATATTGAGCTACATTCTATGCAGATACATTAGCAACAGAAACGATTTATACTCTACAGTGAGTTAAGACAACATATAGACCTTTTGCGTGTATGCTTTGATGAAACATGCTGAAATTCTTGGACAGGTTGTCATTCTCTAAAGGTGGAGTGTGCATGCAGAGGGAAATTTGAGGAAAGTCTACAAGGAGTGACTGTCTGTAATTGTAGACACTGGTAAGGCCAAGAAAAGGGTAAGTAGAAAATACTCGCTGGTAGTGAGTGTGTTACTCAGTCAAGTCTCTAGTGACTAACAGACTACTATATCCTAGAGGTATAAGTGTAATAACAGATACCCACATTTCTTAAATGGTTAAATCCACAGAGATGCAAATACTATATAACAAAAGGTGTTATATACCTAAACACAAATACATATGTTTCAGTAGTGAAAGCAGTAGGACAATATTAGTTTAAATGTCTTAAACCAAAACAAGTGCATTGACGCAATAGGTAAATCATTCCCCCTTTTGCTAAATTTCAAATCAGTGTGCATCACCGCAAAAGGAACCTGACTGAAATTAGAATCCCCCACCACTATAAGGCCTCACGCACACTGGTTTATTGTAAACGCTGTTTCTCCTGACAGGAAAAAATCTGCGCTAAAAACGTACCTTTTCAAACGTGTTTAGATGCGTTCTGCCGTGTTTGGTGTTTGGGCATTTATTTCTTTCATGGCCAGAACTTTTATTTATTCTGGTAATTGAAATGAATAAATGCTTAGAAATGTTTAGCCGCGTTTGGCTTTTTTATACTCAAAAGCTCCTCTCCTGAATGAGATTCTTCTGAGTTCAGGAGAGGAGCTTTGACTGTCTCTAAACACTGCTGCTCCTAAACCCTTCTAAAGTTCTATGGGGGTTATTTACTAAAGGCAAATCCACTTTGCACTACAAGTGCAAACTACAAGTGCAAAGTGCACTAGAAATTGCACTGAAAGTGCACTTGGAATTGCAGTCGCTGTAGATCCGAGGGGGACATGCAAGGAAAGTAAAAAACAGCATTTTAGTTTGCAAATGATTGGATAATAAAATCAGCAGAGCTTCCCCTCATTTCAGATCTACCCCTCAGATTTACAGCGATTGCACTTGTAGTGCAAAGTAGATTTGCCTTTCGTAAATAACCCCCTATGTGTGCATGGACATTTACTATAGGCTTTTATTGAGGTGTGTTCAGGGGCTTAGGCAAAAAACTTCAACTTCAATTTCCAGTTTAGGAGCAATAGTGTTCATGAAACCTTATAAATAATGTGTTTTCATTGTTGTTTGTTTCTCTGTTGGACACATTTCCCCTCACTTCCTGTCTTGGTAACAAGGGGAGAAAGTGAAAAAAAAGTCTTTCAGATAGGTGGACACACACACAAACTTTTTTGTCATGCCTGGCTATCTCTGGCCTTATTATGTTCAGGGTCACTGACTCCAAAAATCCTTTCAGCAAGTGTGGTGAGTGTAAAGTCTCACATATTTGTAGCGCTGGTAGATTTTCAATCTACTGTTGATAGGTAAATTTAGTGGGTTATCTGTTCATAGTCAGATTTGCCTCTGTTCCAGCTTGGCTGAGTTGCATGTAGTTTCACATTGTGCCTGTGGGTGTCGTTGTCGCCATGGGTCGGTGTTGGAAAGGCAACACGCTGAAGCGAATGAGTGCTCCTCTGTCCTGGAGATAACTCGGTGGAGGTGGTCCTCCGAGTTGCATTCTGGGGGAGGGTATTTATGGGACAGACGCCATGTTTGGGGGTTCGTTTCGTTCCACCTGCTGGCCCTACTGGCCGACAGGTATGTGCTAGGAGTACTACCTCATGGTCCTCCATCCGAGAGGTCCACGTAGCTGCAGCGCGTGGGTGGCCCAGAAGCCTGTCTGGGGCCTACCACAGCGGCAGAGGAGTGGTCCTGGGCTGTCTGTCCTGGAGGGAAGAAGCTGGACAACTGAGAAGATCCCAGGGGAGGACCCGTCATGGAAGGATCATGCAGAGTGCTGGTCTGGAGAGGGGCCTGGTGACTCAGTTGGAGGACGTATCCTAAAGTAACCCTACCTAAACCTAGTACTGCCGGGTCGGCCTAAAGGTTCTAGTGCTGTGTTTGCTATTCATCCTAAACCATTACAACCTGTGGCAGAGGACTGTACGGCTTTCAATTCGATCAAGTCTGTGGAAGAGACTTTTGTTCGTGCTGTGTACTGGCTACTAGGTTAGTGAGAGAAACCTATCCAGGCGGGCAAAGATTCAACTCTACAGAGAGAGTATATCCATCTACAAGCTTTCAATTCCTAATACTACACTAAGACAAGGTATTTGAACTTCTCTGCAACTTTCCTTCTACCTCTTACCTGCTACTTTCTTCAATTCATGTTTATTAAAGCATTGGAAAAGATACTCAAGTGTCCGGTGCCTACATTGACTGGTGTTAAACTCAACGGGACCCTAGACCCGGTTCTGGTGAAATAGAGGTAACGAAGGTGACGGTAACAGCCCGCTTAAACCAGCAGCTCCACCGAGAGTTATTGCTACATATTATTTTAGAAGTTCTGAGGTTAGTTAGAATAACTGCCAGACAACTATCGTTTTCCAAAAAAGGTCAGCAATAACATCTTAAATATTTCTCATGATAAGTTTCCTTTTAAGAAAGAATTCCGGGTATGGATATTTTTCCATAGTTACATTGTCCAGCTTGGACCAATGTGACTATGCATATACCATACTCGTGGAATCCCCTTGGAAGCCCCTATAGTAGCCACTACTACTAAGTGATTTCCACTAGCTTCTGGGTTCCATGCCAATCAGCTTCTCTGTTGCATTGTGAACACAAAAGGCCATCTGCTTGACGTGAGCATCATTCAGAGATCACTTTTAAATGTACTCAATGAATGCAAAGCATTCTCTGATCGGATGAGGTGGAGAGGCAGAGTGGTGACATTAAGATCTCCACATCATCCAATAAGATATTGTTTTGCAGGCATTTTTTAAATGGTGTCTGTGCTGAACAAGGAACCTCCTTAAGCAGAACGTGGTCTTTCAGCACGGGACCCGGAAGCTAGTGGAGATCACTGCGGTAGTGGTGTATACTGCAGTGATTTTAAGCCTCCAGGTGTGGTATATACCCAATTACATTGGTTCTAGTTGGACAGTGTAACTATGTAAAAATATCCATACCTGGAATTCATCTCAATACACTGTTTACACTATGGTATGTTCATGATTTTTTTTTTTTTTCTATCTGGACCTTGATCTCTTGAGTTATCTGTAACCTCGACAAATATTGTATATTTCACACATGAAAGATTCCTGTGGTCTGCTATTGGTTGCAGTAGTTGGAAAAAAAAGCCCAGGGGCAAAGACTTGTCATTTGTGACCAAACAATTTAATCATGGAAGATCAACTTTGTTTGCTCAGAGATTAAAGCTTTTTTAAAAAACATTTTTGGTATAAACATTTTTAGCCATAAGACGATGTGTGAATGAAGCTCACTCGCCAGACCCATTCATTCACCTTTTTTTGTATGCTGTAGATTATTTTTGGAATTAAAATTGCAGCTGTAAAACAACAGACAGCAATAGCAAACAATTGCTGAAGCCCAGAGGCTTATCTAGAACCTTCAGGACCCCAGTGCCAGAAAACATGAAGGGCCCCCCTGACCCCCACCCAGGGCCCTTCGCTCCGGGCTTTACTCCAGCCCTTTATTACAGACCCACAGTGGGACCCTTTCACATGTTCTGCAACGGGCCCTCTTCCTGCTGTCTTGGGGCCCACCACGGTGGCAGAATGCCAGGACCCTGTCACAAGTATGACCCTGGTAATTCCTCCACTCGCGTCAGTAGTTTTTTTATTTTTGTTATTTTTTAAAATGATTTTAAAACCATTTTATTTTATTTTTACAATATTTTGTTTTACATTTTTTTTTAGCAGGCCTGTTGGGGGTATTTGATTAAATATCAGCAGTCTAAACAGATGATGCTTCACCTTTGAGACACAGAAAGGAAATTAAGGTCACAGCCCTCAGTATCCATTTCTACAGCCTCAGCTGCACAGAATGAATAGACAGGAATAACTCTGTACAGAGCTTCCGATTCATTCAGCAAACTGAAGCTGTAGTAAACTGTGTTTTATTCACAAACCGAAGCATAGTAAACATAGTTTACTATGCTTCAGTTATGAATAGACACAGAAGTGATCAGTACCGAACACTTACTGTGCCCCTTCAGAAATGGAAGGGCCTGGTAAATGACATATTTACCAGCCCGAATGAATAAAAGGTTTTCCAGTTCTAGGGACAACTTATCACATCCACATCCTATTTATGCAAAGTACGGATTCCAAAAGAGGGACATTTCCTTATGGGGCAGCAGGACTTGAATAGGTGTGAGGTTGTCACTGAGGTAGCACATACAATTGAATTAAAACAAATTCTCTTTATTACATAAAAGTTAAAAGCCCATGACCTGTGTATGGGCTTTCATGTTTTATGTATAATAAAGAGAACTTGGTTTAATCCAATTGTATGTGCTACCTCAGTGACAACCTCGCATCCATTAAAGTCCTGCTGCCCCATAGGGGAATCTGTATATTTACTGGCCCTTCCCTGCTCTCCATCCTGACACATCCCTCACAGCAGCCGGCAGGAGAGGGGAAGGGGGAAGCCGGAACCACTGGTGGGGGGGGGGACCAGGGAAGCACACAGGGGCCCAGGGGTGGCAGAAGACAAGTAATCTAGATAGGAAGGATGGCAGGATGGCATATAGAGAAACTGATACCCTCCATTTTCCTTCTGCCTGCGAGAGGGAGAGGAGGAGAAGCATGTCACTGACTGCATTCATTGTATCCAAACTTCTACCATCTCCCTTAGCAACGGCTGCCTGTGTCAGTCAGGGATCCAGGACAGAGTCCCCACATGTAGCGCACAGATAAGATTGGTCTGGCTGTGTGATCCCGGGTTCCATTTCCTGATGAGCACATGGCAGCCAGGTACATGGAATTTCCCATTCACTTGAGTCAGAAAGCAGGCTGTGCATGTCTTTTTTTAGGTTTGTAATTTTTGGGTATGAACTTGGATAGGATGCGCCAAGGTATACTCCAGTAACTGTAATCTTGAAAATGAGGACACTAACTCTGCACTAAGAGTTCGAGGTGAAGACACCCCCTTTAAAGTGTATAGATAAACCAATCAAACAGAGACTCCTCAACAGCAATTCAGTCCTGAGTGTACAAATAATGACTGCTGACCTCCCAGAAAAGCCAAAGAAAGTCTTTTGGTCCAGAAGGCTGGTACTTACTGTTTCCCGAGCTCTCTGCAGCCATGTGCAAGGTCAGTCAACTTCTATACTCCAGCTTCCTATATCCTGGATCCTTGGGAAGGTTCTGTAAATGCTCTGGAAGGATAGAACAGAGGTCCCCCAGCCAAACAGTAGCTGGGACCCCACAAAAGGTGCTTGCAGTTCCAGGCAGATTTCCCAGGGATGCCACAGCCCTCTGGCTTGGTCTTACTCCCCCAGAAACAAGAGACCCCTACTCTGGGTTCCAGCCTATTTATACCCCCCAGCCCCCTGCAGGTCATTCTCCATACTGACCAGGGAGACAGGGGGAAGTAGCCAATCCCACACCAGAAGAGCCCAGAGCAGACCTTACCTAACAATTGCTGCTCTCCCTGATTACAAAGAGGCCAAAAACTACATTTAAACAACAGTAGCCTAATGGGGCACTACAGTACACTCACCCACAATGTAATTTAATTTTACTATAGTGCAAGCAGACACAGCCTACATGACAGTAACAACTCTTCCCTGAATTGAAGAGCAGTGCAGGATCATTGCCACACTATCACAGGAAGCTGCAATAGGTGGACTTTACTGGCAGGCTCAACAGGTATTTGCAGTACTTTGTATGGTGAACTATTATTCAGGGCTCAGATGAATTTACAAATCTCTTATCCACAATGCCCTAGTGGCTGGAAGTTTCTGCCTACCCGATGATATATATACAGTATCTCACAAAAGTGAGTACACCCTTTACATTTTTGTAAATATTTTATTATATCTTTTCATGTGACAACACTGAAGAAATTACACTTTGCTACAATGTAAAGTAGTGAGTGTACAGCTTGTATAACAGTGTAAATTAGCTGCCCCCTTAAAATAACTCAACACACAGCCATTAATGTCTAAACCGCTGGCAACAAAAGTGAGTACACCCCTAAGTGAAAATATCGAAATTTGGACCAATTAGCCATTTTCCCTCCCCGGTGTCATGTGACTCTTATGCCGCGTACACACGATCAGGCATTCCAACAACAAAATCCTGGGATTTATTTCCGACGGATGTTGGCTCAAGCTTGTCTTGCATACTCACGGTTGCACAAATGTTGTCGAAATTCCGATCGTCAAGAACGCGCTGACCTACAACACGTGCAACGGCATCATAAAGAGGAAGTTCAATAGCCAGTGCGCCACTCTTTGGGCTCCCAGGTTATGCCTGCAGATGGGTGATCCTGACCCTGGCTCTTGATGGCTATGTCTACCATACCGATCCGTTCACGGACTGTTTACTTTGGTGCTGAGGAACACGGTGCATGCCAGTGAGATCCCAGGCTGGGGTTGCAGCCATCTGCTCAGGGGGGTCCCCTGTAATAAGGGACCATTGACTTCTGGTAAGCGGCAGTCCTTTGTGGTGGAGGAATTGTTCACCTGTCACTTTAGCGTGGACTTCACGGCACTTCATTTTTTGATCACTACTAGTTTTTGATGGACTTTCACTTATATTCTGTTTTTTCATCTGAAAATGAACTGATTTCCCTTTCACTATGGAGTAATTCATATTTTACTAGTTAGTCACTGCACAATTTTTCATCACTTGTTTATATATATATCATGATATTTTTGTATTTGCGTATGCTTGATGTTTTATTCACTCTGCTTTATTTTCAGTTGATGTCATAATCACTCTGCTTTATTTTCAGTTGAGTCTACCTAGCTTTATATTATTTACGTGCACCTAGTGTGCCTTATTGGCATATACCATTAGGGGCTTATACCATATTGCTCCAATAGCCTCATTACTTAGTGCGACTTTTTGCCTTTTCGTGTTAAATTCGGTGTTATCTCACTCTCTCATACTGGTCACTGGAAGTTTAACATGTCACCTCATGGCAAAGAACTCTCTGAGTATCTGAAAAAAAAATAATTGTTGCTCTACATAAAGATGGCCTCCCTAGGCTATAAGAAGATTGCCAAGACCCTGAAACTGAGCTCCAGCATGGTGGCCAAGACCATACAGCGGTTTAACAGGACAGGTTCCACTCAGAACAGGCCTCGCCATGGTCGACCAAAGAAGTTGAGTGCTAGTGCCCGTCGTCATATCCAGAGGTTGTCTTCGGGAAATAGACGTATGAGTACTGCCAGCATTGCTGCAGAGTTTGAAGGGGTGGGGTGTCAGCCTGTCAGTGCTCAGACCAAACACTGCTCACTGCATAAAATTGGTCTGAATGGCTGTCGTCCCAGAAGGAAGCCTCTAATAAAGATGATGCACAAGAAAGCGCACAAACAGTTTGCTTACGACAAGCAGACTAAAGACATGGATTACTAGAACCATGTCCTGTGGTCGGATTAGACCAAGATAAAATTATTTGGTTTAGATGGTGTCAAGCGTGTGTTTCGGCAACCAGGTGAGGAGTACAAAGACAAGTGTTTCTTGCCTACAGTCAAGCATGGTGGTGGGAGTGTCATGGTCTTGGGCTGCATGAGTGCTGCCGGCACTGGGGAGCTACAGTTCATTGAGGGAACCATAAATAACCATGAATACCAACATGTACTGTGACATACTGAAGCAGAGCATGATCCCCTCCCTTCAGAGACTGGGCTGTATTCCAGCATGATAACAACCCTAAACAAACCTCCAAGATGACCACTACCTTGCTAAAGAAGCTGAGGGTAAAGGTGATGAACTGGCCAAGCATGTCTCCAAACCTAAACCCTATTGAGCATCTTTAGGGCATCCTCAAATGGAAGGTGGAGGAGCGCAAGGTCTCTAACATCCACCAGCTCTGTGATGTCATCATGGAGGAGTGGAAGAGGACTCCAGTGGAAACCTGTGAAGCTCTGGTGAACTCCATGCCCAAGAGGGTTAAGACAGTGCTGGAAAATAATGATGGCCACACAAAATATTGACACTTTGGGCCCAATTTGGACATTTTCACTTAGGGTGTACTCACTATTGTTGCCAGCGGTTTGGACATTAATGGTTGTGTGTTGAGTTATTTTGAGGGGACAGCAAATTTACACTGTTACACAAGCTGTACACTTACTACTTTACATTGTAGCAAAGTGTCATTTCTTCAGTGTTGTCACATAAAAAGATATTATAAAATATTTACAAAAATGTGAGGGGTGTACTCACTTTTGTGTACTGTACATATATACAGTGGGGACAGATATGGGGTGCTGTGTGTACAATAATAAGGAAAAAAAATGAACTTAAATGATTTTAGCAAATGGCTGCAATATAAGAAAGAGTGAAAAATTTAAGGGGGTCTGAATACTTTCCGTCCCCACTGTATATGGGACTTTGTAGGGAGTCTAATGCCACATACACACGGTCGGACTTTTCAGCTACAAAAGTCCGACAGCCCATCCGACAGACTTTCGACAGACTTTTGACGGACTTTTGGCAGACTTTCAACGGACTTTATAACGACCGGACTTGCCTACACACGATCACACCAAAGTCTGACGGATTCGTACGTGATGACATACACTGGACTAAAATAAGGAAGTTGATAGCCAGTAGCCAATAGCTGCCCTAGCGTCAGTTTTTGTCCGTCGGACTAGCTTGCAGACGAGCGGATTTCTGGGTCTGGCGGAGTTACGACGAAAAGATTTGAAGCATGTACCAAATCTAAAGTTCGCTGAAGGTCCGGTGAAGCCCACACATGATCGGATTGTTCGCCGGATTTGGTCCGTCGGCGTCCGTCAGCCCAGTCTGGTCGAAAAGTCCGACCGTGTGTACGCGGCATTAGAGAAAATAGTATGTGCAGATGAGCACTACGACTTTTTTTTTTTTTTTTTTTTTAATGGAGGACCATTTAAAGTATATGCAACAAGAGTAGGGCCCCTTTCTGTTGTTGTTGTTTTTCTGTTGGAGACATTTTTCTCCACTTCCTGTCTTGGAGACATAACAAAAATTGAATCTGTCTAAAGTGAGGGGAAATCCCTTCTTAGTGGAACTTTATGGCAAAATGGTAAAAATGCGCAAACAGGCAGGAATTTTAATGCAGAAGAGACATGCTTTGTTAGCAATGTCGAACCCGAATGAACGTAATCCCTGCCCAGCCAATAAAAGCGGCCAACAATCGAGACCCAGAAGCCGGCCGCCCGAAGATGTCAGCAGCTGGGTGGAGCGCCCGAGATGCCTTATCGCTGGACCAGCAGGATTGGAAGTGATAGAAAATCCAAAATATTGGAGTGGTCACCAGAACAGGTTTCCTTATTGGAATATTTTCTTTCTTCACCTGTTCTGGAGACCACTCCAATGTTTTGGATTTTCTATCACTTCCAATCCTGCTGACTGTGGTCCTTGCAACAAAGAGACTAGCTGAATCTCCCCAGTAAGGACATCGACAGAGTTCAAAACCTGATAAGTTTTCTAAACCTTCCCCACTCCACCCAAAACTAAAATCTTTACATACACTTAAGGAATTGGTCTTCCAAATTAGATTTTTTTATTTTGCAAAAGAACAGTAGATGAAAGCGATTGTATTACAATTAATTAATCAACTAAAAACAGGCAAACTGGCCAAGTAGATGACACTTTTTTTATCTCCTAAAGAAATGGTGGGCCTTGTTTGTTCAAATGATGTGTAAACTGTAAATATGGTCCCGCCCATTAAACAGCATAATGTTCCAAAATTAAAAAATGTGCTCTGTGTTTAAATCTAGAAAGCTGAGTATGTTTATGTTTTATATTCTTAGACCTAAACTCAGCTTTGGTGCATCTGATAAAAAGGAAGCTAACAGACAGGGCACATTTACCACTTTAATCAGATGGACTAAAGCTTTCCTGCCAGGACTACGTTTCAAGTTATTTATAGGACTTGGAACTTCCCTACGAACACATCACTGAAATAGGGTATTCCTCTCCTACGCTGAGCTTAAAGAGAAACTTGAAATTTAAATGGAAAATGTGTGAACAGGTAGGCCTTACGTTGCAGAGGAGACATACAGGGGAATTCATAAAGAGTGTTCATGACACTCTATGCAATTCTGCTGTGCCTCCGCAAGATAAATGTCAATGCTTGCCCCAAATTGATGTACCTATTCTAAAACAGATAAATCAATGTGGGGCAAGCACCCCAGCCATGCGGGGGGGGGCACTGAGAATGGAGTGTTCATATGGACACTCCATCCTCTGTGAGGCTCAGCTCCCTTCATGCCACTGCATCTGTCACACAGACAGCGTAGCGGGCGAGGAGTTTTGTTGCTGGGGGGGAGCCTCACGGGGTTCAAAGACACTAGACAACCTGCTATTGGCTGTAGAATCTGCCCATTGTCTGTCACTCAAAAGGAGACAGCTGACCTCATGGGGAGCTAACATTTGCAACATTTTGCCATCATCAAAATTTATTTCTCATGAACCTCACAATAATAACTGTAAATATTTACTTACTGAAAATGAAGAGCTCATTCATACCAGGCATGCTGGTTTGCATTTTACAGCTTTTTACAGTATGGGCAAAAGGCTTGGGAAAAGGTTAATCAAAGAAAAAGTCATGCTTAATTTATGGGCATTGCCTCTTGTATTATGCAAAATACATATTTATTAGTACTCACTACATAGGCATAGCGATTGGTAACGAAATTGGTAGCCTTCAAAACCAGGAAAATGCAGCGTGGTGCTTGTACAAAGGAAAGTGCGACCCAGAGAAGAGAAAATAGATGCAGGGTGGGCATGACTAAGGAAGGAACAGGTCTGAGAAGGTCTGAGAAGTGTTAAAGAACTCTGTAGTTAGTGGGATAGGGGCGTAGCTTACCTGATTGGTGGCTGAGGGGTCAGATGGTCAGGGTGAAGCCGCAAGGGTTTTCTGTGCAAGGGTTAATGGGTAATCATTCTGGAAAGTTCAGTTGATGTGAATAATTTTGCTGTTCCCCTGCGGAGAGAGAGAAAAATTATGAGTGACAAGGAGGCCTTGTGGGACCAGCTTAAGACCGCTGCAGAGGTGCGGGGTCCACAGTGGCTCCAGCAACAGCTGATGGGCATGGTAGGGGGGTCGGGGGTTGATCCGTCTCCTGCTAGATCTGTCCTCCTGAGCCCTTCATACACCCCTCGGGTCCAGCGGCCACATGGGAGCCCCCCCCTTGGGGACCCTTCAGTGTCTCCTGTTGGGCCGCATGCCTCTGGCACCAGCAAGGGGACTGAAAGGAATCCCTGTCATCAGCAGGACCCGCGGGAGGAGGGGACGCCATACACTCACCCCCCCTCCTCCCCTCTTCACTGATCCAGGAGCTGCAGTTTGAAATGTTGTGTGAAAGCTGTGCATGTCCCGGAAGTGGAGAATTCAATTGCTGATGCTTTGCCTCGTTTCCAGTGGGACAGGTTCCTGAAGCTGGCGCCGGTGGCAGAGCAGCGTGCAGTTCTTTGTCCAGCACATCTGTAGAGACTGGCATTGGAATAGCTGGTGCCCTGGTGCGACGCTTGGTGAATGAGGGTACCTGGGCAGCGTACTGGTCAGTTTCGAGGGAATGGTCCGGACTGGTAAGTTCCATTGGTGGTTGCTCTTCGGATCAGGACAGACTTTCCCTGCTGTTGCATGTTATAAGGACGGAGTTCACAGTGGGCGCATCCGTATCCAAAATGAACCAGAGGTTAGCTGCTCTAGCTTTCCTTTCAAGCTACAGGGCCTGCATAACGTTACCAAAGACTTCATGGTGCGGCAGGCCATGAAAGGGTTTTGGTGCGGGCGTGTGGTACCAGATACCAGGCGCCCGGTGTCATTTGCGATGCTCCAGGAGCTCGTAGGGATCTTGCCCAGGGTTTGTACCTCCCATTTTGAGGTGCAGCTGTTTACAGCGCCTTTTGCCTTAGCTTTTACATTTTTATACATCATGGGACACAGAGTCAGGCTCATATTCATTACTTGCTGGGTTATACTCCATCATTAGGTGAATGGACACCGGTAGACCAAAGGTCTTCAGACAAAAAGTGATCCCCTATATAACCCCTCCCATACAGGAAGTACTTTTTTACCAGTGTCTGCAAGGTGGATAGCATGGTTTGTTTGAGCCCCTTGAGCTCCAGGTCTATAGTCCCACAAACGGTTCCAAAAATGAATCAAGGGATTGACTGCTCGGATCCATTTGACACAGGCTTTTATGCTTAGATAAATGGTACCCGAGCCTCGCAAAGAAGACTCAAGATCCTGCCAGGTTTTGCCTGTAACGTGGCCTCCGGGCGCTGGACCCTGCGGAGTGGAAATCCTGGGCACTGCAGCGCTAAGGCATTTCCTGCAGGGTGCTGTACAGGTCCAAGGGAGTGGACCCTAAACATGAAAGGGTACCCAGTTCTTGAAGGTCCAAGTGACAGGAACCCGCCGTGAAGGGTGAAGATTGGGCCCTTAGCTTCTAAGTGGCCCTGCACCTGGGCGGTTAAGTGAAACACCTTTTTTTTATTATTGTGGGGTGTTTCCATGATTGTTACAATCAGTCAAGCTAGCTAAAGGCTGGACACCTGTGTGCGATGACCATATAGCGGAGTTCTGGGCTAGCTGTGGGTGTTTGCAAAGTGTACCTATTTTGCTTGTGTCTGGCTGTTTTTTACCTGTATGATGGCACACAATGGTGTGCCATTTCACCTTGGTTTGCCATAGCGCACGTGCGTTCACAAGAGCGCCGCTGGGTTCAGCAGTTTGTTTGTTTGGTGGCCATGGCGCACGCGGCTTAGCCGCACATGCGCCGTAGCCTTTATCTGGGTGCATGAAGATTCGCGTCGTATGCAAATACAGTCACGCCCTCTCCTCAGGACTGTGCACATGCGTGTGCACACACGCATAGCATGTTCCGGCACACACCCAGCTTATTTAAGCTGTGCAGGCCAAGCATGTGGTGCTTCCAGAAGGCAGCTGTGGGACACAGGGTAGGCTCTGAACAGACACTTGCAGTGGTTAATTTTTCCTTAACCGGGTCACGTGAGTCACCAGGTGTTGCTTGGCAGGCTAAAGGTGCTTACATAGGGGCTTGGTGAGCCCTATTAAAGGGTCTCCCTTCTGACGTGTTTTAACTACACCCAAGTACTCTTTGTTTGCAGGCATTGAATGTCGTCCTAAAAGAGGAGCGGGATTAACACCATTGGGAAGGGCACACCTACATCATCAGTAGTTCCTGATGAACCAAGTCATATCCCTAGTGTTGTATCCCCTGAAAGACCAGAGGCTCCCGGGCAATCTGAGCAGCTGCGGCTATCTGGTATTGTGCCTACAGTCAACACTGCTGCTTCAGCCATTATCACTAAGGATGAACTGTCCTCAGCCCTAGCCGGGTTAGAGCACAGGATTTCCGGCATGATTGCCTCCATCCCGCAGGGTGGCAGGAAGCATGACAGATCCATCTCCCCGGAATCTCCGAGTCTGGAGCAGGAATGGGTTGAGGATGGGGAAGAGCTGAAAGCTCAGGATTCGGTGGAGTGCCCGGCAGATGAGTCTGCTTCCGAGCAATCTGGTCAAGAAGATATCCAGTTGATGCCTGCCTCTCAGTTGCAGAGGCTTTTGATCCTGACTCTGACCGTAATGGTTCGTTCTGCCTTTAAGTTGCCTCTTGCAAAGGTGACTGATCCCCCCTGGTCCTCTTTGGGATCTCTGAGACCTTTTCAGGTCGCACAGAACAAAGGAGGTGTTGTCCCAATAGGCGTTATAGTATTTTAGAGGTGAACCCCCATCCCAATTATTCTATAGAACCAAAACACACTCCGCAGGAGTGCAACTCCTCTAACGGGACTTTAATGCAGGGTCACCTCTAATGAAGGTACAAAAGTAGTAGGATTTTTTAAAAATTATTAATATTTATTGAAAAATCTATATAAAAATCATTAACATGACCTAACAATAATACATACCGTATTTATCGGCGTATAACACGCGCCGGCGTATAACACGCACCCCAATTTAGGAGGGAATTTTAAGGGAAAAAAACTTACATTTAAATGCCCATCATTGCAGCCTTCTCAGTGCAGCCTTGCCCCAGTGCAGCCATGTCAGTGCAGCCTTGTCAGTGCAGCCTTCCCCAGTGCAGCCATGTCAGTGCAGACTTCCCCTGTGCAGCCTTGTCAGTGCAGCCTTCCCCAGTGCAGCCTTGTCAGTGCAGACTTCCCCAGTGCAGCCTTGTCAGTGCAGCCTTCCCCAGTGCAGCCTTGTCAGTGCAGCCATGTCAGTGCAGCCATGTCAGTGCAGCCTTCCCCAGTGCAGCCTTGTCAGTGCAGACTTCCCCAGTGCATCCTTGTCAGTGCAGCCTTCCCCAGTGCAGCCTTGTCAGTGCAGACTTCCCCAGTGCAGCCTTGTCAGTGCAGCCTTCCCCAGTGCAGCCTTGTCAGTGCAGCCTTCCCCAGTGCAGCCTTGTCAGTGCAGACTTCCCCAGTGCAGCCTTGTCAGTGCAGCCTTCCCCAGTGCAGCCTTGTCAGTGCAGCCTTCCCCAGTGCAGCCTTGTCAGTGCAGTCTTCCCCAGTGCAGCCTTGTCAGTGCAGACTTCCCCAGTGCAGCCTTGTCAGTGCAGACTTCCCCAGTGCAGCCTTGTCAGTGCAGACTTCCCCAGTGCAGCCTTGTCAGTGCAGCCTTCCCCAGTGCAGCCTTGTCAGTGCAGACTTCCCCAGTGCAGCCTTGTCAGTGCACACTTCCCTAGTGCAGCCTTGTCAGTGCAGCCTTCCCCAGTGCAGCCTTGTCAGTGCAGCCTTCCCCAGTGCAGCCTTGTCAGTGCAGCCTTCCCCAGTGCAGCCTTGTCAGTGCAGTCTTCCCCAGTGCAGCCTTCCCCAGTGCAGCCCTGCCCCATTGCAGCCGTCGATCCCCTGTCCCTGCCATATTGGGCTTCAAAATCGCCGACCGCGATTTGAAAATGGCGCCGCCGGCGCCGAAATACACAGAGCCGGTCCTCGGCTCTTTCCGGCGGCTCTCGTTCATTTTCGGCTCCACTCGTAGTCCTGAGCGGAGCTATCCGAACCTAGCCGGTGTACTCATAATCTCATGTCGCCTCCCAGGACAAAATCGTTGCAGGCCGGAGAGGAGATCCAATTACCATATAAGGGAGCCTGAACTTATATCTCCGCTTGTCGTTAAAAAGGCAGACTTAACATCCCTGCATATAAACAGCTTGGAGCAGGAGTTGGTATTGCTTAGTCACTTTGAGAGGTCAACTGACCACTAATGTTATGTAGAACATTACTATCTATGCTGTTAAGGATCACGTTATGTTAAGTCTGCCTTTTTAACGACAAGCGGAGATATAAGTTCAGGCTCCCTTATATGGTAATTGGATCTCCTCTCCGGCCTGCAACGATTTTGTCCTGGGAGGCGACATGAGATTATGAGTACACCCAGGGGAGGAGAGTGGGAGGAACACATACACTACTTGTCTTTAAATAGCATAGGACGAGGTACGTTAGCTGCGCCTTTGATAACGTCGATGACGAAACGTGTAAGGCGGAGCTACGCACTGACGTCACACGCGGAAGTAGGAGAGTGTGGAACGCAGCTGAGGCGCACGCCGCGCAGCTGATGCTTCTAGACGCCCTGCACTCTCCATACGAAACAGCTTACACGCTGTGTGACTAGTTTGCCCGGTTTTTAAACTTTTATTCTTTATTTGGCTATTTTTTGTGCTGTTGTGATAGATAAATAAACTATTTAAAATTTATCACACTATGGAGCCCTGTTTCTTCTATATGAGGATATACTGAAGGATACCTCACAGCTGGAGCGGTGGACCCTGAGGACCCATACACATCTTATTGCTGCTTACTACTACATGCCTACTACCCCTGCAGGGGTGCAGGGAGCTGGTGAGTGGGGATCTTTGAGGGGGAGCACCGCAAGTCACTGGATTTGATCAGCTGTGTTCACGAAAGTCACCTATCACAGACGTTTTTACTTCCTGCTATTGGACTTTGATACACTATTTTTTACACTATTATATATATCTCTCTCATCAATTTTTTCCACTAAGTTTTTCATCAATTTTTTCATTAATTTTCCACCAGTTTTCTATTATCTAATGTGCAGTTTTGCACTATATGCCTAATGTTGGGACTATTAAAATTCACCTTTATGCTTATAAGCACATTTGGACACATTTGGGGATCAATATAAGTTTGTACCGTGGTGTTTTATTTAACTTTATTTACTTATTTATGATTTGATTGTCACTATTGATTTTTATAAACTGTCACCTAATTAATTTATGTTGATTAGCCACATGGTGTACACCTGCATGTAGGTATGAGACTGACCTGCTAGTACAGTCCACTCAGGTAACGTTGGACATCTAGATCCACTACCTAATGAGGGATAAAGGGGTGCATTTATTATATTTTAGCTGATTCCTTTGAGGTTCATTAAATTATAAATCAAGGTACCCTGATAAGGTAGCGCCATCTATCCCTAATTGATTTCTCTTTAGCAAAGTATAAATACCTAAATAAATGTGCACAATAAATAATGTACCATACTTATATCACCTTAAAATGACATCCAATCCCCACAGTGGGGTACTCACATTTATAAGGTGCTAGTGTGCACCATACATTTCAAGCCAAAACCGCTATAAGGCGTGCTGCGGGGTATGAAAGATCCACAACCCAGCTCTGTGCTGATCGCTCCGTCCTGGCCCCTCCCCTACGCGTCTTCGACACAGGGAATCACGTGTCTTCATCAGGGCGATATCCTTATACACCTTATAAATGTGAGTACCCCACGGTGGGGATTGGATGTCATTTTAATAAAATATTTAGCGGTATCACACTATATAGCCTTTCTCTTTTTTTGGTATGGTGTTTGTGGAGCCATATAGAGAATCTGCTTGGAGAATCAGCTGTTATCAATCATTGAGCCCAGGGGTGGCTCCACAGCGTGTATTGACGCAGCTGAACACTGTGTCACACGCTCTAAGGTGAGCGCAACCACATTGGGGGTCACCAAGGCACTTCACGGCATGATCTGGGCACGTTTGATTTAGCACTGGAACTTTTTTTCTGTGAAGCACTATTACTATTATATGGATTTTTGTTGAAAATTTTCACTTCACATTGCTGTGTTGGAAGATTTCTCACGAATAAGGACGATTATAGTCTTCAACATTTTATATAAGGACGATTATAGTCTACCTATCACACAAGTGGTTTATTTACTTTTTATATTTTTTCACCCATCACTTTTATTATTACAGTGGATTTTTAGGTGATATAAGTATGGTACATTATTTATTGTGCACATTTATTTAGGTATTTATGCTTTGCTGTTTCATATATTTATTTATTTAAATGTGTGCTTAGATTCATGTTGTTATATTTTTATATTACATGATCTAGATACGTATTGTTTACACATTACACTTTGGGATTTATTGCACACGGCACCTTATTGCACATGTTGATATATTTATTTATTTATTTAAGTACGCAGAGAGGGTTTTAGATCCATATTATCTGCACATTGCACTTTAGATTTTTTCATGTGATATCACCAGGGTGTATAGACACTTAGATATATTCCCAAGCGCAACGCAATTTTTTGTTGATGTTTCACCGCACGGTTATGAATACGTGATCTGCGTTTGCAGCCGGGTATTTATTCAGTTGTTTCTCCACTAAGGCACTGGATTATTGTGGCTCGCAGGATCTTTTCCTCTGTTTCAGGAGGATGATCTGCCTGAAAGTAAGACAGATATTCCTCGAGCGCTGTGTTTTGTTGTTAATGGCTTAAAGGATTCAATACAGCAGGTTTCTCGTCTGGCTCTCTTGTCTGTATATATGCGCAGACTTTTATGGCTTAAGAACTGGTCAGCCGAGCTTCCTTGCAAAATGTTATTGCCAGGTTTCCCGTTTCATGGGGAACGTTTATTCGGTGATCACTTGGACAAATATATCCATAAGATTTCTGGAGGGAAGAGTTCTCTACTTCCTGTGAAGAAAAGCACCAAACGTCCCTCTTTTAAAAACCCAGGGACTACTTCCTCAAATGTCTCAACGTCATGGCAGTTCCGCCGCCAAACAGGGCGCTAGGGCCAGGGGCAAGCCGCAAGGCCAGGGCCAGAAAAGGCCCTGGGTCCAAAATTCTTCTAAACCCAGCACCAAGCCCTCCTTTTGAGGGGGTGCCCCCACTCTATCGGGTGGGGGGAAGGCTGCTGCACTTTGCGGACATTTGGAAAACAACAATTCAGGATGAGTGAGTCACCTCAATTATATCTCACGGTTACAAGCTTGAGTTACGGGGGGGGTTCCTCCTCAAAGGTTTCAAAAGTCCCCTCTGCTACGGAGCATCCATCTTCTTTCCGGGTATCGGGGCTCCGGTGCTGTGATTGGCCGGAGCCGCGATGATATCACTCCAGCGCATGCGCACGGGAGCCACCACTAACGGTAGAAGAAAACAATAAACGAATAAAAATATAAATATATATACACATATGTACAAGACACATATAAAACATTCAATGTATATATAGAAAACAATGATTGATTATATAATACATATTAGGAGAGAGGTAATAAAAGGATATGTGTAAAAATTGTGTATGTTTTTAAAAACAAGCCAGGGATAATGATAATTTAAAAACAAAAAACAAACCAGGGATAATGATGATGGCTATAAATAATTAGGGGACACAAGTAAACGATCGCAGTGCCATAAATTATTGTGTCATGCTGCTAAAAGGCATAATTGCATTGATGCGATATGTATCATGTAAAGATGGCATCTGTCTAAAGGATGAATGATATGTAAGAACAATATGGGAAAAAAAATGAGAGAAAAATGTTACTATTAAAATTATGGATAAAAAGATATCTATAACTGGGTAGAACGACTGGTGGCAATTGATGGAAATGTATGCACGTATACAACCATGTGCATACAAAATAAGACCATTTCTTTAGGGGTACATGTCAAAAATTGTGTAAATATATGCAAGGAAGTAAAAAGAAGGAAAGGAAAGGGGAAGGAGAGGGGGGGGGAATGGGGGGGGGGATTTCTCCTTGGATATTTATTTATTTTATGGCAGCACATATCCTCATCTCCAGCTATGCTAATGTTTGTTTTCCCCTGTCAGCTGTAATGTATTTCCGTCCCGAAGTGCGGAGCTATTTAAGCCCCCTTCCTTCCCTGTTCACCTTACACTTGAAAAAGGAGCGCGCATGCCCAGTGGGAGCTTTACGCATGCTCTGAAACGCGTTGTGGTCCTCTCTACTCCGGTGACGTCACACGCCCACGAGCGCCTCATCGCACTATGGAACGTCCATCCAGCCCAGCTGCTTGTTTCTCCTTGCGGGGGACCGCGGCCATCCCTCCGGAGCCACTTTGCAGCCTCTTGCCATGGACGCTGGGACTAATCCAGGAGCTGTTCCCTTTTGGAGCTGTACTTCTCTTACCTCCCTGTAAGTGTGGATTACTTGTTTATTGCTACAAATAAATACCTGCGCTTTCTTTTGTTTTCTTCTCATGTTTATCTGTAGAGCTGACTTCGCTCACCTTGGAAAGCCTGCCCTCAGCGCTGGTTCTTACATAAGGACATTCTGTTGCTCTTCCACCACAGTTTTTAACTACAGTGGCTAATTGTTAAGGACATCTTATAATCCCCAGTAATTATAGTCCTACTCATCATTTTATCCATAGCCTACTGTATAATTTATTGTATTTTATATTGTATTATCATTGGTCCTGTGCGCTGGCATATACGTGTGTAGCCACTAACGGCATATCACCATTAGCAGCGGCATGCTCAGTGCGCCTGCGCGCTGCTGTCTACAGCGCATGCGCAGTAGACAGCGGTGTCTGTCTTTTTGCAAATATCTCCTAAACCGTGTAGGTTTAGGAGATATTTCTTGGACCTACAGATAAACCTTAATCTAGGCTTACCTGTAGGTCAAAGTGGTCTGTAAGGGTTTATAACCACTTTAAGCCTAAACTGGTGGTTGCAGGATCAGATCCTGCAAAAGGGAAAATCCTTTCTCCCAGTAACTTGGAGAGTACTAACCACAGATGCCAGTCTCTCAGGCTGGAGAGCGACCCTAGATGGGCTCACAGCTCAGGGGAAATGGTAAGGGACAGAGCAGACCCTGCCAATCAACATCCTAGAATTACGGGCAGTACGTCTGGCCCTGCAGTCCTGGGCGGTGGAGCTTCAGGACTACCCCATCAGGGTTCAGTCCGACAATGCCACGGCAATAGCCTATATAAACCAACAAGGCGGTTCCAGGAGTTGTTCAGCTCTGAAGGAGGTGAACTACATACTAGCCTGGGCAGAGGGACATGTGCCAATGATATCGGCAGTCCATATCCCAAGCGCAACGCAATTTTTTGTTGATTTTGTTGATATTATCTCAGCTGCCAGCAGATCTGCCCAGGGGGAATGGTGCCTACATCCAGAGGTGTTCCAGGAAATTTGCCAAGGTTGGGGATGGCCAGAGGTCGACTTACTGGCATCCAGGTTCAACAACAAGCTACAGACAGTTTGTGTCTCGAACAAGAGATCCTCTGGCAATTGGAGCAGATGCCTGATAGTTCCATGGAGCCAGTACTCCCTGGTTTATGCTTTCTCTCCGATTCCTCTCCTTCCACATTTGTTGCGCAGGATTCAGAGAGAGGGGTTCCAGTCATTCTGGTGGCACCAGCCTGACCCAGAAGGCCCTGGTTCCCGGAGATTGTGAGACTTGTCAAATTGACTTTGAGTACAATCAGAGGTCAGGTTTCGGCCCTATCAGTATTCTTCTAAAGGCATTTAGCCCCCCATTCACTGATCTGAACCTTTACACAAGGGGCAACTTGTTTGCTTCCCCCCATTAGGACACCTATGTGTCCTTGGGACTTGAACTTGGTGCTGTCTGTGTTACAGAAACAACCATTTGAACCTATTAAGGAAATTCCATTAGACTTGCTGTCACGCAAGCTAGCCTTCCTGATGGCTATCACCTCGGCTAGAAGGGTGTCAGCGTTGGCGGCCCTTTCATGCAGGCAACCTTGATCCTTCACCATGACAGAGTCGTGTTACTACCTGTTCCATCCTTTTGCCAAAAGTGGTGTCGACCTTTCATTTAAATCAGGACATTATTTTGACTTCTTTTTTCTCTCAGCCTCGTTCGGCGGAAGAGAGACGACTGCATTCTTTGGACGTTGTCCGGGCAGTCAAGGTTTATCTGTCTAGATCTGCGGAGATCTGAGGATCAGACTCTTTTTTGTTTTACCAAAAGGACCCAAGAAGGGGCAGGCAGCTTCCAAGGCTTCCATTGTCAATTGGTCATTCAGGCTTACGGTCTGAAACATAAAACTCCTCCCTTTAGGGTGAGAGCTCATTCATTCTACCAGGGCTGTAGGAACCTCCTGGCTTTTCGCCATCAGGTATCTGTGGCTCAGATTTGTATGGCTGCCACCTGGTCTTCAGTGCAGACGTTCACAAAATTTTATCAAGTGGATGTTCGAGCAGCCTAGGATTCGGCTTTCGGCTGCAGTGTACTGCGGGCTGCCGTATAAGTCCTGATGGCTATTGTTTGGCAGGGTGTCTCCCTCCCCTCAAGGCTACTGCTCTGGGATTTCCCAGCAGGTAATGAATATTAGCCTGACTCTGTGTCCCATGATGTATGAAAAAGAAAATAGGATTTTTACGTCATACTTACCTGTAAAATCATTTTCATTGAGTACATCATGGGACACAGAGATCCCGCCCCTCTTTTTTGAGGATTTAGTGCTTGCTACAAAACTAAAGTACTTCCTGTATGGGAGGGGTTATATAGGGGATCACCTCCTGTCTGAAGACCTTTGGTCTTCCAGTGTCCATTCATCTAATGATGGAGTATAACCCAGCAGGTAATGAATATTAGCCTGACTCTGTGTCCCATGGTGTACTCAAAGAAAAGGATTTTAAAGGTAAGTATGACGTAAAAATCTTATTTTTTGGGGCCCTGAAGATTGGGTAGTTGGTGAGCAAGAACGTGTGGTGTGGGTAGGTTGATGTTTTCAGATATACAGGTTGCTGCTGACAGTGTCCAGCTCCATAATAGCAGATCTACAACTGACCAGTTGGGCAAAATGCTTCCAGAGACAGTTTGTCCAGTTCTCACTGTACAGCGTTATGTGCAGATCAGGGAGGGAGTGCAGGGGCCCTTTTTGCGGTATGTGGATGGATCATCCCTGTCGCGTTTTCAGTTTGTGGCGATTTTCAAGAGCTGTTTGGTTGAGGCGGGCAGAATAGCTTCCCAGTTTAATACTCATTCCTTTCCAGTGGGGGCAGCTACGGAGGCGGCTCTCTGGGGTTTGAGTCAGCAGGTGGTGAGACGTATTGGGAGGTGGGAGTCTGACCATTTTAAAATTTATGTCCGCCCACATATGCTGTAAAGTTGTTCATTGTTCTTTTCTTGCTTTGGTGATTTTTGTTTTGGCTCTGTTTTTTCTTTTTATTTTCTTTTGTTTTTCTTATAACAGGGTTTCCTCAGGGCCTTGTATGGATTTTGGGAGACTCATACATCTTCTTGAGGGTCACCTGAGCGAATGCACATCCTGAAGTGAGACAACTTGGCATTTTCCGTGGAGTGAAGCTGTCTTTAAATGGTTCAGTATTAGGGTCATGACGTGTTCTTCTCGAATTCCACTACTAATCTAAAATTGACAGGCCTCCTGATGTTCTGGTGCTCTCCGTGGGTGGGAATGACATGGGGGTTCGGGCCACAAGGGACCTTGTTAGCGCTGTCAAATTTGGCATTTTGTGCTTGATGCGATTTCCCTGGTGTTGTCATAGTTTGGTTGGACATAGTGGCCGGACATAGTTGGCGTCATGCTCGCTTTGTTGAGCGCTTGAATAAAGCCAGGATTAAAGCAGAGAGATAGGAGGATTTCTGTCTCGTCTCGGGGGCTTGGTGGTTCGGCACTGGGATCTGTAGGATCTGACCATTCATTACTGGAGGGATGATGGTGTTCACTTGAATGCCGTGGGCACAGATTTCTGTTTTTTGGAATTACAGGAGGGGGTTCAGAGGGCTCTTCAGATGTGGAGGGACTCGCTTGAGTAAGGTGTCACTCAGGCTCGCGTGGCGGGTCAGGGGGTCAAGGATTAACCAGATTGTTAAAGAATTGGGGGCCCATCTAGGGTATGGCGCTCCCACCTGGTATGTTGTTGGTGGTTCTCCCAGGAGCTAGGTCCCCTGGGGGAAAGTCAAAATGCGGAAGTCGCAACGTCTTCGAGCTGGATTGGGCATGGTTGAGGACATGGTCGATCATAGTCAAAAATGTGCTTTAAGGACACCCAAAGACCCCCTCCTGGAGTTAAAATTGTTTTGTTTCTGTTATTTATTAATTTGTTAATAAATGGGCTGCTGTGGCCGTTTAAACCCACATCATGCAGTGTTGTATCTTTTATTATAAGTTCAAGGACCGTAAGTTGACGAATCCTATAGTCAAGATAAATGCAAACTCACCATGTGTTTTCATGATATTTTCTAAAAATACAATTATGTGTATGAAGTTTTAGCAACAAGAGCACTTTAAAAAGTCTATATCCTGTGTCTTTTATAAATACTTTTGGATTTATTTTGTACTTTCCATTCCAATGATATTGGCTGAATAAATTAGTTTATGATAAAGAGCATGACAATTAGAAATTAAGGGCAAATTCTGGGCTGGAGACAAATTTATCCTTGTTGTGGGTCCCCTAACTAGAATCTGATGAATATGATTAATTACATTAGGAGCCATCGCTCTCCTCTGCTGCCCAATGCTCCTGGGATGTGGGTGGGCTCTGCTGTCCCCATGTACAATGCAGGACCACTGAAGAGCTGCCACTGGTCAATCAGCGAGGAGAAGCAAATTTTGGGTGTTGGTTGTGCAGCATGAAGGAAGCTTATGGGATCAAGGAATAAGGTATTATACCTTATTCTAACTTATCCCTTGCAGTGGAGAGGGGGGCTCACCATAAGGGTAACTTTCTCCAGCCTGGAGTTCAGCTTTAATAATGAACAGCAAATTGTTTATTCCAGATTAGGCTCAAAGTGATTTGTTATGTAATGCATACATTGTGGGTTTTTCCTATAAATGTATGTTAGCTAATTAATTAAAATGGAACTATACTCACCTTTCCTTCAGTGATGCAAAATCAGTGAGCTCCTTCAGCAGCTCTGATATCTTCACCTGGTCTTCTTTCATGTATGGAATCTTTGGCCATCTTAGTTGTCTGCGCCAGCATAACACATACGTGGGAGTTCAATTGTCCTGACAGGTGCAGAAAGTATACGCTGAGCTGAACATGCACAGTTACATTACATTATGAAGAAGATTGCAGACAGGCAGGTAAGTATCTTTTATATATTATGGGGAAATTAAATAAACCATTTGCAGGTGTGGCTCTTTAAAAGGTCTTGCACTAGATTCTCTAGATGCCAGTTTTGGTAGCTTTACTGAGACATGTGGCAGGTGGTTTCTAATAGTGCCACTTTTACAAAGTAGTACTACAGCTGCACCAAATTCAAAAATAATTACTTCCGGTTCAGAGGTAACAAAACTGGAGGTCATTAAGATCAGCGGAGTTGACATACAGAGACAGGCAGAGTGTCTGTCCATGTATGCTATTTAACAGGGTGGTGTGCTGCTACTACCCTCTCCCCACCTGTCACTGGTTGTCAAGGGTGCTATCAGTTTCACAGCCGACAGGGTCCTAGCAACCAGTAACCCTGACAGTGGGCCCCTACCCTACTATATTGGTGTGTCAATAAGAGTCTGAATACAGAGCCACAGAGGGATTGCTTGCTGTGCCTTGGGACCAGAGCTGGAAGGACCTGTTATCGTGAGTTTCTAAAGCAAATCGAGAACCAGAGCTAAGAGACCGAGCCTTGTGAGGACTTGTTTGGGACAACCGAGTCACTGGGTCATGGATATCTGAGGACAGCAGACTGCCAAGTGATATGGACCGGATTCCAGTGGTGAGCTGAACCATCTGTGCTTAGCTCAATACTGACTCAGTTATCACAATAGTGACGGCTCTATGTTTACCATCAGCCATCCATTGCACACTCTTAATGGGACAACCATATGTGCACCACCCTACAGAAGGGCTCCAATGAAAGCTGGCTTATACTGACACTTAAGCGCCAGGTACTTTATAGCCACCTCAAGGGGCAGGGGCACAACTTGAAGCTTGTGGGACCCGATGCAAAAGTTGATCTGGCCCCCCCCCCACACACTGACACCCGCTGCTTCCAAGATATGCCAATCATGCACCAAGATCCTCTAAGTTGCTGCCAGCCACACGTACACACAAGGTGGGGCAGGCAGGCCACACTCTGAGCTGCCGGGTGATTTGGCGGGCATGTATGTAAAAGAGGAAACTCAGCGACCCCTCTGACTTCCAGATTCACATAAAAGCCCACCTCTTTCACCTGCCAGCTCAGAGTGTCGTCTGCCCCCACCTTGTTTCCATGTGCATTGCTGAGCAGGGCAGGGAGGGGCTGTACTGGGCTGTATGGGGGAGGACAAAGAGTGTACTGGGGGAAAGGGCTTGCCTTGTCACCCTGTCTAGTAGAAACCAGAAGAGGAAGGGGGTTAAAGTGTCACTCATCACCAATGATTGTTGGATTTCTTCTCTTTTTATATGGGGGGGGGGGATTTCAAGTTTCTTAAAAGGCTTTTATACAGTGTATTTAAAGTGTATGTGGAGGCAATATGGACTTTCATGGTACAGTATAGACTTTCAAAAATATTAATTTATTATCCAAAAACATGCAATGTTAAAGACATAGACATAAAGATGTTAAACACCGGATGCTACTTTTCAGGGAGCACCCAATTCTCTGACGCAATCTGGGAAAAGAAAGACCGAACAAATTCCGCGATACTATACACAGAAACAATTCTCCAGTTGCAAACTCTACATGTTTTGCGGTGACCCACTTCCTCAGGAGTATACTTGTCAGAGAATGATCTACAAACGAAACATAGATAAACCAACAAATACAATTTGGGATAGATAATCATGATCAGATAGCAGACATAAAACAAGTCACCAACCAATATGGTGAGACATCATATATCTGTACGCTAAGGTTTACATGGGAACCATAATATAACCCCTTCAAGGCCACCCCAAGTGTTAAGGATAAGGCCCAATAGGAATGTACTTATAGAATCAAAAGGGACTCACCCAAATAGCCAGCACCAAAATGCTTAGTCATCACAAAGCCCTATTTGGTTGAGTTCCTTTCGCTTCTATAAGTACATTCTTATTGGGCCTTATCCTTAACACTGGGGTTGGCTTTGAAGGGGTTATACTATGGTTCTGTGTATATTATCGCAGAATTTGTTTGATCTTTCTTTTCCCAGATTGCGTCGGAGAATTGGGTGCGCCCTAAAAAGTAGCATCCGGTGTTTAGCATCTATATGTCTATTATTATTATTATTATTATTATTATTATTACTATTTAAGGTACTTATATAGCGCCGTCATCTATGTTTTTAACATTGTATGTTTTTGGATAATACATTTATATTTTTGGAACCCTAATGTGGAAGTCTATATGAAAGTCTATATGAAAGTCCATATTGCCTCCACAATTTCCAATCTCTCTATTCAGTTTTAGGACAAAGGTACTCTATTTTTTTCTTTATCTAGTAGCTTTTCATATATTTATACAGAGTATAGTGAATGTACTCCCTCAATTCGAGCCGATGACTGGAGCAATGCCTCTGCACAGGTTGGACAACTGTGCCCTCAGATCAGCCCCAATACCTACACCTTCACACCTCAGATCAGCCCAAATTCCTGCACCTTCCCGCCTCGGATCACCCCAATTCCTGCACATTTCCACCTTAGATCAGCCCCAATTCCTTCACCTTTCGACCTCAGATTACCCCAGTTCCTGCACCTTCCCGTCTTAGATCACCCCAGTTCCTGCACCTTCCCACCTCAGATCGCCCCAAATGGTTGTAGGGTGGTGTACAGAGGCCAGCAGTGTGGAGAACAGGAGGTCAGCATGGGAGTGTACAGGGGTAAGCAAAGCAGAGGACAGGGGTCAGTAGGGTGGAGAGCAGGGTTCAGCAGGGTGGCCAACAGGGGCAAGCAGGGCAGAGTACCAGGGTCAGCAGGGCATGGGACAGGGGTCAGTAGGGCAGAGGAAAGGGTTCAGCAGGGCAGAGGATAGGGTCAGCAGGGTATTGGATGGGGCCAGTAGGGAAGAGGACAGGGGTCTGCGGGACATAGGATGGCATCAGCAGGGCATACGACAGGGGTCAGCAGGGCATAGAATGAGGTATTGGATGGGGCCGGCAGGGTAGAGGACATGGGTCAGCAGGGCATAGGATGGCATCAGCAAGGCATAGGATGGGGTCAGCAGGGCATAGGATGAGGTCAACAGGGAAGAGGACAGGGGTCAGCGAGGCTTAAGATAACGTTGGCAGGGCATAGGACAGGGGCGAGCGAGGCAGAGGACATGGGTGAGTGGGGCTGACGACAGGGATTAGCAGGACTGAGGACAGGGTCAGCAGGGCAGAGGATGGGGTAGCAGAGCATGGAACAGGGGTCAGTAGGGCAGAGGATGGGATCAGCAGGGCAGAGGATGGGGTCATTGCTGGCAGGGCTCTCAGCAGTGCTGCTCCTCCCCAACTGCACATAGCCGAGGTTGGATTCTTCTACAGACACAGCCTCAATCTGAACAGTGTGTAGCTGGCTATTGCAGTTCTACTGACTTTCTGATCTGAGGATTTCATGGGTCAAACCTGCAAACAGCCAGCTACACCCTCTGCAGCATGTCTGTACAAGAATCTCAGCAGTGTGCAGCACAGGTAGGAGCAGCCATGCTGCATGTCCTGTGTGAGATTGAGTGCAGTCCGACTCCCAGGATGGGTGAGGAGCTTACCAACCCGTACACAGCAGCCATGGGAGGGGGGAGAGGTGCACCACCCCCTAGATACTGCTGTCCTTAACACTGCTTGCCAAGGCAGGAGGGCGGGAATGGAAGCAGGCAGGACACTCCTATGTAGCCAGCTACACCTCTGGTCAGCTTTGTTGATGTCTGGCACGCTTGCCGGGGGTTGGCCACTCCTGCTGAGTAGACGGAAACCCAAGTGACCTTGAGCATGGAGTCACCATTGCGACCCCTGGTGCTACACTTATGTCCAGGGGTACCAGATTTATCAGGAACATATAAGCCCACCCCCCATATGGGTTGTATGCGTAGTGTGCACACGGGACCTTTATAGTTTTTGGGGGGGTTCATTAACTTATACTCTTAACCCTGTTTGCAAAAGTTAGGATTTGGTTTAGCATCAGTGCTCACTTTATCTAGTATAGCATCTGTAAAACTGTTCAATTGCCTGTTTATGGATTCATGCATTGTTTAACTGCTTTGCCATAATACATCCATTTAATCTATTATCCAGTTGCTTGTGGACTATTTTCTGTGCACTATTATAGAGTAGTAGCATACTAACATTAAAGCTACACAGATGTGTCAGTGGGGAACAAGCAGCTTGAGCCATGACAAAACAGAGAACTCATCATATCCAGCGGCTCCTAAGGGGCTAAGCGTTACAATCAGAAGTCCAGGGAAGCAGCACTGGGAACGCAGGAGCCAGCAGCATTAAAAGTAAGCTGCAAGTGCTGGGATAAGAATGTTAACAAATAGTTTACTGGGAATGTTTAGTTTATTGTGCTCAGTGTGTTAAGCTATATAATGCCATATCTCCCAACTTTTTGAGATGGGAATGAGGGACACCTATTACCAAAAGTATGTAGGCATAGGACACACACCCTGCCACGCCCCATTAACCACTTCCGTACCGGGCCTATTCTGGCACTCCTCTCCTACATGTAAAAATCATAATTTTTTTGCTAGAAAATTACTCACAACCCCCAAACATTATATTAGACACCCTAGGGAATAAAATGGCGGTCATTGCAACTTTTTATCTCACACAGTATTTGTGCAACAATTTTTCAAACGTTTCATGATTTAAAAAATAACAAAACAGTAAAGTTAGCCCAATTTTTTTGTATAATGTGAAAGATGATGTTACGCCGAGTAAATAGATACTCAACATGTCACACTTTAAAATTGCGCACACTCATGGAATGATGCCAAAACTTTGGTACTTAAAAATCTCCATAGGCGATGCTTTAACATTTTTTACAGGTTACATGTTTAGAGTTACAGAGGAGGTCTAGTTCTAGAATTGTTGCTCGCGCCCTAACGCATGCGGAGATACCTCACATGTGTGGTTTGAATAGCGTTTACATATGTGGGCAGGACTTACATGTGCGATCGCTTCTAAGCGTTAGCTATCGGGGACAGGGGTGTTTTAAATAATTTTTTTTATTTTTTATTTTACTTTATTTTTTTTATTTTTACACTTTCTTTTACATTTTTTTTTTGATCACTTTTATTCCTATTACAAGGAATGTAAACATCCCCTGTAATAGGAATCGTTCCTGACAAGTCCTCTTTATGGAGAGATGCAGGGTCAATAAGACCCTACACCTCTCCTCCAGGCTGGAAAGCATGAGATCGGAAAAAAAAGCCATGATCTCATGCTTACCAGCCGCGAATGCGGCTTTGTTTACATCCGTGGCCCAGACGTAACATAACGTCGCTCCCGGGCCTCCGACGGTCATATAGATGACTGGTGACTGTCTGGTCACCGGAAATCTCTATGGTCGTCATCCGTTGGCGGCCGTTACTTTTTCCGGGTCCCCAATGGCACGGAAGAGCCCGGAGAAGCACCGGATGGTGGCGGGAGGGGGGATGTCCCCTCCTGTTGCCTGTCAGAACGATTGAGCGATGGAACTGCCAGTGCACAGAATCGCTGGCTGAAAACAAGGATATCTGAATGATGCCTGTAGCTGCAGGCATCATTCAGATATTCCCACTGAAAGTCAAAGATGTCATATGACATCTTTGGGGCGGGAAGTGGTTAAAGGGGAATTATACAAAAAAAATGATTAGTTAAATCCACAAGTGCTTTTTTTTACCACTACTACACCTTTATACTGGCTTTTGAAATTTACAAATGCAACAATTTAGAAACTGGATGAAAGTTTTAGCACTGGGAAACACTTTTTGAAAGATAAATAGTGCATTGTATATAAAACTATATAGATCAGACTAAAAAGAGGGACTTTGTTCAAAATCAGGGACAGTCCCTCGAAATCAGGGACAGTCCCTCGAAATCAGGGACAGTCCCTCGAAATCAGGGACAGTTGGGAGCTATGCAGTGCTGATGATTTAATACTAATTCAATGAACTGCTGAGATAAGATCAATTAGTTGTATAAAGAATCTTTTGTTTTCAATAGTCGTGCACTGTGAAAGAGAAGCAGTGAAGCGCAGTCAGTACTACATAGCAGGAGGAAGAGCATGCATATGCAGTGAGCAAATATGGTTGCCCGCATATACAAGTGTATTTACAAACCATAAGCATACATTAGTCTTCGCTGACAATGTTACTATCACATACACAAATCTACCTACAACTGTACCAATATAGTTTCCCTTTAAACGCAATCTGTTTTGTTGTATAGCTGTATCTGATTGCTATTATTGTATAAGCTCTATTTGCCTTTAGTCTGATTCTGGGCTCTCCAGATATGTTATCTTATTAGATGAAAGGAGTCGGCTGTTTTCACAGAAATTAATTGAGCTGAAAAATTGGCAACAATAACTGAGAATGTGAATCTGGGAAGGGCAGGGAAAATCTTGGCTGCACTTGCAGTTTTTGAATAAGGATTCCCAAATCAGGAGCAGCTGGCCTTAGAGGTAGCCGTCTTGTGGAGGATCCTGTGGCATTTGCAGTGAAAGTGCTGTTAGGTTTTACAAGTCCTGGGAATGCAGACCCCCCACTGTGTATGCACTGTCCCCACGCCTAGAGGGATGAGGGGAATTCCTTGTTATTGCTGCATTTTTCAGATACCTGGAGAGGTACCAGACAGTGATTAATAGGAGAGAAAAGTCAGACATTAACACAGCACAGCCAGCACTTGAGGGCAGATCCAGTACACAGAAGGTCATAATGTAACATGGAGAGGGAGGTGAGAAGAAAAGTCATAGGAGGGCAGGGAAAAAGAGTGCAGAGGAAAAGGGAGTGTTCAGTGAAAGAATGAAGGCGCTGAAATCACAGTCTATGAATATAGAAAGACAGTCAGGAAAGGCATTTTGCTGAAGTGACTTTTGATTAAATAAAAAGGGAAAAAAAACTCACATGAAAGCAAATATGAGATTTTGGATACAATGATCAACAACTAAAACTCTTGTCCGATTTGAAGTGATATTTTCCTTGTTATGCTGGATTCACCTTTATGTGTGTATTATCAGCAAATTACACTTCTCAACTGGCTTCCTTGGGATTGGCCTGAGATTTCAACAAAATCCTGGGATCCTGTGGACTCGCCCCATGTTTCAGTGATAGATCTTTGACCGGCGCAGTTTCCTCCCAATTACACCAGGGAAATTTCTCCTCCCACTGATGCTGGGGTATTTTTCCTCTCATTAATGCCAGGGCATTTTTCCTCCTACTGATGTCAGGGTATTTTTTCTTTCGCTAATGTTGGGTATTTTTCTTCCCACTGACACCAGGTTACTTTTTCCTCTTCCATTTTTTCTTTTCACTGACACTGGAGCATTTTTTCTTCCATTGACACTGGGACATTTCTTCCTTTCACTAATAAGGGGCATTTTTCTTTACACTGGTGCTGGAAGAAAAATTTCTCCCTCTGACACTGGGTTATATTATATATTCTTTAATTGTTTAAGTTGTTCCTTACATTATATACTCTTGACCCCCTCACACTATACAAGATGTTGCACGTTTTATAGTTCTGACTTCTGCACTCTATGTTGTTCTGTAAGTTACATATCCATGCACTCTGTGTACTGTACATTACATCTAGGAATCTAGGATGAAAAAGGACCTGGGGGTCCTAGTAGATTATAGGCTTAGCAATGGCATGCAATGTCAAGCTGCTGCTAACAAAGCAAACAGAATATTGGCATGCATTAAAAAGGGGATCAACTCCAGAGATAAAACGACAATTCTCCCACTCTACAAGACTCTGGTCCGGCCGCACCTGGAGTATGCTGTCCAGTTCTGGGCACCAGTCCTCAGGAAGGATCTACTGGAAATGGAGCGAGTACAAAGAAGGACAACTAAGCTAATAAAGGGTCTGGAGGATATTAGTTATGAGGAAAGGTTGCGAGCACTGAACTTATTCTCTCTGGAGAAGAGACGCTTGAGAGGGGATATGATTTCAATTTACAATTACCGTACTGGTGACTCCACAATAGGGATAAAACTTTTTTGCGGATGGGAGTTTAACAAGACTCGTGGCCACTCATTAAAATTATATATAAAGAAAACGTGATTTTGCGCTAACCATACAAAAAATAAAAAAATTGTGCTGCTGCTCATGTTAGTCCATAAATACAAAAGACCCAAAAAATAAATAGTAAATAGTGTAACCAGTGCGCATCATATCTTAGTGTGTATTAAATATAAGTGATCCCGATAGTTATGACTACTATTGGTATACCACACTTAAAGCCATTTCAATCCGGCCAAAACTCATGAAAAACGTTATTACTATAGACATATATTTAAAAAATCGTGAAATTGACTTATTTTTCTATATTAGGAACATTTAAATCCTATACTCACACCACGTGTTCAACAGTGAAACAAAACATGTGTTATTAATTACAATGTTACTTATGAAAATCACTTATTCCCCTTGAACATCTTAGATGTAGAAACAATGATCAGTCCTTGATGGAAATATGCTAGGTTGATATTAGCACCAATCTTCTTTATAGAAAAAGACACACCGATATTCCTCCTTTTCACAAATATGGTAAAAAAGGCCGCTTACCGGATCAGATGGATCTCAGGTTAGTGAGATCAGATGAGCATGTTGCATTAGCCTGCCGGCCTTAGATTATCACCTGGGCGTTTTCCTGGGAGATTTCCTCAGCCACTGTGCTCCAATTCACAGGCAGATCTGGGAGATTTCCTCAGCCACTGCGCTCCCATACACAGGCAGATCTATCCTCACTGATACAATGTATCCGCTTTCAAAATATTAGTTCATCCATACAGAAAATACACCTCAGTGGGAATAAAACGAAAAGGGCTCCATAGTGCAAATGTGTTTTATAGATTTATTCAAAATCTCTTTCACAGTCACTTTAAAACAATTCTTTCCACTGCAAATGTTCACAGCAACACTCCACTGCACATCAGGAGCTACAAATTAAAAAAACTCCCAAGTATACACCAAACAGAACTCAGATAAAAAATGGGAACCAGATAAAAATTAGCTAAAAATCAGCATACATGCAGAGCGGGAGCAAACCGGCTGACTGCATGGAGAAAGACCAAACAAACGTGATGGCGTCACAGCCTCTAGCTCCACCCAACGCGTTTCCCCATAACAGGCTTCCACTGGGAACAGATACATGACTGAGTGCTGACACATCACGTTTTTTACTCATATGGCAGGAGACACAGGAAGTGACATTCCCACATCCCCTTCCTGTGGTCACTTGATATAAAGTTATTTTTTCTTCAAAGACTGCTCTTTAAATATCAAAACTAACTACTTTTCTTCACCACTATATAGGGAAGAAAGAAATTAGCTCAAAAACAAGAAAAATTTAGAAAGATTTTAAAAAATTAAATTTTTTTTTTTTTAAATCTTTTTATTAGAAAAATATTTTTCTTTCATATGTATAATTGGGCGTTCCTGATTCGCACTTCCATTTATTATACATATATCAACCTTTAAATAACATATATTACTATTAATCATCCTCTAGTTCACTTTTAATCAGCTCCTCTGTATGGTTATGCAGCAGTCTAACCAGAAAAATACAAAGGAACTTCACATAAGGAACCAGAAATTCTCTCCTAGCAGAGGATTAATATAACTTTTACATATACCCCTGACATTATCTTCAATAAAAACATATAAAAATACAAAGGATCAATACAGATTCTCAAAAAAATCTTTTTAAAAATTCTCAAAAAATTATTTTTGAAATTCTTTTTAGAAACTAGGAAGACTATCACCCATTATCTATTATCAATGTAGCAATTGATATCCAACTCCACGTTGAGTCCTAGGGGTCTATAACATTGGAGGTCATATATCCATCTGGTTTCACGGCGAGAGATGGACCTTCTCATATTGCTTCCCCTCCAATGGGGGGTATATTTTTCTATTGCTATTACTTTCAAAAGTGCTGTATTCCTGTTGTGATGTATTCTAAAGTGTTTTGAAACACTATGTCCTACAAAAGCCCTCCTGATATTTCCTAAATGTTCCCTATTCTGATGTTGAGGGCCCGGGTGGTCCGCCCCACGTATTGTAACCCACAGGGGCAAATTAGCAAGTAGACCACCCCTACTGTGCTACATGTGATAAAATCCTTGATGTCATATATTTTAGTAGTTACATTAGAGGAGAAAGTTGAGGTTCTAATCGTCTGGGAGGTTTTGCATACCTTACACCTCCTACAGGGAAAAAACCCTTTTAGATTCCCGAACATACTTATCTTAGGGGGACAATTTATGGCACTTGATGCCAATTTATCTTTCAGTGTTTGGTTTTTCCTGAATATAATATTAGGTCTGGCAGGAAGGATAGGGCCCAGAATTTCATCTCCCCTTAAAATATTCCAATGCTTTTTCATAACTTTGTTGACCCACCTGTACTGTGATGAAAAAGTGGTGATGAAGGCCCACTCAAAATCTTTATTTATGCCTTCCTTCACATTGGTTTTAGGTTTCAGGAGTTGTTCTCTCTCAATATTGGCTATTTTAACCAGCTCGTCTTACAATATATCGGACCTATATCCCTTATCTTCAAAACGCTTTTTTAAGACCCCTGCTCGATCTCGATAATCTTCAATCCGGGAACAATTTCTTCTCACCCTCTGAAATTGGCCCTTAGGTATAGCTTTCAGCCAATTTGGGTGGTGGCAGCTCCCAATAGGAATGTAACCATTCCTATCGGTTGTTTTAAAAAACGTTTTAGTGAGTAATCGTCCCTCATTTTTAGTAATCGTAAGATCCAAAAAGTTGACTGAAGTTATACTATATTCATACGTGAAATTGATGTCCCATTTGGTGGAATTAACTTTTGCCATAAAAAACTTCAATGACTCTGCGCCCCCCTTCCACAGAAAGAAGGCGTCATCAATAAACCTTCGCCAGAAAAGTAGCTGGGGACATTCCCACGCAAATATATGGTCATTTTCCCACAGCACCATAAATAAATTGGCGAGGCTGGGGGCAAATTTAGCCCCCATAGCCACGCCTGTGTGCTGTAGGAAATATTGGCCATTATAATAAAAGAAATTATGTTCCATTGCAAATTTTAATAGCTTTAGAACAAAGTCTCTCGTTGACTCTTTAATGGAATCATCCTTACCGATAAAATACCAGGCTGCCAAATATCCTAAATCATGTCTTATGTTGGTATAAAGTGAAGAGACATCTGCAGTCACTAATAGGGTATCATCATCTACTCTTAATTGTGACATTTCATTAATAATTTGTGACGAATCCTTGAAAAAGGCTGGAGTTTTAGTTACAAGTGGTTGTAGAAAAAAATCTACAAATTTACCTACTCTGGAAGTGAGGGAGTCTATACCACTCACTATTGGTCTGCCTGGTGGTCGCACTGGGTTCTTATGTATTTTTGGTAAGTAATAAATAATCACCATTTTAGGTGCCAGTGGTATCAAAAACTCCATCTCTTTTCTACTGATGACCCCTTTTTTGAAGCCATCCTGAATTATCACATTCAGTTGCTTCCTATATCCCACCGTGGGGTCACGCCTCAGGATAGTATAGGTCTCCTTGTCAGATAGCAAATGATCCATTTCCTCCAGATACTCTTGTTTCTTAAGAAGGACAATTTCCCCCCCTTTATCCGCGGGGCGTATTATTAGTTCTTTTTTCTCGCACAATGTTTTTATACCCCTATCGATCTCATTTTGTTTAGTATCTTTATTATTCCTGAATTGTACCTTTTGTAAATCTTGCATTATCAGGTTTTTTAACACTGTTATACTGGGAGCTGGTTTCTCTGGAGGATTAAAAAGAGACGCATTTCTAAGGCCTGTCTTCCTTGGTACCCTATTCAGCTGTGACCCTGAATTTCTTATGATGGGATTAGTTAGAAAATGACGTTTTATGTTTAGTTTTCTCACATATTTTTGAAGGTCTATAAACATTTGAAATTTACTTATACTCTGTTTAGGAGCAAATTTTAGACCCAAATTCAATGTCTTCTTCTCTGTATCTGTTAATTCTATACCGCTTAAGTTAAAGATCCCCCCATTCTCTACCTCTTTCTTTTTTTGGGTGTTCTGTTTTCTTCCCCTACATCCTCTTTTTGTCTTCCTTTTTTGCCTGGGTGTTTTCCTAAAAAACTTTCTGGTTTATTCCTAAGTGGAGCTACATTAGGTAGTGTCCCAAAAGGGTCTGGATGGAAATTTCCGTAACCCCCATAACTGCCTCTGGGTGATTCCTCCCCTCTGTAGCTCTCATATCGCTCCCTAAGGGGGTAGTATCGGTTTTCAACTGGAGCCCCATATCTCCAGGATGGATTGGGGGACTCCCATGTTCCCCCCTGCTGCTCATCTCCATATGGTCTCATGGCTGAGGGATCCTCATACCTCCCCATATAGTCCATATTGGCTCTTCCCTGGGGATATTGGTTGTGATTATCTAGAGGGGTATAAGGTGGTCTATTACCTCTACTCTCTCTCATGGGGCCTGAAGCCTGTAGTTTATATCTGTTCTTTTGGTAATTATTCACAGGTGACTGTTGATATTGGTTTTTAGGGGGGCCCCTATTTGATCTTTTGGACTTAAAGGGGCGCTCCTTCCCCCCTCTTCCTCCTTCTCCCCGTTGTAGTGGGGGTCCTAATCCCCTTCCCTCTTTTTTATTCTCCGGGGGGGGGGGGGCCTTGTGTCCCATTACTGGCTTCCATATTCTCCATATTATCTATGTCTCCCGTTTCACTCTCTCTGTATAGCTCCTGCCATTTAAAGACGTTATTTGTTTTGTAATCCTCAACGTCCCTTAAATATTTCTTCCTCTTTTTTATCCTCTGTTCCTCTTCCTCCTCAATTAAAATCTCTCTGAGTTCCTTTATATAAATATGATACAAACCCTCTTTATTATATGGTGAGAGTTTTTCTTTAATTTCGCTTATTTCCTGTTGCAACTTGGTGGCTTTTTTGCGTTTTTTGGATACCAAAAAATCCAGAAAAGCTAATCCTACACCATTAAAATATAGGAACCACTCCTGGGGTCCCTGGTCTCCCTTATCAGGGTAAACATGCCACCTAAGGCTTCTAGGAATCATCTTCTCTTTAAGGTATCTCTCCAAGAAAAAAATATCCCAAGAAGCATGCAACTCAGCAATTAGGACATTTTTTAGTCTCATAAAGATCCCTCTCATATTATCAGTCTCAGGTGCAGTCTGATCAAAGACTACTTCTGTATCAATCTTTCTACTCTTATGATATTCAAAGATATCCATTTTCTATCCTCAAGGGAATGTGTATATTTTACTATACCCACACCAATAAATTTCTATCTCCCTCCCTTTGTAATAGAGATAGATATTGGAAAGCTGCAAAAAAAATGTATTTAGAAAAAGATAAAGAAAACGTGATTTTGCGCTAACCATACAAAAAATAAAAAAATTGTGCTGCTGCTCGTGTTAGTCCATAAATACAAAAGACCCAAAAAATAAATAGTAAATAGTGTAACCAGTGCGCATCATATCTTAGTGTGTATTAAATATAAGTGATCCCGATAGTTATGACTACTATTGGTATACCACACTTAAAGCCATTTCAATCCGGCCAAAACTCATGAAAAACGTTATTACTATAGACATATATTTAAAAAATCGTGAAATTGACTTATTTTTCTATATTAGGAACATTTAAATCCTATACTCACACTACGTGTTCAACAGTGAAACAAAACATGTGTTATTAATTACAATGTTACTTATGAAAATCAATCTGCAACAATGTAGTGAGCACCCTGAAACATATGTTGCTAGTAACAATGTTACTTGTGACTATCAATTCGCAACAATGTGGTGAACACCATACATATCCAAATTAGTGCTAAAAATGTTTATCAGTGGGACACTTATTCCCCTTGAACATCTTAGATGTAGAAACAATGATCAGTCCTTGATGGAAATATGCTAGGTTGATATTAGCACCAATCTTCTTTATAGAAAGAGACACACCGATATTCCTCCTTTTCACAAATATGGTAAAAAAGGCTGCTTACCGGATCAGATGGATCTCAGGTTAGTGAGATCAGATAAGCATGTTGCATTAGCCTGCCGGCCTTAGATTATCACCTGTGCGTTTTCCTGGGAGATTTCCTCAGCCACTGTGCTCCAATTCACAGGCAGATCTGGGCGTTTTCCTGGGAGATTTCCTCAGCCACTGCGCTATAGTGGTGAAGAAAAGTAGTTAGTTTTGATATTTAAAGAGCAGTCTTTGAAGAAAAAATAACTTTATATCAAGTGACCACAGGAAGGGGATGTGGGAATGTCACTTCCTGTGTCTCCTGCCATATGAGTATAAAAACGTGATGTGTCAGCACTCAGTCATGTCTCCGTTCCCAGTGGAAGCCTGTTTAGGGGAAACGCGTCGGGTGGAGCTAGAGGCTGTGATGCCTCACGTTTGTCTGGTCTTTCTCCATGCAGTCAGCCGGTTTGCTCCCGCTCTGCATGTATGCTGATTTTTAGCTAATTTTTATCTGGTTCCCATTTTTTATCTGAGTTCCGTTTGGTGTATACTTTTTTTTGATTTGTAGTTCCTGATGTGCAGTGGAGTGTTGCTGTGAACATTTGCAGTGGAAAGAATTGTTTTAAAGTGACTGTGAAAGAGATTTTGAATAAATCTATAAAACACATTTGCACTATGGAGCCCTTTTCGTTTTATTCCCACTGGGGTGTATCTTCTGTATGGATGAACTAATATTTTGAAACCGGATACATTGTATCAGTGAGGATAGATCTGCCTGTGTATGGGAGCGCAGTGGCTGAGGAAATCTCCCAGGAAAACGCCCAGATCTACCTGTGAATTGGAGCACAGTGGCTAAGGAAATCTCCCAGGAAAACACCCAGGTGATAATCTAAGGCCGGCAGGCTAATGCAACATGCTCATCTGATCTCACTAACCTGAGATCCATCTGATCCGGTAAGCGGCCTTTTTTACCATATTTGTGAAAAGGAGGAATATCGGTGTGTCTCTTTCTATAAAGAAGATTGGTGCTAATATCAACCTAGCATATTTCCATCAAGAACTGATCATTGTTTCTACATCTAAGATGTTCAAGGGGAATAAGTGTCCCACTGATAAACATTTTTAGCACTAATTTGGATATGTATGGTGTTCACCACATTGTTGCGAATTGATAGTCACAAGTAACATTGTTACTAGCAACATATGTTTCAGGGTGCTCACTACATTGTTGCGGATTGATTTTCATAAGTAACATTGTAATTAATAACACATGTTTTGTTTCACTGTTGAACACGTGGTGTGAGTATAGGATTTTTAATGTTCCTAATATAGAAAAATAAGTCAGTTTCACGATTTTTTAAATATATGTCTATAGTAATAACGTTTTTCATGAGTTTTGGCCGGATTGAAATGGCTTTAAGTGTGGTATACCAATAGTAGTCATAACTATCGGGATCACTTATATTTAATACACACTAAGATATGATGCGCGCTGGTTACACTATTTTCCACTCATTAAAATTAGAAGAAAAGAGGTTTAACCTTAAACTACATAGAGGGTTCTTTACTGTAAGAGCGACAAGAATGTGGAATTCCCTTCCACGGGCAGTGGTCTCAGCGGGGAGCATCGTTAGTTTCAATAAACTATTAGATAAGCACTTGAACGACCACAACATACAGGGATATACAAGGTAATACTGACATATTATCACACACATAGGTTGGACTTGATGGACTTGTGTCTTTTTTTCAACCTCACCTACTATGTAACTATGTAACATACTTCTGACTAAAATGTTCATTGTTTCAAGGTTGCTGGTTGATAAGTGCCCCCAAGTCCAAGACAGGCTTGGACAAAGGGTTTGCTCTCTGTCTATATTTTACATGTAAACCAGTATGTAACAGCTTCTTGCAGCAGGTTGTTAAGCCAGATCCTGCTTCAGGACTATTTTCCTTATCGGGCAGTTAAGGGAGGTCAAAAACCCGAGCCCTTAATTCGGGGATTGTCTCTTCACAACTTCAATACTGCCTTGAGTAAGCTTTGCATATGAGAGGCCTCTCTTTTACCAATAGTTCAATTCTCCAACCCAGGGGTACCTCTGCAACACCAGGTTTATCAAATCAACAGAGGTTAGCAGTGCATTTCAGGAGAAGGAAAACTCAATTACTCCATACCACAGCTGTGCGTACCAACCATCAGGCCAACTACACCTGTCACAAACAGAGATTGTTCACCTCATGTGATCCAACTTCTACAAAACAGGTATTACGTGGTTCACTTACATACTTCGGTTCACGGCCCTCCAAGATCACTTTCCTCAACTCTGGACTTTCTTCTTTTACTTCTGGTCCCTCGGGGAACCAAACCCCAGGACCACACTATGGCCTTCTGGCCAGTGCAGCTAGAGCTTTCCACATCCATTCCCGAATAAGGGACTGAATATCCCAAACTATTAGGACCGTCATAGTGTTCACTAACATAGTGACCCAAACCCTCACCCTTCAAGGACATACCAAGCTTTCAGCATGACAGATTTAGACTAGTCTACATCACTACAGAGTCCTCCTTCACACATGGGCCAATATTACTCACACAGGATCTTTAAAGAGACTTCCCCAGTCCCAATAATGAATGTCCCAACTGGAATAACAAATCTTTAGTGAGGTATAAATCTTAAAAGTAAATAGGGATGTACATCCTTAGTTAAACAGGAAACAGTGCTCCATTGGAGAATTTGTCAAATATTATACTATGCTTTCATGAAGGAAACTGTTGCACACACAGTCTTTGTACTCAGGAAGGTAGTTCATTTAATCTAGTTTAGTAAACCAGGTCCACTGCGTAGCTAGAGATTTTGGGAACTCCTGCCACTTTCAGCAGATATCTTTCAAAAGTAAATAGAAGGATTCTGCAGCAACCACATCCTGTAATGTGGGACAATTGTCATCAGTCAGGACTAGTAATGGGAGCTGGGGAAAAAGAATTTTGTCTTTTTTTAAATGATTTTAATGTGATTTATTTTTAGTTATGTAGCACCCTGATGTTTAGGCAGGGTTGCTCCTAAATTTACCTGCCAGGTGTAGTTACCTTGGCTCATTGTTCGGGATCAATTAAGTTCACCCTAAGTCTGGAATTGCTGCACTTCTCTCTTCTGACACTAGGTGGCCAGGTGTGACAGACCTAGCCGGGTCAGAGGCTTTTGTAGAGGACTGAATGCAAGCCTCTTGCCTTTTGATTATGGGCCCTGGATTTTAAGGGAACAATACTCTTTGTGAGGTGAATGAGAAATCCAGTCTGATCGTACTAATCATACTCAATGCTGTATATATGTATATATTGTATGTTGTCTTATGCTGTTGTGTACTATTTGCTGTGCTAGTTTGGGGTGGGGCTGTATTCCAATGTTCTATTGTGTCTGTCTGCCTTGGATCACAGGATGTGTATCTCTATGGAGGGAGGGGGATTCCTCCAACAGCTCTCCCTGCTGATAAGACTGTTTACTGATGAGAAGTTATACACACCTGACCTGTGTCTCCATTGTCATTGGACAGTTTAACCCGCCCTGTTTTCCAAGGGTGGGGGGAAGTGTTTTGAAATGGGATCTGTATAACATGTGTTTGAATAAAGATATCATTCCTGTTTGACCCTCAAGACAGAGCATCTTGTCTCGTATTTGGGGGAGAATTATTTGTATAGGTTCCTTGTTCGGCTGATGGAAGTGTTCGGTAGCTGCCTTTGTGTTTGGGTATGGGATGTCCTAAACGACTTTAACCCCTTTCATACTCGGTGTGTCGTTACAACTGGTGGCAAGCAGCAGGATCATTCCCACTGCCCAGAAGGACAGCTACAAGAGGACACAGGACAATGGAAGCACAGTATGAACAGGTAAAGCTCTCTTCCCTCAAGGACTTACTGGAGAACCGGGGCCAACCGGCCAACAACCGTAAGAAGAGGGACATTATCGCAGAACTAGTCTAAATGGATTGAGCCGAAAGACCCGACATAACCGAAAGGCCCAGCATAACAGACAGGACACCCGAAGAGGCATGGTTTAATATGGCTGTTAAAATAAGACTGACACATTATGGTCCTAACCCTACAGCAGAGATCATAGACCTAGTTATAGCGGCTGTGGATGCAGAGGTGCTGCAGCAGCAGAAGTCACAGCAGCACCAACTGAAAGGAGAGGAGAGGTACAGATACCAGCCACCATGGAAGAGGAATTCAGAAGGAGGTTGCGAGAGATGCAAATACAGCATGGAGGACCAGTATTAGAGCAGGTCCTGCTGGCATGGTCTGATTCTATCCGATGCGAACTCTGGAAGGAAGCGCTAGCCCGTGAGCAGCGACACCAGGGAAAAGTTCTCCCCTCCATCCATGAAAGGTACTGGTCGCAGTATGAAGTACGAATGCTATTATTGGGGGAACTACCGAAGCAGGAGTGGACAGCTGAGTTAAGCAGGCTGATCCGGGCAGAGATGCGGTTGGACGAGAGCTACAGAGCCCTCTGGTGTTATGTAGCCCAAGAGTGCCCATGGTCAGCAGATGACAGCCCCAGGCTAGAAGGCTTTGACTATGATGGCCTGGGATTGTTGTATTGGAGGTTGTCCAGGGACCCTGACTTTGGGAGTGATCGGGAGTGGTGTTTGGAGGAAATAATGGAGCACAGAGAGCAAAGACTGAATGTCTCAGAAGGGCACTGGGCACAGGAAGATTTGGAGTTTCTGGCCGTACAGGAATGGGAGCTGGAGATCGCCTACAGACAGCTGTTAGACTCTGCTCAGCAGCAGGGTGGGGCTCCCTTTACCTGGGACTATCAGGAAATACCAGTTGACAACTCCAAAATCCTGGCTGAAGAATTGGCAGTGGAAAATCTGGAGATTGCAATCCCCAAAGCTGAAGTGCTGACAACAGGGCAGAGTGCTGCTAACCTCTGCCCAGTACTGATAGCATCTTCTGGGTTCCACAGACATGAGATTGTGAACTTCTATCCCCAGACACCAGTTGCAGAGACATTGGATTTGATAGACTTTTCTGCTGAGGAAGAACAACCTGATGAGCCTGTGGCCATTAAGGGGGATAATGCAGTTGTGCCAGTTAAGGCAAGCGTCAAGCGCAATTTAATCCTGGCCGAAGAGTGTTCTACTACAACAGATTCAGCCATTCTGTCTGATGGATTATCTGAACTGTTTTCGGATACTTTATCTTGTACCGGGAAGTAGAGTGACAGTGATGAGGAGCCCATGAGTGATGTGCAGGAGGTTGGAGTTCCCTCTACTACCGCCGCTAATGTGAAAATTAAGCTACCGATGCAGTTCTGCTAATAAGCATTGCTAGGTCTTTTGAGGAGGATCAAGAACCATGCTTGATTATAAGCCAGATGTTGTTGCTGGGTGCTCGGTTCAGAATGCTCCAGACGCACGGGTCCTACCCAGGTATGGGGAACCTAAGACCCGGCCTAGGCTGTCCAAGGTGCAGCGGATCATTATAAAGAAGGTGGCTGAGGAGTACAGGTACCTATTTCCCTACATACTGGCCCACCTGGAAGAGGAAATCTTGGATAAAAAACCCAGTGGGTGGATGAAGCTGTGTGCAGTTTCCTCCGGATCCCTTTCCAGTAGGGATGAGCCGAACAACCCCCTGTTCGGTTGGCAGCAAAACATGCGAACAGGCAAAAAATTTGTCCGCACACTGTTAAAGTCTATGGGACGCGACCGTGAAAAATCAAAAGTGCTCGTTTTAAAGGCTTATATGCAAGTTATTGCCATAAAAAGTGTTTGGGGACCTGAGTCCTGCCCCAGAGGACATGTATCAATGCAAAAAAAAGTTTTAAAAATTACTGTTTTTTCAGGAGGAGTGATTTTAATAATGCTTAAAATGAAACAATAAAAATGAAATATTCCTTTATATATCGTGCCTGGGGGGTGTCCTTAGTATGCCTGTAAAGTAGTGCACCTTTCCCATGTTTATAGCAGTACCATAGCAAAATGACATTTCTAAAGGAAAAAATGTAATTTAAAACTGCTCGCGGCAGTAATGTATTGTTGGACCACAGCAATAGAAAAAAAAAAGAGAAATAATAAAAAAAAAAAAATGGCGTGGATATCCCCCCAAAATCCATACCAGGCCCTTCAGGTCTGGTATGGATATTAAGGGGAACATGCACCAACATTTTTAAAAAAATGGTGTGGGGGGGCCCCCAGGTCCCCAGGCACTATATACGCTGAACAGCAGTATATATACTATATGACCTGCCCTATATACTCTACAGAAAAACTGGGCCTTAGGAGTTGGTGGTACCAGAAAACTGTAAACCCTCACAGTTACTCTTGTTGGGGGCAGGAACGGGCCCTGCTGTGAAATATTATATCAAAAATTGTAATTATATGGGCCTGTTAAACAGGGGCAGAAAAATTGGGCCTTTGATTTTGGTGGCGCCAGCACACTGTAACCCCCTCACAGTTACTCTTGTTGGGCACAGGAATGGGCCCTTCTTAACTATTATTTAAAAAATGGTAATTACATGCCCCTGTTAAACAGGGCAGAAAAATTGGGACTTTGGTTTTGGTGGCGCCAGAAAACTGTAACCCCTCACAGTTACTCTTGTTGGGCGCAGGATCGGGCCCTGCTGTGAATTATTATAACAATAATAGTAATCACATGCCCCTGTTAAACGGGGCAGAAAAATTGGGCCTTTGGTTTTGGTGGCGCCAGAACACTGTAACCACTCACGGTTACACTTGTTGGGCACAGGAAGGGCCCTGCATTGATATATTATATCAAAAATTGTAATTACATGCCCCTGGTAAACAGGGGCCGAAAAATTTGGCCTTGGGTAGTGGTGGTGGTGCCACAACACTGTAACCCCTCACAGATACTCTTGTTGGGTGCAGGAACGGGCCCTGTTGTGAAATATTATATCAAAAATTTTAATTACATGCCCCTGTTAAACAGGGGCAGAAAAAATGGGCCTTGGGTGGTGGTGGTGGTGCCCTAAACCAAAAATATTATTGAAAGCTAGCATCATCAAGACTGAGCAGGAATAGGATAGTCAGCATAGGCAGTCTTCAAGGGATCCCAGATCCATAGCAAATTCAATTACATCAGCATCAGGTGCTTGATAGCTGCTGATCCAACAGTGATTTATTTTTATGAATGTGAGCCTATCAACGGAGTCTGTGGACAGGCGCACTCTTTGATCTGTTACAAACCCTCCGGCAGCACTGAATGTGCATTCAGAAAGCACGCTGGATGCAGGACCGGCCAGTAGCTCATATTGAGCAAGTTCTGGCCAGTGGTCCATCCTCAAGACCCAGTAACCCAGTGGATGTTCTGTTGGAAAGGTCTCCAAGTCTGCTCTTGCCCCTAGATATTTCTGCACCATCTAATGCAGAAGCTGGCGATGGTTGCTTGACATGATCAGACCTTGGTGCTGAGGACTGAAAAATTGTTTAAAGGCATAGGACAGCCGGCCACCTTCTCCACCACTCTTCCTCTGACTGAACGAAGCCTCAGCAACACTTTGTCCAGCACCAGGAAATGGTAACCTCCCAGGGTCTGGAAATGAGTTACACAAACCTTTCTTCAAGGCTTCCTGAAGATGTTTCATCCTCTGCTCCCTCTGCGAAGGCAGGATGAGTTCTGCAACTTTACCCTTGTAACGTCAATCAAGAAGAGTTGCCAGCCAGTAATGATCCCTTTCCTTGATACCACAAATCTTAGGGTCCTTTTTCAGGCTTTGCAGAATCAGGGAGGCCATGCAGCATAAGTATGCAGAGGCATTTAATTCTGAGTCCTCTGGGTCACTAAGGATCACATTATCCGTAACTACCTCCTCCCAGCCACGTACAACTCCTTGGGTTTCTGGGGACTAAAAACCATCTCTTGAAGACTGCTGCTGAGTGTTATCCTCTACATCCATGCTGACACAATCCTCCTTCTCCTCTTCCTCCTCTTCTTCCTGTGTGTTTGGTTGGCCCTCAGGAATGCTATCTGGATAAAGGGGGCCTTGAAAGGAAAGGAAGTCCTCCTCTTCCTCCTGCTGTTCTGCCTCAAGTGCCCTGCCCATGATTCCATAAAGCGTGTGCTCCAGCAGGAAGACTAGAGGGACACTGTCACTGATGCATGCATTGTCGCTGTTCACCATCCTTGTGGCCTCCTCAAATGGTGACAGGACAGTGCATGCATCCTTGAACAGTATCCACTGGCGGACAAAAAGAAACCAAGCTTTCCTGAACCTGTCCTGGTGCCATACTCGCGCAGGTACTCATTGATGGCACTCTGCTGTGTGTGCAGCCACTGCAGCATTGCCAATGGTGAGTTTCACCTGGTGAGGATGTCACAAATGAGGCGGTTGCTGAGGGGGTTGCATTCCCTTTGAATGTCAGTCAGCTGTCAGGATATCTCGCAAGCCTGGGTACCTGCTCAAGAACCGCTGCACCACCAGATTCAGGATGTGTGCCAAACATGGAACATGGGTCAAGTGACCCTGTCGGAGGGCGGAGAGAAGGTTGGTGCCATTGTCACATACAACCATTCCTTGCTGAATCTGGCATGGTGTCAACCACCTCTGAACCTGCCTCTGCAGAGTTGACAGAATCTTTGCCCCAGTGTGGCTCCTGTCCCCTAGGCAGACCAACTCAAGCACTGCAAGGCATCTTTTAGCCTGACTGCTTGCGTAGCCCCTTGAAAGCTTATGGAGCACCGCTGGTTCAGAGGACAAATCTGCAGAAGAGGCCATAAAGGAAGAAGAAGAGGACGGGGTGGAGGAGAGAGCTGTGGTAAAATCACCACTAGCATTTTGTAGGCGTGGTGGCGGAACAAGCTCCAACAACACTGAACCCTGTCCGGCATCCTTCATAGCTGCCAGCAGTTACCCAGTGCACCGTGAAGGAAGGGTAATGTCCCTGCCCATGCCTGCTGGACCATGAGTCAACGGTAATATGAAACTTACTGCTGACCGCCCTGTCCAACTAGGCCAAAACATTGCCTTCCACATGTAGTGAGCTGGAATGGCCTTCCGTGAAAATAAATGGCGTTTTGGAACCTGCCACTGAAGTACAGCACATTCCACAAATTCCTGAAAGGGGTCAGAGTCTACCAGCTGAAAAGGCAGCAGTTGCAGTGCTAGCAATTTGGCCAAGCTAGCATTTAGATGCTGAGCATGTGGATGGCTGTGACCGAATTTCTTTTTACGGTTCAGCAACTGGGGTAGGGAAATTTGCCTGCTAAAATCAATTGGTGGTGTACTGCTAGCAGATTGACTGCAAGTACTTGGGACACCTATTGCTATACCTTCATTCCTCTCAGTGCAGGTGTTTGAGAGCATGTGGTGCCCAAGTGGCTGCTGTTCTGGCCACGCTTGATCCGCTTCAGAAATAGGTTGCAAACAGCAACGGTGCGACCTGCTGCAGATATGTCAATAAAAGGCCCACACCAAGGAACTTTTAAAAGTCAGCGGGGAGTCAGCAGTGCCCTGCACCTGTGGAGCTCTGTGGTGTGATGTAATAGGGTGGCTGCCCTTAAGCTCCCCCCAGAGTACATCCTGCCTCATTGGATTTGTGCCTCCTCCTCCTCACTTTCCTCCTCTCTTCTCTCAGGCACCCAAGTACAGTCAGTGACCTCATCATCCCCTCCCTCCTCATCACTTGAGAAAACTTGGTAGTATGCTGCAGCTGGGGGAACATGACTGCCAGTTTCTTGTCCTTCTGTGGTACCCCCTCTCTCTAGGCTCACGTTACTCCCTTCCTCAACCTGGGAACCAACATCTGAGCCTTCAAATCGCTGGGCATCCTCCAGCAGCATGTACCCGACACTGTGGTCGAATAATTGTGGGGACTCTTCCTTGCATGATGGTGGGGCTACGGAAGGCGTGACTGTGGACAAGGAGCCAATGGAATAGGACATTTTGGCAGCTGCGCTGGAAGGCAAACTACTCTGAGCCTGGGTGACAGAGGATGAGGAGGATGAGGACGGCTTCATTATCCACTCCACCAACTCTTCTGCATGTTGTGGCTCAATAACACGGCCAGCAGCAGAAAAAAAGAACAAGCGTGCCCCACGGCCACCTGCAGAGGATGCACCATGTCCATGACCACCACTGTTGACTTTAGACATAAAGGCTGCTTGCCCTCTTTTAGTGGCCTGTGAGCGTCTGCCTCTACTTGGTGGCCTATCGCACATGATGTATTTTTTGTTTTGCAACACCAAACTACACTGTATTGTATACTGTGTACACCGCCTGAAGTGTATTAGAAATTATAAACCACCAAACGCACTGTATATATGGGTTACATTGTATGCAGAGTACACCCCTCACATTTTTGTAAATATTTTATTATATCTTTTCATGTGACAACACTGAAGAAATGACATTTTGCTACAATGTAAAATAGTGAGTGTACAGCTTGTATAACAATGTAAATTTGCTGTCCTCTCAAAATAACTCAACACACAGCCATTAATGTCTAAACCGCTGGCAACAAAAGTGAGTACAGTCCTAAGTGAAAATGTCCAAATTGGGCCCAAAGTGTCAATATTTTGTGTGGTCACCATTATTTTCCAGCACTGCATTAACCCTCTTGGACATGGAGTTCACCAGAGCTATACAGGTTGCCACTGGAGTCCTCTTCCACTCCTCCATGATGACATCACAGAGCTGGTGGATGTTAGAGACATTGCGCTCCTCCACCTTCCATTTGAGGATGCCCCATATATGCTCAATAGGGTTTAGGTCTGGAGACATGCTTGGCCAGTCCATCACCTTTACCCTCAGCTTCTTTAGCAAGGCAGTGGTCGTCTTGGAGGTGTGTTTGGGGTCGCTATGTTGGAATACTGCCTTGCGGCTCAGTCTTCGAAGGGAGGGGATCATGCTCCACTCCAATATGTAACAGTACATGTTGGCATTCATGGTTCCCTCAGTGAACTGTAGCTCCCCAGTGCCAGCAGCACTCATGAAACCCCAGACCATGACACTCCCACCACCATGCTTGACTGTAGTCAAGACATACTTGTCTTTGTACTCCTCACCTGGTTGCCGCCACACACGCTTGACATCATCTGACCCAAATAAGTTTATCTTGGTCTCATAAGACCACAGGACATGGTTCCAGTAATCCTTAGTCTGCTTGTCTTCAGCAAACTGTTTGCAGGCTTTCTTGTGCATTATCTTTAGAAGAGGCTTCCTTCTGGGACGACAGCCATGCAAACCAATTTGATGCAGTTTGTGGCGTATGCTCTGAGCAATGACAGGCTGACCCCCCAATCCGTCAACTTCTGCAGCAATGCTGGCAGCACTTACACATCTATTTCCAAAAGACAACCTCTGGATATAACTCTGCGCACGTACACTCAACTCCTTTGGTTGACCATGGCGAGGCTTGTTCTGAGTGGAACCTGTCCTGTTAGACCGCTGTATAGTCTTGGCTACCGTGCTGCAGCTTAGTTTCAGCATCTCTGCAATACTATTATAGCCTAGGCCAATGATTGCGAACCTTGGCACCCCAGATGTTTTAGAACTACATTTCCCATGATGCTCAACTACACTGTAGAGTGGATGAGCATCATGGGAAATGTAGTTCCAAAACATCTGGGGTGCCAAGGTTTGCCATTACTGGCCTAAGCCATCTTTATGTAGAGCAACAATTCTTTTTTTTCAGATCCTCAGAGAGTTCTTTGCCATGAGGTGCCATGTTGAACTTCCAGTGACCAGTATGAGAGAGTGAGAGCGATAACACCAAATTTAACACACCTGCTCCCCATTCAAACCTGAGACCTTGTAACACTAATGAGTCACATGACGCTGGGGAGGGAAAATGGCTAATTGTGCCCAATTTGGACATTTTCACTTAGGGGTGTACTCACTTTTGTTGCCAGCGGTTTAGACATTAATGGCTGTGTGTTGAGTTATTTTGAGAGGACAGCAAATTTACACTGTTATACAAGCTGTACACTCACTACTTTACATTGTAGCAAAGTGTAATTTCTTCAGTGTTGTCACATGAAAAGATATAATAAAATATTTACAAAAATGTGAGGGGTGTACTCACTTTTCTGAGATACTGTGTATATATATATATATATATATATATATATATATATATATATATATATATATATATATATATACAGTGGCTTGCGAAAGTATTCGGCCCCCTTGAACTTTTCAACCTTTTGCCACATTTCAGGCTTCAAACATAAAGATATAAAATTTTAATTTTTTGTGAAGAATCACCAACAAGTGGGACACAATTGTGAAGTGGAACGAAATCTATTGGATATTTTAAACTTTTTTAGCAATTAAAAAACTGAAAAGTGGTGCGTGCAAAATTATTCGGCCCCTTTACTTTCAGTGCAGCAAACTCACTCCAGAAGTTCAGCGAGGATCTCTGAATGATCCAATGTTGTCCTAAATGACTACTGGTGATAAACAGAATCCACCTGTGTGTAATCAAGTCTCTGTATAAATGCACCTGCTCTGTGATAGTCTCAGGGTTCTGTTGAAAGCGCAGAGAGCATCATGAAGACCAAGGAACACACCAGGCAGGTCTGTAATACTGTTGTGGAGAAGTTTAAAGCCAGATTTGGATACAAAAAGATTTCCCAAGCTTTAAACATCCCAAGGAGCACTGTGCAAGCGATCATTTTGAAATGGAAGGAGTATCAGACCACTGCAAATCCACCAAGACCTGGCTGTCCCTCTAAACTTTCAGCTCAGACAAGGAGAAGACTGATCAGAGATGCAGCCAAGAGGCCCATGATCACTCTGGATGAACTGCAGAGAACTACAGCTGAGGTGGGAGAGTCTGTCCATAGGACAACAATCAGTCGTACACTGCACAAATCTGGCCTTTATGGAAGAGTGGCAAGAAGAAAGCCATTTCTCAAAGTTATCCATAAAAAGTCTCGTCTAAAGTTTGCCACAAGCCACCTGGGAGACACACCAAACATGTGGAAGAAGGTGCTCTGGTCCGATGAAACCAAAATCAAACTTTTTGGCCACAATGCAAAACGATATGTTTGGCGTAAAAGCAACACAGCTCATCACACTCAACACACCCTCCCCACTGTCAAACATGGTGGTGGCAGCATCATGGTTTGGGCCTGCTTTTCTTCAGCAGGGACAGGGAAGATGGTTAAAATTGAGGTGAAGATGGATGCAGCCAAATACAGGACCATTCTGGATGAAAACCTGTTGGAGTCTGCAAAAGACCTGAAACTGGGACGGAGATTTATCTTCCAACAAGACAATGATCCCAAACATACAGCAAAATCTACAAAGGAATGGTTCACAAATAAACGTATCCAGGTGTTAGAATGGCCAAGTCAAAGTCCAGACCTGAATCCAATCGAGAATCTGTGGAAAGAGCTGAAAACTGCTGTTCACAAACGCTCTCCATCCAACCTCACTGAGCTCAAGCTGTTTTGCAAGGAAAAATGGGCAAGAATTTCAGTCTCTCGATGTGCAAAACTGATAGAGACATACCCCAAGCGACTTGCAGCTGTAATCGCAGCAAAAGGTGGCTCTACAAAGTATTAACGCAAGGGGGCCGAATAATTTTGCACGCCCCACTTTTAATTTTTTTATTAGTTAAAAAAGTTTCAAAAATCCAAAAGATTTCGTTCCACTTTACAATTGTGTCCCACTTGTTGGTGATCCTTCACAAAAAATAAAAATTTTATATCTTTATGTTTGAAGCCTGAAACGTGGCAAAAGGTTGAAAAGTTCAAGGGGGCCGAATACTTTCGCAAGCCACTATATATATATATATATATATATATATATATATATATATATATATATTAAAATATATATATATATATATATATATATATATATATATATATATATATATATATAAAATATAAATAATATATATAATATATAAGGCTGTGATACCACACATGTGGTATCGCCATACTCAGGAGGAGTAGCAGTAGCGTCATGTGTGGTATACACATGCCATGTGAGAGAAATAACCTATTACAATGACAATTTTGTAGGAAAAAATAAATCTTCATTTTTCCAAGAATTGTGGGAAAAAATAACAACATCAAAAACCTCCCCATGCATCTTACTAAATACCTTGGAATGTCTACGTTCAAAAAAGGGGACATTTGGGGGGTATTTGTACTTGCCTGGCTTGTTCGGGTTGCAAGAAATGAGATAGGCCATCAGTACATCGGGTGTGATCAATTTTTCATGATTTGCACCACAGCTTGTAGACTCTCTAACTTTCACAAAGACCAAATAATATCCAGTAATTTGGGTTATTTTTACCAAAGATATGTAGCAGTATAAATAAATTGTGGCCAAAATTTATGAAGAAAAATCAATAATTTGCAAAATTTTATCACAGAAACTAAGAAAAATGCGTTTTTTTTTCAAAATTTTTGGACCCAGAGGTGATCAAATACCACCAAAAGAAAGCTCTATTTGTATGAAAAAAAAAAGGACACAAATTAATTTGGGTACAGTATTACATGACTGAGTAATTGTCATTCAAAGTGTGAGAGCACTGAAAGCTGAAAATTGGTCTGGGCAGGCGGGGGGTTTAAGTGCCCTGTAGGCAAGTGGTTAAAGTCCGATATGAATTTTGTTTTGTTTCCTAGCCTTGATGAAGGACAAAAACGTTTTGGGAGCAAGGACTCCAACTCCAGGCTCTCCAAGATAAGGTGCAAGCGGACTATCACGGTACAAATACAGAGGGATGAACAGCAAAGATACAAAACGTGTATAAAACCAAGATTTATTTATACAAAAATAAGTATAAAAAAACATATAAAGATACAAACTATATAAAGATGTGCACAGATAATAGGGAATATCGACTTGTTTCACAGGGAGCCCGCTTCATCGGGAAATGTATCTGTGAATAAAATACAGTACAATCAAATATACATATATTTTTTCAATAGAAAAATGTGGGAAGTAATACCAGGATATGATGGGAAGAAAAGAGGGGGAGATGAAATAAGGGTGAATGAATGTAAGGGGTTGCTTACCCATGCTGATGTGCAAACAGAGTTAAGGCCAGTCCCGGCAAGGTCTCCCACGGCGACTGGGGAAGACACAAATACGGTCGCGGAGGAGCAAGAATCTAAATGAATGATGAAAGGGTATACATGAATAATGCAGATATGTTGTGTATCTATGGGCCAGGGGGTGGCAATAAGTGTGTAAAACACCAGGGACGGAAAGAACCAGAAGGGGTTTAAAGGAACCTGATGCTAGGAAACCCACTTTAGGAAAAAGGAAATGCACTCGGGGGGGACAGTGCAGAAAAAGGGGTGTGGATGGGTGAGAATGAAGAAAAAACAGAAAAACCTGGTTATAACTGGAGAGTAGCGAGAAGGATACATTAGGAGATACCAATACTGAGTGCATAAGGAGACCAAATTACAGGCGTGAAGAAAATTGTGGAGTAAAAGGAGAATGTGTGCACCAGATAGAGGGGCGAGTGAAATGACTAAGCACAGGCAGTGGTTAGTAAAGCCCAAAACACATACCAGAAGCTAGATGCATGCAGATGGTGAAAGTAAGAGCAAAGTCAATAGATACATATATCAAATAATATGATGTGAAGAAGCTCGGATGTAAAGTTCTATTCATAGACCAGCAACTAAATAATGAACTGGAACGGAACGATAAGTATATATTTAGGGTATAAACTATATGACTTTTAGATATCCATTGTCTAAAATTCCGGCTCAAAGTCTGGAAAATAAAAATATTAAATAAATAGGATCATCTAGCTTGTTCATCTGCATCTAAAGTTAGATAGATGCAGTGGGCAGATAGCACAAGGGAAGTGTAAGAGACTTACTGTAAATGCTGCTGGTCAGAAAACCATCCGAGTTCCACGCTGGCCTGTGAAGACTGCGGAAACACACCGCAGCTTAAGTGTCTTCCAACCCCCGACGTCACAACAGCGCCAAACGTGGGGTGAAGCGGCGTCGCAGGGTCAAGGGTCCCACAGGGAGCGCGCGCGACGAGGTTTCGGACAGAGCCAGGATGATGCCATGATCGTCCAGCTGGCGCGGTCAATTGGACACCATCCAGCAAAGCCAAAGCGATGCGCACGCACAACAAATCCAGGCGCGCGCATGCGGGATGGCTAGATTGGGTCCACATAGGACTCAATCTGAGATATGTGCAAGTGGTAAGTGGGGTCCCATCGAGGGGGGGAAGGAAAGGGGAGTTAGTGGAAGCGACGGCTAGATCCTTCCTCATGGAACAAGAGGATACATCTTGGCCTCTTAATGAATTCATCTTACAACTACTATCATTTATTCTCACACAAATCTTTTTCATTTTTGAAGACCAACATTACCTATTATTATTATTCAGGATTTATATAGCGCCGACAGTTTACGCAGCGCTTTACAACATTAGGGCAGACAGTACAAGTACAATACAATTCAATACAGGAGGAATCAGAGGGCCCTGCTCGTTAGAGCTTACAAACACAAGGCATGGCAATGGGCACGTCATGTGCCCCATCATATGCAAACTTGTTTCTCGGAGCCTGGGAGAGACACATCTTTTCGGATGACCGATTTGCAATTTTTTTAGAGTCGATTCTCTGTTGGTTCAGATTTATCGATGACTTATTTGTAAGTGGCCCACTAGACTGGCCCACTAGCCTTATTGAATCAGTTCGTTGAGGTTATCAATATTAACACCATGAACTTGTGTTTTACAGTCAGTTTAGACAACAAACAGATCCCTTTCCTTGATTTACTAATTATCAAGAATCCTGATGGGACACTGAGGACTGATTTATACCGCAAACCTACAGCCGGCAACACCTTGTTGCACGCCACTAGTGCTCATCCCCAATCCCTCGTGCGCAGCATCCCATATGCTCAGTATCTGCAACTACGTCATAACTGCGCACGGGATGAAGACTTTTATACAAAATCAGCCCTTTTACGTGAAAGGCTTCTCCTGAGGGGCTATTCACTGACCAACCTTAGGAAGGCCTTCAATAAGGCATGTGGCCGTACCAGAACCTCCCTACTTTATCCTACTGTATGTAATTCCAATACTAATACAGTCAAAATTATTACCCAGTATTCAGCACACCATGAACAATTTAGACAAATCATCTCAAAACACTGGCATCTCCTCACTGACCATCATATATTGAAACATCACATACGAGAGACACCTGAACTGGTCTTTCGGAGAGCCAAATCTCTTAGAGACCATTTAACCAGTAGTCACTACAAACCGGATACCAGTGGCCCTTTCCAACTTTCTGGCACCTCTCCTTGTGGTCAGTGCTCTCTTTGTCCCTGGATACTTTCTTGTTCGTCTATAAGGCTTCCTAACAGTGAAATGTTTACCCCCCATTTTTCTGCCCAGTGTGGCACTACCGGTATTGTCTACCTTATGCTGTGTACCTTTAAAGTGTTTTACATGGGGAAGACAGTTAGGGAGTTTAGACAGAGAGTCAGTGATCACATTTACCATTCCACCAATGGCAAACTTATCACTGTAGGGCGCCATATTGGCCTATATCATAAATATAACCCCAAAGCCATTGCCCTGGAAGTGGTACCCCCCAATGTCAGAGGAGGTGACCGCGATAAAATTCTGCTACAAAAAGAAGCCCCGTGGATAGAAAGGCTTAATGCCACCATTCCACCAGGTTTGAATGAGGTCAACTCATTCAAACCTTTCCTCAACCCATGATCACCGACTGCCTGTTCCTTATTGTTTCTTCCCCTTTTCTCCCCCCCCCCTTTTTTCCTTATTTTCTTTGTCATATTGCAATTGTATTTTATAAGGGCTCCCTGTAGAATATGTATTCCTGCATTCATGTTCATGTTACCCATAGGCTTCTGAATGGAGTTAATCACCTCCTATTTATCATATCATTTGTATATGCCATCACCATTTATATATTTCTTTTGTTGAACCTGTCCCTTCCTTGACATCTATACATTGTATTGTAATTCTTATGTTTTAATAATACTATGCACAGCTTTGTATTCATGATTTATAAATTCATATTTAGGGCTTCTGTCCCATTCTGTGGGTGTGCTCTCAGATTATCGTGGCCTTTTCCCAGCGTTTGTCTCTTTCGCGGCGACTGGTAGGCTCCCTGGTGGTTTTGTGGGTTCCACTAACTCCCCTTTCCTTTCCCCCCTCGATGGGACCCCACTTACCACTTGCACATATCTCAGATTGAGTCCTATGTGGACCCAATCTAGCCATTGCGCATGTGCGCCCCTGGATTTGTTGTGCGCGCATCGCTTTGGCTTTGCTGGATGGTGTCCAATTGACCGCTCCAGCTGCGCGGTCATGGCATCGTTCTGGCTCCCTCCGAGATGTTGTGCGCAGGCGCGCACGCGACCTCATCGCCCGAGCTCCCTGTGGGCCCCTTGACCCCGCGACGCCACTTCACCCCATGTTTGGTGCTGTTGTGACGTCGGGGGTTGGAAGACACTTAAGCTGCGGTGTGTTTCCACAGTCTTCACAGGCCAGCATGGAACTCTTATGGTTCTCTGACCAGCAGCATTTACAGTAAGTCTCTTACACTTCCCTTGTGCTATCTGCCCACTGCATCTATCTAATGCAGATGGACGAGCTAGATGATCCTATTTATTTAATATTTTTATTTTCCAGACTTTGAGACGTAATTTTAGACAACGGATATCTAAAAGTCATATAGTTTATACCCTAAGTATATACTTATCATTCCGTTCCAGTTCATTATTTAGTTGCTGGTCTATGAATAGAACTTTACATCCGAGCTTCTTCACATCATATTATTTGATATAGGTATCTATTGACTTTGCTCTTACTTTCACCATCTGCATGCATCTAGCTTCTGGTATATGTTTTGGGCTTCACTAACCACTGCCTGTGCTTAGTCATTTCACTCGCCCCTCTATCTGGTGCACACATTCTCCTTTTACTCCACAATCTTCTTCACGCATGTAATTTGGTCTCCTTATGCACTCAGTATTGGTATCTCCTAATGTATCCTTCTCGTTACTCTTCAGTTATAACAAGGTTTTTCTGGTTTTTCTTTATTCTCACCCATCCACACCCCTTTTTCTGCACTGTCCACCCCCCCCACCCCCCCGAGTGCATTTCCTTTTTCCTAAAGTGGGTTTCCTACCATCAGGTTCCTTTAAACCCCTTCTGGTTCTTTCCATCCCTGGTGTTTTACACACTTATTGCCACCCCCTGGCCCATAGATACACAACATATCTGCATTATTCATGTATACCCTTTCATCATTCATTTAGATTCTTGCTCCTCCGCGGCCGTATTTGTGTCTTCCCCAGTCGACGAGGGAGACCTTGCCGGGACTGGCCTTAACTCTGTTTGCACATCAGCATGGGTAAGCAGCCCCTTACATTCGTTCACCCTTATTTCATCTCCCCCTCTTTTCTTCCCATCATATCCTGGTATTACTTCCCACATTTTTCTATTGAAAAAATATATGTATATTTGATTGTACTGTATTTTATTCACAGATACATTTGCTGATGAAGCGGGCTCCCCGCGAAACTAGTCGATATTCCATGTTATCTGTGCACATCTTTATATAGTTTGTATCTTTATATGTTTTTTTATACTTATTTTTGTATAAATAAATCTTGGTTTTATATACATGTTTTGTATCTTTGCTGTTCATCCCTCTGTATTTGTACCGTGATAGTCCACTTGCACCTTATCTTGGAGAGCCTGGAGTTGGGGTCCTTGCTCCCAAAACATTTTGTCCTAAATTAATTCAGATGAAGGTACACCCCTATATAATTTATTCTGATGTGTGAGGCCAACTAATTCTTTCCATCTAGCCTTGATGAAGGGGGATTTTTGAGCTTGCAAAACATGTTGGCTATCTACTTGTATATCTTGTGTAGCCTGGTCCACAACCCTGGCAGTGGAGGAGCGGTTGTCAGCTTACATTGTCTCTGTTAGACCCCTTTCACACCGAGGGCGTTTTGCAGGCGCTATAGGGTTAGAAATAGTGCCTGCAATCCGCCCTCAAACAGCTACAGCATTGTCTTCAGTGTGAAAGCCCGAGGGCTTTCACACCACTGCGCTGGCAGGATGTCAGGAAAAGTCCTGCCAGCAGCTTCTTTGGAGCGGTGAAGGAGCGGTGTGTTTACCGCTCCTCCACCGCTGCTCCTCATTGAAATCAATGGGGCAGCGCTGGAATACCGTCGGCAAAACGCCGCTATTGCGGCGCATTGCGGGCGGTTTTAACCCTTTCTCGGCTGCTAGTGGGGGGTAAAAGCGCCCCGCTAGCGGCCAAAATGCGTCGCAAATCCAACGGTAAAACGCCGCTATAAATAGCGGCGTTTTACCGCCGATGCTATAGGCGGCTCGGTGTGAAAGGGGTCTTATACTCCTCTCCCCCATCCCTTGCTGCAACTGACAGAGGAGCAGAACATTGTCACTACAGGTCTGTGAGCAGCCTGGTTAAGCCCTGCCAACCACCTGGGGAACACAGAGGATGAGAATATGGTCTGTTGTGCTTCCTGGGAATGACAAAAAGCCTGCTGGGAGGAACTGGGGCTGATAGGAGATGTAGTCTCTACACTGTGACAGCCCTGTGGACAGCAGGGGTAACAGAAAAGGAGGAACTACACTTGTTCAGTAAACCATTTACTGGACATATTCAAATGTTGTAGCACTATTTTTATTATTTGTAGGCACTACAGGGGGAAAGGAAGTGTCACTCTTTAGTTTAAAGGGTGCTATCATTAGAAAAAAAAACTTCTACTTATCATAGTTTTTGTAACTACCCTCTTATGAATTGCCAGTTATGTTGGTATCAGTGGATTATAAATTACCCACATACAGTAATGTTCCTGTGTAAACCATGTAACCACATGTCTTCTAACCTTTCTAGTGTTTCATGGCTCTCTGTCACTTAACATACCTGTACACAAATTGAACAGTTAGTGAAAAAGTGTTTTATATGATTTAGGATTTGTATTTTCTGGGAAAGCAAAGGCAATCTGGGCCTTTGATGACTATATGAGAAAAGGTAGGAGGCAACCACAACCTTAAAATAAAGGGCAGCATGAAGAGATATCTCATGATATGAAGAGAATGAAAGATATTGAGAGTACAGTTATGGCTTGTGTTTTTAAGAGTTACAAACATATTTATTAGCCATGCTGCCTTTTTTAAAATTTTGTAGTCATTGAGTTTAGGAAACACCGTTGTAAAGTATTAACCCAAACATAGCTACTGTATGTACTTGGCTAATAGGTGAGTATATATGGGAAAGAACTAATTTTCATGTTGGCAAACCTATCAGAAGTAAGTCCCATGATTTTTTCTTAAAGCGGAACTTCACCCAAAAGGGGAAGTTCCGCTTTAAGTCCTCCTCTCCCCCTCCTCTCCCCCTCCTCTCCCATATTTGGCAGATCATTTTTTTTGGGGGGTAACTAGTTTTGATAGGTACCCGCTCCCACTTCTGCTCATTTTCCCTAGACAATCCAAACAGAAATCACCCCCCCTCGCCACAGTCTCCTGGGAAACCTCACAGGTCCCAGAAAGCTGTGGGAGCATTCACAAAGTATAGCACAGCTCGGACATGTGCAGTGGACAGCTGGCTGTGAAGTCAAAAGCAGCATAGCTGGCTGCCCACAGTTACTATTCCAGTGTCAGGAAACCGAAGGCAAGTGAAGAACTAGCGCAGGTGAGGATGGCGCTGGATCCCTGGACAGGTTTATTAAAAGTCAGCAGCTACAGTATTTGTAGCTGCTGACATAAATATTTTTTCAAAGTGAACAACTTTTTTAAGATACAGAAATTCTTGGATAATTGTGTAGCGCAACCCCTGCAGATGCCGCTTGGTAATTTGAGTTCTTTGTTCTGAGCTTTGAGTTCAATAACAACCTCAGCCCCTCTGACACACCTGGTTAAATGAAAGTTAAGCAAGCACTTACAAAAACACAAGTATAGATACCTTTAACTCATCAGGAAATAGACACAAGACCGTTTAATGGTAAATTAATTCAATGTATTGCTATAGGTTAGAATAAATGGTGGTTTGAGCATATGGTCTGCTATAAAGTATAATCATTATGCAAAGGTAACTTAGAATAGATTTCTGTACTACTAAACTGGGATTAACTCATGGATCAGCACAGTCAGCAATAAACAGCCCATGTAAGCATAAACTGCAATGTGAATAGAAAAAGGGAGGACCCCCACCTTGCCAACATCATAATGCTAGAAAAAAGAATTGAGAGAGTAGCCTAGACTCTCTCACAAAAGGGCAGACTTTGTGAGCACAACATGAGGCAATATGTCTATAAAAAATATATTATTTATTACAAAACTGGTTAAAACCACACACATAATAAAATCATAACACCAACCCTCTACTAAACAGTAAGTCAACAGATACCCAATTACAGACATGGAGGCATGGATCCTTTCATATGAAATATAGGAAGTCCATCGATATACAAAAAAAAGTGTAGATGATTATCAAAGGGTCAGGTCTAGAGCTCCTCCATGCATGCTTGTCAGGAGCTCTGGACCTGACCCTTTGATAATCATCTACACTTTTTCTGTATATTGATGGACTTCCTATATTTCATATGAAAGGATCCATGCCTCCATGTCTGTAATTGGGTATCTGTTGACCTACTGTTTAGTAGAGGGTGTTGTTATGATTTTATTATGTGTGTGGTTTTGTAATAAAGAATATATTTTTTATAGAAGTACTGCCTCATGTTGTGCCCACAAAGTCCGCCCTTTTTTGAGAGAGTCTAGGCTACTCTCTCAATCCTTTTATCTGCAATGTGAATAATAATACTATAACTAGTCTAGAGTGCACTCTAGGATAATGGAAATGATATGGTGCAATGTCTCCTAAGAGATACATCTTAGCATAAGCAATAGGTAAAGGTCTTTTTGTAGCAGCTGTAGAGGGACAGTCTTTAGTCCTAACTCTTCAGCCAACTAGTGGTGAGGCCCAGTTGTACCATTGATGCACTTGAGAATAGTCCCAGTCAAGCCTGCAGGCAGCAATAAGGCTACTGGACAGCTGTATCGGCAGTTCCTAAAGGGCTCAGCGTCTCTCTCTAGCAGCAAATAGTAAAACCCACAGCAGCAGCTCACCAGTCCCAGTGATATTGCAGCTCACCATCCAGTCACACACACGATTAGTCCACTCTGTGCTCTGCACTCAGGTGACTCTGGCTGTTGGCACTCCCAAACTCAGCACTCGGGATCCTGCTCAGGCAGCCGATATGCAGCAGTGATGGTGCACACTGGACAGAGATGTGCACTCTCCAGTCTCCCTCGTGGCAAGAGGAATCCTACTGTTTCCTACTGTATACAGTCGAGGAAATCCAGAACTTTCCCCTCCTTCTGGCAATCTCCCTCTGAAAAAAAAGCTCTTGATTACAGTACAGTCTCTCTTCTCTGGACTACAGTTCCTACAGTGCAGTGCTGCCTGACTGTTAACCAGTTCAGCACAGCAGGGCAGAAGCTACATAGAACAGCTTCAGCCAGTGTTTCTCTCACTCTCCAGTCCACAAGCACCTGGCTACAATTAATTTTCTCATACATTGTAATTTTAAGGAATAATTTCATACTTTAAACCTACAGCTTTCATTGAAATAATCCTGATAATCCTGCCTGCCATGAAGGTTTTTGCTCAAGCACTTCCTGTTATAAATTGACTGCTTAAGGTGGTTATCAATTATGCAATTATGGTCCATTGTTGTCACCTTCAGGACACATACACTGATAAATGCCATACAGCCATTTCTGGAGTAAAGTATTATATTTATTTTATTTTTATGAATCAAATACTTTTTTTATTTAAAAACAATTTCTACAATTTACAACAAAACTACTACATACAAAACAAGCCCACTAAACATATAATATTATAAAAAATAGATCATGCACCTTACTAATTATACAATCCGTGTTACTTAAGACCTTATACCATAGCATTAATAGTTACATTCTTCATATATAAGATTAGTAACAACATAAGATAAAACAATATATTCAATTTAGCAACTACACCTTAGAGGCTCATATGTACAGTTATCTCATACCAAGTATCTCTACACTACTAAGAAATTGTATTTCTTTCATGGTAATTTTTTATCATACGCAGTGCTTTAACAAGCTAAATGCCATTCAGTTTGGATTTCCATCATCTTAAAGTTTAGGGGTTAAAGTCTATTTAATCCCATTATAACCTGATGGTGTATATGCAAAGATAACTATATAAACAATTGTTTATAGATCGCTTTATAATAATTATGTAAAATACCTTTTTTTCAGCATTTACACGCCATGGTCATGTGATTCTTTCCTAAATGTACATAATATAGCTGGGTAGAGTGGCGTAAATATAGGGGTCGCAGAAGTCGCAACTGCGACCCGGCCCCATGCTGCAGGAGGCCCATGCGGCACTCCTGTCACATTTCTCTACACTTGGATAGGACGGGCGGCATAGAGAAGAAGCAATCCCCACCATTTAGAGTTTAGAGGCATTTTTAGAACGCAAAAAAATGCGTTCAGAAGAATTAAAGGCATTTTAAGCATTAGACGCGGCTAAACGCCATAACTCGCATTTAGCCGTGTTTAGTTTACAGGCGTTTTTCATTTTTTGGCAATTTTTTTTTTAAAACCCTTCTAAATGCAAGTGCAGCTAAAGGCGGCATGTAAACGCAGCAAAATGGACGTTTTAAACGTTGGTTACTATCTGCCAAGTTAAATCATTCAGGAGAGGTTGTAAAAACATCCCATGTTCATGAAGCCTAACACAACCGAGCAGGAGGATAGGCTGTACTCCTTATCTCTAGAACCAATTCTCCTGTGGCTACATTGTACCCCTACCCATTCACTTAAAAAAAAAAAAGTGTCAAAAATAAAATGCAGCATACAGGTTTTTAAAGTAATTTATTAAGGCAGCTCCAGCATCGCTTCCGATTTCTTCTTCCTTCTCTCGCTCTTTTGCCTCCTCTTCTGCCTCTGCTGGTTATTCTCCCCTCTCTGGGTCCTCTCCGCTGATGTCTTCTAGCCCTCTCTGGTTCTTCTCCCTGTGTCCGCTGTCTTCTGCCTCTGCCGGGTCTTCTCCATTGTCTTCTTGCTCTTTTGCCGGGTCTTCTCCACTGTCTTCTCCCTCTGTTCTTCTTCCAATGTTGTGTCAGAAACCATGAATCAGACCAAGACAGAAGTAGAGTTAAATCACACTTGTTTAATAATAATAGTAAATAGAACAAACATAGTCAAAACATAGCGAATAATATAAAATTTAAACTCGCGCTGAATCAGGAAAAAACAGTGAAAGAGAAAACTAAAGCAGCTGCCACACACAAAGTGCTACTCACTAGAAATGTAAAATTGTGAAACTGTGGCGCTCGCAAATGTTATTAAACATGTGTAACCATGTGTAGATGAGTGCAGATGTGAATATACAAAGCAAAAAACATGTAAATAAAGTCCAAATAAATGTGCTGAATGTTCTGATCCGCAATGGGCAAAAACTTTTGAAGTGCAATGGACTTTTCCAGGACTTTTCAGGTGCAGGACTTTTCAGGTGCAGAAACGCCACCCCCTCATGTGTCCCCACTCACCAAATGTCGATGACCCCCAGCTTTGCAGTCTGGGGGTCACTTCAGTCTTATGCGATGGTATCCAGAGAAGCTCAGGAATGGTGTTGTGCACATCAGATCAAAGGATATCTTGTTGGAATTTCTCAGCAGAATCACCAGGCACCAAAAAAGGATAAAAAAATGGAACTAATACTGAAAAGTATTAGTTCCAAAAGGGATTTATTCCATATACAAATGGGTACAAACAAAATAGTTGATAAAAACAGGCATGTAAAGGAATTAGAGATGGATCCGGACGCTGCTCGCGGCGTGCGTTCCAGAAACCAGGAAGTGCGTTCCAAGGAGCAGGAAATGATGTCAGTATGGTCCCCACTCCTTTTCCTGACCTGCCGGGATGTGTGCTTGGATAAGGGTCTGGTATGGTTTTTGAGGGGAGACCCTACACCATTTTTCCTTGTCAAAAGAAGTTTATTGAGTATACAATGTTATAAAGATACATAAAGTAAGTTTACAAGGATCTATAAAGTAAGCTCATTGTTTTACAGTAGGGTTTATATAGGTAAATATCATGAAATTTCAAATATTAAACATTGGGTTCACGTAAACCTAAATTAAAGATATATATCATTTCCTTAGTTACTTTTGTAGGTATTTAAATGATTTATACCTACTATACTTATTGTTTACAAGTAGAGTGTATATAGGTCAAATAAATTCTGATAATGAGCTTTAATCGTAAGGTGGAGAAAAGGAAAGAGAAAGAAGAAAAAGGGTTGAAAGGTAGAGGTATGGTCCACAAGGTTGTCCCGCTCATCAGTTTATTATTCTTTTTAGTTCTCTTTGAAGCCTTAGAATGGGTGTCTCTGTAAGTCATTTAATCTGTTACCATGGCAACAGGACAGAGTCATTGAAGTTTGACAGGAACTGTTGTTTTATCCAAGGATGCCAAAGTTTTTCAAATTTTGGAATTTGATTTTGATCGATGGCTACCATCTTAGCATGGGACATTGTATTATTCATTCTGTGAATTGTTTCTGCTAGTACCAATGTAGGAGATTTCCATGCCTTGGCCACTGTTTGTTTTGCAGCCGTTATTAGTTGGATCATAAGTTTGAATTGAGAGAGTGTTAACCATTCCGGTTTTAGATTAAGTAAAGTTAAATATGGATCTGGTTGTATTATTTTTTTAAATATTTTAGATGCAATCACGAAGACTTCCTTCCAGAAGGTTTGGATTACTGGGCACGTCCACCATATGTGTAAATATGTGCCTATTTCTGGGCATCCTCGAAAACAAAGAGCTGAGGTATTAGGTGAATATTTTGCCACTCTAGCGGGTACAAGGTACCAGCGAGTTAGGACTTTATAATTTGTCTCCAGTGCTAAGATGTTGAGTGAAGATGACTTAGATGTGAGCCATATGTTAGACCAGTCCGTGTCTTCTAAAGTTCGTCCCAGGTCCTCCTCCCACCTCTGAACGTAAGAGGGTCTATTAAGATTTGCTACTCCATATAATTGATTATAAAGTGATGAAATTGTACCTTTAGCAAATGGATCTTTTGTACAGATTGATTCAAAAATGGATAATTGGGATAATGGTGTATCCCCCTTTAGGAATGGTGTATAGAAATTTTTGATTTGGAGATATCTAAATATCTCAGAGTTTGGTAGATCATATTTTTCTCTAAGCGATGGGAATGAAAGGAATGATTTAGATGCTATGAAGTCATTTAGTGTCTGAATGCCTGATGTTGTCCAAGCTTTAAAAGAATTTGGGTAGATCCATGCCGGATAAAAGGCCGGATTTCTGATAAAAGAAAGGAGAGGATTGTGTGGAGATTGTAACTGATATTTGGTTTTTAGTTTATCCCAGAGAGATAAGAAGTGTTTAGTTATGGGATTATGAATTTTAAAGCGGTCTTTAGGATCAAGCCATAATAAATTTGATATTAATAGAGGGTCATTTTCTGAAGCCTCTATAAATACCCATAATGGGATTTCCTGTTTTTCATGGTATTTGGACAGACTGGCCAAATGTGCTGCTCTGTAGTAGTTAGTAAAATTAGGGTATCCCAGGCCTCCTTTATTTTTGGGAAGATGTAGTGTGTGTATAGGTATACGTGGTTTAGAAGAGCCCCATATAAACGAAGTTGCTCTTTTTTGTACTATTCTCAAAAAATAGGAAGGAATTGGAATAGGGAGGACTCTGAATAGATAAAGCAATTTGGGTAGAATAGTCATTTTGATTGCATTAATCTTCCCCATCCAGGATAAAGGAAGTTGCGACCATTGTTTTATTAGATTTGTGATCTGTCTTAATACAGGAGGATAATTGGTTGAGAATAAGTCAGAATGAGAGGCTGTTAAATGAATTCCAAGATATGGGATTGATTTTTCTGCCCATGTGAATGGGAGTGCAGCCCTAGCCGGGATCAATTCCATGTTTGTGAGTGAAATATTAAGCACTAGGCATTTCTTAGGATTAATCATAAGGCCGGATAGGGCTGCAAATCCATCAAGAGCTGGTATTAAGTTAGGACCAGAGACTTGTGGTGATGATAGAAAAAGTAATATATCGTCTGCAAATATACATAATTTGTGTGTAATACCTCCTACTTCAATGCCAGTTATAGTTTGGTTTGTTCTGATATATTGGGCCATGGGTTCGAGTATAAGGGCAAATAATAAGGGAGATAATGGGCAACCCTGTCGGGTACCTCTTTCGATATTAAAGGCTTCAGATTTGTATCCAGCATATTTTATATAGGCTTTGGGTTTATTATATAATGCTTTGATCCATGTTAAAAAGTGGGGTCCAAAACCCCATTTTTGTAATGAATATTGCATATATTGCCAGGATACTGTGTCAAATGCCCTCTTAATATCGAGAGATAGAAAACATAAAGGGATTTTCCGTTTTTTAGCAATATGTGCCAATAACACTGCCCTGCGTATATTATCGCCTGCCTGTCTATTTGGCATGAAGCCTACTTGATCTCTATGTATTAATTTTCCTATAATGCTATTGAGGCGTTTTGCTATTATTTTTGCTAATAATTTAATATCGAGGTTTAACAGAGAGATAGGCCGATAATTCACACAGGAAGTATCATCAGAAAGGGGTTTTGGGATCATACAAACAATTGCCATTAGTGTTTCTTGCCGAAAAGAATGTCCATCTAGAAGTTTGTTAAAAGTTTCAGTGAGAATGGGAGAGAGTATTTCTGAGAATGTTTTATAGTATAAAGCCGAGTAGCCGTCTGGGCCTGGTCTTTTGTTAAGTTTTAGGTCTTTTATGGCGTTAGCAACTTCATCTATAGTTATAGGCTCATCCAAACTGCTTTTTTGATTCTGAGATAACTCAGGTAAGGTTATTTTTGAGAAGAAGGATTCAGCCTCTGTAGGATTAAATTCATTGTTTGTCTTGTATAAAGTTGCGAGATTTGAGTGAAATTTATGGACTATTTTAACTGGATTACAAGTGTAAACATTTTTTGATAATTTCAAACGTATTGGTTTGAAAGATTTGTTAGTTGAATTTAATGCCCGAGCCAAATATGTACCTGGTTTGTTTGTATTCATGTAGAAATTGTGTTTGGAGCGTTTGAGGGATTTATCAACTGACTCAGTGAGAAATAGATCGTATTCCAATCTAGATTTTTCCAGATGAGATTTTGTACTCTGAGATGGATTGTCTTGAAATGATATGTAGGCTGCATTAAAATTGAGTTCTAGTTTTTTTGCTAGATTTTTGCGTTCCCGTTTAAATAGTGCCATTTGTCTTTGTATTGTACCACGCAAGACAGGCTTATGAGCTTCCCACAGTGTTATTGGGGAGATGTCTGTTGTATTATTAATTGATATGTATTCCTTTAAAGCTTGTTCAATGGCCATCTGATGTAGTGGGTGTTTGAGCATTATGTCCGGTAAGTACCACGTTGGGTCATGCGCTTTTGGTATGGCTGAGGCTATAGTAGTGTATACTGCATTATGATCAGACCACGGAATCGGAATTATATCTGATGCAATAATTTCTGGTATCATTCCTATTGTTAGAAAAATATGATCTATTCTGGTGAAGGTTTGATGAGGGTGCGAGAAATAAGTGAATTTCTTTTTCATTGGGTTACTTTCTCTCCATGAATCTACCAGATTGTATTTGGAAAGAAGTTGAGAAAAAGGTAATCTAGAGGTTATTTTGGATGGTGTAAAAGGTGATTTATCTAGAAATGGGAGGAGGACCTGGTTCGAATCCCCACACATTATCACTGTTCCTATTTTGTGTGTATTAATCACTTGTAATATATGTGAGAGGAATGGTGTAGGTTGTTTGTTAGGAGCGTAGTAGGAAATCACCGTGATTGCTGTATCCATTATATAACCCATGAGTATCAGGTATCTACCTTCTGGGTCTTTAATTTCTGATGATAAGGTGAATGGTGTGGATCGGTGAAATGCAATTAGAGTTCCCCTTTGCTTGGTACAGGCAGAAGCCGTGTAAATTTGTTGATAAAAAGGAGAAATATATTTTGGAGTAGAATCTTTGGTGAAGTGTGTTTCTTGGAGGCATACTATGTGAGCCTTCTTGTTATGGAAAGTACGGAAGGCTTTGGTCCTTTTTTGAGGGACATTTATTCCCTGAACATTCAGGGAAAGTATATTCAGTGGTGCCATGGCAATAGATCAAATAGTTTTGACTTACTTTTTGTTATGCAGAGCTGACTGCGCAGATCAACCTGTGTGGACTGAAGAGATGAATAGATAGAAAAGAAACCAGTGAATTCTGGAGTAAAGAGTAAACAAAAAACATATGAGATTAGATGATACATTGTATAAATTATTTTTTGCAAGTATTCACAATTTACCCGTGAAAGAGAATAAATATCTCTCTCAGGGGAATAAGTGCCTTCGTCACACTCCCACATAATATGGTTGGGAGAATGAGGAGGGCTAATGGGGGTACACGGATCTTCCGCTTACAGGAGAGAAGTGCTATGTCAAAAGACATCAAAATGATGTTTCATTAGTTGGAGTGCAGAATATAGTTTTTGTTGAAATTATTTATTCCAGGGTGGTTGTATATGGTTAGTCTTGCCCTAGGCTAAATAATTCAGTTAGAAAGGTACTGTTAATAACTTTGGTATTGATGAAGATAGTTTGAATTATTTTGGGATTTTAACCCTTTTAGAGTAAACAATTACATATTTTATTCATATGTAACTGTTTAGATATGTTAATTCATAAAATTGAGGTTGTATTGCTTCAGATTAGAATAAACAAAAACATAATTCTAGGAACTAGTTAGGTAATAATATATTTGTTTTAAGAAAAGAAAGAAAAAAAAAAAAAAAAAAAAAAAAAGCTTCCATTACTTCTGGATTATTGAACATATTTGTCCTAAAAAGTAATAAATCTATTGTTATTACCTGATAATATATAACTGAACAAGAATTTACTTATTTCACTTATATATTCTAAGGCTATATGAATCAGAAGTAATAAGAAATATAACTGGAATGTAACATGATCCCACACAGTGTGTGACTATCAGAATGCAGTTACATTCAGTTATAAATATAGGTTTTTTATAGAGAACCATCTCTTAGTATAATAAATGAAGAGATATCAGGAATTAGGATGTCAGTCCATTGAATCTTCTTGGTCCATGGATGATGTGGCATAACGGCCTCTTTTGTGAGAATGATGATTCCCATTTTGTTCTGGAATTTTCTGGGTGCTGTCTGAAGGTGAAGATGATGCCATTCTTCTGCTTGTGGGTTCTGTCAGATTTAATTTTAAAAGGGTTTGTTGTAGTTCATCTGCTGATCTGCTTCTGTAAATTGTACCTTGGTAGTTAAATCTGACTGAAAAGGGGAAGCCCCATTGATACATAATGTTGTGGCGTTGCAGTTCCATTAGTTGGGGTTTCATGGATCGTCTTTTAGTAATAGTAAGTTGGGATAGGTCAGCAAAAATTTGATAATTGTGCCCTTGAAAATTAAGTTCCTTTTTTTCTCTTGCAGCAATTAGTATTTGTTCTTTCGTTCTGTAATAATGAAATTTTGTGATTATATCACGTGGGGGTCCATCTTTCTTTTTGGCTGTGAGGGCTCTGTGTACTCTGTCCAGTTCTAAACGTTCAATAGGGATATCTGGCTTTAGTTCTTGTAATAGAGCAGTAATAGTAGATTGCAGGTCTGTCACAGTTTCAGGTATTCCCCTTATGCGCAAGTTTGAACGTCTGGCTCTATTTTCGTAATCTTCAAGCTTAGTTTGAAGTATTAAATTCTCTTTTTTTAATTGTTCCAATTCTGTTATATTTTCTTGGGTTGTAATTTCAATTTCATCCATTTTTATTTCTAAGGCTGCGGTGCGGTTTCCCAGCTCTCTTATTTCTTTGGTTAGGCTGTTTGTTATTTGGTCTGAGGTTTGTTTTAAAGCCTTATGAAGCATCTTTTCAAATTGTAATAATATTACTGGGGATACTGAGGAGGCTTGTGGAGAAGTTTGTGAGAGGATTTGTTCTGTATCTGACTCAAATGGAGAGTCTTGCTGTGACATTTTCTGTCTGTGAGAGCGCCCTGATGCTGTATCTTGTGAGGTGACTGGAACTGCTTCAGCTGCAGTGAGTGCCTGTGAGCTCTTTGTGAGGTGATTTTTATTTCTGCCACGGTTTCCTCCCAGTACCATATTTCCTGCCCAAACTTTCACAGTTTGTTCCCTGGGGCAAAAAGGTTCAAATGGATACCTTTTGAGCCTGCAGGCTCCGTTTTGTCCTTCTCTTCTCTCCTCAGCGGTGTGGAGCTCTAACAATGCATGTCTGCTCCGCTAGGCTCCGCCTCCTGCCCCCCCCTACACCATTTTTCAGCATGGGGGTTCCCCTTAAAATCCATACCTTTGGTCTGGTATGGTCTTGGAGGGGGGAACCCATGCTGGTTTTTTTTTTTTTAATTTGGCGTGGAGTTTCCCCTAAAGATTTATACCAGACACAGTGCATGGTATTGTCGGGGATCAAAGTCGGATCCCCGTTCATTGAAGTCGAATGGATGTTGGACTTCAAGTCGCAGGGCAAAGTAGGATCCACAGTCATACGACTGTCGTGTCGTACCAGTGTGAACCCGGCCACAAACATATATATTATATGCAGTCCTTTGAAGTGGGTTTATTGGTGCTACCAGTCCAGAGGAGGTCAGCTGTGTAGCTGATTGAATTATCACTCTCCCTCATGGGAGCATCCATCCCACAGGTGCCAAAGTTGATAGGAATTTGGTTTCCAAATGCAAAGATCATCCATAAAAACAGCATTCAAGACTGCTGACATTTGTGCTGTATATATTTGTTGCATACAGACATATGCAGTGCGCTGTATATGCATATACAGCACATGGTACTTATCCAATATGTGCTGTGATTTGTTAAAACTCCTCTCTGGGTGAGACCTCGGATACCAGGAGCCATCGGGGCAGGTAGCTGAAAAGGGAAAGAAGGCTTGTTAATGGGGGCTTCCAGATTCCGATAAGTCCCCCCCCCGCCCATAGCCTCTTCCCAACAACCACCAGACAGGGTTGTTGGGAAGAAGCTGTAAGGTACCTGTGGTAGGTAGTGTCCGAAGTGGAACTTGTGTGCTGAGGATTCAGGCGAAAACTTAGTCAGGCAGGTCAGGTCGGCAACAGATCAGGCAAAGCAGTACACGATCGAAATCCAGAGAGTGGTCAGGCATGCAGAGGTCATACACGAGCTGGAGGTGAAGTACAAAATCAGCAGGCTAGAGAGTAGTCAAGAATTCAGGCAGAAGTTCATACACGGTAATTAGAGTCACAAAGCTATCAATACACCCAGGGAGTTAGTCCAAACAAACAGACACTGAGTAACAGGAAGTGCTGATATTTATGGGCTGCTTGATTGTACATTGTCCGCAGCTGGCAGCAGGTGAGACTAGTGAGTCCAAAGCAATGCATCAGGCTGGGAAAACATTGCAACAACTCCAGAGCTCCCCCTGTGTCACAACAGGTAAGGCTGCAGCTGTGGAACCAGGAATATTCCGGTTCAATGACACCCAGGTACATGACAGAAGCCCTTGTCCCCATCAACATGGGGGTAAGGAGCTTTGGGGGGCAGAGCCTCCCCGAAAGCACCCATCCCCCCCGTGTTGAGGACATGTGGCCTGGTATGGTTCAGGAGGGGGGGAGCACTTGCTCATCCCCTTCTTTTCCTGACCTGCCGGGCTGTATGCTCGGATAAAGGGTCTGGTATGGATTCTGGGGGGGGGGGGTACGCCATTTTTTTAAAATATTGGCGTAGGGGGGTCCCCTCTGAATCCATATTAGACCCGTAGAGCCTGGTATGGACCTTGCTTTTTTTTTTTTTACATTCAGCGGGGAACCCCACTGACAGCTGATGACTTATCGGTTGTTAATGACGCAGTGGCCGGCTTTCCGGCCCCCTCCTTAGCAACCAGCTATATACAGTGTTTTAAACAGAAAAATAAGAAACGCAAAACACTTGCGTTTCTGGTGCGATTCCATTTAAGTCTATTACATGCAAAAAACCCTTTCCAAAAACGCACCCTCCACAAAAACGCATAGATGTTAACATGTACCATAGGAAGCCATGTTAAATGGACTGTAGTGCGTTTCTGCAAACCGCACTAAAAAATGCATAGGTGTGAACCTAGGGAAATTGCTTATTTTAATGAAAGCTGCAGATTTTAAAGACTGAAAACAATTTTTGTAATTGCATTAATATGTTAAAGCTTATATGAAATGTTAGTGATAGGGTTTACATCAAAAACTGCAAGTTCCCATGTATGCAGATTAGAAGATTCAACTTTCTTGGCTGAATTCTCATTTGTACGTCACACTTTAGTAAGCCAGGCCTGCTTGGTTGAAGGAAGAGAATGACAACCCGGGAACAGGGCAGGTTTTAAAACTGGCGGCAGCAGCAGCAGCTCCCATATATTTATTAAAACATTTTCTTTAAATCCCTGCAAATTTATGTAAAATGACTGGCAGTTGTTCCACAGTTAAAATCTTCTGCTTTCATCAGTGGTTAATATTCTCCATGTCAACAAGCATTTCTTCAAAGCAAAAATTATTGATGAAACATTAAATGTAGTACAGATCCCAGATTGCTGATTTAAAGAACCATTACACAAAGAGGGTCATTTATGAACTTATATGAATGCAAAGAGCTTGTACAGTTCTCTAAGCACATGTGTCCAATGTGCGCATGCCCTGAAGCATAACTCCATTCCTTCTAGACTTTCATCTTTGCAGATGTTTTGTGCAATATTTTATAGGTTTTTAATCTGTGACACAAGCAGACATTCCAATGAAAGTATACGGTTTTAACATGGAATTACATGACATCTTATTTTTGGTTTCTATAACTTTTTCATTTTGTCTCTGTTTGCCTCCCACCGCCACCTTCCATTTCCCTTTTTCCCATTGGAGATGGAGCCCCAATATAAAATTGGGTGAATACTGCTACCTATTCACCAATGACGTACACCCTTGTGGTTCTTTGTATGCAATGAAATAGTACTAATGTTTGTGATACCATGCAGTAAACTGAAACAATTAAGATTGGTGCACAAATATTGGGCTCACAGTGTCAAAGTAACAAAATATCCCTGGGTTGGTGGTGTCAATGAAATGTAAAAATGTCCCTAAATTGGTGGTATCACTGGAAGGAAAAAATGTCCCTGAGTTGGTGCTGTCACTGAAAGGAAAAGAAATGTCCTTGAGTTGGTGGTGTCTGTGGCAGGAAAAGATGTCCGTGAGTTGGTGGTGTCAATGCAAGGACAAAGTTTCCCTCAGTTGGTGGTGTCACTGGAAGGAAAAAATTTCCCTGAATCTGTGGGGTCACTAAAAAGAAAAAAAATGACCCTGAGTCGGTGGTGCCAGTGAAATTAAAAAAATGTCCTTAAGTTTTGGTGTCACTGGAAGGAAAAAATGTCCTTGAGTTGGTGGTATCACCACCACCCCCACCACCCTCCACTGCAAAGCTCTCTACTAGGAATGAGCTTAGGCATGTTCAGACATAAGTCCAAACCCACCTGAGCTGTCCGCCAGGAACTTTTTAAAGCCAACAGCTAATCATAGGTGGCAGCGCCATTCCTCACCCTGGAACCATATGTACACACACCCCTTGCATATGTGTGGCTGTGAAGTGGCACATACAGCCACTACACTCACGGCACATTCCCCTTCTGCCCCCTTGTTCCAGCCCTGGTTGGCACTAAGAGCTAATTAAGTGAGCTGCTGGCAAAGAACATGCCTACAGGAGGAGAGAGCAGTGTTGCTCGGTTTAATGCAAACATCCCAAGTCTCCTGCGAGGTCTGGGAGCCTCCCGCATTTTGGATGCGGCTCCCGGACACCCGCAATATATGCGATATCCCGGCTGCCTGGCCTAGCAACCAATGACATCACGGCCATGTTCAAAGCTCCTCCTCTGCGCCTAGTGCTCTCCACAGGAGCGCCGCGTAACAACAGGGGAAGCATGCATTTTTCAGTGAGGTGGTAAGCTGCTGGGCGGGGTGCTGTGCCATGCCCACACAAGACAAGGAACATTGTCAGGACAGATCCCTCCCCCAGCAGCTGAAGAGGTGCTCTCATTGGAGACTCACTCCGTATTGAACATCCCAGAGGTAGAGCCTGCGAGGCTTTGTCATGCAGTTTGATGGGGTGAGAGAGTGAGAGTGACCTTGGAGATGATCACTCCCAGGTGCCCCCTTTTGCAGGTGCACGTGTGAGCTGCAGTGTAAGAGCAACATGGTGGTAAGTTCTGTGGCAGCAGGATCTCATGTAAATCATTTTCAGGATGTGACTCACTGAAGATCATTGCCATAACTCACTGCTAGAAGTAAACAAGTCTACAAATGCCAGTATCTCCTTTTTTTATGCAGCACAGCAGTGAACTGTGAGAAATTGGGGTTTAAACTGCACTTCCCAATTACTTACAATCAGGACAGTGCTACTAGATCGAAAATCTGTTGTTAGATGAAAAACATGGTATCTCCTTTTTTCATATAGCAATGTCCTGACTGTGAGAAATTGGGCTTATCAAGGATTCACTGTCTCATCTTCCTCCATGTTTGTAAAGAGCAGCAATGAAACCCATGAAACAGGTCTGCCCTGACATACCGCTCAGTGACACACTGCATTTGGAGTCAGGCTGCGGGTGGAAAGTGTAAGCCTCCCTCCCTCTCTGTCCACCACCCTCTCTCTCAGCCCCCCACTCTCTCTCAGCCCCCCCTACCGGTTTCAAGCAGAAACACCGCACATACTCCTACCACCATGACCACTTCAAATCACTGAAGTGGTCATGGTGGTTAGAGTGCTCCTTTAATATTTCTCAGAAGTAAACCTCTGTATACTGATTCCATCTCACTTGATCATCCTCTAGTTGTGTTAAATGGGGGGGGGGGGGCGCAGGGTGCAGAGTGCCACCTCCCTGATATTAGTTTGCGCCTTCATGGGCACTGGTATAGCTGCATTTAATTGGCACTGACCAGGCTGCATTTAATTGGCACTGGTAAGCAGTGGCGGCCCATCCATAGGGAACGCATGGGCGCCGCCCCCTCCAGGCAGCCACAAAAAAAAAAAAAACATTTTTAAAACTGGACCTTTAAAAAAAAAAGAAAAATCCAAAAAAAGTTCCTTAAGTTCACTGTGTTCGGACACCGGACACAGTGCGACACCGGACACAGTGCACTTATGGGAAGCACCACGTCTATGCAATCACGAGATTGCAGACGTGGCACTTCATTTGCGGGCCTTTAGCCCGCCCTGCGGCGCTTTCTGAAGCACCGAGTAGCTTCCGCCCGGCGCCTATGGTAATATATACTACAGGCGCCGGGCGGAAGCTACTCGCCGCTTCAGATTTGATTGACATCTGAGTTTGATGTCACTTCCTGATTCTCTCTCCCATTGCGCCCGAGAGAGGAAACAGGAAGCATGCTGCTCCATCGTTGCTGCCAGTGGAAGGAGACACCGCAGGAGAGGACAACAGCAAGGTAAGTACCTATGTGCAGAGAACGGGATGGGGGGGTTGAAATAGCAGAGGCTGCATTTAATGGGACACAGGCAGGCTGCATTTGGGGGGACAGATGCTGCATTTGGGGGGACAGATGCTGCATTAGGGGGGACAGATGCTGCATTAGGGGGGAAAGATGCTGCATTAGGGGGGACAGATGCTGCATTTGGGGGGACAGATGCTGCACTAGGGGGGACAGATGCTGCATTAGGGGGGACAGATGCTGCATTTGGGGGGACAGATGCTGCACTAGGGGGGACAGATGCTGCACGAGGGGGGACAGATGCTGCATTTGGGGGGACAGATGCAGCATTAGGGGGGACAGAGTCTGTATTTGGGGTGTTAGGTTCAACTTTTAAATAAGTTGCTTTAAGTTTATATTGCTTTGTCAAATTATTGCTTCTATAGGAATTAAGACACAGAGTCAGAAATCCGTGTATCAGTTCTTGAGCATAATGGACTGCTGTCTTTACTCTTTCAAAGGCCTTTTATAGGCAATTATACAAACAATAGCATTAGCACAACCCCCACAAAGGGCAAGGGTAAACAACAACAGGAGTCACCTGGGCTACGAACACAAGCTTCAACACCATGGCAATACAGTTACAAGAAAACAAAAGCAGCTTCAACTGAGTTCAACAGCCAAAAGTTACATTCATAACAGATTTACACGTAGGCATTATATTAAGTGAGAACTCTAAATTAAATCCCTGACCTTATCAATTTCCCCCTTTGACATCATCCTCTCCTTCCCCCTGGGTCCTCATGAATAAGTTCTAGTCAGTTTTTCCCCAGAGTCCTTTCCCTGACCGCGAGTTGTCAGAGGGGTAGAACCCATCCCCCTAGGTATTACCAACATCTTAAAATTCAAGAAGAGGAGTTTTATAGGAGTAGGGTGATGTCAATACACATTTATCGGTATGCCCTGTCTATTCTCCTAATTTTCCTATTTATTTTCCTGTATACACATATATTCGTGATTGTAAGTGATATTAATATTAGAATAATAATTACCATTGGACTTAACAACCAGTGAAAGGTATTGGTTGCTGTAGAAGACATTCCACTAAATATATCCCACCAATGTGGTGCAGTATCCTGTTGTATCTGTGAGGAAAGATGTACTAGTCTACCTTTGTCAATAATTGCAGATGCAAGGTTATTCTGTAGGGTATGTTCTAGTGTTTCTATGTGTTGTCTTAACAACTCTGATTGTTCCAAAACCTGTTTTAGCGGGTCTAAAGAAATTATAAAGGGTGTAGTGTCAGTGAGATTATGTACCTCATAGACTGAAGAGAATATCTTATCGGCGTCTGGTTCAAAAAGATAGGTGTCGTTACCCCATTGTAATATTTTAATCTTTTTTATACATCCCGCAAACGGCGCCGATTTATTTAATGCTGACATGGTGCAGTTATCATTAGTAATGATACAAATATGCTGGGGTTCTATTTCTATGAATCTATTGTTCACATTTATCGGTGTTCTTTGCATTTTGCATATGCTAGTTTGGTATTTTAACAAGCAAGGTTCATATACTGGGGAACTTCTGCCACATACTATTCCCTTATTGGTTCCTTCACATAGAGTTAAATCATGGGTTCTGTTTCCTTTATCTACATATTTCCCATATATTTCTGGATACCAAAACTCGTCTTTAATTACTAGTGGCATGACCACTATTTTACACATTTCCATTACATCTGCTACCCGGTATGCTTCGAACCTTCCTACACACCATTTCTCCTCACATTCTATCTTATCCCCTTTTACTTGGAACCATACACCATCGTCAGTTAAACCCTTAAAATATTTCATCCAGGTATGATAATTTCCCAACTGTAGTTCAGTCCTGGCCCTATTTATTTGAATATGATAGGATAAGAGGTTAAAAGAGCACTGTGTGAAATTTACAAACTGTTGATTTTGATTCCACAGCTGGAGCTCTGCTCCTATCGTGTGATTTATTAACCCTCCCAAAAATTGTAATAGGGGTATTTCTTGCAATTGGGTTTCAAAAGCGGTGGGTAACCATTTGCTTGTAATAGTCAAACTGTCAGCTATGTGTCCCCCTGCATGCTTCCATCTGTTGTTCATTTCTTCTATTTCGACCGAGTTTAAAATTCCCATTCCTGTACCTGTTAATCCCAATAGAGTATCATACCATTCTTGCTTATACCTACACTCCGGTATTGGGGGAAAGGTGATATTGAATTTTATTTTTGTTTTCTGTTGTGATGTCGATACATTTATGCAAGTGTTTGGTACGGGTGTTAATATGGAAGATTCAATTATTGGCGTTACTTCTTCCTCCATTTGTATGTGAAATCCATAGGCCTCTGCATTCCAATACCACCCATCATTTCTCTCTTCCCTCCACCAAGATGCACAGAGGAAAGTACTGGATTGATTAACGGTAATATCTGTCAGATTAAACATCCCTTCGGTTATATTCCCTCCTTCTGCCATGACTGTTAATATTTGGTACATTTGTCCCACTACCCGTTCCCGGGCTTGTTTCCATGTCTGTGAAAGGGATATTTTATGACACTTATGGTTCTTACTATTGTTAAAGGGGAAACCCATATTATCGTTCCACTGGAAAGTTACAGTTACTTCTGAGAGGGGGTCTGCCTGTATCCATGCTATACCTACATCTACATGAAACGGTCGCCTATGTCCTTCAACAGTATAATTACCCACAGTGTAATCCTTATTTATCTCATATCCTGATACATTTGCCACTTTAGGGTCATCTATGCTCCATTCGAAAGTCATTGTTTCCTCTACTTCAAGTACATTAATACCAGGAGTCCATGCATATATTTGTAAAACAACAATCTTCAACAAAAAATATGTAAGTAGATATTGCATCATGTTGTTTTCTCGGGTTGTTTCTTGCAATGTGATGCGTGTATCCAGGTAGGTTTTCCTTCCAGCTTTACTGAGGTGGCTGTGGTCAAGAGTACTTGGTAAGGACCTTCAAACCTGGGTTCCAATGTCTTTCTGGTGTGTTTCTTTACATATACATAACCCCCTGGTAGCAGCGTATGTGTACCTGTTATTGAATTAGGGTCTGGAAGAGAAGAATACACACTTTTGTGGATCTTAGTTAGACGTTGTTGTAATTGTATCACATATGCAGTCAAACTATCACATTGCAATTGCATACTCTGTGGAAAGTATAGACCTAATCTAGGTGCATTCCCAAAAAGTATTTCGTATGGGGATAATCCTGTTTTTCCTGTTGGAGTGTACCTTATAGAGAATAAAGCCAAAGGCAGACATTCAGGCCATGGCTTGTTTAACTCCTGCATGGCTTTTTGTATTTTTAACTTTATTGTCCCATTTACTCTCTCCACTGATCCTGAACTCTGTGGGTGGTAAGGGGTGTGAAAACTTTGTTGAACCCCTAACATGGTCATCACATTCTGCATGATTTCTCCTGTAAAGTGTGTCCCCCTATCTGATTCTATGGTTTCAGGAAGACCAAACCTAGGTATTAACTCAGTGATCAGTTTCTTAGCTGTGGCTTTAGCTGTAGCCGATTTTACTGGATAACTTTCGGGCCAACCTGAGAATAAATCAATACACACGAGGACAAATTCAAAGGGGCCGCTCTTAGGCATTTGTATGTAATCAATTTGCAGTCTCTGGAAGGGGTATTGGGCCCAGACCTGGTGTTTTCGTGGGGTTTTTACTCTCTGTCCTGGGTTATTCAGGAGACAGATTTGGCAGGCTGCACAGTAGTTTCTTGCAGTGCTACTGAATCCAGGGGCGAGCCATCCTTGGTTCACAATCCTATACATGGAATTGGAACTGACGTGTGTGGGTAGGTGAACTGCCGCTGCCATTGCTGGGTACAGAGAGGCAGGTAGGCATATTTTGCCCCCTTCCCTCCATACATTGTCAAGGTCTGGTGCTGCTCCCATTCTGACCCACTTATCTTTCTCGCTCTCCCCTGCTTGCTCCTGTAATTTACTCAGCTGCTGCCATGTTGGTTCTGGGATACTCACCTCTACCGCTGCTAAGGTCTCAGGGCTTCCTTCCCCTAGAGCTGCCTGTTTTGCAGTCAAATCTGCAAATGCATTTCCTTTTGCCTCAATTGTTTTTGCGCTCGTGTGTGCCGCTATCTTCATGATGGCCACTCGTTTAACCTTTTGAAGATTGTTCAGGACTCTCTTAATCCCTTCTCCATGTTTTACAGGTGTACCTGCTGCTGTCAGATAACCTCTAGCCCTCCATATGTGGCCATAATCGTGCGCTACACCATAAGCGTAGGCAGAGTCAGTGTAAATATTCCCTTCTCGTTCTTTTAAGTATTCTAGGGCTTGTTCTAAAGCTTTTAATTCTGCTTCCTGTGCTGACATGTGGGCTGGTAAGGCCTGTGCTTCAATTACCTGCGTATCAGTCACTACAGCATACCCTGTGTGATATTTACCTTTGTCATCAGCAAACCTGCTACCATCTATGTACAAAGTGTGCTCAGCGTTTAAAATCGGTGTATCTGTAACATGTGGGAATCCCATTGTCTCCTGTTCCATGAGCTGAAAACAATCGTGCTCATTTGCTTCCTTAAACAAGAGAGTGTCAGTTTCCTCATTTCCTTTCTCACTAGTACTATTAGCACTATCATTCCCCCTTGCCAAATCTGGTGACTGAAGAGGCAAAAAGGTGGCCAAATTTAAGGTTGTACAGCGCTGAAAAGTAACATTTGGAGGTAAGAGTAAAGTACATTGTAATCTTAATTGCCTAGCCATTGAAATGTGTTTGGGCTGTACCTGAGACAAGATTGCATGTATGTCATGTGTGGTATGCACTACAACTGGATTGTCTAGAACAATCTCTGATGACTTATCTATGATAATTGACACTGCAGCTACCGCCCGTACACAGGACGGTGAACCTCTAGATACTGGATCTAATGCTGCTGAAAAGTAAGCGACTGGTCTTTGTTTTACATGTGCCTGTGTCAGAACACCTGTGGCATGTCCAGTGATCTCAGCAATGTACAGATTAAATATCTTGGTGTAATCTGGTATACCAATAGCCGGGGCAGAAATCAACAACTTTTTCAAAGTGATAAACGATTCATAAGCTACTTCTGTAAGCATATACGGTACAATTTTCAAACAATCGTATAATGGCTGCATCAAAGCGCTAGCATGTGGTATCCACTGTCTACAATATGACACGATACCTAAAAACATACGCAATTGTTTGAAATTCCGTGGGGGTAACATTCCTTTTATCACTTGAACCCTCTCCTCAGTGAGATGTCTCGTACCCTGTGATATACAATGTCCCAAAAAGATAACTTTTTCCTGACACACTTGTAACTTTTTCTTATTAACCTTGCAACCTTTTTCTGCCAAAAATCGCAACAAATTAAGGGTGGTGGCCAAACAAGTTTCCTTTTCAGGGCAGCATAACAATAAATCATCCACATATTGTAACAATACACAGGAATCTGGTGGTACCCATTCTCCCAACACCGTTTGCAATGCTTGCGAATACAAGGTAGGTGAATGCGCCATACCCTGAGGTAGGCGTGTCCAGGTTAGTTGCCGATTTTTGATTGAAAATGCGAACCAAAGTTGGCATTCTTCAGCAAGCGGGACGGAAAAGAAAGCATTCGCTAAATCTATAACCATAAAGTACATACTGGTTGATGGTATTTGTGACAGTAATGTATGTGGATTGGGTACTAAAGGTGTCATCGGGGCTAGTATTTTGTTGACCGCTCTAAGGTCTTGGACCATTCTATACTTAACCGGACTACCGGCTACTAATTTCTTTTTAACCGGGTACAAGGGAGTGTTTGCCGGTGATTTTACCTCTTTTAGAACTCCACTTTTTAAGAAGGATTGGACCTGCATTTCTATGGCCGCCTCTTGAGGTGCACTAAGTGGATACTGCTTTTGTTGGGGAAGCACTGCTCCTGGAATCAGCTGTAGGGTAACCGGAGGTATGGGCAAAAGTCCAACATCAGCTGGATGTTTCTCCCATAGTTCTCCTGGAAGGGACGACAAAATCTGATCTAAGTCTGAAGGAGGTGGGCCGGACAATTCCGATTCCTCCTCTAGGTATTGTATCAGGTTACACATCTCCATGTGTTCTTGATTATCCCCTATAGCTAAGGTGACAGTGCCATCTGGGTGATAGGTAATGTTAGCTCCTATTTTCTGCAAAATGTCAGCTCTTAACAAATTAGTGGGGGCTCCTCTGGATACCAGAAAGCGTGAAAGGAACATGTGGTTTCCTACTTTAACTTTTAGAGGTTTTGTAAGCGGGGCGTCGGCTAAAATGCCATCATATCCAGTTATTAGTAAAGTGTCAGGTGATTTTTGGCCAGGGAGTAGTTCAGAGTCAGAAAGTAACGAGCGTGAAGCTCCTGTATCGACTAAACAAGAGATTTTCTTATTACCAACCGTTATATTTGTCTTAAGCATTGTTGTTTTGGATTTTTCTAAAACCGGGGTGAGTCATGCTCGTGGACCATCTCCCTGCTGCCTGATATGACTATTTTTGTTGTCCCTGGGCTGGTTCCTTCTCTGATTAACTGGAGAATCAACACCTTCCTCTCCTTCATCCCTTATTCTTTTCCTACAGTTGCGTCTGATGTGACCAATCTTGTTACAGTAGTGACAGGTAAGGGGTTTGCGAAAGGAACCTCTACCTTGCTCTTGGGGACCCCAGAGTGCGTTGATAGCATGAGATTTCCTCCCTTTGGTTTCTGCTAAGTCCGCCTCTATGCCTTGCGCTTTTTGTAACAACGTCCCTCTATCTCTAGTTGCCCTCCACTCTGGTGTGCAGGCTTTCAGTCTCTCACTTATCTGTGGAATTAATCCCTCCATAAATTGTCTATTGAAGGCTCGGATTGTGACTGGCAGGGCCAAGTCCAATCCCTCATCTGCCATCATAATTTCCATAGATAAGTAAAATTCCGATACAGTCTGTCCTGGCATTTGCTTCATGGGTGATATGGACCCCCTCTCCTGTTGTTTTGCCTGACAAAAAGCTTCTAATCTAGCAATAAAAGGGGCCCTTGAGTCTATATGTCTGACATGTCCTGCCTCCAGGTTGCCCTCCCCATCAACTTGTCCTGCAGGTCTGTGTGGACCTATTTCTGTCATAAACTGGTTAAACAGGGTCAGAGTCATTTTGTGTGTGCATAGATCCTCCCCATCCTGCCAGGTCGCTTCATGTGTATTCATTAACTGTGTCACAAATCTACAAAAAGCAGCTGGCTTTGCTACCGGGTCTGGGGCGCTCTGTATTAATGCCATAAGGGTGTCTGCCGACCATGGTGCCCAAGTCCTTATTTGCATTCTATGAGTGACAGTAGGTGGGGCATTTGGATGGGCTGCTTGTCCAAATTCTGGATTGTTTACCTGAACAATGCGTGTATCAGTGCGTACGGGAGCTACAGTTTCTGGATGAGGTTTTTGTGCCCCACAATGCACACATTCTACTGCCCATTCTGGGTTCTGTGCTCCACAATCCTGACAAACCCATCCTCTCCCCTCAAGTACCGGATATATCTTGTGTGGTTTGCGTTCTACGTCAGTGTATGGGGGTGGGATGGCTGAGCTGGGAGCCTCGACATTTTTTGTTCTTCTATCTTTCATATCCCAACCATCACAATCTGGATTATATTTCCACCCCTCTTCTTTCGCTCTATTTGAGACCTTAATTAAGCATTGAACCTGACGCATCCATTGCTTCTCTAACACCTCTCCTTGTCTGTCCCTTTTTATTTCACTCCATACATCCGGGTCTAAGCCCGCTGCTCCTTTCACCTTAAATTTACGAAGGACATCCTTTAAGTCCTGTGCTTCGGTTTTCCCATAAATGTTCTTAATTATCTGTGGCACCGTATAGTGCGCCACAATTCCCTGACGGGGTTTTGTGTTCCTCTGGCCCATTCTAACAGTCCTGCCTAGGTAGCGTGTGGGACACTTAGTGTACAATATAATGCGGCTACAACATATACAAGAATGAATAATTACTTTATATGCTAGCCCAATAACAAACCAGCTAAGTTACACTAGTTCCTCGTTGCCTTCCTCCTAGGGTGCTAGAATACTAGAAACCTCTTCCGGAATTAGATTTCTGAAATCGAATTACTTTATATGCTAGCCCAATAACAAATAATTACTTTATATGCTAGCCCAATAACAAACCAGAATGCGGCTACAACATATACAAAAATGCGGCTACAACATATACAAGCATTCCTTTAAGTGGCCAGGTATCCAACTAGATCTCTGGACTTTTGGAGATCTTATTCCCTCCCCGTATCTGGGAATCCCTCTCATACACTCTTATCCCTGCTTTATGGAGCAGACAGGGCTTATACTCTCAACCCGTCTATGGTTTATGAGTTAGATGTGAGGTTAAGCATAAGCGTCAGACCCCCAAGCTCACAAGCCCTCAAGTTCCCAATCATGTGAGGTAAGGCGCATTCCGTTGCTTAGTTCGGCAATCCCCTTCTAACTCATACCATCCTTGACAAGGCTCATTCACTTTCTCAACAAGACAGACAAGACAGACACAGACAACAAAACAAACAAATAATTCCAGCAATATAAACTAAAATATGCAGTAATTCTAGACTCACCACTACAGAGGCTGGTGTTTTAAAACCAGGAGAACCGTAACTGACAGAACGGATAGGCACAAATCAGGGGAGCACAGAATATAAGAAAAATAAAGCTTTTTCTTACCTGGCCAGGTTTTTTGATCTGTGGTTCCCGGAATGCCTGTCCTTTCGTTCCGTCAGCGTAGCTCAGCCACCTCTTGTAGCAACTTGGTGGGTCCCTGTTCAGGCGCCAAATGTTAGGTTCAACTTTTAAATAAGTTGCTTTAAGTTTATATTGCTTTGTCAAATTATTGCTTCTATAGGAATTAAGACACAGAGTCAGAAATCCGTGTATCAGTTCTTGAGCATAATGGACTGCTGTCTTTACTCTTTTAAAGGCCTTTTATAGGCAATTATACAAACAATAGCATTAGCACAACCCCCACAAAGGGTAAGGGTAAACAACAACAGGAGTCACCTGGGCTACGAACACAAGCTTCAACACCATGGCAATACAGTTACAAGAAAACAAAAGCAGCTTCAACTGAGTTCAACAGCCAAAAGTTACATTCATAACAGATTTACACGTAGGCATTATATTAAGTGAGAACTCTAAATTAAATCCCTGACCTTATCAGGGGGGACAGAGACTGCATTGGACAGATGCTGCACTAGGGGGGACAGATGCTGCACTGGGGGGACAGATGCTGCATTAGGGGGGACAGATGCTGCATTAGGGGGGAAAGATGCTGCATTAGGGGGGACAGATGCTGCATTTGGGGGGACAGATGCTGCATTTGGGGGGGCAGATGCTGCACTAGGGGGGACAGATGCTGCATTAGGGGGGACAGAGTCTGCATTTGGGGGGAAAGATGCTGCATTAGGGGGGAAAGATGCTGCATTAGGGGGGACAGATGCTGCATTTGGGGGGACAGATGCTGCATTTGGGGGGGCAGATGCTGCACTAGGGGGGACAGATGCTGCCTTAGGGGGGACAGAGTCTGCATTTGGGGGGACAGATGCTGCACTAGGGGGGACAGATGCTGCACGAGGGGGGACAGATGCTGCATTTGGGGGGGACAGATGCAGCATTAGGGGGGACAGAGTCTGTATTTGGGGGGACAGAGACTGCATTGGACAGATGCTGCACTAGGGGGGACAGATGCTGCACTAGGGGGGACAGATGCTGCATTAGGGGGGACAGAGTCTGCATTTGGGGGGACAGATGCTGCACGAGGGGGGACAGATGCTGCATTTGGGGGGACAGATGCTGCATTAGGGGAGACAGAGTCTGTATTTGGGGGGACAGAGTCTGTATTTGGGGGGACAGAGTCTATATTTGGGGGGACAGATGCTGCACTATGGGGGACAGATGCATTAGGGGGGACAGAGTCTTTATTTGGGGGGACAGAGGCTGCATTTGGGGGGACAGAGACTGCATTGGACAGAGGCTGCATTTGGGGGGACAGAGGCTGCATTTGGGGGGACAGAGGCTGCATTGGAAGGGGGGTGTCAGGATAAGTCTGTTTATTGGAGGAGAGCACACTGAGCCTCCAGCACAGTTAGGGAACTGACAGCGCTGTGCTTTCCTGCTTAGTGTGGTCAGTTTTTAATAGGAAAGCAGAGGGACTGGCAGGAACATCAGAGATTTCACATAAAATAAGCAATACAAAGAGAACAGGATACTTTCCCATTCAAGTGCATGATACAGCAGGCACATATCAGGAACATAAAGTGTTGGGGTAACAAATGTTTTAAGGTATGGTGTAATATTTGTAGATTTGGGATGCTTCACGTCAAAATGCAAAATGGTTTAAGGTAGATAGAGTACAGTAGCATGCAGTAGTGACAAGACTAGTGACTGACCAGACGCCAAGTTAGCAGAGATAAAGGCAGACAGCAGGCAGGAGTACAATATCCAATCAAGGTTCTGGACAGGTTGCAATCAGGAGCTTATCTGTTATGCCCTGTACACACGACAGGTTTTTCAGACGGAATTCCGCTCAAGCTGTCTTGCATACACACGGTCACACCAAATTCTGACCATCCAGAATGAGGTGACATACAACATGTATGACGGGACTAGAAAATAGAAATTCAGTAGCCAGTAGCCAATAGCTTCCGTCTCGTACTTGCCTCAGAGCATGTGTCGTTTCTGGTGCTTCGGAACAGCATACAGACGAGCAGTTTTTCCGATAGTAATTTGTTCTGTCGGAAAAATATAGAACATGTTCTCTATCTAAGTCCGTCTGAATTTTCGACGGAAAAAGTTCAATGGGGCATACACATGGTCAGAACATACAATGGGGAGCTCCCATCGGACTCTTTCTGTCGGAAATTCCGATTGCGTGTACGCGGCATTAGGCTACTTTCACACTGGGGCATTAGCTGTAAAGCGGCGCTAGTTTTAGTGGTGCTTTACCACTGTTATAGCTGTGCTTTTCGGCCGCTAGCAGGGCGCTTTTAACCCCCGCTAGGTGCTGAATAAAGGGTTAAAAGTGCCCGCAAAGCGCTTTGCAGGCGCTTCAACAGCGATGCCCATTGATTTCAATGGCAGGGGCAGTGGAGGAGCAGTGTATACACCACTCCCGCACCTCCCCAAAGATCCTGCTTGCAGGACTTTTTTTTCTGTCCTGCAAGCGCACCGCTCCAGTGTGAAAACACTCAGGCTTTCCACACTGGGGTGGCTTGAGAGGCGCTTTACAGGCGCTATTTTTAGCGTAAAAATGCCTGAAAAATTTCCCAGTGTGAAAGGGGTCTTATCCAGGCAAGTGTAAGAGAAAGGCAGCAGTCAGTAGTGTATCCATTATCCAGACAAGGGTCATATCAGGTGGCAATCAGCAGCATATCTGTTATCCAGGCAAAAAGGGTCAAGCAAAAAGACATGGTCATAGATAAAGCACTTTGCAAGGTACTGCAGTAGGTGTAGAAACCAGGAAGCTAAAACAGAGTCCTGGGCTTGTGATAATTTTAAGAAGTGCAACAGATCCGCACCAACCAATCAGACTGGATGAGGCTAGGCAGACCGAGTCTACCTACTGCCTAGCAACAAGGATGCAGCCCAAGGGGAGCACTGCTTCCAACTAATGGGAGCAGATAGAGTGGGGTTGTTGTTGGTGGAGAAATGCTTCTTGCCCAGCATTGGAAGCACAGGCCAGAGAGAGAGCGGCGGATCTGTGGGAAGAACAGTTCAAACATCGTAGAAGTGTTTTTTATGCTCCCAACAAGGCTGAAGGCAGGAAAATGATCTACAGTAAAGCCTCGTACACATGATTGAATTGTTGGCCAACAAAGCGTCAGACTTTTGTCCGAATGGCGTGTGCCAGGAACTTGTCTTGCATACAAATGGTACACAATTGTCAGCCAACAAACACGAACGTAGTGACGTACTATGTGGAATTTTAGCTCTTGAGAGCCATCATTTGGGCACCTTCTGCTAATGTCGTGTTTGGTGAGCATTGATTCTGAGCATGCTTGTTTGTACTTTGGACTTGTGTGATGGACTTGTGTACACATGATAGGAAAATCTCACAACAGACCGTTGTCCGCCGAAAATGTACTAGCCTGCCATCCAACATTTGTTGGTGGAAAGTTGGCCAACAATTGTCTGATGGAGCGTACTAACAGTCGGATTTTAGGCAAACAGTCCGTCATCACACAATTCCCGGACGGAAATCCGATCGTGTGTATGAGGCTTAAGTGTATTAGTTATACAATAATCTCTGTATTAGTGCAGCAATGTTGTTAAAAACACTAGAAAATAACATTAAATTGTGAAACAGTCCTAATCAAATTTTTGTTGGTGTCCTGTAATTTTTGTTCCTCCTGTGTAGTTTGCTTACACGCTGCTGCGTCTAGCGTGACGGTTAATGTCACATATTAGCTGCATCAGATTAAAATCAGGTCACCACACTGGCTGTACTATGTGGTAGGGTTGTGTACTTTGCTGGACTGGATGGACATAAATACAAATCATTTGGCAGTTAAAACAGCTCCCATATATTCATTTCAACTATGTACAATTTTTAAAATAAGCAAAATGTTGCGCTGTCATTATTGTGATAATAAAATCAATATGCAAATAAAACAAATATTTATAAACAATAAAAGTCCATTCATGTGATCCACAAAACTTAGTGATAATTGAAGTGAAAAAGAAGATCCAAAACACCAAAAAGTCCTGCTTGTGAAAGAAAAACAGTGATATCTTTCCAAACCAACTGCAGGTGTTAAACCTCGTTCTCCCCAGGAGGTAATTCAAGATATCCTCTGTTGTGGAAATTTTATGGAGATGTATTTTAATATGTATTGTTATAATGTCTCCCAGTGATAGTTCTCCTGCAACCCGCTCTAAAGAGCTGACGGGGCAGACTGATGCTGGTTGAGATCCGATAGGTAGTGGAAAACTTCCTGAGGTTGGATAGAGGTGTTTGCAGAATGGGGATAGGTCTGTTGGCGAATGAGCCCCTGTGCGATGCACAGACGTTCGTATGGAGGGGATGTGTTCGCTCTGCAAAGACATTATCGGTTTAGCGGATGTGTACTCGTGTCACCCCTGTATGCCTGATCAACATATTTGGGGTGCCCTGGCGTATACCTGCAGATAGTCTCCCATCAGCAGGAACCGTAGTCATTGGTTGTTGTATAAACTCATATCCTTGTTTGGTCATACCCTGTGAGGTCATATCCTGTGGAGGAAGCGATTGGCTGTTGGGGCCAGGGCTTCCTGTTTGTGGCTTCCTTTGTGTGTGTGAATAAAAGCAAGAGCCTCTGCCCAGGAGGGGGCAGTCATGCTGAGATGAGGACGTAAGCATGGTCATGTCTGTTTACTGGGGAAATGCGGGAGACATGGGTTAAGTAACATGCATTATACCATTATACTGAAAGGGCGCGTGTTAGCGCAGGTGAGATTGATTATGTATAGTGTATAGCGAAATCTCCACCACACCTCTTACCAGATATCATGACCTTTCAAGGCCGATATGTGCATCAGTGAGTTGTTACACCTCACTACAGGTATATCCAGCTCAGCTTTTCCACCTGTTATAGGGAATGCCAATATTATGTCTATCGATCTCCCACAGGCCTCAGATCCAATTGAGCCATATGTCAGGAAGAAGAGGAAACACACCTCATTGTGCAACATCCAGTTAAAAGCACAAGAGTTTTATTAAAATTCTACTTACAACGAGGATTAGTATACAGGTATATCGGAATATACATCAGTCCCACACTTTGCTCCGTCACCGATATTCCTTGCTTCGCCGACGTACGTTTCGTTCAACAGCTGCCTGCTGATAGTGTTCTGTTAAACGAAACGTACATCGGCAAAGCAAGGAATATCGGTGACGGAACATTGAACGTGCTGCCCTTGCAAGATGCAAGGGTGCCATTAATTGTTAATGGTACCCCAAACACATCTCACAAATGCAGCACATTTGCAGCCACCAAACCACATAGTATCGCAGTGTCACCTGAAAAATTAGCGCATGCGCTACTTTTTGCATGGTCCCGTGCGTTTGGCAGCCCATTCACATGAATAGGCTGTCAAAACCAGAATGTGTGTGTTCCAGTGTGAACAGGCCCTTAGGGAAGAGAGGAAGTGTATTGCCCTGTACACACGGTTGAATTTTCCGATGGAAAATGTGTGATAGGACCTTGTTGTCGGAAATTCCGACCATGTGTGGGCTCCATCACACATTTTCCATCGGAATTTCCAACACACAAAGTTTGGGAGCTTGCTATAAAATTTTCCGACAACAAAATCCGTTGTCGGAAATTCCGATCGTGTGTACACAAATCCGACGCACAAAGTGCCACGCATGCTCAGAATAAAATAAGAGACAAAAGCTATTGGCTACTGGCCCGTTTATAGTCCCGACGTACGTGTTTTACGTCACCGCGTTTAGAACGATCGGATTTTCCGACAACTTTGTGTGACCGTGTGTATGCAAGACAAGTTTGAGCCAACATCTGTGGGAAAAAATCCTAGGATTTTGTTGTCGGAATGTCCGATCAATGTCTGACCGTGTGTACGGGGCATAAGAGTTAGGCATATACACAACATGAAATGAGAAGAAACCTTGCAAAATTTGCCTAATGACCACCTTTGACAGCTGTCAGTGAAACATATGTACAAAAAAAAGTGACCTTTCTACTCCTGTTCTGGTGACAAGTGCTACATTTGAGAAATGTGTCTGTTATAACCAAAACTGAAAAAAAAAGTGTGCCAGTGTTGTATTATAATCAGGCTGATCCACAGAGCTTACATTTAGGGATGACTGGGTCAGGAAAGGCACTGATTCATTGTTTTTTATTCTCTTGAATATTTTCACTTAGATCTATCTGATCTGCAGCAAATCACACAATTTAGCATATGTAATGATTGTTAGCCATGAAGAGTATGATTCCATGCAGATTGGGCCATTCTGCATGTACTGTATATATATATTTAACAGAATCAAAACTTCTGCAAATCAGTTGATCCAGGGAAAATCTGATTGCCTCTCGGTGGATTGGGAAGGAATTTTTTCCCCTGCTGTAGCAAATTGGATCATGCTTTGCTGGGGTTTTTTTGCCTTCCTCTGGATCAACTGTGGGTATAGGATTGTGTATATGGGATTTATGGATTATTTTTTTTTTCTTTTGAATTAGATGGACTTGTGCCTTTTTTCAACCGGGCTAGCTATGTCCCTCTTTCCTCCCCATTTGTTCCTCATTTTACTCTGATCTATATAGTTGTTTATAAAATGCACTAGCTAGCTTTCAAAAAGTGACTATAATTAAGACCTCAAGCAGATGGGAGATTTGGCACCTCGTTGTAAAGTCCTGGTCACCTGGAAGGCACAGGGGCAGCATCCAGCTTCGCTGGTAGCAGGCTGTTAAAATCTATTACAGGTTGAATTACAGTATGTGGCGACTCAATGCTGTACTAAGCGGCAATTGTGTTTAGGGTTGTATGTGTTCAAGAACGTATCTCCGGAATGCAAGAATTATGTGTTGAGGGACGTATGTTTTGAACACAGATGGTTCAAAACACAAGTACCGCTCAGTACAGCATGCAGCTGCCAAGTATTTTAGCCTTCCATAGATATTAAAGCAGAGTTCCAACTGTTTTTTTTTTTTGGATAAATATCTTTATTTTAAAAATCTTATTAATAGCACTCACGTTTCTCTTTTCAATCGCCGCTCGATTGCCAATTTATTAGAGCAAGATATGTTTTAGTCCTCATTCTTGGCAATTTCCATCTTGCTTGTGGGCATGTGAAGCCCACAAGCACTATCTTCCGGGCTCTGGTGCAGCTGAGCGACCAGCATGTACCGCCCGTTCTCGCGCATGCGCAGTATGTACGGCTCGCATCGCCGTACACTTCTGACGTTGCCATCACAACAGGCGTCGGCGTCGGAAGTGCTCGCCCCGTTGTGATGGCAACGAAGCCCTCGGCGCTGCCCACTGGCTCCTGGGAAATTATGACACACATCTCCCAGGAGCATTAGCGAGCACGGGCGCCGAGGGAAATGACGTCAGGTGCCAGGGAGAGGAAGAGGCAGATTCCAGGGCACCCCTTAGCAACCGAGCTTAAAAACGTGAGTAAAAAAAAAAAGTTTCCAAAAGTTGTTTATTATGTTTAATGCTGCTGAATAATGCAAAGTTAATTTTTTGGGTGGAATTCCGCTTTAATAGGCTAATGGCAGCGGGGCTGGACACTGCACCTGTGCCTCCCTGGTGCCTGAAAAGGCAGAGCATTGATGCCAGTGGGCCTAACGGCACCCATGTGCATGCAATACTGGACACCGAACAATTCCATTCACCTTATGGGTGTTGCAGCACATCAGTGTGGGTTATTGGGGGTTAAATCAGGTGGTGACATAATGCCTCTTCACCACCTTTCAAACACCCCTGAAGAGCAATCCACCACAGATCCCTCTTCAGAATGCACCACAGGTGTACAGGGAGCTTTCACAACGTGCAAAAAAAAAAAAAAAAAAAAAAAAAAACAAGCCAAATATATCTTATTTTAGCAAAGCATAATGTATTTTGTATGTTTTTCATTACGTGTAGTGTGAGCCAACCCAACATTGCCAACTTTGTACATTATAATCCATGATCAACCACAGACTTTCATGAAATGCTTCAACAGTGTCTAAGCCAGTGATCTCTATGTGACCTGGTACAATGTAATGAGTCAGTGGTCCCTTGCTGATACAACACAATGTCATGAATCAGTGATGGCTGGGTGACACAACACATCCAGATGAATCATTGGTCCTTCTGTCACACGGACATTGTCGCTTGTTTTTCAGCCAGCGGTGTAATGAATGAGTTTGTTTAGTCATGTTACAAAACAGTACCAGGAAGTTACTTTTGTTAGAATTCAGCTTAGTTCAGAATGAAAAACAATGACATAATAAAAAGCGAGACGTTCTAGAATAGATAATCGGATGCAATGATGAGCAATTTGAAAACAAGGTGAGACACAGTATATGTGATTTGCAAATCTGTTAAATATATATGGTATATGCAGAATCTGCAGAAAATCAAACCATTTCTGATTACAATCCAAATTTCCTAAGCATGTGATTCTCTGGAGTTCAGACATATCTATAGGAAATTTTCATAAAAACGATGAATCAGTGATTTTCCTAATTTGGGCATCCCTAGATGTATGCCATAGCTCCCAACTGTCCCTGATTTCGAGGGTCTGTCCCTGATTTGGAGCAATGTCCCTCATCCCTTCCTCATTTTGGTCTGATCTATATACTGTAGTTGTATATAAAATGCACTTTTTATGTATGAAAAAGTGTTTTCCAGTGCTAAACCTTTCATCTGATTTCTAAATTGCTGCATTTGTAAATTCCAAAAGCAAATATAAAGGAATAGTAGTGGTAAAAAAAAGCACATGTGGGTTTAACCAATCTTGTTTTTTTTGTACAATTCTCCTTTAAGGGGGCGTGGCAAGGGGTGTGTCCTATGCCTGCATACTTTTGCTGATAGGTGTCCCCCATTCCCATCTCAAAAAGTTGGGAGGTATGTGTAAGCTCTGTGGATCAGCATGATTATAGTGAAATATAACCATACTACCACCACAACACCATTTTTTGGTTTGGGCTAGAGTAGACAAAAATGGAGTCTCTGCTATACATTTATTGCTGTCTGGAGAAATTTCACACCATTGTAACCTTGTTGGAAAGTGGTGAGAAATTTTTAATTTCATACCTGATACCTTTTTTCAACTTTCCATCTATTAAATCTTCTGCCCTTGTTGTTTTAACTTTGGATAGTAATTTTTTTTTTTCTGCCAGTAAATACCTTCTACAGCCCACTTCCTATTTCTTATCTGGTAAAAAGCCTAGGCTTATGACATCATGCACAGCTCTCTCTCTCACTCTCATGAGAGTTTGCCAGAAAGGGAGGGGGGATGAGCCATAATAGGGCCAATGAGAGCTGCAGAGCTGGAGGTGTGTCTGTGTAAATACAGGAAATGAACAGGCAGCAGCTTCACCTGCCCACAGTTAAAATGGTTGCAGTCAGACTCAGTGGAGGGAGATTTCTGGTAGCATATTTGGCTAGTACAGAATCACAGTATATATAAAATAATATGCAAAGTGGTTGGAGGGAAGCTTCAGAATAGCAAAGATGTTTTTATTACAAATTATGTGAGCAGACTGCAGTTCCTCTTTAATAGGAATAAGGGACACATGTTTCTCTGACAGCTGTCAAAGGTGATATTTCAGTTCTTTTTTTTTTTTTTTTTTACAAGATTTTCTTCCACTTCCTGTTGTGTATGTGAGAAAGGACCCTTCCTAACCCATCCTTGTTCTATCCTAAACTAGAAAAAGTGGCTTAGGTTGGAGTGAAACTTTAACCTATATAGACTTTTACAAGAAAACGTGCATACAGTAACCTGTAAGAGTTCCCTTGTAAAGGGATGAAAACCACCTCCTGTGCACCAGTATGTTGATCAGACACCAATGCTTCCCAGTCATTCACTTCTCCAAGTAAAAATAAAAATGCCAAGCTTTGCTGCTCTCTCAGGACTGGAGAAAGCCCTGATAACATGGTACATCAAAAGAAAAAAAAAGATCAGGCGCACCAGCCTTGTGCAATCCCTTGGTAAACCATTTATTAATAAAAACATAATAGATGTATGCTCACAAATGACATATACACAAAGCTCATCAAAGTGATCAACTACAATATTGCTCGATCTATGCATACTAGCTCATTATGCTTTTACCTTGCAGGGTGTATTTTTTTTTTTAAGAGGCTTTACTTCCTCTTTAAGCAGCGAGGAGAAGCGGTGGGTCAGTCGTCGAGGGCCGAGTGACAGAGCGGTCATGTTTTTTATTTCTTGTGTGGGTCTGTGAGTGGCATTTATTGTGATTGACCATGGATGTACATTGGGGACAGCTTTTTATTTTTATTAATTTAAAAGGACATATCAAAAGTTTCAGTGTTCATATTGCTAGGGAGGGGGCTTCCAGATCCCGATAAGTCACTTCCCCGCACCCCCACAACCACCGGGCTAGGGTTGTGGGGAAGAGGCCCCTGTCCTCATCAACATGGGGACAAGGTGCTTTGCCAGGGGGATCCCCTTCCTGGCAAAGCACCCCCTCCCCCATGTTGAGGTCATGTGGCCTGGTATGTTTTTTTTAAATCATGGATTGTTGAGGACACAACGGCTTCTTAACAACTAGCTACTCACTGGTTGTTAAGGGTGCTAGTCAGCATAACATCCAGCTAGTAATTGAACACCTTTAATAAATAGTGTGTGGCTATATTATGTATTTAATTGTTTACATTTTCTTTTTGTGAATGTACTTCTAATTCAGTTCATACAGTATTTACCAACTGTTTTTTATTTTTGAGGTAAATACCACATAAACCTATAGTGAATTGAGCATTTCCATCTTGCATGCAATATTTGGATACATGACCCAAATGTCGCATGCAATATCCTTTAGTGAATTGAGCTCTGGGTGAGAGTAAAAACTATCTATGGCTGAGTGTGAAGGCATGGTCACTCGAGGCTGAGTGTGAGTACTGGATAGCACTAGTGCACTAGTACAGTATTTAAAAATGTAGAAATCTATTGATGGTAATTTTATTAAAAGCATCCCAACTGCTTGCCACTCCCAAATTTCCTAAAGACCCCCCTCCCCTGTTTTGATCCAGCACCCCATAAAGAAACCCCATAAAGAATGAAGTGCAAATTGTTAAAAAAAAAAAATAAAATCAATCAGTGCATACAATATATAAAAAATATCTACGTCACAGGTCGCAGTAAATACGTTGGATACTATAGATGACATTTTGACATTTTTTTGTACTACATGAGCATCAACCACTCATGCAATCTTGCCCAATGTCATTCAACGGTTATGTAATTGCAAACCTGCACAAACAGGATAGTTGCAAAAATTCTTGTCTGATCAAATCTGACTCATTCTAATGTCATTGCTATCATAATGTATGCAAACAGATCCTTTTAAAGGGTAAGTTCACCTTTGTACACTTTTTTTTCTAATTTTTTTTTTCTAAATTCCAGCTCCCCTGTGCACCAACATAGCATTCATGTACTTTTTTTTGCAAAAATATCAAAGCTTTCCATTAACTCTACAGTCACTTACATTTTCTTGTCCTAATCCATGTTTCCAGACGTTTCCATTTGTAATGTTAATCTTGATCAGACTTTAGGTCATGACACAGGAAGGAGTTGACCAGCTGACCTCATTAGCACACACCCTGCATCATCCACCCACCCACTCCCAGGTGCACATTTTTTAAATGAAATACACTCAATCAGTGAATACCCTTCTCACTAAATACACAATGTACAATCAGATGGCCATGTTTATACACCTAAAATTACTAGTTGTGCTTTCAGTGCCATTAATTGTTAACAGCACAGCAAAAACAGAAGCAAACGCACATTTTGCCATGTGAAAAAAATGAGGGGCAAATGCTGCAAAATGCACAGAAAAAACACACAACCCACAAAACGCCAAAATGTCCTATTAACCACATGTAGTGCAGCCAACTGAAATCAACAGGCTGCCCTATGCGTATCACAGGAAAAACGAGACACAAAATGTGCGTCCCACTATGCTAGATGTGAATGGGGCCTGAAAGTGAAATTGGTGCGATACCACAAGAACAATGAGGCTCCATTCACATCTGTGCGTTTCCTTGCATTTCAGAAACGAGCTGCACCAAAAATCGCAGTAAATAACGCACCAAGCTCCACTCTAAAAAAAGTTCTGAAGCTTCTTTGGGGTGATCGGTGTGTGTAGGGCAGCCCATTCAGGTGGATGGGTTGCCCTATGTGCGATGAGTGAAAATGCTCCAAAACGCCTCCTCCCCCGGCCCAAAAAACCCCCCAAAAAACGCATGTGGGAATGCGAGTTCCCGCTATGCAGAGTTGTGAACAGGGCTTGACAGCTGAGTGTTTCTGTCCACTCCCTCCTATGTACTTGTATAAAGATGTATGTATTTAGTGAGAAGGGTGATCACTGATTGATTGCACTTTATTTAACCACTTCAGTCCCGAAGGATTTGGCTGCTCAATGACCAGAGCACTTTTTACAATTTTGCACTGCGCTGATTTAACTGGTAATTGCGCGGTCATTCAATGCTGTACCCAAATGAAATTTGCGTCCTTTTTTTCCCACAAATAGAGCTTTCATTTGATGGTATTTGATTGCCTTTGTGATTTTTATTTTTTGCGATATAAACGGAAAAAGACCAAGAATTTTGAAAAAAATGATATTTTCTACTGTTTGTTATAAAACAAATTATTACACTCAATTTTAGTCACGTCTTTGGTAAAAAAAAGTCAATAAGCTTATATTTATTGGTTTGCGCAAAAGTTATAATGTCTACAAGCTAGGGTACATTTTCTGGAATTTACACAGCTTTTAGTTTATGACTGCCTATCTGATTTCTTGAGGTGCTAAAATAGCAGGGCAGTACAAAACCCCCCAAATGACCCCATTTTGGAAAGTAGACACCCCAAAGAAATTGCTGAGAGGCATGTTGAGCCCATTGAATATTTTATTTTTTTGTCACAAGTGAAAAATGACAAAAAAAAAAAAAAAATTACACAAAGTTGTCACTATGGGCCAGTGTTGGAAAGGCAACATGTTGAAGTGTATAAGTGCTCCTCTGTCCCAGAGATAACTCAGTGGAGGTGGTCCTCCGAGTTGCATTCTGGGAGAGGGTATTTATGGGACAGATGCCATGTTTAGGGGTTCGTTTTCATTCCACCTGCTGGCCCTCCTGGCCGACAGGTATGCGCTAAGAGTACTACCTTGTGGTCCTCCGATCTGGAGGCCCACGACGCTGCGGCATGTGGGTGGGCCCAGAGGCTTGTCTGGGGCCTACCACTGTGGCAGAGGAATGGTCCTGGGCTGTCTATCCTGTGTGAAGAAGCTGGACAACTGAGAAGATCCCAGGGGAGGACACGTCATGGAAGGATCATGCAGAGCCCGCTTAAACCAGCAGCTCCACCGTGAGTTAGTGCTACATGTGGGGGCGTCATCCGGGATTTGTTAGCCGTCAACCTCCCACAGCCCTGAGAAGTATTTCACCGGGAGTTTACGTTGGAATAAATTACTGGACCTTGTCATTTTCGGGAGAAGAAGGGGTTAAAGTTGCAGGACTTTATTTCTGACTGCGTAGGCTGTGGGTGAGAAGTAAAAGCCCGGGAGCTAGTGATCAGAAGAGCAAGTGGGAGGAGCCTAACCTACTTGTTGCCGCGTGGGACGCGTGTGTGTGTGTGTGTTTGGCGCCAGAGAAGAAGAGAGGCCTCGTGATCGTGCTGAGAAGATCAGAGTGCGGCCATGTCTTTTTCGTTGATACAGCCAACTATGGGACCTAAGATGTTCCCTACGAGTACCGCTGCGGGTGCTATGCTGACCAGAACTTTGCTGACAGATACCGGTGTTCGTCTGAAACCGCAGGGGAGGTTTGTTCTCTATACAGTCTGAGATATTGAAGGGCTGGGCATGCTTTGCCACCAGTGTGAAGGACTGGCCATACATCTCCGTCCATTTGGTCGTTGTTTGCAGTGCGGAGAATATTTGTTCAGAGTGGAGCAACCTACTATGTCGCCCCTTGCTTATCGGGTGGACTGGGCCACAGGTATTGCTACAGTAGAAGCTGCTACTATTGCTTCTGGAGAACAACAGGCCGTGATTTCGTCTGTTGTCACCGAGAGTGTTCCCGAGGGAGATACCGCCGTCACTACTTCATCAGCGGACATTACTTTGATTTCTGCGTCCACTACACCTATCCCTGTTGCACCTGTCCAGAGGAAGGTGGGATATGTAAAGGCTTCCCGCGGCCGTGGTCGAGGCCTACCCCAGAGACTACCCGAACCGGAGCCGGAGAAATATATGGATCCAGAGAAGTCCACGTCAGGAACGGGTGAGAGATCAGAGGGAAACATATCTGGGACTCTGTGTAAATATTGGCCAGCAGAGAAGTTGAGAGATTCAGAGATAGATTCCATGTCGGATCTCTCCGGTGATGATGATTTATTTGAGACTATGTCACAGGAACTGTTATAGGCTCAGGATGAAGATGTTGCTTCTGCCTTGATTTTCTATGAGTGGACAGCCCTGGATTCTGGGAAAACATCACCTTGTCTGGAGCCACACAGTACTATCAAGGAGACATTGCCTAAAGGTGCTACTTTGCTTCCGACACCTGTCAAGTCTATGGTGAGCAAATCACTGAACTCTTGTGTGCCTCCTGGTTTCGGGCATAAATAGATCTTTGCCTAAACTTGCACGTTTGCGGAGAGTGCTTAACAAACGTGTTGCTACGGAATATGGTCTAGAGTCTCCCTATGTTACTCAGGACATTATGCAAGAAATTGAGGCCAACCAGGAGCTCTGGTACAGTGAAGCTGTTTGGGACTATATGTCTGTGCCTAAGCCTTTCCGGAAAACTGGATGTTCTGTTGCCATGGACGAACGCTTCAGTGGATGTTTTCTACACTGGAACTATGGTCAGCACATCTATGCTGACAAAGTGGTCATTTGCAGGCCCGGAAAAGATGATATTGTGTACTTTATCACTACAGTGGATAAACTGGGAAAGAAACTGACATTGCCAGATCCCCGGTTTTATTAGTGATTATAAACAAAGAACTTTGGGGTGTATCCTTAGATAGTGTCAGTATATATAGAGATCTTCATGGTCAAGAGATAATGTTTATCCCAACAATTCTAAATCCAAAGACTCTTTGCTAGCTGGATTTTCTTTATTGAAAGGAGGTGATTTGCCTAAAAATAGGGATGGACTTCTAAAGTTACTTTAGTTTGTTTCATTAAAAGTTATATGGGAAGAGAGTGTCATTCTTCTTTTGGAATGAGACTTTGCTCCTAAACTGTTTAATTTAGTGTGTGTCTAACTTTGTTTTTTTTTCAGGAGCAATTGGATCCCTTATGAAGCTGTTAGGCTTTTCAGCTAGATAGATAGTGGGGGTTGTGACAATTATAATGTGATTTTGTTTGCAGATGTGAACATTTTGTTATATAAATGTTGAAACTGTAATATCTCTATACTGTCTTTCCTTCTTCTTTGCCCTTATCCAAGTTTTTAAGTTCAAATACCTACTCTCAGGCTTGGGAGCTATTTTGACAGACGTTGGGGACAACGTCTATTGTAGTGGGGGGAGTATGTAGCGCTGGTAGATTTTTAATCTACTGCTGATAGGTAAATTTAGTGGGTTATCTGTTCATACAGTCAGATTTGCCTTTGTTCCAGCTCGGCTGAGTTGCATGTAATTTCACACTGTGCCTGTGGGCGTCATTGTTACTATGGGCCAGTGTTGGAAAGGCAACACGTTGAAGTGTATAAGTGCTCCTCTGTCCCAGAGATAACTCGGTGGAGGTGGTCCTCCGAGTTGCATTCTGGGAGAGGGTATTTATGGGACAGTCGCCATGTTTAGGGGTTCATTTTTGTTCCACCTGCTGGCCCTCCTGGCCGACAGGTATGCGCTAAGAGTACTACCTCCTGGTCCTCCAATCTGGAGGCCCACGGCACTGTGGCGTGTGGGCCCAGAGGCTTGTCTGGGGCCTACCACTGTGGCAGAGGAATGGTCCTGGGCTGTCTATCCTGTGTGAAGAAGCTGGACAACTGAGAAGATCCCAGGGGAGGACCCGTCAAGGAAGGATCATGCAGATTGCTGGTCTGGAGAGGGGCCTGGTGACTCAGTTGGAGGACGTATTCTAAAGTAATCCTACCGCATAGTACTGCCGGGTTGGCTTAAAGGTCCTAGTGCTGTGTTTCGTTGTTCATCGCAGACCATTACATCCTGTGGCAGAGGATCGTAAGGTTTTTGTTTCAATCAAGTCTGTGGCAGAGACTTTTGTTCGTGCTGCGTACTGGCTGCTAGGTTGGTGAGAGAAACCTATCCAGGCGGGCAAAGATTCAACTATACAGAGAGAGTATATTCAGCTACAAGTTTTCAATCCCTAATGCTACACAAAGGACATTAAGAAAAGGTATTTGAGCTTCCCTGCAACTTTCCTTCTACCTCTTTCCTGCTCCTTCCTTCCATTTACGTTCATTAAAGCACTGGAAAAGATATTCAAGTGTCCGGTGCCTACATTGTTTATGGTAAACTCAATGGGACCCTAGACCCGGTTCTGGTGGAATAAGGGTAAAGAAGGTGACGGTAACAGCCGCTTAAACCAGCAGCTCCACCGTGAGTTAGCGCTACAATAGTAAAAATAAAACATTTTTTAACGCAATCTATGCCTAAAAAATATAGGCTGAAGCATGGAGGCATCCACCCCTAATGTTAGGAGCAAATCGCTCCTCCACCCCTGTCCCCATGCTTCGGCATATATGCTCTTTTTTTTTAACTGTGGTGGTGAAATCACCTCCGACAGCGATGGAGTCACGGCTTTACATATCGTGGGAGTAAACGCTGTTGCTGTCAAGATAAATAAACCGGTGCTGCAGCTGAATGGCATACCTGAAAACAAAAAAATGGTCAGCCAATTACAGCCTGAAGTCTGGAATGCATAGACATCACCAGACGCTGGGTTTCATCCCTGGTGATGCTCTGCCAGGCCTCTACTGCAACTGTCTTCAGTTCCTGCTTGTTCTTTGGGCATTTTCTGTTCAGTTTTGTCTTCAGCAAGTGAAATGCATGCTCAATCGGATTCAGGTCAGGTGATTGACTTGGCCATTGCATAACATTCCACTTCTTTACCTTAAAAAACTCTTTAGTTGCTTTCGCAACATGTTTCGGGTCATTGTCCATCTGCACTGTGAAGCGCCGTCCAATGAGTTCTGAAGCATTTTGCTGAATATGAGCAGATAATATTGCCCAAAACACTTCAGAATTCATCCTGCTGCTTTTGTCAGCAGTCACATCATTAATAAATACAAGAGAACCAGTTCCAGTGGCAGCCATACATGCCCACGCCATGACACTACTACCACCATGCTTCACTGATGAGGTGGTATACTTTGGATAATGAGCAGTTCCTTTCCTTCTCCATACTCTTCTCTTCCCATCACTCTGGTTCAAGTTGATCTTGGTCTCATCTGTCCATAGAATGTTGTTCCAGAACTGTGAAGGCTTTTTTAGATGTTGTTTGGCAAACTCTAATCTGGCCTTCCTGTTTTTGAGGCTCACCAATGGTTTACATCTCGTGGTGAACCCTCTGTATTCACTCTGGTGAAATCTTCTCTTGATTGTTGACTTTGACACACATACACCTACCTCCTGGAGAGTGTTTTTGATCTGGCCAACTGTTGTGAAGGGTGTTTTCTTCACCAGGGAAAGAATTCTTCGGTCATCCACCACAGTTGTTTTCCGTGGTCTTCTGGGTCTTTTGGTGTTGCTGAGCTCACCGGTGCATTCTTTCTTTTTAAGGATGTCCCAAACAGTTGATTTGGCCACACTTAATGTTTTTTCTATCTCTCTGATGGGTTTGTTTTGTTTTTTCAGCCTAATGATGGCTTGCTTCACTGATAGTGACAGCTCTTTGGATCTCATATTGAGAGTTGACAGCAACAGATTCCAAATGCAAACAGCACACTTGAAATTAACTCTGGACCTTTTATCTGCTCCTTGTAAATGGGATAATGAGGGCATAACACATACCTGGCCATGGAACAGCTGAGCAGCCAATTGTCCCATTAGTTTTGGTCCATTAAAAAGTGGGAGGCACATATACAAACTGTTGTAATTCCTACACCGTTCATCTGATTTGGATGTAAATACCCTCAAATTAAAGCTGAAAGTCTGCAGTTAAAGCACATCTTGTTCGTTTCATCTCAAATCCATTGTGGTGGTGTATAGAGCCAAAAAGATTAGAATTGTGTTGATGTCCCAATATTTATGGACCTAACTGTAAGCATTCAGCAGAGTCAATTGAAATAAGTATACCGACACTTTTTTGTACTAGCTTCTGGCCTTACAGGCAATTAGGTATAGCGCCAACAACTGGTCGTTGAGGTCCACCCCTCCCATATTAAGGTTATATTCGTGGACACAGAGGGGTTTCTCCACAACACCAGTCGCTGTAGGAATTTGGACCGTCGTATCTGCATGAAGGGAGGACAGAACGAAAACATTCTTATTATCCTCCACTTCACAGTGAGTAAGTTATTACACTTCAAGCAGGCTCTCTCCCCCAGCCTACAAGCCGCTGGGGAAAGCCCCGGTGATTAGATCGCATGGTGCCACATGTGCCAATTTGGTGATCAAACAAGTGACTAAAAAGTGGCACGCTTGTGCAATAATTGTCCACATACAAGTGGTACCCCTTTCTGAATAAGGGTAACACCAAGTCCCACGCAATCTTACCAGAGCTCCCTATGTAATCTGTGCAGTTTTCCGGCTCTACGTAACGATCTCTTCCCTCGTAAACCATAAAACTATATGTATAGCCTGTGGCCCTGTCACAGAACTTATACATCTTGACCCCATATCTGGCACGCTTGCTGGGAAGATACTGTTTGAAAGACAAGCAGCCAGAAAACTTAATCAGGGACTCATCAACACAGACAACTTGATGGGGAGTAAACAAGGCTACAAAACGTTGGTTGAAGTTTTGTAGAGCCGATCAAATTCAGGGTCACCCCGAGAACGACAGAGTCCATTGTCCTTGAAGTGCATGAACCGCAAGATCTGCTCGTATCGTGCCCTGGTCATGGAAGCAGAGAACATGGGCATATGGTGAATTGGGTCAGTGGACCAATATGACTGCAACTCACACTTTTGGGTTATGCCCATGCGGAGGGATAGGCCCAGAAAGGTCTTAAATGCGGAAACCGTAATTGGGTTCCAATCTCTGGCAAGGGTCAAATGGGGATTAGCAGCGATGAATTGACCAGCATACAAATTGCTTTGGTACACAATAGATCTATAGAGGTCTTCGGTGAAAAACAGCAAAAAAAAATCAAGTGACATTAAATCAACTGTTTCCACCTGAATTCCGGGTTGGCCAGTGAATGGGGGAAGTACGGGTGCTGCAGAAGTGGTGGGTTCCCAATTAGGATTGGTGAATGCAGCAGGAAGGGCTCGACGGGCCTGTCTTTGTCTTCTTGGTGGCATCGGGACTCTACTCGTGCTAGCCACCTCGGCAGCTTGAACTGCACTTATGGGACTCGCCACGTCACCACGTGATACTGCAGTACTGGATGTACGACCAGGGTGTACTAGGCTGCTGGAGCTTGCCAGTTCACCAGAAGGATGAGCGGTGCTAGTACTGGCTCTCTGTTCCATACGAGGAACCTGCGGTTCTTGCACCTCAATGACAGCAGAAGAATGGGGTCTGGTACGCCTGACCTTGGCAGGGACAACAACTACGTCGTCAGAGCTATCTGTCAGGGTGCCGCTGCTGTCTACAGGTTCGTATTCTGAGCCTGAATCTGACAGATGAGTGACTTCCTCTTCACTATCTGTCATACTCAGAAACGTGTAGGCCTCTTCACTACTGTACCTTCGATTTGCCATTTTGGGTTCTAAATTTACTGGTACACTAGTGAGATTCACAGGTAAAAAAGCTTCTGACTGTCAGCGACTGATTCAAACGCTACCAAAAAAAACTGTTAGCGATCGCAGGGATCAGGCCTGACTCTGCGAACACTGCAATTATGTGTGTTGTGTTTTGTAAGTGACAGTGATCGATTGATACTGCACTTGGGTGGACTGGGCTGGGATGGGCGGAGGGGCTAAACTCAGGTGCTAGCAGGTACCTGGGCTGATCCCGCTAACATTGCATTTCTGGGAACCCTAAACTGCTGGGGATGCTAGTATAGATCTGATCAGACACTATACATACTATGTTCTGTTCAGACACTATACCACTAAGGGAGGTGTATGGTGCGTGCGTGGATGTTATCGCTACTGGCACTAATCTGACGCTGCCTGGGGCGATGCAGACCCTAACTGAAACCTAACTTATATCACCCGCCAGGCGATCAGGGGGTTAAACCTTTATTGGGTAATATACGGCGGGTGCCCTGATGCTATAAAAAGCAAACTAACTAACCAGCGTCACCCGTAACACTAATACGGTGATCACTGGTGATGGGGTGAAAGGGTTAACTAGGGGGCAATCAGGGGGTTAAAACCTTTATTAGGTAATATATGGGGGTACCTGAGGCTATAAAAACCTGACAGTGAAACTAACTGGCTAACTAGCGTCATCAGTGACACAAATACGGCAATCGATTAGTGACACTAGTGACAGGGGGTGAAAGGGTTAACTGGGGGGCGATCAAGGGGTTAAACCTTTAATAGGGGGGTTTAGGGGGTAACCTAGACCTAACAGGGCTACTACTAATGGCCTTAACACTTATTTCAGTCACAAATGACACCAATGCAGTGATCAATTAAAAATCTGAAAACTGCAATTGGTGACACAGTGACAGGGAGTGAAAGGGTTAACTTGGGGGGCGATAGGGGGGTGATCAGGGGGTGGAAAGTGTACCTATGTGTGCTGATGTCAGTGTACTGTTGGTGCAACTCACGGTTAGATGTCACCTCTCTCTCACTGGAATCGAAAAGACTCCACGAGGAGAAATGACATCACTTCCTCCTGTCTGTGTTTACACCAATGTTTCTCAACTCCAGTCCTCAAGGCGCACCAACAGGTCATGTTTTCAGGATTTCCACTATTTTGCACAGGTGATTTGATCAGTTTCACTGCCTTAGTAATTACTAAAGCTGTTTAATCTGAAGGAAATCCTGAAAATATGACCTGTTGGTGCGCCTTGAGGACTGGAGTTGAGAAACACTGGTTTACACTTACACAGGCAGGGGAAGCTTTTCATTCGTTAGAAGCGATCCCCAGGTCCAGACCATAAATCATTGGTCTGGCCCTGGGGACTGATCGCTCCCCTAACTAACCCAACCGCCGCGGGCACAGGGGGGGGGCACAAGCGCACCCCCCGCCCACGGGGAGGGCAGGACGTACAGGTACGCCCATTTGCCCACGCGTGCCATTCTGCCGACGTACATTGGCGTGGGGCGGTCGGAGCTGGAATTTAGAAAAAAAAAAGTGTACAAAGGTGAACTTACCCTTTAACTTGTGTGCATTGTGATATAACGATGAAAGATAAAAAAGGGATCGACTAAATTGGACAATACTATTCTACTATGTTATATAAAAATCACATTGCTGTCATATTTATGTAGTATGTTTGTACCCAAGAGACTCTGACAATGTGGTGTTAAGAAAGATTATTAGGAAAAACTATTGCAAAATGTTTTTGTTTTGCGAAATGATCCCCTTTCCTTTCTAGCTAAAACCTCTTACCAAAACGAACCCCTATCTGTTCCAAAAAGAGATATCTGATATGTAAGGACCACAAAGACTAACACCTATTTGTGCACATTTTATAATGCATGTTAATGCATGGCAAAATAATACACCGTGTATGGTAAAACCTGAAAACAGGACACAGACAGCAGTACAAACCAGACAAATGTTCTAATCGCTCTTCACTGTATACAAAACTAAATGAAAAGGTTTTGTCTTTAGTTATACTATAATTTTAACCACAACCCAACACAAAGTAAACATAAGCACCTGCCCCTCACCTGAGGTGCACAGAAAAAAATGATTTTTTTGGTCTGTGGACATGCATTAAGGGTTTATTGAAGATGAATGAACAATGCTCCCACCACTCCGTGATCACCACCACATCAGTCACAGTGTCCCTGATCACCACCATACCAATCATATATTTCATAATCACTGCCACCCACTCACAGTGTCGCCAGTCACGGTCATACCACTGACAATATCTGTGATCACAGCCACACCAGTCGTATTGTCCTTGATCTCCACCACACCAGTCATATTGGGAACTCTTTTGTTCTTCCTTTCTTAAGCCTCCTGTTCTTCCTGGCCAGTGGACATGGCATTCCTGGGGGCAGTCGTGTACCAGTAGACTAGGCTTTCTTGTCATATAGGAACTGGGACTATAATTGGTGATGCTACACTAAGCTATATTTCCTGACCACTCGTATAGAGGCGACTATTACAGTAAATTGGTTTTGACACAGTTGGTTGATTTGTGTGATACACAAGATACAATGTCTGGTACATAATCATTCCAGACACTGAAAAAGTCTCACATACAGGCATACCCCGCTTTTAAGTACACAATGGGACCAGAGCATGTATGTAAAACAAAAATGTACTTACAGTGAAGCAATACATTTTTTCACTTCAAGGCTGTAGTGGGGGAGTCAGGGGCTGTAGTGGGGGTGCCAGGGGATGTAGTGTGGGCATCAGGGGCTGTAGTATGGGCGTCAGGGGCTGTAGTGGGGGTGTCAGGGGAACACTCACATGTAAATAAGCTCATATGATGCAAGGTGGGGCGGCTCCAATCCATCCCCTGGACATCGCGCTGTGCAGGACAGTGCTGTGGAGAGGCTGGATGGCATTCTGTGGCTGACGGAAGCCGGAAGAACCACCGAGCGGATGTGATGTCACCGGAAGTGGGGAGGCAGCAAGGATACAGGAGGAGCATACTGGAACAGGGCAGGCTACGTGCTCAGAGCTTCAGTTTCGTCTAGTGCGGGAATATTTGAACTTGTGATGCACTTTACGTACACTCACGGGTATGTCCGTACTTGCGAGTGTACGTAAAGTGAGTGTCCGTAAAGCGGGGTATGCCTGTATGTGGTATCATCATACTCAGGAGGAGTAGTAGAATGTGTTTTGTGGTGTAAATCTAAATATGCCCATACTATGTGTAAATAATATCTTATTAAATTGCCAACTTTGTGTAAAAAAAATAAGTTTTCATGTTCTTTCCTGCATTTTTCAAAAACTTGTAGCAAAAAAGTAATTTTCAAGAGACTTACTATAATTTTCAAACAATATATTGAAGTGTTTGCTTTCTAAAATGAGGCCATTTTGTGGGTGTTTCCACTGTTCTGGTGCTCCAGGGCCTCCAAAAATGTGATAGGTAGTCAGGAAATTAGATGCGCAATTTATGCCCCTTCGATACCTGAAGGTGCTCCTTAGATTGTGTGCCCTCTATGCATCTAGGTTGTGAAAAAGTCTCCTACATGTGGTGTCTCTATAATCAGGAGGCATAGCAGAATGTGTTTTGTGGTATAATTGTAAGTATACCCATGCTGTGAGAATTAACTTGTTAAAATGACAACTTTGTGGAAAACAATGTACTTTATTTTCTAATTTTCCCAAAAATTCTGACAAAAAAATTACAACTTCCAAAAACTCGCTATGCCTCTTACTAAATACCTTGGGCTGTTTACTTTCCAAAAAGGGGTCATTTGGGGGGTATTTGTGCTTTCCCGACATTTTAGGGCCTCAATAGGATAGTACATCAGGACTGATCAATTTTCGAATATATATAGTTTGTAGACCATGGGTGCCCATGGAGCCCTCTAATGTGGCCTGCAACCTACTGCTCTGGCATGGCAAGTCCAGATTGTGGGTTGCCGACCCACCATCCCAGAGCATCAGTGAGTGGATGGAGCAGCTGTGGAGGGAGCAGAGCCGCATAAGCCTTCTCCTGAAAAGAGCCACTGTTTGCTCCCAGTGGGGGGCGGACAGGGGAAGCTGGGGAGAAGAGTTATTGCTAGCCGCTATAGTAATAATCATAAGAGAATTCGGCAGGCTGGTTGTACCCAAGTTGATCGATTGATCAACTTAGTACATTCAGCCTGCCCATTAATGGTTCGAATCTTGTCCAGTTCCTCTCGAACCGGCCAAGATTCGAACCATGTATGGTCAGCCTAAATTAAAGGTCAGTGTATATGTCAATCACAGTTTAGCAATAGACATAATATCAATGTTATCAGTTCTGTAGTGGTTATTAGCCTGCTTTCAAACTGATTCGCAGGTGCAGCGCAGTTTACCTGCAGGTTACTTGCACTGAGCCCTAGCTGTCTATTATATCCTGTGAGTTTGGTGCACTTTCTGAAAGCGCATCAAAACTACTGAATGCAGATATAATAGAAGTCCATGGCAAAGCACAGCTAAGCCCCAGGAAAGCCAAAGTTGCACAGCACCCGTGTTTCAGGTAAACTGCAGCACATCAGTGTGAAAGTGGCCTTATAGGGGGCTCAGGACAGTAAGGGCTCGTTTACATTTGCAGGAAAAACACCATAGTTCAAGTGGCCCTGGCTCTTCAAAAGGTTGAACACCCCCTGTTGTAGATATATATGTATTACTTTCACACAGACAAAATAATATACACTGATTGGGGTTTTTTAACCAAAGAAATGTAACAGAATATATTTTGGCCATTTTTTTCATTTATATAGCAAAAGTAAAAAAACCCAGTTGTGATTAAATACCACCAAAAGAAAGCCCTAGCTGTCTCAAAAAAATTATACAAATTTCATTGTCATTCAAAGTATGACAGTGCTAAAAGGTAAAAAATGGCCCGGACTAGAATGGGGTGAAAGTGTTTGGACTTCAGGTGGTTGATAAATTGCTATTACTGTACTTACTACGTGAAATCCAAAATACAAACTGAATGATAGTTCACTGTTAACCAGAGCAATAATGTCAAAATCTTCAAGCACCAAAGAGTGGCAAGCAGAAGAACAATGTCTGTAATCACTCACACTATACATCAGTTTCATCAGGGACTTGGCCTTCTAGTAACCAGAGTCATCTGTCAGCTGAACTCCCCACTCAAAAACAGCTTGTGATCTTTAACCTCTACAAACAATAGACAAATTCCATGTACATTGTGCCTGTGGATATAAATAACACATTGGTGTCACTGCTTCCCGTTTGATCACTGTCTCTCCAAGTCTCAGTCTCTGCAGGCCTTTCAGTCACACAATTGGGGATATAGGACCTGACATCGAGAGGTTAATATATGTCTGTCTCCGTCTAGTTCATTTTCTATAATTATGCTTTCAAAGTGTTTTGTTTCCTGCCATGAAGTTGCAAATATTTTAAAGACAATACAGTTCTCGCGTGTCTTTTCCATCAGCATGTTTTCATTTAGTCCCTGCATGTATATATACTAGAGATTATTAGTCTATTTAGAAAAATATGTGAAAAGGTAATTTCTGCATTGGAGTACATATTCAGATTTATAGTTTAAACTATCATCAACATAATTTCCCCTTTTTGCAAAAAAGTACAGCCCTTAGCCATATAAAAGCTATAGAAAGAAATGTATTCTTTTATTTTAAATAATATTAGTGAGGCTCAACCTTTTTTTGTAAAATAACAAACATGGTTTACTTACCTGCTCTGTGCAATGGTTTTGCACAGATCAGCCCCAATCCTCCACTTCTTGGGTCCCCCCCCCCGATGGTGCTCTCGGCTCCTTCCCCTTCTGAGTGCCCTGATAGCAAGCCACCACCATAAGACACCCAAAGTGGGGCTCAGTCCTGCCCCTGCTTCCTCCTCACTGGCTGTGATCGACAGCAGAGGGAGCACTGGCTCCCACTGCTTTCTCTGAGCCAATGAGGAGGCAGAGTACCAGGACAGCAGCTCTGACGCACATCGCTGTATCGAGATTGAGCTCAGGTACGTATTGGGGGGCTGGAGGGGAGCTGTATACTGAAGGTTTTTAATCTTCCTGCATAGAATACATAAAGGTAAAAAACCTTCAGCCTTCACAACTACAGTACTTTAAACCCTTGGTATTTTAGGCACTTTCAGTAGCTGATTTAATCACTTACTAAGTATGCAGATTATCTTTTACGCCTTGCCTATGTTCCAGTTAAGTTGGTGTCATGACAGCTGCCCCAGATTTTCTATTTCAGGGCGGCTCCTTTCTCTCGCAGCATCTTATAGAGACACAGTTTATAGGGTATAGGGCCATGCCGGTATAGAGCTATGCAGGGACTGGAGTTGGGTCTTCCTAAACTGTATGCATCAAAAGAAACACACAGCCCATAGCTTAGGATAGCAAAGCATTCCCCTGCTTCTCCCTCCTTCTCCCCCTTTTCTTCTCCAAGCTAACAGACTGACTCCAGTCTGCACTGTCCACTGTTAAAGTGTTGCTAAACCCAGGACCCGACATTTACTATATCTGGTCTCCCACAGTACACAGAACATGAAAATGCACTTATTTTAGTAAACATAACCTGCTAAATACCTTTTCTCATCAGTAGTATAAAGCAGTCTTATGACTTCTATCAGTGTCCGGCCAAGCACTGGTTAAAGCTTGTAAGAGGAGTTTTCATTCTCCTCCTGTCCTATGTGTTTAAAATAGACCTATAAAATAAATCCCTTTTGAAAGCTTCAAAGAGTACCTCCACTTTTGTTGGACTTTATCATTTAAAAACGTTTTTATCTTTTTTTATAGCTTTATTGCAGATTCCTACCCTTTGTTGCTCTGATAGAAAGCTGTCTGTTTGTATCAATGTGCATAGTGAATGTGAATGGGAGTGACTTTTTCATTATTAATCAGCTGATGCACTTCCAGAGTTCTAATGGGAAAAATTGCAGTATCTGCAACACTTTAAATGTGATTAACCCTTTAGGAGTATCTACGGGTATTATATTCAAATCCCTCGCTAATATCCTCGCATATGGCCGTAAGTCAGACCCCATCAAAATTGAAAGGGGGACCAGACAGGGATGATCTCTCTTTACCCCTCCTTTTTGTTATAGCTATGGAAACATTGGAAATAGCCACTTATTCTAACCCTAACATCCACGGCATTTCAAGTGGAGGCAGAACCCATCAATGTGCGTTATTTGCTGACGATCTTTTATTATTTATCACAGACCCCATCACGAACCTACCTAATCTATATGCAACCCTATCCAAATTTGAGTCCATCTCAGGTCTGAGGGTAAATCACTTTAAATCAGAAGCGTTAGCTCTAAACCTCCTGGACCCAACAAGGGATGCAGTGCAGCAGTCCTTCCCCTTTAAATGGTATTTACAGGCACTCCCGTACCTTGGCGTCAAACTTACCTCTGATATCTCTATGCTGTATCGAGCCAACTACGCCCCCCTTTATACCTTACTAAAACAAGACCTAAAACACTGGCGGGCCCATGATCTTTCCTGGATGGGTAGTATAGCGGCCATTAAGATGACAGTCCTCCCTCAAGTTTTATACTATTTCAGGTCCCTATCAATCCCAGTACCATCCACATTTTTTAGGGAGTTACAATCACTGATTTACAAGTTTATATGGGACAAAGGTGTCTGCAGAGTGGCTCGGGCTACAATATACATCTCCAGGTGGGTGGGTGGCCTGGGAGTCCCACATTTTCTGCGATACTAGAGAGCCGCCCAGTTGATCCAGGTGTATCAAATGTTTTTAAAAACATATCAACCTGACTGGGTTTGGTTGGATGCACAAGATAGTACCTCACTTCCTATAGACCTTCTAATCCCTGTTCTGTTCTGAGAGGAGTGACAGATCGTGTGTTCCTATTACCTAGGAACCACGATCCATCACATCCTCTAGTCAGTCCCCTCCCCCTTCAGTTAGAATCACCTCCCAGGGAACACAGTTAACCCCTTCCTTGCCAATGACATTTTTACAGTAATCAGTGCATTTTTATAGCACTGATCGCTGTATAAATGCCAATGGTCCCAAAATGGTGTCAAAAGTGTCCGATGTGTCCGCCATAATGTCGCAGTCCCGATAAAAATCGCAGTAAAACAAAATTGAAATGCTATAAATCTATTCCCTATATTGTAAACGCTATAACTTTTGTGCAAACCAATCAATATACGCTTATTGCAATTTTTTTTACCAAAAATATGTAGAAGAGTACATATCGGCCTAAACTGAGAAAAAATTAGCTTTTTTAAAAAAAAAATGGGTATATTTATTATAGCAAAAAGTACAAAATATTGTGTTTTTTCAAAATTGACACTCTTTTTTTGTTTATAACACAAAAAATAAAAACCGCACAGGTGATCAAATACTACCAAAAGAAAGCTCTATTTGTGGGAAAAAAAGGAGGTAAATTTTGTTTTGGTGCAGCGTCGCACGACCGCGCAATTGTCAGTTAAAGCGTCACAGTGCTGGATCGCAAAAAATGGCCCGGTCATTCAGCAGCCAATTCTTCCGGGGCTGAAGTGGTTATTTATTCAGTGACGGGACAGAACATACCCAAAAATCCCAAAACTGCTTTGTTCTCTGACCTCTCGGATGAGATCCCCAGGCACCTCCAAACTCTCATCTTTTTCATATTTACTGCAGCTAAAATCACGATAGCACGAGCATGGAAATCACCTGTGATCAATATCACTCTGGTTAAACACGGGAATCTTGTGATGATAGACTGTTTGCCTAAAATCCGACCGTTAGTACGCTCCATCAGACAATTGTTGTCCAACTTTCCGCCAACAAATGTTGGATGGCAGGCTAGTAAATTTTCGGCGGACAATGGTCTGTTGTCAGATTTTCCTATCATGTGTACACAAGTCCGTCACACAAAAGTCCAAAGTACAAACACGCATGCTCGGAATCAGTGCTCACCAAACATGACATTAGCATAAGGTCCCCAAAGGGTGGCGCTCAAGAGCTGAAATTCCACGCAGTACGTCACTACGTTTGTGTTTGTTGGCCGACAATTGTGTACCGTTTGTATGCAAGACAAGTTCCTGGCACACGCCCTTCGGACAAAAATCTGACGCTTTGTTGGCCAACAATTCGATCATGTGTACGAGGCTTTAGAGACAAGCAAACCAAATTTGAAAAGGTATGGAACCCCTGGATTAACCACTTCAATACCAGGCACTTATGCACCTTCCCGCCCAGACCAATTTTCAGCTTTCAGCGCTCTCACACTTTGAATGACAATTACTCAGTCATGCTACACTGTATCCAAACACAATTTTTATCATTTTCTTCTCACAAATAGAGCTTTCTTTTGGTGGTATTTAATCACCACTGGGTTTTTTATTTTTTGCGATATAAGCGAAAAAACTGCGAAAATTTTGAAAAAAAAAACACAGTGTTTTTTAGTGCCAAAATTTATACTGCTACATATCTTTGGTAAAAATAACCCAAATTAGTGTACATTATTTGGTCTTTGTGAAAGTTATAGAGTCTACAAACTATGGTGCCAATCACTAAAAATCGATCACATCTGATCACACCAGATGTACTGAAGGCCTATCTCATTTCTTGAGACACTAACAAGCCAGGAAAGTACAAATACCCCCCCCCCCCCCCCCAAATGACCCCTTTTTGGAAAGTAGACAGTCCAAGGTATTTACTAAGAGGCATGGTGAGTTTTCTGAAGTTGTAATTTTTTTCCCACAATTCTTGGGAAAATTAAGATTTTTTTTTTTTTTTACACAAACTGGTCATATTAACAGGTTATTTCTCTCACAGAGCATATGCATAATTGCAATATGCTCTGTGAGAGAAATAACCAATTTGTCTAACCACATTGGTATATCTGTATTTCGTTAAACTTTTGAATAAAAATCTATTGAAAAGAAAGTGTTTTTACCCTTTAGTGCTGGTTCACACCAAGAATCACACAGGAATGTGCTCTGTGTTCCTGTGCAATTCCTGTGCAATACAGACAAATGCAATTTTAAAAATCGCAGTACCATGCAATTGCAGTACCAAGGCAAATGCACTGCATTTGCAATCTGTGTTTGGGGTTTCATTAGGAACCTATTGACACTTGCAACAGATTGCATACACATTGCGCTGCGGTGCAGGAAACAGGCATAGAACACAGTTTTCCCGCACTATGTTCTGGTGCGAACAAGCCCTTAACCTAACATTGCTGTATCTAGAAATGTACATGAAGGAAACATTTGTTTTGTTTCGGATTCGGTTAAGGTAATCATTTTGTTTCGTCGTATACGTTATGCTAGAATTATTCATTTTTCAAATTGGTTTTGTATATGTGGATTTGTTTTGTCTATTCGTTGTTCCAAATCGATTTGTATTTGGGAAGTTAATTTGGAAGGTTGGCTATAATCATTTTAACATGTTATTCATTATTTCGGGAGATTATTCATGTACTCTGGGTTGGATAGAGGTGGATTAGAATCTCTGAATCATACCATAACAAATGGAATGATATTAATTTCGGATTAATTTGCTTTGTTATGATTCGGAGATTCTGATGAATCCACCTCCATCCAACCCAAACAATTTATTGATTGCAAAATGTTATTTCATATGTAGTGCATTTTCTATAGTAATGAAACATGTTAACGCAACATAAAAATGAAATAAATCCAAATCAATTTGGATCATTCGTTATGTCGTTACATTTTTCGTATGCTTCAAAAATTAACAAAAGGTTCGGATAAAACAAATGAATATGAATAGATTTAGATGTTTCCTTATCATTTATTTTGGATTCATTGACATTTTTTTTTCCAGTTAACGTGGTGTTTTTATTGGAAGAGCAAGTTACATACAATATACATACATTAATAGTACAGTGGTATTATGTTAGGGTTACAGTAAAGAAGTACATAAAGAGGAAGCATAGGACAGGATATATATGTACATAGTATCATACTACATGAATTTAGGCAGTGATGCAATAGGGGGACGTCGCATATGCAAATTTTGAGTCCTTCAAAATTCACATATCCCTGGGTGTATTAATCAGGTAACACATTGCACGTGGAGGCATTTTCTAACCAAGTGTCCCATATTTTGCCATATTTGGCATGACAGCCCCTGTGGGCATATATTTCCTTTTTATATGGCAGAACATTGTTTATGGCTGAGATCCACTCGTGAAGTGTTGGTGGTGTAGGCTGCAACCATTTCCTGGCTATCAGTAACCTGGCCATGAATAGTGACTCCTGGAGAAATATTTTATGAAATGTATCTGAGTCAGGGTCTGGGAACACCCCCAGTAGGCACTGCTTGGGGCATAGCGTTAGGGGAGAGCCCATTTCGTCATGGATGAATTTCACTATCTGGGACCAATAATCTTGTATTGCTGGGCATAACCAGAGGAGATGAAAGAATGTGCTGGAAGAGCTATCACATCTGGGGCCCTGTGGGTTCTGATTAAGCTTGTATTTGGCTAGACGGAGAGGGGTCGAATATGATCTGTGCATAATATAGAGTTGTGTTAGGCGGTCTGATAATTTAGTGGAGACCTTTTTGCAAGTATCTAAGGCGTCGTCCCACTCGTCATCCTCCAACCCTCCCACATCTCCACACCAAAGATCTTTTAATTTATATGCAAGGGTCACCTCTGTGGGTCGCAACAGAGAATTGTAGAACCCCGAGATTAGTTTGCGATGGTCTGATCGCAGCATACTATAGAGGATATCCAATTGCTCTACATTAGGGGAGATTTCACCAAACTGTGCCCTAAGGGCATGGCGAAGCTGGAGGTAGCGGAAGTGCATAGTATTAGGAAGATCAAAGTCTGTTTTGAGTTGTTGGAACGATTTTAGGGCAGTGTCACAATAAACATCCGAGAGAAACCCTATCCCATGATTAAGCCACAATTCATGGTTTGGCACCTTTAGTAATTCCCCCAAAGCCAGATTGTCTCATAGGGGTGTGTGGGAGTGTGTGAGTGGCACCTTAAGCTTACGCATTACCACTTCCCAGATTCTACAATGATGGTATAGCAGTCCTTTCTTGTTGTCCAGTCTATTGGTGCCTGTAAATAGAATCTGGAAGGGGTGTGTGAGTCTACGTCTAGAAGGGGAGCATATCAGGGATAGGTAGCGTTCTTTGTCATGTTTGTCTAAATGGAAAAAATGGGAGAGTTGCGCCGCCAAGTAGTAAAGGTTAAAGTCGGGTAGCGCCACACCACCCAATTCAGTCAGGTTCTTCAGTGTTTGCCAGGACAGTTTATGACGGCCCGATCCCCAGACAAAGGAGTTAAGGATGGCCTCAATGGACTTAAATATCCTTAAGGGTAGGTATATCGGAGAATGCCACAAAACATATAGGAGTTTGGGGAGAAGGAACATCTTGATCAAGTTTACACGGCCCATCACCCCTAGGGGCAATTTGGCCCAAGTCTGAGTTTTAGACTTCAGTGTTGCTATTAGAGGTTCTATATTGAGGCGAACGAAGTCCTCCGACGACCGGGTTATCCTAATTCCAAGGTAAGTCATAACACTAACCCTAAGAAGTGGGGAACGGGTCTGTACTTCTGTGGGGACAGGCACATCAATCGGGAGGATTTGGGACTTATCCCAATTAATCTTCAAGCCTGAGTATCTGCCAAAATTTCGAATTACATCTAGGGCTAACTGCAGGGAAGGGCCCGCATCTGCCAGATACAATAACATGTCGTCTGCATACAGACTAATCTTTTCCAGCAGATTTCCATGGCTCAGCCCCTTAATACCTGGGTGTGTTCTAAGGGATGAGGCAAGGCGTTCTACCGCAAGAGCGTATAGTAGGGGGGAAATGGGACATCCTTGCCGTGTGCCCCTAGAGAGAGGAAAGGAATCAGAAGTTTTTCCATTGACCAAGACCCTGGCGCGTGGGCTCTGATATAGAAGTCGGATCCACTTAATACATTTGGGCCCAAACCCAAATTTTGCGAGGCATTCCCAAAGGTACGCCCACTCAACTGAGTCGAACGCCTTTGCGGCGTCAAGAGACACCACAACTCTAGAGCCCATTGTATCATGTTCAGCTTGAATATTCATATGGAGTCTGCGTAGGTTATACGCCGTGTTTTTTGCAGGCATAAACCCAGTCTGGTCCGGGTGGATTAGTGTGAGGATCACCTCATTCAGGCAGAGCGCCAGGATCTTGGCCAAGATTTTAACATCCAATTGAAGGGATATTGGGTGGTAAAATTCAGGGAGTTCTAGATTCTTGCCAGGTTTGGGCATCAATACTATATTTGCCTCACTCATGGAAAAGGGTAAAAGGGTAAAGATTCGGATTCAAATATAAAGGAGAATAGCTCATGAAGTTTGGGAATTAAGGTCTCTCTATATGTTGTATAAAACTCTAGGGGTAGTCCATCTGACCCTGGAGCTTTGGACGGGCTAAGCAGGGAAATCGCCTTTGTTATTTCATCTTCAGTAATGGGGCCCTCTAGCAGTTCAAGTTGGGATTGGGTGAGGCAGGGTAATTCTATATCTGATAAAAGTGATACTATCTCTTCTGTGGGATTATTAGTGGTAGATGAGTATAGGGATGCGAAGAAGGAGCGGAACTCCCCGACCACCTCATCAGGGTCAGTCACCATCCTGCCATCAGCAGTTCGAAGTGAAAGTACCGTGGGAGGTCTCTGGTCCAGGTGTGCTAAATATGCCAAAAGACGACCCGCCCGTTCTCCACATTCGTATTGTCTCTATTATAGTAGATTTTCCTATCGGCTTTCTCAAAATGTAAATTATTTACTATTCTGGTCTGTAATTTTAGTTGATCTGCTGTGAGTGTGGAGGGGTTATCCGTAAAGCTGTTCCACCTCTACTAGGGACTGTTCTGCTTGTCTAAGCACCTGGGAGGAAGTCTTGCGGTAGCGGGAGATACGTTGGGATAGAATCATACGGGCATGAGATTTGAAAGAATCCCATACCATATCAAAAGGTGCAGTATCTCTGTTTGTCTGGAAGAAGAAATCCCATTCAGTGGCGGCCTCCCCCAAATCGGGAACAACCGTCAACCAAAATGGATTAAGCTTCCAGTTGTATGTCCTGGGGGGGATTCAACCCTGAGTTTGATCCAGTATGGGGCGTGATCTGACAATATACGCAGATTAAAACCCACATCTCCAAGCAGTAGGGAGAGAGTACAGGAGATCAGAATGAAGCCAATACGTGACATAGTATTGTGTGATGTGGAGAAGCATGAGTATGCTCTAACGGGTTACGGTATCTCCAAGTATCTATAAGGGCCAGATCCGTAAGGATGTTACCAAATCTAGTGTATGACTGGGACAGGTTATCATGGGGTGTTACCGACACATGGTCCAGTTCCCTGTTCATGACATTATTAAAGTCGCCTAGCCACATCGCAGGAACAGTAGGGAATTGAGACATAAATGCCAGTCCCTCATGTAGGATAATAAATTGGAAGGGAGGGGGTATATAAAATGCTAATTTTAGCAGTTCTAGACCATTTAATTTGGCATGCAAGAATAAAAACCTGCCCTGGGGGTCAGACCTGAGAGTTAGTAGCACAAATTGCACTGTTTTCGCCACCAGTATGGCAATGCCCCTGGAGTTAGCAGAGTATGGAGCTTGATATAGCCATCCCACCCAGGGCTTTTTAAGTGCCATCTGGAGTTGACCTGTGAGATGAGTTTCCACCAACACCATGAGGTCTGCACGCTGTGTTTTAAAATAAGATTTGACTGTGTTTCGTTTAGGCTTTGCCCTGAGACCCCTCACGTTCCATGTAAGACATTTAACCTCCAACATGATAGCAGGTAGAGAGAACTGGATACCAGACAGCCACTGTCCATGATGACACGGACCACCCCAAAATCGGGAGGGCCCATGTCGCCCCCCACCGATCCCAAAATGGGGGTCTGGTAGGGTAGGGCAAATGAAGCCGGTCAACGTCTTGTATGCCAGAGCTATATAATAACCCGGATTCATTGAAATTTGTTACTACTATTCGTTACATATGAATCTCAGAATAATGAAAATTTTGTTCGAATTTCGATTAATAACATGAATTGCATATGTCTATTTGTATCGCACACAACATTACGATGGGCACAATCCATCAATGTGTGTGTGGGCGGCACAGTGGCGCAGTGGGTAGCACTCTCGCCTAGCAGTAAGAAGGGTCGCTGGTTCGAATCCCGACCACGACACTACCTGCCTGGAGTTTGCATGTTCTCCCTGTGTCTGCGTGGGTTTCCTCCGGGTACTCCGGTTTCCTCCCACACTCCAAAAAGACATGCTGGTAGGTTAATTGGATCCTGTCTAAATCGACCCTAGTATAGGTATGAATGTGAGTTAGGGACCTTAGATTGTAAGCTCCTTGAGGGTATAGGGACTGATGTGAATGTATAATATATATATGTAAAGCGCTGCGTAAATTGACGGCGCTATATAAGTACCTGAAATAAATAAATAAATAAATAAATAAATCAATCACATGTATTGTTTCATATGTTATGTCCTTATGGATAATAATTCCACCTGCGTTCATATCCAGTTTTAATAAATCAGCCCAGTTATTTCTTAAGGAGGAATTGTACCCAAATCAAGTTAAAAAAAGGTACTTTAGCTGCAGGTTAAGAATATCTTGCATTCTTCAGAACATTCCAGCTCCCTGTTCTCTTCTTCACAACCATCTTTAGTAAGGGCAATGGATTCTCTGGCCCTTTATATCATGCACCTCTGCAACACCCCCCCATGATGACATGCCCCAACATCCCACACATGTGCACATTAGCGCTATACATGGGAATCAATTTGTAAAGGAAATAATTTGAGCAAATCACAGGATGAGGACTGCACTCCTTCCTGTGTTCGACCCTGGTAACATATTGTAGTGACTTGCAGTGACTGTGGCTTGTAGTGACTGTAGCGGATGGCACCACTCAAAATCATGGTTAAACTATTTGCCACCACAGACGGTCTGGGACACCTTCAAGGCCTATACAAGAGGGCAATATATCTCTATTATCGCTAGCGTCAAGAAACAGCAGGGCCGGGAAACTTACAGGTTACAACAGATGGTAGAGGATCAAACATTAATCTATAGTTTAGATCCTACAGCAGCTCATTTTGACGCATTAAATGCCGCCCGCAGTTCACTAAATTTACATTTAACGGAAGTTACAAGATTGGATATGCATAAAGGTAGACAGCGACTATTTGAACAGGGGGACAAGAATGGTCGTTTCCTGGCCATGTTGGCACAGCATGAATATCCATCCACAGTGGTTTCGGGCCTGCGGTCTTCAACTGGGGATAAGGTGACCTCTCAGGTAGAAATCTTACAAATGTTTAAAGCCTTTTACCAAACTCTTTATACCTCTGCTCTTCCCCCCGACTTCCAGCCAGAGATGTTGCAAAACCTTTTAGATCCACTAGCACTTGGCTGGCTGTCGAATGAGGAACGAGAATCGTTGGTACGCCCTATTTCGGCCTTAGAGGTTTTAAAAATTATACGGTCCTTCCCTTTGGGCAAGGCGCCAGGGCCGGATGGTCTTCCTATAGAATTTTATAGGGCACATGCAGCATTTTTGGCACCCATCCTGGCCCAATTATACACCCTCTGCCTATCCAAGGGTGATCTGCCCCTTTCAATGCACCAGGCCTATCTTACTTTGATCCATAAGGACCTTAAGGACCCAGAGCTATGTGCCTCATATAGGCCAATAGCCCTATTGAATAATGACCTGAAAATCTTAACCAAACTGCTGGCTACCCGTCTATATCCATTATTACCTTCGGTTATTGACTCTGATCAAACAGGATTTATGCCTAAAAGGTCAACCGACGTTAATCTTAGGAGACTCTTTACCAATATTCATGCCCAACACAATAACTCCGGTACCAGAGCTATTGCCCTACTAGATATAGAAAAGGCATTCGACACTGTGGAGTGGCCCTTTTTGTGGGAGACTCTACGTCGAATGGGTTTTCCACTACGGTTTATATCATGGTTGCAGGTGATCTATAGGTGTCCCATCTCATCGATTCGTTTGGGCTCCAGACTCTCAACTCCATTTCAACTGTTTCGGGGAACTAGACAGGGCTGCCCTCTTTCTACAGCTCTATTTGCTCTAGCTATAGAGCCAGTTGCAGAGGCTCTCCGTACATCGCCTCATATTAAGGGGCTTAGGATAGGCATGCTGGAGGAGAGAGTAGCCCTGTATGCTGACGACATGGTTTTATTTTTGGGGGACGCGGGTCCATCACTTCAGGGTGCTCTGTCACTCCTCAACACTTTCTCCATGGTAACGGGCCTCCGGGTAAACTGGCCAAAATCTACTCTATTTCCAATAGATCAAGCAGCCAAATTGACATCCTCTCCAGATAGCCCATTAAAGTGGGTTGACTCCTTTAAATATCTTGGGGTTTGTGTCTCTGCACAAGCCTCAGATTTTCTTAAATTAAACTTGGATCCGGTAGTGGGGGATATGAAAGCTAAACTCAAGGCATGGAATAATCTCCCCCTATCGGTATGGGGAAGGGTCAACTTGCTTAAAATGAAGGTCATCCCCAAATTCATATATTTATTCCGCCATTCCCCGCAGTGGATTCCTAAATCCTTCTTTACTAAACTAAACCAACGCTTTTCAGAGTTTCTCTGGGGCTCCTTACCACCGAGATATAAGTTAACTACATTAATGAGGCCACTATCGCAGGGTGGTATGGCCTTTCCAGATTGCTATAAGTACTTTTTGGCGACACAGCTGGTGACAGTGGTCTGGTGGCTAAATCCTGATAAAACCAATGTGGCCTCCGCTTTGGAGGCCACTGTGGCAGGCTCTTGGGAATCTCTTCAATACCTAATTTACAGAGGCCCATGTGCCCCACACTTATTAACTCCGTCTATGCTTACTACTTTACGGGCCTGGAAAATGGGCTTGGCTATTGAAAAACACAGCCAGATGGGAATTTCCCCTAATACACCCCTATGGCTAAACCCCAATTTACCACATTTTTACAAATCTATTGACCTCCAGATATGGACTAGATATGGTATAAAATTAATCTCACAAGTGGTGTCTTGCACCTCACTGCTTTCTTTTTGTCAGCTTTCCTCCCAGTATAATCTTCCGCAGCACTATCAGTTCCGTTATCTTCAACTTTCGCATGCTTTCGAAGCCCAATTCCCACGTTCGTCCTGTATATTAATACAGTCTAAACTGGAGACTACTCTTAGATCCGGTTGTACAAAAAAACCTATATCTCACATATATCAGCATTTAATCTATGAGTCCTTGCCTCCGTTGGACGGCCTTTTGTCCCGTTGGCAGCGTGACATTCCAGCTTTGAGTGGCGAAGATTGGGATGGTGTTTGGGACTTCCCTTTTAGTTCGCTAGTCTCTATACGTGACAAGTTAGTCCAATTTAAAATAGTCCACCGGGCGTATTTCACTCCCCACAGACTTCATTTGATAAATCCTGCCCACTCCCCTAAGTGTTGGAGATGTAGCTACACCCCCGGAGATTTTTCCCATATCTTTTGGCATTGTCCAAAGATGCAACAATTCTGGGGGGAGGTACTAGGCCTAATCAATAAAATTGCATCCACTAATCTACCACTGTCTATGGAGATTTGTATGTTGGGCCTTATAAAAAAATTAGTTCCTGCTGTAGCTAAACGCACGATGATTGGCTTGCTTCTATTTTACGCTAGGAAAACCATAACATTTCAATGGAAGAAGCCCTATCCCCCCACAAATGTCCAGTGGAAACGTTTGGTTAACGATAATCTTCCACTATATAAAGATACCTATCTTAATAGAGGCTGCCAATTGAAATTTAATAAGGTTTGGAGTGGGTGGCTGGAGGAAATGAACATTGCTTACTAATGTTGGACTAGCTTCAGTTACGATACCAAGAATCGACGATTAAATGTAATTCCTAGTTAATAGGTATAGGCCTTTATGGGCAGTGGGGGGGCGGCCCAAAAATTCCAAAAATCCCCTTTTCACTTACATGTTAAAATTGTATTGCATGGATGTATTCCTCTCTTTTTCTTTCCCTTTCATTTTTTTTTTTTTTTTTTTTTTTTTTTTTTACCTGATGTACTTGCGATATTACCTGTACAAGCTAGACAACCAATTTGTATATGTCTTTATGTCTTTGTGTCTTATAAGGAAAATTTGAATAAAAATACATTTAAAAAAAAAAAAAAAAACTATTTGCCACCAGCACTAGGCATAACCTGTACTGCCCGAAGACTCCTTGGATATCAACATCAGATATCCCTGAAGTCTTTAGGTAAAGTTCTTGAGAGCTTTTTCAAGTCAAACAATGAGACATCACCAGTACTCTGTTGGAAACATATAAACTTTTTATTGGTGCAATGTCACATCAGTCAAGTGGGCCAAAGTTTCAGGGCCATAGAGGGTCCCTTTATGAAGAGACGTTTGAGGAAGGGCCCTAAAATGTTGTCTCAGATGACTGATTAGACAATGCACTAATTGTTAAAAGATTGTAAGTTTGTATATGTTTCCAACAGAGTACTGGTATTGGTATGTCTCATTGTTTCACTGGAAAGCTCTCAAGAACATTACCTAAAGACTTCAGAGATATCTGATGTTGATATCGAAGCAGTCTTGGGGCAGTACAGGCTATTGTCTAGCTTACCTTGGACAACACATTTATTCCAATAAACCTAAGGAAATGCCCTGAAATGTTACCTCTGCAGAGGGCTTGGTAAAGCACAGAACCATTTGGATGGACAGGGAGGGTTCATTTAAACCAGGAGTACGCAACCTTTTGAAGAATAAAGGCCACTTTAGTAATTTGGTCTGAACTGTTTAAGGGGCCACAATGAACTATGATATTTTACTGCCCCCAAACCATAAATGAGCGTTTACTGTCCAGAGCCCCCTATAAGGCTGCTTTCACACTGATGCACTGTGATTTGCCCACACCATGGGTGCAGTGCAATGCACCTTAGGCTTTCCTGTGGGTTAGCTGTGTTTTGCCAGAGACTTCAATTGTATCTTGTGGGTGTGGTGCACTTTCCAAAAGCACACCAAAATTCCTGCATTCAGGAATTTTACTGTGCTTTCAGAAAGCGCACCAAACCCGATAGATATAATAGAAGTCTATGGCTCAGTGCAGCTAACCCACAGTTGTACTGAGCTGCACCTGTGGATCAGTGTGAAAACAGCCACTCTGCCTGGGAAAAGAGCCAGAGGTACAGAGGAGGCATTGACTTATGTGGCTCCTGCTCCCTCCACGGCTGCTTGCTTCCTCCATTGCTGGCGCTAGCTCCATGCTGATACTCTAGGATGGTGGGTCAGCAGCCCGCGATCTGGGCTTGCTAATCCGCCATTCCAGAGCATGATGTTGTGGGTCACATCAAAGGGCACCGCAGGCCACATGTGGCCCTCATGGCCACGGGTTGAGCACCCCTGATTTAAGCAATATGGTAAAATATGGCCAATGTTATCACAATTAGACTTAGGAGTGTGTGTGTGTGTGTGTAAAAGTTTGTCAAACCTTAGAAATTACCTGGCCCCTATCAAGAACAAAAAAGTACAACAATATTTAACAATCCTCCTTTATTGTCAATAGTCTTTCAAAATGCTTTCTGTAGCTACTACTGAAATAGAAGCAGCACACAGAAGGGGATTTGGACCAATTCCTGTAGATAAAATGTTTATTTTTCAGCTGTCTAACATTAATGGCCTGCTCCTGATCAAACCCCAGCATTTCTTTGGGATTCAGTTCAGGAGAGAGGCCTTTGGAAATTACTTATTTTTGAGTCCTTCTATTGTTGATTTACACCTGTGTAAAGCAACTAATTCAATTAGCTCTTGCAATATTTGCATTGTGTATGGGACACAGTGGGCAACAAATTAGTTGGAAGCCTCTTTTGACAGTTTTTTATTCATTCCCTAATGTAAAATTTGCAAGAAGTAACAAGACATGAGTCCTAATTTACCAAGATGTTGTTCTCTAATTCAGGCATTCTTTTCCTCATATCACACCTTACATAAAACTTGATTCACTTATGTTCTGAACCACTTTCATGTATTTTTTGTGTCTTAATTGAACGCATGTGGTTATTTTTTGTAGTATGCTTACATCAAGTGCCAGTTTCTGGCCACCCTGACTTTTGGTAACTTTCTTCCCCCCTGTTTAAAGCTAGTTAGCTTAGTCCTAGCTAAACCCTCCCTTCTTCTTTCATGTTGCCTCAGTCAGTGTTAGTATTTCACAGAGACAGGGCTCAGGAAATTCATTGTCTGCTTACACTTCAAAAGACTTGAAAAACATCTTCTGTACGGCAGTAGCTGAAGTAAAATTGTGTAGCACCCTGAAGTTTAGGCAGGGTTGCTATCAAATTTAGTTGCCAGGCGATAATTGCCTTGGCCAATTGTTAGGAGATCAATTGATTTCCCCCTAATTCTGTATTTGCTGCACTTCTCCCCTCTGTCACTAGGTGCCATGGTAGCTGGTGACATTGGGTAAGACAAGGGCATAGCAAGGACATATTATGAATGAATGGGGTGTCTCAGCCAATTGGCAGAGGTTTCTTTAAGTCCTTTGGCCTGCTGGGAGAGCCTATTTATTTGGGTGGAGTCAGGTGATCTTGGTTCTGTGCAACCTGGACGGCTGTCTGGGTGGATGTGTGTTGTATTGCCCCGGGTTGCTAGACTGGAAGCCTGAGGCCTATCCCAGGGGCATCTGGCTGCTAGGCTGTCTGAGACCTATCCAGAACCAGGAGAGCAGCATAGGGTTGGAACTGCTGGCTTGCAGTCCAGCCAGAAGTAGCGGTTCCGCCGGCCAGGGAACCAGCTGTGGTCGGAGGTAAAAGGGGAAGCTGTCGCCACTAGGGGTCCATCCGCCTTGTTACTGGAGACCACTGTGAATAATCTGAAGTCAGTACCTGAGCAGTCTTCTCATCAGCCGGGGATGGTGAAGAAGTGGGAAAGCTTCAGTAAGTGCCAAGTCAGGGACCCAGCAGGACAGCGGAGGTGATACTTGTGGAGCATCAGTGAGTGCCAAGCCAGGGACATAGTGTGTCAGCGGGGGTGACGCTTGAAGAGTACCTGCAAGTGCCAAATCAGGGACACAGCAGGGAAGTAGGGGGGGGGTGACGCTTGAAGAAGATACTGAATGCTAACAGTGAAAGAGCTCAGGGGATCCAGTGGCTATTGGATCTGAAGTCTAGTGAAAGTCTGGGAGTTCATTGAGTGAAGACCCACAGTCAGAGTGATTGTGAAGTAAGCAGAGAATTGTTCATGTTGCAGATAGCTGAATTCAATTACCATTAGTAACTACTACAAGATTGTTGCCATAGGAGACAGCGGTCCTACCTATACAGAAGTGGTGTCGGCTGGAGGCCTTCACCTGTATAGCTGTCTTTCTATAGAAGTCTTTGAGTCTGCCTATTATTATTGCATCTACTTAAGGGTGTCCTGGCCCTAACCCTCTCTCCCCCAGTTCTGTTTAAGAGACAATAAATCTCTAAAAGTATCTGGCACCTACTATTTCATCTTGCATTACACCCACCATGCCTTGCAACCCACTCTACACAGAAGGATGTCTGCTGTTCATGACTCTGGAAGTCACCATTAGGCCTCAGGGGCCCCTGGGACTTTGCTACGATTGCTTTGGATTCAAATTAAGTGTCTTATTGAAGAGTTCAGCTGCCTGTGGGTGGTGCCAAGTCAGCAGGTGACCATACTGTCCGGGCGGACTGGGTTTAAGGAGGTTTGTCAATGTATAAAGCAGGGTTTGAAACAGAACAACTTACATAAAAAGTGAATTGATATATTATTCAGACTGTATCACCAGCAGACTTACTATGTGGCCCAAATAAAATAAGTGACAAGCATTACCTTATCTTTTTTGCCTAATGTTTTGAAAGCCGCAGCTGCCCTTTTTAAAAAATAACGTATAACAGTTTACTATTGTTATAATATTCTTTGTTGCTTGGTGATATCAGAATATTTTTTCTTACTTTATAATTTGCCCTTTAACTCTTTTAACAGTAAAGGTTAATTTAGATAAAACATGTACTGGTACAATACATACCGATTTTATGGAGGAAGTTCAAAGTTTTCAATGTTGCAATCTCTATAAATACTTTGCAAAAGAAACATTTTGGAGGGAACAATAATTCAAATACATATACATTTTGTGTGTGTGTGTGTGTATATACTGAATACATATACATGCATTTACATATAAGCAGATTGATACAATGAAATTCCTGCATGGGTTCCATAAATCATAATAATCATAATGGGTGGCACAGTGGTGCAGTGGGTAGCACTTTCGCCTAGCAGTAAGAAGGATCGCAGGTTTGAATCCCAACCACGACACTACCTGCCTGGAGTTTGCATGTTCTCCCTGTGCCTGCGTGGGTGTCCTCCGGGTACTCCGGTTTCCTCCCACACTCTAAAGACATGCTGGTAGGTTAATTGGATCCTGTCTAAATTGTCCCTAGTATGTATGAATGTGAGTTAGGGACCTTAGATTGTAAGCTCCTTGAGGGTAGGGACTGATGTGAATGTACAATGTATATGTAAAGCGCTGGGTAAATTGACGGCGCTATATAAGTACCTGAAATAAATAAAAATAAAATAAAAAATAATACAATGCAAAGTTTGATTTATGAGTTGTGGCAATCCTTGAGAGGTGCTACAAGAAATAGATAAGTGATACATAAGCATGTGTCTTACTATTTATTACAGGTTAGCACTTGTAATAAATAGCAAAATCGCTTAGCTTTTGTTTGTAAAAGCTTGCAGTTGTCCAATAACTCTTATTCTGTAGCTTATGTGTATATTTTATATATAATGCTACCACTACTGTGCATGATAAGGGTACTGCAATCACTATATAGGCTACAACGCTTTTCCTGCTCTGAGCAGAGGAAATTACAATTTAAACTCAACGTCCCTCATCCCTATGCTCTTGGGTCGAAGGGAGGAGTTAGTAGTTTCCCACAGTACTTCTTTTCCACCACAAGATGTCCCCAGTCTTCCAGGTTGCATGGTAGCCAGCAATATTTCATCCAGTTTCTCAAGCCCAGGTTGTCATGTACTCTCCCCCAGCCTATGACTGCACAGCGAATGAGAAGCAGCACAGTGATGAGGTCATCACTATGTCATTCTGCTTTCCTGGTGCCTCCCATGTCAGCATACCCATGGTTGGTTGCTCCGCCCTCTACCAACCCACAGGACCATTTTAACTCTATAAAAAAAGAGCTCCTCCCCTTAGTCAGTATTCTTTACTTTGTCCTCATGCCTGCAGGATCATTATCAGCCTTACCTCACCGCTTTATGGTGTAACTGTTGCAGGTTCATGCTCTCCTGCAGTATGGAGTCCCATCGCTTGGGCTGCTAAAGGCGCCAGATAAGTATGGGAGGCCGTTTTTTTCTGTGGATCTTTTTTTGGGCCATATTGCAAGATTAACAGGAGCTTAGCCTCTGCTCTATGCTCTTAACTGATGGTATGTCTCCTATCCGTATGTGAGCATGCTGTTACTTGCACATGTGACAGTACGGTGCATGCCCAGTAGCAAACTGAAGCTGTCGGTGGCCATCTTGGTACTCCCAAAGTGCTCTCAGCATAAATGGAGAGCCTGGGATTCATTACAGGGCCAGCTATCAAGGTGAAGACATCTCCCTTAAGCGTCTTCCCTATTTTTGCAATGGAGCCTGGCCAAGGTATTTAGGGGCTTGCAAATGGGTACTTTTGTTTAATGTTATGTATATGTATTGTGTAGATATGTGTGTGTGTGTGTGTGTGTGTGTGTGTGTGTGTGTGTGTGTGTGTGTATATATATATATAGTTAAAAAGGAAAGCAGAAAGAAATCTATCCTTTTTTTGTTTTTCTCTTGCCCAGCTGCCCCTAGTAATGTGATACCGCAACAAAAAGATCCTCATCATACCGCTAGGTAAGGGCTGCAACAATCAGGTAAGTTTTAAAGGAAAATAAAAAAGAGCACTACGGGCAAATTAGAACATATTTTTTGTTTCTACAGCCCGCACCGGGGATCATCCCGAGGCAAGCTCTGTCACACGCACCCGGAGATCCTAGACTTGAGGGTTTGGAAGTTGAGCGGAAAAGGTTGGGCGAGTTAGGATGTTCGCATAATCACTACTACAGGCCAGAAAAGCATCTACGAATTCCACATACTATAGAGTTTGGAGAAAGTTTACGAAATTGGCAGAAACGAACCATTTCGATCCTCTAAACCCCGGAATCCAGAACATACTCCTCTTTTTACAGAGTGGATTGGACTTAGGTTTGGGCCTGAATACGCTTAAGGTCCAGGTTTCAGCCCTTTCAGCTCTAACAGACACCCGGTGGGCGCTAGATCGTCTGGTGGAACGTTTCTTGAAAGCAGTTCTAAGATTGAGACCGCCTAGAAAGATGCTATACCCCAAATGGGATTTGACTATCGTGCTTAATATCCTTTCAAAACCTCCGTTTGCTCCCACAGAAGAAAGCACCTTGGAGGATATTTCTCTGAAGGCAGTCTTAATAGTTGCCATCACTTCGGGTTGCAGGGTATCAGAGATACAAGCATTAGGGTCACAAGAACCCTACATTACCTTCTTCCCGGACAGGGTGGTATTGCAACCTATTCATCAGTTCATCCCTGAAGTACCTTCAGTCTTCCATCTGAACCGAGAGTGGGTTCTTCCAGCATTCGGGGAGGATCCAGCCTCCTCAAAACTGCATGAGTTGGATATAGCCAGATCCCTAAGTCACTACCTAAATTTGACGCAGCAGTTCAGGAAAGATCAACGGCTATTTGTCATCCCCTAGGGTGCCAGAAAGGGAATGGCAGCATCTAAGATGACCTTGGCAAGCTGGATTGTAAGGTTAATCCAAAGAGCATATCGGGTGGTCTCCCAGTTCCAGATGCGGTCAATGCGCACTCAACGCGTGGAATAGCCTCCTCCTGGGCAGCTATAGTGTGGACCCAGCAGTCCTTACTTCCCGAGAGTTTGGGGAAAGGACTTTGCAGTCATCTGTACTGTAGCTTTTTTGTTTAATTAAATTGCTTTATTGCAGTACCCTCCCTGTAAGCGAGTTATTTACCATGGGTATGCTGACATGGGAGGCACCAGGAAAACGGAAAATTGAATACTTACCTTTCCGTAATTTTCCTTTCCTGGTGCCTGCCCATGGCAGCATACACCCTCCCTTCAATGATCCTTAGCGTTATGAGATCTAGTTACAAGAATACTGACTAAGGGGAGGAACTCTTTTTTTATAGAGTTAAAATGGTCCTGTGGGTTGGTAGAGGGCGGAGCAACCAACCATGGGTATGCTGCCATGGGCAGGCACCAGGAAAGGAAAATTACGGAAAGGTAAGTATTCAATTTTCCATTTTCTCTTCCTCTTAGCATACTCCTTATCAGCAAATAAACCAATTGGCTCCTTTTGCTGCTCCCTCCTCTTCCACTCTTAGGTCTGCTGTACAGGAACTGCAAGAGGCTGATAGCAGGTCAATTGGAGGTATTTACACTGATGTTAAGAGTAAAATATTTAATAATATTTAATAATGCGGGCTTTCTTGTTCATCATCTTTAGAAGAGGCTTCCTTCTGGGACAACAGCTATGCAGACCAATTTGATGCAGTGTGTGGTGTATGGTCTGAGCACTGACAGGCTGGCACCCCACCCCAACCTCTGCAGCAATGCTGGCAGAACTCATACATCTATTTCCCAGAGACAACCTCCACATATGATGCTGAGCATGTGTTCTTTGCCATGAAGTGCCATGTTGAACTTCCAGTGACCAGTAAGAGAGAGTGAGAGCGATAACACCAAATCTAACATACCTGCTCCCCATTCACACCCGAGACCTTTTAACATTAACGAGTCACATGACACCAGGGAGGGGAAATAGCTTATTGGGCCCAATTTGGACATTTTCACTTAGGGGTGTACTCACTTTTGTTGCCAGCGGTTTAGACATGAATGGCTGTGTGTTGAGTTATTTTGAGGGGACAGCAAATTTACACTGCTATACAAATTGTACACTCACTACTTTACATTGTAACAAAGTGTCATTTCTTCAGTGTTGTCATATGAAAAGATATAATAAAATATTTACAAAAATGTAAGGGGTGTACTCACTTGTGTGAGATACTGATACTGCTACTGATGAAAAAAGGCAACTGTATATCTATGTTGTAAATAAAATCAATTATAACAAATAATATGCAGACCAATTCTGTCTCCTACAATATAGCTAGAAGTGGATCATAAATTAGTTTTGTAATTCTGCACCATCGTTTTACTTGTATTGCCAAAAAAACATGATAGAGTTAGATGTAAAATGACTGTGTGTTTGCAGTGAGCCTGGTTGCTATGCTTGGATTTGCATGCCTTCCTTAATTATAAAGGCTTGTCACGGTTGCTTTGGTGTTATGTTCCATTTCAAGATTTTTAAACTCACTGAGTATTGGATGAATTAGTTGGGATTTCCCATTTTTGTTATTTTTACAACCCCCGATGAGTTGCTAGAAGATTACATTTTCCTCCATATTACTTTTGTTTAACAATGTAATTTATGACAAAAGCAACAGCCATTAAAGTACAGACCCTACTGATTACAATACACAATACATTTTCTTGTATAACATATTATTTTTTCCACCCATTATACCTTATAGTCTGAAAATCAAAGTATTATTATCTGGGACACTTGCAGCATGCAAAACTTGAATTTCATTTGACGTACTGTACAACGCAAAATATATTTCCATGGGCATTAAGTTTAAAAGTTTAGAAATAAAACAGATGTGGCTTATGGCCAAAGTTAAAAAAGCTATGAATAAAAATAGTTTTAAAAAATATACAAATGAAGGAATGCTATCATTTAAATGTTACAAGGAATATAACAGAATATGTAAAAAAGAAATCAAGGCCACAAAAATTAAAAACAAATGACAGTGCAAAAGAGAGTAGGACAAACCCCCAAAAATTCTTCCAATATATTAATAGTAGAGATGGGCCGAACACCCCCAGGTTCGTCCCAGAACTCTCAAAAAATTATAACTCTTTTTAAAAACCAAAAGTCCCCATTTTGAAGGCTTATATGCAAGTTATTGGCCATAAAAAGGGTATAGGGGCCCAGCTGCTGCCCTGGGGAACATGTACCAATGCAAAAAAACTTTTGAAAAAAGATCGTTTTTAAAGGAGCAATGATTTTAATGATGCAAAAGTGATCCAATAAAAATGAAATAATCCTTTAACCACTTGCCGACCGCCACACGTCGATATACGCCAGAATGGCACCACTGGGTGAACCGTACAGTGGCCCCTTTAAAAGCCGTAGCAGGCGCTCGCGCCTGCTACATGTGGCCGGTGGGCGTGATCGCTGCCGGCCACCCGCAATCGCTAGCATGAGAGCCAGAACGAGTTCTGACAGGGGAGGAGAGACAGATCGTCTGTTCCAACTAAGTTAGAAACACACCTAGGGAACACAGTTAACCCCTTGATCCCCCTAGTGTTAACTTCTTCCCTGCTAGTGACATTTACACAGTAATCAGTGCATTTTTATAGCACTGATCGCTGAATAAATGTCAATGGTCCCAAAAAAATGTCAAAAGTGTCCGATCGCTGATTGCTGCCATTACTATTAAAAAATAAATAAATAGTAAAAATGCCATAAATCTATTCCCTATTTTGTAGAGGCTATAATTTTTGTGCAAACCAATCAATATACGCTTATTGCAAATTTTTTTTTACCAAAAATATGTAGAAGAATACATATCGGCCTAAACTGATGAAGAAATTTGTTTCTTTTTTTTAAAAAATGTATATACAGTATTTATTATAGCAAAAAGTAAAAAATATTGTTTTTTTTTTTTTTAAATTGTCGGTCTTTTTTTGTTTATAGCGCAAAAAATAAAAACTGCAGAGGTGATCATATTCCACCAAAAAAAAGCTCTATTTGTGGGAAAAAAAGGACGCCAATTTTATCTGACATTTATAAAGAAAACAAAATGACATTTAAATTGATTTTCCCTGCAAGCTTTCTTTATTCTGTAAACAATGGCTTGGGGAGCCAGTCTGTAAGATGAGGCCACAGTTTAGTGCTCCTTCTTTGACCAACAGAAGCCTCACAACTAGCTTTTCCATGAGACTGTAACCTACAAGAGTCTGGAAAGGCGTTACATAAACTCCTCTTTAGGGTGTCCTCAAGATATTTCATCCTGTGCTCCCTCTGCGAGTTCCGAGACTTTCCACTTGTAACAGTGGTCAAGGAGGGTTGCCAACCAATGATGATCCTTCTCCTTGATGCCACAAATTCTCTGGTCCTTTCGCAGGCTTTGAAGAATAAGGGAACCCATGCACTGCAAGTATGTGGGGCATGAGAAGCAGAGTTCTCGGGGTCACTGAGGATTACAGTATCTGGAACTGCCTCCTCCCAGCCACGTACTACTCCCAAGGTTTCTGGGGACTGAAAACCATCTCTTAAGGTTTGACATATGTCTTCCTCTGCTTCTATGCCTCCAAAACTGACACTCCTCTTGTGCGTTCTGTGACGTTGCAAGATTGATGTCTGCATAAAGCAGGCCTTGAGAGGAAAGGAAGCCCTGCTTCCCATGCCCTGCTTCATGTGCCCTGTCTATAATGCCCCGCAGAGTATGCTCCAGCAGGAAGACAAGAGGGATTGTGTCACTGATACCTGAGACACTGATGCATACCTTGTCACCTCAAATGGTAACAGTACAGTGCATGCATCCATTATCAGAAGCCATTGGCATGGGGAAAAAAAGCAGAGGTGCCCATAGCCTCTCTTTGTGCCATACTTACACAGGTACTTGTTTACAGCCCTCTGCTGCATGTGCAGCCGTTGCAGCATTGCCAAAGTTTTGTTCTACCTGGTGGGCATGTCACAAATCAGGCAGTTTACGGGCGGGTGGAATTCCCGCTGAATTTCAGCCAACCGAACACTGGCTGTATATATGACCGCCTGAAATGGCTACAGACTCTTCTGACTTGCTTTAGAAGATCTTGCAAACCTGGGTACCTGTTTAAGAAACACTGCACCACCGGGCATGGCACATGTGTCAACCTTCCCTGTTGAAGGTCAAACAGAAGGTTAGTGCCATTGTCGCACACCACCATTCCTGGCTCAAGTTTCTGTGGCGTGAACCACCTCTGGGCCTGCCCTTGCAGAGCTGAAAGAATCTCTTTTTCAGTTGGGCTCTTGTCCCCTAGACAGACCAGCTGAAGCACTGCATGGAATCTTTTAGCCTGACTCTTTGAATGGCCCCTTGAATGCTTAGGGGGTACTGGTGGTTCATAGGACAATCCAGCAGAGGAGGGCATGGAGGAGGGTGTGGAGCTAACAGATCTCGCATCATCACCACCAGCTGTATAGAGACGTGGTGGCAAAAAAAGCTCCAGCACTGAGCCCTATCCTACATCCCTCCTAGTTGCAAGCAGTTACCCAGTGTGCTGGAAACTAAATATATAGTCAGTGACCACGCTTGCTGGACTACAAATCAGCAGTAATGTGGACCTTGTGGCTGACTACCTTGCCCAATGATAACAAAACATTGCCTTCCATGTGATGGTACAGAGCTGGAATGGCACATTCTGCAAATCCACCAGTTGTAAAGCCAGCAATTTGGACAAGCTGGAATTTAGATGCTGAGCATGTGAGTTGCAGGTAGTGTGAAAATTGCCTGCTATACTCAACGGGTGGTGTGCTGCTGGCAGACGTTTTGCAAGGACCTGTGACACCCTTTGCTATACCATCATCCCTGTCAGTGAAGGCTGCTGAGAGGTCATGAGATATAGCGGGGGCAAACATAAAAGGTGAGGACTGAGAAGAAGAAGAATTGTGTCCCTTGTGTGTGGCTTTCAGATGCTCTTGCCAATGGGCTAAGTGGTGGGAGGTTAAATGCTTTGTCAAGCTTGTGGTACCCAAATGTTTTTGCTATGCTTGATCTGCTTGTAGCAGAAATTGCAAATGGCAACAGTGCCATTGGCTGCACATGTGCTAAAAAAGGCCCATACAGTCTCTACTCTTCCATGATGACTGCCTCTGGAGAACATCCTACCTCGTTTGTGTTGTTTCTCCCTCTCAATTTTCTCCTCTGCTCATCATCATCATCTTCTCCATCCTCATCATCACTGGAGCCAACTTGGCGATATGATGCGGCTGGGGGGACTGCCAAATTGTAATTTATCAGTGTTCTCTCCTCTCTGTAGGCTCATGTTACTCCCTTTCTCTACCTCAGAACCAACATCAGAATCAAGTAATATAGAAAGAGACAAGGTGCGCCAATCTAAGTGCAGTATCAAATGCAACTTTATTAAATCAATGTAAAAGAAAAACGGCCAAATGGCTACTCACAAAGGTCAATAAGGATTAAGCATGTATACACATGTAAGTGGTCCATAGACAGAAACACAGCTGGTTCACAGTGGGTGGTCCCGACGATGTGCAAGACACTGACTGTAATCCATAGTCTGTAGTCCTCGGCCGGTGGGGGCACTGCCATGGGTGTGCAGGAGAACCCAGATTACAGCAAAGGCTGTACGCTGTTCGTCTCGGACACCGGAAGCCAGGAGCCAGAACTAGACTCAGGGCCGATCCTAGGGTCACAGACGCCTGGGTGCAGAAATATTTCTGGCGCCCTCACATGGGCGTGGTCATCTTACTAACCCCTCCCTGCTACAAATGTTTCTATGTCAACAACTCAAACAGAGATGCTCCTCTAAGGAGTCTTCGTTACCCTGGGATCCTCCCATGATCTCTTAACAATAAACAAATTACAGGAAGAGGGTACACTAACGAAACCTGGAGGGGGGTCTCCCTCATGGACACAGAGAGGGCTTCTGTTAGAAAGTCTGGTAGAAAGAGCCCCCAGACATACCACAGACATGGTACAGGAGACAGTCAGAGACCACAGACATGATACAAGAGATGATCAGAGACTGCAGACATGATACAAGAGATGATCAGAGACTGCAGACATGATACAAGAGATGATCAGAGACTGCAGACCTAGTACAGAAGATGGTCAGAGACTGCAGACACAATACAAGAGATGGCCAGAGACTGCAGACCTAGTACAGAAGATGGTCAGAGACTGCAGACACAATACAAGAGATGGCCAGAGACTGCAGACACTTTTTTCTTAGAGAATAGGTGCAGGTACTCACCCCCCATATTGCACAGAGTACAGGGTTCAGGAGTGTGCAACACACTGGGGTTAGGAGTATGCATTGCACAGGCTGCAGGGCACAGGAGTGTGTATCGCACAGAGCACAGGAGTGTGTGTTACACAGAGCATAGGGATAAGGAGCGCATACTGCACAGAGCACAAAGCACAGAAGTGCGATACGCACAGACGGCACAGGAGTGCGATACGCACAGATGGCACAGGCGTGCGATACGCACAGACGGCACAGGAGTGCGATACTCACAGACGGCACAGGAGTGCGATACGCACAGACGGCACAGGCGTGCGATACGCACAGACGGCACAGGAGTGCGATACGCACAGACGGCACAGGAGTGCGATACGCACAGACGGCACAGGAGTGCGATACGCACAGACGGCACAGGCGTGCGATACGCACAGACGGCACAGGAGTGCGATACGCACAGACGGCACAGGAGTGCGATACGCACAGACGGCACAGGAGTGCGATACGCACAGACGGCACAGGAGTGCGATACTCACAGATGGCACAGGGTTCAGGAATGCATATTGTAAGGGTGTTGGGCTGAGGTTTGATTGTTTTGCTGGGCTGAGGAGTGCATGGAGTAGAGGGTTCAAGTGTGTTTCAGACAGTGCTCAGGAGTGTGCCATGCACATAGCACAGAGGTAACACACTGGCCAGTGTACAACAAATATTGCCCCCTCCCTATTCCCAGTACAGGATATCCCGCTTAAATTACCCCAATAGAGACTTTTCTCTACTCCTGGCTCTCCTTCAAGTCTGCAGAGATGGTATAACATGCTGTGTGTGACTTTTTACACCCATCTGTCTGTACGGGGGAGTGTCAGGTGGACAAGCTGAGTGACTTTCTTATGTGTCAGCCTACTGCTCACCCCTTACAGCCTTCTACATTAATGGTAAGGGTGGCCAAGTCAGGGGGAAGCCAGTCAGGAGCTCAGATACATTCACTCTCCCCCTCCCCCCTTCATTCCCGGGCTGTTCTTCTGAGCAGCCTGCAGTGTACACAGACATTCTGTCCTGCTGCTGCTAACTGATAAAGTAACAGGCTCACTCACCCACCCCTCCCCCTGCACATACCTACAATCACTGGGCACAGCACAGAGGAAGCCTTCCGTAGTTCCTTTACACTTTACAGACTTCTTTGCAGATCTTCCAGGACTTCATGTCCCATGATGCACTGCTAGCATCTTCTGATTGGCCCTCCACTGTGGCCAATGGGGACGGAAGAAAATCGGGCACCAAGCTGAGCAGATAACAAGCTGAGAGCTGCGCTCTGCTGACAGGAGAAGGGGGGGGCAAGCGGGGGAGATACGCTGACATACCTCAGCTAGCCTCCCCCTTGTCACAGCATGGCCGCTTGTGTTCACTGCACCGCGGCCGCTTTCCCCATAGTGACGCTACTTCACAGAACAAGGAGAGGAGGAGGGAGGGGAGCACTCTGACACTTCAGCGCCCCCCCTTCTGCGGCGCCCAGGTGCAGAGCACCCCGTGCACCCGCCCAGGATCGGCCCTGACTAGACTGAAACCAGCGTGAAGCGCACGGTACAATGGAATGTGGGTTGCGGAAGTGGCGTCTGGATGGGTCAGATGACGCGTTTCAATGCATCCGCATTTTCTTCGGTTCTCTCAGAATCAAGTAATGTCTGTGCATCCTCAAGAAGCAAGTGGGGCGACGCTGTGTTCAAATAATTCAGCTGACTCCTCTATGCATGATGGTGGGGCTATGGCAGGAGTAGCTACGGGCAAGGAGGCAGAATAAGCCACCCTGGCAGCTGCGGTGGACTATGCACTAGTGTCAGCTTGGGTCGTAGAAGATGAGGAGGATGAGGAAGGTTTAGTAAGCCAGACCACTACCTCCTCTGCATGCTCATCACTAAACAGAGAGAAATGTGCCCTTCCATGAGGACAGACCACGTTCACGTTTGCCTGTAAACACAGACGCTGCTGACCTCCTTATAGTGACATGAGAATATCTGCCTCTCCTTGTTGGCCTCCCAGACATGATGGGGGAGGGGGGGGTATTTTATTACCCAGATTATATAGAAACTGAAATGTGTGATTGGATGCACTTTATATAATGCTGTGTTAAACACTGCACTACACTAACATACTACACTGACAATACATTAAACTGACATACTACGCTCACAGTACACTATACTATTACACACTATACTCACACACTATACTAATGCTACACTAATGCCCCGTACACAAGGTCGGATTTTCCGATGGAGAATGTCCGATCGGAGCGTGTTGTCGGAAATTCTGACCGTGTGTGGGCTCCATCGGACATTTTCCATCGGATTTTCCGACACACAAAGTTGGAGAGCAGGAGATAAAATTTTCCGACAACAAAATCCGTTGTCGGAAATTCCGATCGTGTGTACACAAATCCGACGGACAAAGTGCCACGCATGCTCAGAATAAATAAAGAGATGAAAGCTATTGGCCACTGCCCCGTTTATAGTCCCGACGTACGTGTTTTACGTCACCGCGTTTAGAACGATCGGATTTTCGGACAACTTTGTGTGACCATGTGTATGCAAGACAAGTTTGAGCCAACATCCGTCAGAAAAAATCCTAGGATTTTGTTGTCGGAATGTCCGAACAAAGTTCGACCGTGTGTACGGGGCATAACACTCTACACTCAGTCATAATAACACACTAGATGCAAAAAATACTGCGCTATAAGTACAAACAAAAAAAAGAAAAAAAAGAAAAAAAGAGCTGCAACTAGTGTTATACTACACCAAACAAATGTACAGATAAAGTGAAAGTTGCGCTAATCAATGAGATTTGCAAAAATGAAAAGCAAACAAATATTATGTGAATGACACACAACCCATAGTGAACACATAGTAGTGCATATGAAATCTGCCAATAACACTGAGTATATCTAGCAGCCCATCACATAATTGAACAACAAATGTGCAGGTGACAAAAATATAAATGCAAATGATGTAAAGATTATAAATAGAAAACCAAAATCCATAAAAAATCAGTCAAAAACCACGATTTGTATGGGTAAACATCGGAAATTCAGATATTGAAGATAAGTCCATAGTGAGGAATGGTGAAGGTTCACACCAAAGTGACTAGTGAAGTATGAGAATCTCCTCCACCACCAAAAAGTACTGCCGCTTACCAGAAAGCGTTGGTCCCTTGTTACAGGGGACCACACAGGGCGAATGGCTGCAACCCCAGCCCGGGATCCCACTGGCAAGCTCTAATCTCCACACAGTCAGCAAAGATGGTCAGCAGACAGGATCAACAGATACCAGTATTGTACTAAAAAAATAAGAGAAACTCCACATAGTGTAAACCTGTTACATTTATTCAAAGTAAAAAACAGATCGCAACTTACATAAAAGCAGAGTAAAAGCGCATGAAAAAGATGAGCCGGCCGGCTTACACGTAGCCCATATGCTTCCAGGACATGGCGGTGACGTCAGGGCGTAGCTGAGGAGCTGGAGTCAACATCACCCGGTGACCACGCTCCCTAAAACGTCACAGTCCCAGCATGCCCAGGGACTGTGACATCATAAGGGGGCAGGGTCTCCGCCTATATAAGTCACAACGGAGCGCTCAGACAGCAGTCCAGCCGGAGAGAGCGTCGTGTCAACATCTGGAGAAGAGAAGAGGGAAGAAGACAAGAAGCCCAGAAGTCCGGACCTCCGCTGGCAAAAGAGCGGCCTGAAGACAGCAGAGGAGCCGGCCGAAGAACTGGAACACCGGGAGAAGAGGCCGGAGAGAGCAGAGAAGAACCAACCGAACACCGGGAGAAGAGGAACCGGAGGGACCCCCGAAGCCGGAAGAAGACCCCCGAAGCCGGAAGAAGACCCCCGAAGCCGGAGGGGGACCCCCCCGGAGCTGTTTAATAAATTGTTTTAAAAACCTGTGTAGTGTGTTTTATTATTGACACTTTTTCCCTAGGTGAATGGGTAGGGGTACCCCATACTCATTCACATAGGGTGGGGGGCCGGGATCTGTGGGCCCTCTTATTATAGGGGGCTCCCAGATTCCGATAAGCCCCCCACCCGCAGACCCCGACAACCAACGGCCAGGGTTGTCGGGAAGAGGCCCTTGTCCTCATCAACATGGGGACAAGGTGCTTTGGGTGGGGCCCCGCAGGGCCCCCCTCCCCCAAAGCACCCACCCCCCCATGTTGAGGGCTTGCAGCCTGGTACGGTTCAGGAGGGGGGGGCGCTTGCTCATCCCCACCCCCTTTCCTGACCAGCCGGGCTGCGTGCTCGGATCGGGGTCTGGTATGGATTTTAGGGGGGACCCCACGCCGTTTTTTTGGCGTAGGGGCTTCCCCTTAAAACCCATACCAGACCTAAGGGCCTGGTATGCCCCGCGCTCGCCGCAATAGGAAAATTAGTTTTTCCTATTGCAGCGAGCGCGAAATGCAATACCTTGCCCTTGCGTCGTATCTGGTCCGTTGGACCAGCATACAGACGAGCGGGCTTTCCGTCGGACCAGCACACAGACGAGCGGACTTTCCGCCAGAAACTGAGTCCAACGGAAAGATTTAAAACATGTTTCAAATCTAGAGCTTTTGGGAAAAAGTCAGCCGGAAAAGTCCGCCGGAGCCTACACACGGTCGGATTGTCCGGCAGACTCTGGTCCGCCGGACCAAGTATGCCGGAAAGTCCGCTCGTGTGTACGCGGCATAAGGCCAATGTGGTGCCTATATTTAAAAATGGGTCAAAATCATTACCAAGTAAATACAGGCTTGTTAGTTTAACTTTTCTAGTTAGGAACATACTGGAGCGTTAAACAAAAGACCACATAGATGAGTTTTTGATAGAAAATAAACACTTTTTAAGCAAGCAGCATGGATTCATGAAAGGCAGAAGTTGTCAAACAAATCTCATTTCTTTTTATGAGTAAAGTGTATAGCCTCACAGTACCAAATAAGTCAGATATACCTTAATAAAATGTACCATCGTTCAAGTTAGTTGAGGAGAGACATTTGAGAGTATGGACCCCACCCCCGACTCACCAAGAGAAAGACAGCAAGTGGAATATTGCGGTACATATATAAGAGGTATAGCTAATAATATACATCACTGATAAAAAATTCACAATATTTATTTGTACAAAAATAGCAAAAAAAACAAGACATATATTTTAAAAAGTTCAGATGACATGATATTTAGACATGTTTCACGGTTTTACCGCTTCATCAGGGCAATACATCTGTAAAAATATATCAGAATACAAAAATAAATGCCATATACAAAATTCCAAACAATTACAGAATGGGGGAGATAAAATAAGGTGAATGGCGCCCTCTGTGCTGTGCTAGTCTTATAACGAAGGGGGGGGGTGCAAGGTGGTCTGCTAGACACAGCTTTATAATATATATAATATAGCTGTGTCCAGCCGCCCCCTCCCCCCCACCAGACCAGCTCACTCAGCTACTGTGCCTATATCTAATATAATATAGCTGTGTTCAGCAGCACCACCTCCCCTCCTGGCCCTGTGCCACCCCAGCCTGCCATGTACCACCCCAACCTGCCCTGTGCAATACCAGCCTGCCCTGTGCCACCCCAGCCTGCCATGTACCACCCCAACCTGCCTGGTGCCACGCCAGCCTGCTATGTGCCAGCCCAACCTGCCCTGTACCACCGTAACCTGCCCTGTGCCACCTCAGCCTTCCCTGTACCACCCAAACCTGCCCTGTGCCACCCCAGCCTGCCCTGTACCACCTTAACCTGCCCTGTGCCACCCCAGCCTGCCCTACATCACCCCAGCCTGCCCTGTGCCTCTTCAACCTGCCCTGTGCCACCTCAACTTTCCCTATACCACCCCAACCTGCCCTATACCACCCCAATACCGCCTTACCCTGCCCTGTACCACCCTAACCTGTCATATACCACCCCAACCTGCCACTATACCACCCTATACTATCATTTACAGGGGCTGGTTTGGGGTGCGCCCCCGTGCACTACCTGAATGGTGCTGGGCAGCCTAGACGGGGGGTGACACCATGTTTTACCGCACCAGGTGACACCAACCTTATTGACGCCACTGAGGGTTAGCCTAAGGACCTGGCCTGAGGAGTCACAAGATGGAGACCTTGCATGAATCATAAAACAGTGGCTTTCTGTGAAGTGGGCCTTTATGGCAAAGAAAATCTATATTGGCAAGGTATGGGGCATGTTCTGTACCCCCATCCTAAAAAGGTTCATCATCTTGAGAAGGAGAGAGAGAGTCAGATAACTTCATTAATCCCAAAGGGAAATTATTAAATACAGTTAAATTCAACGAAAACAACAAAGATCAGAATAACAAATGGAACAATATACAATAACACAATGAGATTCCCAATAACAGCAATTTGTACCAAATAAAACTAAACTAAAACTATACTCTTATAAACCATCCATACTATTAAGATACAACATGAAAAAAAAATAACATAGATTGTAAAATAACAGAAAATCAAGCTACCAAATGCAAATAGTACACCACTTTCCCAAGCATTACCCAAAATCATTATTAACCTAATACAAAAATACTATAAAAACTACATAAAAATCAGAACCATAAACCAGATTAAATCCTCCCATCCAGCACTAAATCTTCGCATATACTCTCAGAGAAGAGATTAGGAAAATTGTTATCCATACTTACCGTAATTTTCCTTTCCTGGATCCTCCCCATGTCAGCCTACTATAGGTCAGCTCCCCCCCCTCTGACCCCTCCAGGACCACCTCTTTTTTAGCCCATAAAGGGCAGCTGTCTGCCCACACCAGTGTTAAAAAAAAGCCCCGCCTCGCGACAGATAAACTGGGTGGGAACCCCCGGCTGACATGGGGAGGATCCAGGAAAGGAAAATTACGGTAAGTATGGATAACAATTTTCCTTATTCCTGGACATCCCCATGTCAGCCTTCTATGGGATGTACCAAGCAATATTAAGAAGGGAGGGAAGACAAAAAATAAAAAATAAGCCAAACCCTCAATGCAATGCTACTCAAATTTTTAATGGGCAACAGCTGCTAATAACCGTAGAGCCAAATGTTTCCTCAGGCGGACAAGCCATATTAAGCCTGTAATGCCTAATAAAAGGTGTTGGGCGCGCTCCAGCTTGCTGCTCTGTGAACTACCTCAGGGGCGACCTTCGCGAATGCTGCCCAGGATGCTGCCATACCCCTCGTCGAATGTGCTTTGATCTCTGAAGGAGGAGGAAGGCCCAGCATTTTGTATGCAATATGTATGGTCTTGAAAAACCAGGAAGACACAACTCTGGATGTTGCTGGCATACCCTTTTTAGGCCCCATTGGGAACACGTACAACTGATCTTGTTTTCAAAAGCTTTTAGTCCATTTCAGGTAGGTTGAAACCGCAGAGACCAGGTCTAACCTACTCCACTCATCATCAGCTGTATCCATCAGAAAGGCTGGGAGAATGACCTCCCAGTTCTTACGAAATTTTGTGGCCACCTTAGGTAGAAAGCTCGGTATCGGCCTAAGGACTATGTTGTCTGAGAGCACCAAACAATATGGTTCTTTAGATAAGAAGGCACACAACTCGGAGACTCTTCTGGCCGAGGCAACGGCTAGTAAGAAAACAAAAAACCGTTAAAAGAAATATTGAACAAGAGAAAGCTTGATCAAACGGAGGAACCAGCAATGTTCCCAAGACTAGTATTAAGCTCTCTTTTGGAAAAAATGATTTCAATGGAGGTCTGATTTCTATGGCTGCCCCTAAAAATCAGGTCACCAACGGATGTAGAGCATATCTTGTACATGACAGCCGACAAGGCGGGGATTTGACCCTTCAGGGAATTATAAGCTAACCCTTATGCCCCGTACACACGGTCGGATTTTCCGATGGACAATGTCCGATCGGAGCGTGTTGTCGGAAATTCCGACCGTGTGTGGGCGCCATCGGACATTTTCCATCAGATTTTCCGACACACAAAGTTGGACAGCAGGAGATAAAATTTTCCGACAACAAAATCCGATCGCGTCAATTCCGACCGTGTGTGGCCTGTTCCGACGCACAAAGTGCCACGCATGCTCAGAAGAAATTCCGACACGGGACAGCTCGTTCTGGTAAACTTAGCGTTCGTAATGGATAAAGCACTTTTGTCACGCTGCAATGTTCAAAATGGTTTAATACAGCGCACTATCTTCTTCTTTATAATGTGACAAGAATTAAGTCGTTTTGATGCTCATATTCACACACACTTCTCACAAACTTTTTTCGTTACTATTTATCGGGATTCCCTCAATATATTTTGATTTCTCACATCTGACAACATTTTTTTTTTTTTTTACTTTAATGTAGAATCTTTTTTTGTGTTTCTCTTTTTATTTTTTTTTTTTTTGGTGATTTTGATTTGTACTCCCGAAAATGTTTGTGTGTTTTTTGTGACAAGTTCCCACAACACCATTGATATGTTGTTCTATTTAATCTGTAGGAGGAGATTGTTTGGTGTTGTTGTCCCTTGTTAATTTCACATTGTACTTTAGAAATGTACCTGAATAGTCACTAACAAACTGTCCTTTTTGGATGAAAACACACACAGGAGAGTAGAATTTACCTAAAAATATTTTATTAAGGGGTCACAACTATAAACAAAGAGGGAGGCAACGCTGGAGAAACTGCAGAAGTGGGCGAAGCCTTGGACCCCCGGGGCAGACATCAATTATTTAAAAGCAAAATTGGTGGCCTGAGGAGTCCATATCTAAGGGAGGGCAGTCTGGTCCAGAAGTCCCAGAGATCCGGAAAGCAGCAGATGACATCTGTGTCCCCAGGCTGTGGTCATACAAGAGACTGCATCTTCTGTCAGACCAGACTGAACCCAGGGCAATCACTCTTTGGTCTTCCTTCCACGCTTCCTTCCAGCCTTTGGCTGTGGTGGTGGAGTTGTGGCAGCAGGAGGAGGAGGAGGATGGTCCATCTCAATGACATCCGTCTTGGGTGTCAGTTCCCCACTCTCCCCCTTACGAAGGACTTTATAAATCAGGTCCTCAGAAATCTTGCGTTGGCCCTCCTGCATGCCCTGCAATTTGGTGGCAGCCATGCAGGCAAAGGCCTCTTCAGGACTGGGGAAGGCTCTGAGGGACGCCGAAGGCTCCTGGATCAGCCTGTACGCTGAATCCTGCACAGGACTGGGAGTGGCCTTCCTGGCCCTTTTATATGGCAGGCGGAGGGGAGGGACCTGAGACTCAGTCAGGCTGCGACTTGTCCCTGGCTTCTCTTGGCTGACACTTAGCCCCGCCTCCTCCTGGCTGCCACTAATCCCCGCCTCCTCCTGACTGCCACATTCCACAGCCTCCTCCTGGCTGAGGTCTTCCTGTGTATGAAAAAGGGACATAGTTTTAGTATTGTTTTCATCAATCACACACAGTTTTCACCTCCTGACTGCTGCAAATTGAATGTTAACAAATATAACAGACTATCCTTCTGAGCCCAGCATTTTGCATTCTTGTCCCAATTTTGGGTGCCCACTACTGTGTATTGATATGTAAAACACTTTCAAGCAGCAATTAGTGATCAATAATAACATCTAGTAAACATCATTTATTTATTGCCCAGAAATCTGTAGAAGAATGCTATACCTGACTCCAGCTGGGCTCCTCCACTTCTTCCTGGCTGGAAGGCCCAGGTTGGACATCAGAAGCCTCAGCTGGTGTGGAAGGAAGCGTGGAAGGAAGAGTAGAGAGGGATTCCCTGACTTCAGTGTGGTCTGACAGAAATCGCAGTCTCTCATAGTACCACAGCCTGGGGACATAAACGTCATCTGCTGCAGCTCCGGACCTCTGGGAATCTGTGACCTTCTTGCGCTCCCTAAGATAAGTGCTCCTCAGGCCACCAATTTTAGCTTTTAAATAAGGGATGGTTGCTGTGGGGACCACCGGCTTCACCAACTCCAGCAGTTTCTCCAGCGCTGCCTGCCTCTTCTGTTTGTGGTTATAGTGGGGGTGTCTGACCTGCCACAGACAGGGCAGCTCTCTGTACTTGTCAATAAACAGGGGCAGGAAATTGTGGTCGTTGAACCCATCCATTTTCTCTGCAAGACACAACACAAGACAAACCCTAATGTCAGGCCAAACTCCCCTAATCTTGTTACAATATAGGCTTCCATTTCGAAGCAGTATAGGCCCAAGTTTAGATCCTACCTTCGTTAGCACGATCGGCGTCTCCGATGCTCCTTCCTCCGCTCATAGATCGTACGTAAGACGCGCGCGTTACGATTTATACACACTGCGCATGCGTATAACTCCGCCCGCCCCTGACGTTCTTTCTATTCTATTCCCCGCCCCTTTTTGTTCGGCGCAGTGGAGGAAGAGCACATGGCGGATAGACAGCAGGATCGTGCTAATTACAGCAACGAGGAGGAGGAGGGAAGGCCGGAGCCTGAAACGTCCCGATCCAGAAGGAGATTAAAGGACTCAAATATGTCCTTTGGGGAGATGTTGGAAATGGTGGACATCCTGAAGAAGGCCGACTATGATGGAAAGTATGGGCCTTACCCCAACCACAATGTCCGAAAGGCCAAGATCATGGCGAAAGTGGTCAGGAGTCTGCACCGGAAATTCAGGGTACGACGATCGAAAGATCAGCTCAGGAAGCGGTGGTCGGACCTGAAATTACGAGAACATGAGCAGTACAGAAAGATCCGGAGAGTGCTGCAAAAAAGTAAGTAGTTGTGCTGTGTTCCTATTGTTCTTGTGTTTATTACGTTCGTGCTGCTCCATGTGCTTTTAGGAACTGTTGTACAGTTTAAAATGGCAACTTTCATGTTCATGGGCACATTATTCGTTCGGATCACACATTTTTTTTTCGGACTATAAAATACCATTGTTTAGCCCATATGCATTTGGCCACCATTTTGAGGCCCTATACTTGTCTTCAAAGAATTGGGTTGTGTAGATGGCTTTGTTACTAGAATGAAATGCAAATTAGATTCTGTGTAAGGAGAGGACACTGAGCAGCTGTTTTCACATCTGGACACTGGAGCACTAGTGTGGGACCCCAGAACACCCTTTTTATTAGGGGGGCCACACAGGTGCTCCAGTGTATACTATAGGGGGGTCTCCATCTGTGAAGCTTGTACAAAACAGGTAAAGTATTGCAGCTTGACAAAGGACACTAAAAAAGCTACATCTTGGAACTCTGCTAAAATAGACAATTGTACCCCACTTCCAAGCAATGTTTCATCTTTATAGTTCTGACATTAAATATCTGTGTGCTAAGTATACCATTTTTGTTTTACATAGGGGAGAAAAGACTCGGAGGACACCCCTCATCCGAGGAGACCAGAGCCCCCCCCCTCTGGAAGAAGGGGAAATCCCCCCAACACAAGCTGAGCAGGAGGATGAAGACGTGGTGGAACTAGTCACCACAACAGGTGAGTGTCTGCGACCACAGGCTCAGATAAGAGATGGATGGCGGCATTTTTTTTAGACCTAATTTATTTTGGGTTTCCTTTCTTTTTAGGTGATCGTGATGTTGTGGATCCAGATCCTTTCACATCCGAAAGTGCCCAGATCGTGATCGGGGAGATCATGGGGTGTAATTTACAATTGGAAAACATCAAGCAAAACATCAATGATGTTATTCCAAAATATAAAAACATCATTGATGTTTTGGGGCGAGTTTAAAGCCCCTCAAAATCACTTTCTTCTTTTGTGTGCTACAATGTGCGAAATGATTTTGTGATTTTTCCCAAAGCCAAATTTGGAGGATGCACACAGTGTGTCAACATGTGCTATCTGCCATCACGGGAGATCAATGGACGCGTTTTGGGGGTGCAACCCCTTCCTCAATAATAAAGTAACGGTGAGGAAGGGCTTTCTCCCCAAAAACACGTCCCTTGATCCCCCGTGATGGCAGATAGCACATGTTGACATTGGGAAATTTGTGTGCATCTTCCAAATTTGGCTTTTCCAGGGGTGATTTCCCCCCATCTGAACGCAATATCAAACACAGTTCCTAAATACTCATGTCTGATATTGCCTTCAAGTTCTACCAAATGTGAACTTTGTAAGATCAAGATTTGTGTCTTTCTTGTGGGTTTTACACAGGCCTGTTTTCTATAAAATGCACATTTTGATTTTGGATAATGACACCACAAAAATTGATATACCCATATCTCCTGCTCTCTAGCTCCCTCATCACCTCCTCCCATATCCGCCTCCAGGACTTCTCCCGAGCCTCACCCATCCTCTGGAATTCCCTACCCCAATCTGTCAGACTGTCTCCAAATTTATCCACTTTTAGGCGATCCCTGAAGACTTTCCTCTTCAGAGAAGCCTATCCTGCCTCCATCTAACAACTGCATTATTTTCTCCATTAGCTCATCCCCCACAGCTATTACCCTTTTGTATAACTTGACCCTCCCTCCTAGATTGTAAGCTCTAACGAGCAGGGCCCTCTGATTCCTCTTGTATTGAATTGTATTGTACTTGTACTGTCTGCCCTAATGTTGTTGTAAAGCGCTGCGTAAACTGTCGGCGCTATATAAATCCTGTATAATAATAATAATAATAATAATATACAACAAACATGTTGGTTTGTCAGAAAAACCTTTGGTAAATGCACATGTGATTGTGCTGGTATTAAAAAGATTGTTCATCAAGAATGTGTGGATTATTGTCTCAACGCTACAACACTTTTGGGGTGATGTAATTGTTGTTTGATGAGAAAATGGGGGTAATTTCCTAAGGGCAAATCCACTTTGCACTACAAGTGCAGTTTCAGTGCAGTTGCAAGTGCACTTGTAGTGAAAAGTGTCTTTGCATTTAGTAAATAACAGCCAACAGTGCTTTGTATAAGGTTACACAATCACAACATTTTCTGGACTCCACACATTTCTGTCAGGGTCAGCTAAAACAAACACAAGCAGTAAATGTCCACAAAGAAGAGCCTGGGGGGAGATGCCTGTCGAGAACTTGAGGTCCTGCAGACTTCTCCCTGTCACCAAATACCGCAGGGTAGCGACGAGCCTCTGCTCCGGAGTGATGGCTTGCCTCATGCAGGTATCCTGCCTGCTGATATAGGGGGTCAGCGAAGCCAACAAACGGTGAAATACGGGGTCAGTCATCCTGAGAAAATTCCTGAAATCACCAGGATTATTCTCACGGATCTCACGGAGCAAAGGCATATGACAGAACTGGTCACGCTGAAGCAACCAATTCTTGGTCCATGAACTCCTCCTCGCCCTGTTCATGGACTGGACTTGTGTCAAGGTCAGGACCCCAACACCAAGCCCCCGCACAGCACAAACTGTACGAGGAGTACGCATACGAAACATGGCTAGAAAACGGTCGGCTGCTCAGAACGAAGTAACAGAACGCACTGAAGAACAGCAAGGCCTGTGAAGAGCGACCTGAAAAACAGCAACGAGCGGACAAGATCGCACAGAAAACTCCGATACGAACTGACTGCACGCACTGAAGAGCAAATACAAACCCACAAGCACAAACTGAACAGCAGAAAACGATCTGAAAACCACGAGTCTGAAAAAGCGCGAATCGTCTCTCACCAAACTTTTACTAACACGAGATTAGCAAAAGGAGCCCAAAGGGTGCCGCGCTTGGTTCTGAACCGGCCTTTTCTAGTCTCGTCGTACGTGGTGTACGTGACCGCGTGGTTGTCGATCGGAAATTCCGACAACTTTGTGCGACCATGTGTAGGCAAAACAAGTTTGAGCCAACATCCGTCGGAAAAAATCCTAGGATTTTGTTGTCTGAATGTCCGAACAAAGTCCGACCGTGTGTACGGGGCATTAGAGACCACTCTGCAGAAACTCCAAAATATTAGGTACTGAAGGAGATCCAAGGTCCCAACCCCTTTCTGTAGTATTCCAGATCCAGTGATAGGTTACATTCGTGGACCTCTTATGAGCCTGTAATAATATCTCCACTACACTGCCCAAGAGACCCAAGCCAGTTAAGGCCCCTCTCACTTCCAAGTCATTAACTTCATCCTCCTGTGGTTCGGGTGTCAGGCCCCACTCTGCAGAAGGAGATTTTGACAAGGAGGCAGTGGGATTGGTGAGCCCAACTTTATCCTCCAAGCCAGAGGGAACCACGGCTCCCTGAGCCAGTAAGGTAGGACTACTATTGCTGTGACCCTTTCTCACTGAATCTTCAGCAGGATTTTGAGAGCCAATGGAAGCGGCGGGAACACATACACCAAGGGGAAGTTCCAAGACCTGGACAGAGCACCCTGACCCAACGCCTATGGATGCCTGGTCCGGGAGAAGAAGCAAGGCAGTTGACAATTCTCCTCCAATGCCATAAGATCTATCGAAGGCATCCCTCAGACCCTGAGGATCTTGCGTACATACTTGGGGTTGAGGCCCCATTTGTTTGTGATCTCCAAAAACTCGACTCAAGCGATCTGCTAAAACATCCCCAGGCCCTGGGAGATAAGATGCTGTAAGAGAGCCGAGATTCTTCTCTGCCCATAGGAAGATTGACACACCACCTGAAGGAGAGGGCGACTTCTTGTGCCCCCTTGATGAGACACATAAGCCACCATAGTTTTGTTGTCCAAAAGGATCTTGACAGCTCGACCTCGCAACATAGGTTGAAATGCTAAGAGAGCGCGTCTGACAGCATCCAATCCCAGGAAATTTCAACTCTTTGCCCCACAAAGGTTCCATTGGCCTTGAACCTGCTGTCCCAGGCAGTGTGCCCGCAGCCTGATAGACTGGCATTGGTCGTCATCACTATTGGTTCTGAGGCCTTCAACGGAACTCCACGGGAAAGATTGCGAGCTACTGACCACCAAACCAGGGACCAGATTATCGAAATTAGCAGATAGATTTTCTGGAACAAGGAGTGACGATCCCACTGAAGAAGAAAGTTGCACTGAAACCTCCTTCTGCGCCACCTGACCCACGGGACTACTGGAACTGTGGCTGATAGAACCCCCAGATACTGCATGCATAACTTCACGATCATAGAAGGCCTTGCCATTACTGCTTTTGTCTGAGACTGGATCTCCTGGACCTTCCTCTAAAGAAGAGAAACACGACCCCGATCCGTGTCGAATTGTACTCCTAAATACTCCAACATTTGGGTCAGATGCATCTGGCTCTTCCGAATGTTGATCAACCAACCGAAACGAGCTAGTGTTTTGCAGGTGAAATTCACAAGAACTAGAAGGAGCTCATTTGACGGACCCAGAAGTAGCATGCCGTCTAGATAATGGAATATTTGCACTCCCTTGACCCTGAGAGTCGTGACAACAGCAGACAGTAGCTTCAAAAACATTCTCGGTGTCGTGCAGAGGCCGAATGGGAGACATTAAAAATGAAAATGAGAGCCTTCTACGGAAGGCCTGAGGAAGCGATGGTGACATGCGTCTATGGAAACATGAAGATACGCATCCGCCAGATCGATGGAAACCATCCAGTCTCCTGACTCCACAACCGAAATGATCGTTTCCAATGACTCCATTTTGAATGGTGGAACCTTCATGTAAGAATTCAGGACTTGGAGGTCAAAAACTGTTCCGAAACCCCCTGAAGCCTCTGGGACCAAAAACAGAGGGGAACATACTCTCTGACCCAATTCGTGCCTTGGAACCGGAAGGATGGCCCTTGCTGCCAACAGCTCCCCTATATATCCTTGCAAACATTGCCTCCTTTCCAAATCCGTAGGAAGTCCAGTTTCTATGAACAAGGTCTGAGGGGGCCTTGTTCTGAACTCGAGACGATAACGTGATCGAATGACAGCTACAATCCAGGCATCATGTAATTTGTCCGCCCAAACCCCCCCAAATTGGGCTAGTTTCATGTTTCAAATCTATCCGTCGGACTCTGCTTTCTAGCGGACAAACCGGTCGTCTGTGTGCTAGTCCAACGGACCAAAACTCACGCATGCTCTGAAGTAAGTACAAAACGGAAGTGCTCAGTCTGGTAAAACTAGCCTTTGTATTGAAGCTAGCACATTCCTCTTCTGTGATCTGTTAATACAGCGTTTTTTTTTCTTTATAATGCGAGAGGAATGAAGTTGTTTTGCTGCTTTATATTCACACAGAGTTCTCACAAACTACTTTCTTCATGATTTATCCTCATGCCATGACTAATATGATATTTTTAAAAAGCCAGATCTCCATAAATAAAGTATTAAATTAGATTTTGGACTCATCTTTCTTTTTTTTAGATTTAAACACTATCTATTTTACAATGTGTGCTAAATTATACAAAATGTATATATTTTTTTTTTTTATTTTGGAGTTTCAAGTGACCACAATAACCTTAATATTTTGTGTTGTTTTAATTAACCTTAATGAGGTTGGTATCCCTTGTTAATTAGACATAGGGGGTTTATTTTCCAAAGGCAAATTCATTTTCCACTACAAGTGCAAATTGTACTTGGAATTGCATAGAAAGTGCATTCGCTGTGGATCCGAGGGGCACATGCAAGGAACCATAAAAAAAAAAAAAAAAAATACCTTTCTCTTGCACATGATTGTATGATAAAATCAGCAGAGCTTCCCCTAATTTCAGCTCTTCCCCTCAGATTTACAGCGACTGCACTTCCAACAAGTGCACTTGCAGTGCAATTTCTAAAGTGCACTTTTCACTAGTACTTTGCACTTGATTTTCCAAATGATTTAGCCTTTTGGAAAAAACACACATAGTCTTTTTGACCTGTACCTGCCTACTCCCAAACCAAATGTCGTTTTGGATTAAAAACACATAGTCAATAATGTAAGGTAAAGAAAAAATCCATTTATTTAGGGGAGAAAAAAAAATGAGGAAGGCAACACTGGAGACACTTTTGGAATCTGTGAAGCCTTTCGTCCCCCAGGACACACATCAAGTTTTAGGACAAGAAAATTGGTATCTTGCGACTAGGGAGCACAGGGAGCACAATCAGACCAGACAGAGGCCAGGCAATCACTTTCGACTCTTCCGTGGAGCCTTCCCTGCACGCTGCCCTGCAGCCTTCCCTCCACGCTTCTCTGCAGCCTTCCTCGGAGGCTGTGCCTCTGGTGGTGTACTTGGGGCAGGAGGAGGAGGAGGAGGAGTGGCTTCATCTGCTTGATATGTTTTAGCAGTAAGCTCCCCTCACAAGCCCTTCTGATAGGCCTGAAAAATCAGACCCTCACAGAGGAGGTGTTGCCCCTTTTCGAGTTCCAGCAATCTGCTGGCCATATATGTCCCATACGCCTCTTCTGCATTGGGTGGTGTGCTGATGATTTTGCTGGCTTCACGAATGAGGGCTAGTGATTCCTCCTCAGTTTGGGTCATTTTTCTGGGCCTTTTGGTGGTAATGCGGAGGGGAGGCACCTGACACTCCGTGCGGCTTCTACTGGGCCCAGCCACACCCTCCTCCTCTCTCCCACTGGGCAAGGCCTCCTCTTCTCTCCCAGATTCAAATAATAATTCAAAACAAATAGTAAAGGCTATCTATTTGACCCCACCATTATTCCAGCTGCTCACCAATATCTGAAGTACATAGGCGTGCGCACAGGGTGTGCCAGGTGTGCCTGGGCACACCCTAATCGCCTTGTGTGGTGCATATTCCCCCCTGTTTAGAGCACTGATATTTCATCACAAAAAAAATGTTACAAAATAAAATAATTTAAAAAGAATAAAAATAAAACTACTGACACTGTCCACTGCCCTACTGACACCATCAGTACATATACACATGCATATGTATTTGAGCTTTGGGGTGCACACCCTAATGCAAGAGGCTGCGCACACCTATGCTGAAGTATATTTTTGGCCACTACTGTCTAGTGATATGTCTACATATTAATATTTGTGATGAAGTCATTTTTTCAGAAGCACTTAAAAATTTGAGACGTTTACATCATTAATATTTACACAATCACAAATTCAACAAAAAAGGATACCTGGCTAAAGCTGGGCGCATCCACTTCATCAAGGATGAAAGGGCCCAGTTCTTCCTGGGACTCCTTAGCTGGGGTGGAGGTGGAGGGAAGGCTGGAGGGAAGGCTGGAGGGAAGGGAAGGGGGAAGGGTGGGGGGAAGGGTCGAAAGTGATTGCCCTGCTTCTGTCTGGTCATCTAGAAATCGCAGTTTTTGGTAGTACCACAGCTTGGGTACATAAACCTGGTCGGCTGCTGCTCCGGATCTGAGCGACTCCTGGATCTTATTGTGTTCCAGCTTGTACATATTGCGCAAGATACCAATTTTCTTGTCCACAAACTTGAGGTCTGCCTGGGGGACTCGAGTCTTCACAAATTCCAAAAGTGTGCCCAGTGTTGCCTTCCTTACATCTCTATTGAAATATAATGGGTGTTTGACCTCCCACAGGTTTTTGTTTTCCTGATACAAATCAATGAATCTTGACAAAAAAATCAGCCTCCTTAAAGGGATTCATTTTTGCTGAAAGACACGACACAAGATAAAAACTGTAATGTCAGTCAGAACTCCCAGGATTATTTTTGGCAGAATGTAGGGGACACATATACACACACACACAAGACATTCACCAAACACACACACACCCCCACGTTTCATCTTACCTTTGTTTCTGACGCTCGCTACTTCCGCACGGACATACGTAGACCATCGTAATAGCTTTATTTACACTGCGCATGTGTCATGCTCCGCCTGCGTCGCCCGCCCCTGACGTTCTTTAGTACGATTTGTCCCCAACCCTTCACTCTTTGTTGCGTAGTGGGAGTATATAGAGAAAGATGGCGGAGAGATTAACTGGAAGTAGCGCGGAGGAAAGCCCGGAGCCACAACCATCCACATCCAGGAGGAGATATAAGGCCACCAACATGGCTTTTGAAGAGATGGTGGAGATGGTGTGCATATTGAGAAGGGAGGACTACTTTGGGAAAAAAGGACCGTACACCCGACCCAATATGCGGAAGGACAAAATAATGGCCTCAGTTGTCACCGCTCTAGAAGCAAAATTTGGCACTAAACAGGCTAAAGATCAATTAAAGAAGTGGTGGTCTGACCTCAAAAGTAGGGAGCCTGAACAATATTGGCGAATAAAGAAGCTGCTTAAAAAAAGTAAGTACTTATTGTGTGTTCCTATTGAGATACTTAACTTGCATGCTGATCCATATTTTTTTCGTTTAGACAGCATCGTTCGTAAAGACCGTTCTTTGTAAAATACATATGATACTAAGAAAATGACGTATTTTTTTCACCAAAAATGATGGTACAGGGTTGGACATACATTTAGGTCTTGAGAATTTGTCGTATTCCAAAAATGTGGTGATGTTGTGTAGATGTGTTTGAAAATATAATGCTTCTTCAAAAATGATTCAGTGTAATGTAAGGACAGGACACAGCAGCTGTTTCCACATCTGGACTCACGAGCACTAGTGTACTATGTGACCAAGAAATTTTTGAGGGGTAATACACATAGGAGATCATTGAGATGTCTGCATCTGTGAAACTTGCATGAAAATGTGTATTGTTTATCATTTTGGTTCAGAGGGAATTTTCATCCTGTCTTCTACATTTTTGAGGCCAAAAAATTACAATTGTCCCCAACTCCTAACCATTTTCATATTATTTTTGAAAAAAAGAAATATCACTGTGTTTTAACTATACCTTTTGTTTAATTATCATAGGGGAGAAAAGACTCAGACAACAGTCCAAGGATCCCAGGACCCCCCCAAGTCACCAGCCTGAAGCTGACATTACCCCAAGCCCCAGCCCAAGACCACGCCCACCCGACGAGCTGGAGGAAGGAGAGGTGGAGGAAGTGTGTGAGATTTCAACCCCAACAAGTGAGTGACTGACACCCCAGCTTAAGGTAATCTATTTAGGCGTGCATATTTTAACCCATTTTTTTATCCAAACATTTTAGGTGAGGTTCTGGTTGTAGAAGGCTAAGCGGAGGAGCCATTTAGCACAGACATTTCACAAAGACTTATTGGCCAGATAATGGTGTGGAATGGCCAAATTGATCGAATGCGTGACCAAATTGACAGCATGAGAAAACGGCTGGACACCATGCAACAGGAAATGAAGAACATGATTGATGTTTTGGGCAGAATATAATAATGTTTTGCCTAAAAACATCAATCATGTTCTTAATTTCATTGTCAAGTTTTTTTTTTCTAAATATTTTTATCTTTTAGCAAAAAATAAAAAAAAAATTTGCAGATGCACACGGTGTGTCATCATGTGCTATCTTCCATCAAGGGATATCAATGTACTTGTTTTGTGTTTGCAACCCCTTCATCATAAAAATGTTTGTTTGTGAGAGGAACAAAGGGATTGCACACACAAAACACGTACATTGCTCCCCCATGATGGGAGATAGCACATGTTGACTAGAACCTTTTTTAATACCCAATTTTGAGCATCTGCAAATTTTAGGCTTTACAAGGGTGACATCCCCAGCACCGTTATTAACATGTTGAACTTTGTAAGTTTTTTTTTTTTTTTGGTATGTATTTAAAAACACTGTTGTTAATTGTAATTTTGTAAAGAAGGTCTATTTTTGTTTAAATATGCCTAAAATAAAAAAAAGAAAAGATTGTTTTTGAAAAAACAAAAAAAAAATAAACACGTTTCCAAAAAATACACCTTTCAATGTGCACATAGTAAAATGTTTTTACTACTACAATGTGTGTGGCTGATTATTTATCAATAAGATGTTTTGCTAATTTTTGTGTGGTTACAGTGACAAAGGGCCTTATTAACTAAAGGGAAATGCATTTGCCACTACAAGTGCACTAGGAGACAGACAAAACTAAATGCAAACAAGAATAAAAACAAGATATTTTCCAAAAATGTTTTTCCCTTTATTTTGGTAAGAAATTATAGCTCTTGTTGAATAGCAATGGCCCCACGACCATTAAAATAATTAACATATCGGTCACGCACTTGACGTGCGGTTTGGGAGGCCAAGCCAATAAGGCCACTTTCCAGGCCTGTGAGTGTTTGTTCAACTACAAGTCCGGCCTCAGGCCCAACAGAGGTCATATATGTAGCAGAATGTCTTCTCAAATAATTATGGAGAATGCAGCAAGCCATTATCACATGATTTATTTTATAGTCCGCCAGATTTATGGCCGAGAGGAAAAAACAGAACCGGCTGGCCAAAATCCCAAAGGCATTCTCCACAACTCTTCTTGCTCTGGCCAGCCGGTAATTAAATACCCTCCTCTCAGTGGTGAGTGTCCTTTGGGGGAACGGCCTCATCAAGTGCTCACCGAGAGCAAATGCTTCATCAGCGATAAAAACTGAGGGGAGTCCATCAACATTCTGGTCATCAGGTGGCAATCCCAGGCCACCAGTCTGGAGATGCTGGCACAGCTCGGTCTGTGCAAAGACTCCTCCATCAGACATCCGGCCGTTCTTCCCCACGTCCACGAACAGAAATTCCAAATGTGCCGAGACCACCGCCATCAAAACTACACTATGGAACCCCTTAAAGTTGTAGAAATAAGACCCCGAATGGGGTGGTGGCACAATGTGGACATGCTTCCCATCAATCGCCCCGACACAGTTGGGAAAGTCCCAATGGTTAGCGAACTGGGAGGCCACAGTCTGCCATTCCTCTGTACTGGAAGAAAACTGTGGAGTGAAACAATAAAAAAATAAGATAAGTACTTTTAAACATAACTTGGATATCAGATTACACAAAAACATTCTTGAACAACAGCAGTCGAACATTATTAATATGTGTGTTTTTTCTTTTAATTCTAAAAAACATAAGGCCCACTTATAAGATTACTCACCCCCTCTGATGGCCCATTGATCAATTTGAATGTGGGGGGAGGGGTTCTAATTTGGTTAACACACCTGACAGTTGCAAACATTTGAGGGGGTGGGGGAGGGGTTCCAATTTGGGTAAAAAACACACCTGACAGTTGCAAACATTTAAGGGGGTGGGGGATGGGGTTCTAATTTGGGTAAAAAACACACCTCACAGTTGCAAACATTTGAGGGGGTGGGGGAGGGATTCTAATTTGGGTAAAAAACACACCTGACAGTTGCAAACATTTGTGGGGGTGGGGGGGAGTAAAACAGTACAATGGAGCTGACAATATACATTGTTCAAGGGACTAGCGGCTAGAGATATAAATGGACCCAGGATTGCATGGTGGGGAGGTTATTGAAGGTAAATATGCATGTAGGGCAAAAAATGATTAATGTAAAAAAAACAGGCATGCATGAAGATAAAGGGGACATTCACAGCATATTCCAAGCATGGTAATTAGGTAACAAGGACATTTAGACAATACATTAGCAAACATTTAAGACATATCATGTAATGTTAAAGGATAAAACTTACCTTCATATAGTCCTTCTGCAGGACCTGAATAATAGCAGAACAGGTCTCTGGGATTATGATCCCCAGAGCCTGGGGGGAGATGCCTGTCGAGAACTTCAAGTCCTGAAGACTTCTCCCAGTCGCCAAGTAACGTAAAGTGGCAACTAGCCTCTGCTCCGCAGTGATGGCTTGCCTCATGCAGGTATCCTGCCTGCTGATATAGGGGGTCAGCATAGCCAGCAGACATTCAAAAACGGGGTCTGTCATCCTGAGATAATTCCTGAAATCCCCGGGATTATTCTCACGGATCTCACGGAGCAAAGGCATGTGCGAGAATTGGTCACGCTGGAGCAACCAATTCTTGGTCCATGAACTCCTCCTCACCCTGTTCATGGACTGGACTCGGGTCAAAGTATTAACCCCAACACCAAGTCCCCAAGCAGCACGAACTCAAGAACGAGTACGTCCATGCGACATGACTTCAAAACGGTGGGCTGGTCAAACAAACAAACTTATAACAAACGCATTGAAGAACAGCAAGGCCTATGAAGAGCGACCTGAAAATCAGGAACGAGCGGACCAGAACGGCCTGCTAGGCAGGTTACGAACTGACCAACACGCACTGAAAAGCAGATACAAACCTCACAAACACAAACTGAACCGCAGAAAACTATTGAAATAAGCTGAAGTGTGAAAAGCGTGAATCGTCTCTAACCAAACTTCTACTAACATGAGATAAACACGAGATTAGCAGAAGGAGCCCAAAGGGTGCCGTAATGGGGCTTGAACTTCCTTTTTCTAGTCCCGTCGTACGTGCTGTACGTCACCCCGTTCACAACCATCGGACTTTTGGAGTGATCGTGTGTGTCCAAGTCCGTCCCTTTGTAAGTCCAGCGCACCTAGCGGACAAAGTCCGTCGAAAAGTCCGCCGAGCAAAGTCTGCCGTAAAGTCCACTCGTGTGTACGCGGCATTAGGAGCTTTGTTGGCCCTGGGCTTGGAAGGTTTCTGGAAGGTTGAACCGGCTCCCTTCCACTGTCTGAAAAAATGTCTGTAAGCACTGTCCTCTCTGAATCCTTTTTTGGATCTCTTGTTAAACCGAAAGGGCTGCTGTTGTCTTTTTCTCTTCTGCGGGATTAGGCCAGATTTGCCACCGGAAACCTGCTGAATTGCTGATTCTAAGTCTTCCCGAAGAGTAGCTTCCCGTTGAATGGAACCGAACACAGACTGTGCTTAGAAGCCTTATCGGCCAACCAATGCTTTGACCATAAGACTCTGCGGGCTGTGACGGAATGAGCCATTATCTTTGCTGTCATCTTGACCTGGTCGACAGACACTTCAGCCACAACTCTACAGCAGTCTTGAAAACTGCAAAGGTGAATCTACGTAATGAAGCATCCACCTTAGGCGTAGTGTCCCAAGGGGTACAGCTTCGATACTCTATTATGCACATTGAGCTTCTTCTCAGGCCCCACCTACTCATCGTCAATTACTTCTTTAATTTCAGAAATGAATGGGAAGGAAGGTAAAGGCTTCTTTAAATATAGGTAGTATCTTTGCTGTCTCTTTGAAGGCGACGATTCTTCCTGCCACTTCATCGCATCCTTAACAGCCTCCACCAAGGGGAGAACCAGTGCAAAAATCAAACGTATGCGATTCCGAGCCTCAGATGGATCCAAATCGTTATTGACTTCAGAGTTAAAATGCACTGAAAACACATGATCTGAATCTGCAGATGCTGAAGATACAGCAGGATGAGCAGGATTCCTTGAAACACTCTTTAACCCTTCCTTGACTGCGTGCTTAATGTAGGATTTAACCTGGCATGCTTTCGCAGCATTGTCCTGAGCCGTCTCCTTGAAGCAAGATGCACATACCCGTTTTCCTCTGAGGACCTCAGTTGAGCAGGCCCAACAGGATCTTTCTTCTGCCTGGGCTGGCAATGAAGACCTATCCGAAGAAGAGGATCTTCTTCAATGTCTGCGCCCGGATTTGCTCTTTCTAGAGGCTGTCTGATGTCTTGACCTCTCTTGGCTCAGGTCCGAGTGACTAAAGTGAGGTAAGAGCAAGGGAGATCTGGAATGCTGTGACAACGGGCGTCTATCCAGCTGTATGCGACTCTGCGATTTGTCATGTCTAGTCCCTTTTTTACTCTTTTGAGGCTGGAATGCTGATTTGGAACCTCTTTGTGGGCGTTTATCCCGCACTGGGCCCTTCTCTCTGTAAAACACAGAGGATGTGCTCTCTTTTAAAAAAATAAAAAATAAATAAAGAAAAACAATTAAAATAAACTTCTCAATCTGAATCTTCAGTACTAAGGCAGCTAGGCAGGCAAGCAACATTCCCCAGACCTATAAGGCACAGGATAATAAAAACACTCTGACAGACAAGTAACACAGCAAAAAGTAATGAGAGACCAGGAAGGAGGCTTACCAGAGCAGAGCAGAGTAGCAGATTGATCAGCTGGAGGCTGAGATTAGCCTAGAGGACAGAGCCTGCTGCAAATCAGCAGTGAGTATTCTGGTGTTTTCTAGGCAACCCAAAGAGGAAGCTACCTCTGACCTCACCTGCTCAACTCTGAGCTTCCTGAAAGGAATACATGTGGAGGCAGTGAACTACAAGTCCCAGCGAGCCAAACCACTGCCTGAACACACAAAAACATGAAAGGAGAGAGTGCCAGCACCTGCCTAACGAAGGTATATACAGTCATTTATACTGCCAGTGACCTTTGCCAGTAATACACAGTCATTTATACTGTACCATACAATCCCAGCACCTCAGAAGATTTACAGCCTATATAGGGGGGGTCTTCTGAACCAGGAGAGGCTGAACCCGAACAGGTTGGATGGTGGATGGAGAAAATAAATAAATAAAACAGTGAAGAGGACTGGGACAAGGGATTAAGAGGACTTCTGGGGGCCAAGGTTCGGCGAACTAGTGACGGCCAAAAATGGCCGCAAAGCCCGTAGAGGCTGCGGCATCTGTGACCACCAGAGGTGACTCAACTGACCGCTGATGAGATAAACATTGAAATGTCATTCCAGTTTTTGAGGAACTCGTCCCACATAGCTACAGTGCCTTGCAAATGTATTCACCACCTTGGTTTTGTTGCCTCACAACCTGGAATTAACATGGATTGTTTGAGGATTTGCATCATTTAATTTACAGAACATGCCCACAACTTTGAAGATTTTTTTTTTTTTTTTATTGTGACGCAAACAACAAATAGGACAAAATAACAGAAAAAGTAAATGTGCATAACTATTCACCCCCCTAAAGTCAATACTTTGTAGAGCCACCTTTAGCAGCTATCACAGCTCCAAGTCGCTTTGGATAAGTCTCTATGAGCTTGTCACATCTTACCACTGGGATTTTTGCCCATTCCTCCTTGCAAAACTGCTCCAGCTCCTTCAAGTTGGATGGTTTGCGCTTGTGAACAGCAATCTTTAAGTCTGACCACAGATTTTCTATTGGATTGAGGTCTGGAGTTTGACTAGGCCATTCCAACACACTTACATGTTTCCCCTTAAACCACTCAAGTGTTGCTTTAGCAGTGTGTTTGGAGTCATTGTCCTGCTGGAAGGTGAACCTCCATCCTAGCCTCAAATCACACACAGAGTGGTACAGGTTTTGCTCAAGAATATCCCTGTATTTAGCACCATCCATCTTTCCCTCAACTCTGACCAGTTTCCCAGTCCCAGTTTCCCAGTTCCGACTGCTGAAAAACATCCCCACAGTATGATGCTGCCACCACCATGTTTTATTGTGGGGATGGTGTTCTTTGGGTGATGTGATGTGTTGGGTTTGTGCCAGACATAGCATTTTCTTTGATGGCCAAAAAGTTAAATTTTAGTCTCATCAGACCAGAGCACCTTCCTCCATACATTTTGGGAGTCTCCCACATGCCTTTTCGCAAACTCAGAACATGCCATTTTTTTTTGCTGAAAGTAATGGCTTTCTTCTGGCCACTCTGCCATAAAGCCCAACTCTATGGAACATACGGCTTATTGTGGTCCTATGTACAGATACTCCAGTCTCTGCTGTGGAACTCTGCAGCTCCTCCAGGGTTACCTTAGGTCTCTGTGCTGCCTCTCTGATTAATCCTTGCCTGGTCCATGCGTTTTGGTTTGCGGCCGTCTCTTGGCAGGTTTGCTGTTGTGCCATGTTCTTTCCATTTGGTTATGATAGATTTGATGGTGCTCCTAGGGATCATCAAAGATTTGGATATTTTTTTAGAACCTAACCCTGACTTGTACTTCTCAACAACATTGTCCCTTACTTGTTTGGAGAGTTCCTTGGTCTTCATGGCAGTTTTTGATTAGTGGTGCCTCTTGCTTAGGTGTTGCAGCCTCTGGGGCCTTTCAAAAAGGTGTGTATATGTAATGACAGATCATGTGACACTTAGATTGCACACAGGTGGACATCATTTCACTAATTATGTAACTTCTAAAGGTAATTGATTACACCAGAGCTTTTTATGGGCTTCATACCAAAGGGGGTGAATACATACGCACATGCCAATTATCAGTTTTTTATTTCTGAAAAATAGTTTTATGTATCAGTGGCGTTGCTAGGGGGTTGCGGGGGGTGCGGTCCGCACCCGGGTGACACCCGCTAGAGGAGTGACACCATCCTGACCCTCCCGAGGGTGAGGAAATCCCTGGCATTTTTTTTTTGCAGCTGACCCCGCTGGAACAACACCTCCAGCGCCACGGCTGAGCCTGGTGTGTGTCCTTCCTTCTACAAGTTCTTCCTCCTCCCTACTGAGCCAATGAGCCTGTCACATCTCACAGACGATGATGTCACACACTATCGGCGCCCGGAAGTGTGAGTACAGTACAGGCACCCTGATAGCATGCGATGGGGTGTCCACTGCCGCCCCGAGCCCGAGGTAGGGTGTGATAGGTGTGGGGGGGGTTTGCCATGGTACCGGCACACCACCTGAGAACTGGTGTGGGATGTGGGAGGATTCAGTGTCTGGCGCCCTCTGTGCTGTGCTAGTCTTATAACGAAGGGGGGGGGTGCAAGGTGGTCTGCTAGACACAGCTTTATAATATATATAATATAGCTGTGTCCAGCCGCCCCCTCCCCCCCACCAGACCAGCTCACTCAGCTACTGTGCCTATATCTAATATAATATAGCTGTGTTCAGCAGCACCCCCTCCCCTTCTGGCCCTGTGCCACCCCAGCCTGCCATGTACCACCCCAACCTGCCCTGTCCCATACCAGCCTGCCCTGTGCCACCCCAGCCTGCCATGTACCACCCCAACCTGCCCTGTGCCACCCCAGCCTGCCATGTGCCACCCCAACCTGCCCTGTGCAACCCCAGGCTTCCCTGTACCACCCCAGCCTGCCCTGTGCCACCCAACCCTGCCCTATACCACCCCAGCCTGCCCTGGACCAGCCCAACCTGCCCTGTGCCACCCCAACCTGCCCTATACCACCCCAGCCTGCCCTACACCACCCCAGCCTGTCCAGTGCCACTTCAACCTGCCCTGTGCCACCCTAACTTGCCCTATACCACCCCAACCTGCCTGTACCAACCCAACCTGCCCTATACCACCCAGCCTGCCCTGTACCAACTCAACCTGCCCTATACCACCTCAGCCTTCCCTGTACCACCCAAACCTGCCCTGTGACACCCCAGCCTGCCCTGTACCACCATAACCTGCCCTGTGCCACCCCAGCCTGCCCTACACCACCCCAGCCTGCTCTGTGCCACTTCAACCTGCCCTGTGCCACCCTAACTTTCCCTATACCACCCCAACCTGCCCTATACCACCCCAATACCGCCTTACCCTGCCCTGTGCCACCCTAACCTGTCATATACCACCCCAACCTGCCACTATACCACCCTATTTTACCCTAACCTGCCACTATACCACCCTATACTATCATCTACAGGGGCTGGTTTGGGGTGCGCCCCGTGATCGTGCACTACCTGAATGGTGCTGGGCAGCCTAGACGAGGGGGTGACACCATATTTTACCGCACCAGGTGACACCAACCTTAGTGACGCCACTGTTATGTATATATTTTTCTAATTTTACTTCACCAACTTAGACTATTGTGTTCTGATCCATCACATATTATTCAGATTAAAAAAAATTGAACCAAAGGCTGTAATGTAATAAAATAGGTAAAAAGCCAAAGGGGGTGAATACTTTGCAAGGCACTGTAAGTCCGCTATTGCTGCTGGGTCTAGTTTAAAAACTTGATCTGGGTCTTGCACTAGTGTGAGAAAAACCAAAAGCCGTGAGATAAAGGACCGCCCTTGAGGAATGATTCTCATGGTGAAATTGAGCATGCCTAACAAGGATTGCAGCTGCCTTCTATTACACCCTTGTGCAAGTGTGAAGTCATGGATGACCGTCCTAATACGGGCTAGTTTGTCGGGAGGCAGGCTGGCCTGCATGGCACGCATATCCAGAGTGACGCCTAGGAAGGTGATAGAGTGTGCCGAGCCTTCCACTTTATGCTCGTCTATGGGCACATTGAGGTTATTGAACACTATCCTTAACCTGTCTAGGTCTACGCAGGGGGGGGGCCTGGTTGCTTGATGAGCAGGAAGTAATCAAGGTAGTGGATGACCGTCTGGCAGTGGGCCTGGTGTGACAGAATCCATGAAAAGGACTGAGCAAAAATATCAAACAGCCACGGGCTACTCTTGGACCCGAAGGCCAACTTGGTGGCGAAGCAATAAGACTCCCTCCATTTAATACCGTGCCACCACCAGAGAGATGGCTCAATAGGCAGGAGTTTGAAGGCGTCTGAGATGTCCGCTTTGAACAGCCAGGCACCGGGACCCTCTCAATGATGGCCAAGTCAACCGAAGCATATTTGAGAGAAAATTCCTCTGTAGCAATCAGGGAGTTCAGGCTCGGGATATGAGAGGAATGAGGCGCAGACAAATCGTACACTAAGTGGAATTTATTGGAGAACTGGCACTTGAAAATCCCAATAGGGCTGACTCTCCAGGTTGAAAAAGATGACTGTGGGAAGGGGGCGATGATGAAGTCTCTGTCTAGTTCCGTTTGTAGCAACAAGTCTATGGCCTGTTCATCGACAGCTGCCAACTGGAGGTTCCTGCATTAGTGGGTAGCGAGAGGTAAAGTGATGAGGCCGGTGTGGAACCCTTCTGTGAAGCCATGAATCAGGAATACAGCCAGTAAAGGAGTGGGGTGTGTGGAGAGGTAGAACCCCAATCAGCTTACATCTATCTGGCCTAGTCACGACTTATTCTGCTGTTTCAGTTGACAGGTGGCCTTCGGGTGTGCTTTATGGCATGCTGTGCAAACATGCAGTAGTTGGCCCTGGCCATGGAAGCCTTGATTATAATTGTTGCATATGGCGGCGCCCCCTATTGTCCGTTCTAATTTGTCCAGTTGCTGCAATTGACCGGGGGCTGGCAAGCCCTGACCGGTGCTGGAGATGGAAGGGGGGTAGAAGGGGCGCCTTGTGGCTGCATCAGAGAACCAGTTAGCTGTGTGAGTAGCGGACTGACAGATAGTACAGAGCGGAGAGTGGAAACCTGCAAAATGGCGACAAAATAGCTCTGTGTCAGAAACTCTCCAGTCTGCCTTGACCTGGAACTGGCTGAGCCTGGCTGCTGCCTTGGCCGAAAATGACCGGTGATAGCCATAAAAGGCATAGCTTCTGTACTTTTATCCTAAGTCTGTGACTGTGTGGCGATATAAGTCCAGCTCTTCCCTCCTGCTGGGGGTGGCTGAGCAGATGACATCCCTAAATATCCCGAATGCCAGAACAAATTCAGTGACCATTAGCTTGCGGTTGAGCCTGGGTTCTTTTGACTTGATGGCCACTGAGACGTCCTCCCAGGCGTATGATTTGTTTTCAGCCAAGTCGTACACTGTAATCGGCAGGGACGCTAGATTGATGTCCTTTCCCTCCAAGATGTCCTTCCTGAGGCTGGCAGAGACAAGGTGAGCAGGGAGGATGGTAGCTTTGGACTCTGGCATACCTGCAGGAGGGGATGCCAGCACCGAGACCTTGACTGGGTCAGGGAGGGTCGTGGGAGGGCGCACCTCCAGAGCGCTCACTCTGGTCCGCACGTCAGAAACTGCAGCAGATAGAGAGGAGACCATGGAGTGTAGCTGGGAGATGGCCCCAGAGATGGACTGTAGGGATGCCTGTTGGGCGCTGGGCCCTGCAGTGGCTGTCGGTGGGAAGAGGAGGCTGAAGAGCTCTGCCTTCCTGGCCGTAGCAGGGTAGGGAATGCCTTTGCGTCTGAGCTCAGCTGTGAGCTTGGGGATGGTCCATGCCCGGAGGAACTGCACGCTGCCGCTCTCTGAGCCAGTGGAGGGTGACGGAGAGACGGGTGTGAAGTCATCACTGCCGGGCCTGCGACATAGCTCCGACTATAAGACAATAAGGGGGTGCATGTGTTAAGAGGAGATGTAGCAGTAGGATAGAGAGTGGAGTGGGATACAGAAACTCGGATAAGAAGGAAAAGGAGAAGTACAGGGCAAGAAATGACAGGCGCAGGGAGGAGCGGCTGGGTTCCATTGTGTACAACCCTGTAGAGTGAGGATTTGGAAAACTCAAAAGACTGACCCCCAGGGCGTACTGGGGCAATCAACTCAACATTTTAGCGACCTTGTCTGCATAGGTGAAGGGTTGTCCTTTGAAAACAGAGTGTAACGCAAAGACACATGTGACAGTAACTAACACCTGATGAGCATGTCAAATTGTGTATGTGAAGTAAACGTATAGTGAAAGAGTGCTGCAGAATAATGTGACAGAAGCACCTGTGAACTACACACCTGACGCCCTAGTAGCAAGGTCCTGGTACGGATCGAGACTTGGTAAACCGGAAAACCTGTGGTGAGGGTGATAAGTGTAACATGTACATTCCTTTTACCTGAAACAAACTGACCCACCCCTGTCATGCGACTGGCCCTGGTGAAGATGCGAACTGTATGTCCTCCCCGTTTTTTGTTTTTTTTTTACCTGGGGAGATAACATCCAACCTGGTGCAGGGTGGAAACCTGAACTCAACTGACCTAAGGGAGAAAGACAGAGAAAAATGATGAGTGGCTCGCATGCCACTGGAAATGAATGGCCAACTGAGAGCAGTTACATGGTTGTGTGGCTGATTGTGTGCCACTGGGGTGTGTTTGCAAAAGTTACGTTTGTATGCGGGCTGGCACGTAGGTGCATGCTGCAAACTGTATTATGCTACTGGAGACGTAGTTGCGTGGTTGCAAGTGTCTGAATGGTATGCAAGTGTCCATGCTGCAGAAGACGTTGTTACAGGAACTGCACGTGTCCATGCTGCAGAAGACATCGTTGCAAAGAGTTATGAGTGTCAAGTTGCTGGAGACGTGGTTGCAAGTGTCTCAAAAGGGTTTGCAAGTGTCCGTGCTGTAGAAGACGTTGTTACAGAGACTGCACATGTCCGTGCTGCTGAAGACAATGTTGCAAAGGGACAGGTAGCTGGAGATGTGGTTGCAAGTGTCTCAAAGGTGGCCTTTGATAGGCGAAGAAAGAAAAGGCAAGAGAATTTTAAATGTGAAGGACTGAATTGTAACCCCAAGTGGCTGAGGCTGTGCACTTATGGTGTGAGAAAATGAATTAAATGCGAATCATAGCGCAGCTAGACTTGTAAAGGGTATGAAAAAAGGAGCCTGATACAAATCAGTCGTAGGGTAGAAGGTGAAATTGATATGAATCATTGTAAGGTGTAAGCACTACGAATGGTTGTGCCGCTGAAGTGATTCGAAGCTGGACTGTAGTTGACGAGCAGCGTTTCTAGTGAAACCGGGAGAAGCGTGGTGTAGCGCCATGCATGACGCGTGTGAGGATAAGTTTAGTTTCGGTAAGTAGATGAGATAAGGACAGTGTTCATCTGATTTGGGTGTCCAGCAGATGTTAAAAGACCACAGCCCCCTCAAAAAATAGAGGTGGCTCTGGCCCTTCCTCTAGAGCACCTCAGTGTTCTTGCTCCAGTCCAGCTTATTATCTATGTGCACCCCAGATAAATTCTCTACTACGTCCACATCCACATCAGAAGAATTCTAATATCTGTTGGTTCCACATGTGGAGAGGTTAATGCAGAAATGCAGAACTTCACCCAAAAAAGGAAGTTCCACTCCAATTCCACCTTCACATTTGGCACATAATATTTTGAGGGGGATCGGGTACCTTGTTTTGACAGGTACCGGCTCACACTTCTGGTTGGATCGGCGTGCCAATATGAGCAAAAGTTAGGCCCTCCCTCCTTCCCCTGCAGCCTTCTATTACACGTCACAGGTCCAAGAAAGATGTAGGCCCATTCTGATAGCGCGGCTTGCACATGAGCAGTGAGCAACTGGCGGTGGAGCAGCAAGTAGTCACAGCAGGCAGCTCACAGCTGGTGCCAGGGATGGAAGCCAGATGAAGAAACCGGCCAGGTGAGGACAACGCTGGATCCTGGGACGGGTAAGTGTCTGTTTATTAAAATTCAGTAGCTACAGTTTTTGTAGCTGCTAACTTTACATTTTTTTCAAAAGATGACTGAAAAACTGCTTTAAGTACATAGGAACCAAAGTGTGGAAGATTAGTTTAATGGCTTGTGGTTTCAAACCTTCCCCCCACTCACACACTCACGCTGCACTCATGTTGGTCACAGCCTACCCTAGCCCTGGTCTCCCCGCAGATAGAGAGTCTTCTTCCTCTTTTAGCCTGGAAAAACTATTCCAGTTCCTCCTCTTTAATGTCCCTCATTTGGGAATTGTAGTTTCTAGCCAACCTGTGATGATAGCTCATTCTCTTTAGCAAACTACACTGCCCACAATCCTCCGCAATTTTCCTCAGTCTCTTTTAATCCATGTTCCTGGGTGCTCTCTAGTGGATGGAGGGCAGAATTAACACTGGCTGTAACAGTTCCACAGTAATGCCCCGTACACACGGTCGGACTTTGTTCGGACATTCCGACAACAAAATCCTAGGATTTTTTCCGACAGATGTTGGCTCAAACTTGTCTTGCATACACACGGTCACACAAAGTTGTCGGAAAATCCAATCGTTCTAAACGCGGTGACGTAAAACACGTACGTCGGGACTATAAACGGAGCAGTGGCCAATAGCTTTAATCTCTTTATTTATTCTGAGCATGCGTGGCACTTTGTCCGTCGGATTTGTGTACACACGATCGGAATTTCCGACAACGGATTTTGTTGTCGGAAAATTTTATCTCCTGCTCTCCAACTTTGTGTGTCGGAAAATGCGATGGAAAATGTCCGATGGAGCCCACACACGGTCGGAATTTCCGACAACACGCTCCGATCGGACATTTTCCATCGGAAAATCCGACCGTGTGTACGGGGCATTAGAGTCTCTGTTATAGCTGTGTCTATGTAGAAATCCTTTGTGACTTTGTGGACACACACACAGAAGTAGCAGCAGCCAGAGTGAGACTGCAGCTCTCCTACCAGTTAAAGAGGAACTCCAGGCTCCTTCAGAAAAAAATAAAAGTCAGCAGCTACTGTAGCTGATGATTTTTATTATAAGGACACTTAGCTGTCCAGGGATCCCACAATGTCCGCACCTGAGCAGATTTGGATGCAGGCGCCGGCATCTCTAATAAAGGAAACAGGTGAAGTGAAGTCTTGTGAATGATCCCGTAGTCTTCTGGAACCTGGGATGTGTCCCAGAAGACTGGGGGGAAGGAGAGGGGGCCTAACTTCTGGCTCAGTTTAATCTTAGCCAGAAGTGGGAGCGGGTACCTGTCAAAACCAGGTACCTGCTTTGCAGTGGAGGGGGAGAAGGTGCAAACAAGCAGAGCATCCCCTTTTGGGTGGAGCTCCACTTTAAGTACTGGGCTACACAAAAATTAACTCAACACCCATTAACACATTCCCTTATACTAACCCACCCAGTAAGCCTAACACTATTCCTCCCTGTAACCCAAATATTAACTCAACTCGCATCAACACAAACCCCCATACTAGCGCTCCCTGTAAACCTAACACTAATCCGTCCTGTAACTCAAAATGTACTCAACTCTCATTTACTCAAATCATCATACTAACCCTACATGTAAACCTAACACTAATCTTTGTAACCCAAACATTTACTCAACCCTCATACTGTATACTCAAACCATCATACTAACCCTCCAAGTGAACCTAACCCCAATCTTCCCCCGTAACTAAAAACAACTGAAACAAAACAACTCCCTATAACACAAGCCCTTATACTAATGCCCCGTACACACGATCAGAAAATCGGACGACAGATCGTCCCTTTTTTTTTTGCATGCTAGTCGTATATCGAACCTGGAGCGGGTACCTGTCAAAACCAGGTACCTGCTTTGCAGTGGAGGGGGAGAAGGTGCAAACAAGCAGAGCATCCCCTTTTGGGTGGAGCTCCACTTTAAGTACTGGGCTACACAAAAATTAACTCAACACCCATTAACACATTCCCTTATACTAACCCACCCAGTAAGCCTAACACTATTCCTCCCTGTAACCCAAATATTAACTCAACTCGCATCAACACAAACCCCCATACTAGCGCTCCCTGTAAACCTAACACTAATCCGTCCTGTAACTCAAAATGTACTCAACTCTCATTTACTCAAATCATCATACTAACCCTACATGTAAACCTAACACTAATCTTTGTAACCCAAACATTTACTCAACCCTCATACTGTATACTCAAACCATCATACTAACCCTCCAAGTGAACCTAACCCCAATCTTCCCCCGTAACTAAAAACAACTGAAACAAAACAACTCCCTATAACACAAGCCCTTATACTAATGCCCCGTACACACGATCCGAAAATCGGTCGACAGATCGTCCCTTTTTTTTTTGCATGCTAGTCGTATATCGAACCTGAAGAGTTTACTAAAGTTACGAAAATTCTTGTACGACAGAATAAAAAATCGGAAGTGATGTCATGTGTTGTAGTGTATTTGTATTGTATTTTCGGACGACAACTGTACTGATTAAACTAAAATCGTACGATCTGCTATCGTACGAGAACATTTTTTGTGCATGTCTGTTTAAATAATATCGGATGAACGGTCAGACTTTCAAAAGCTCTGTACTAACAATCCAATTATTGTGCAATTGCGTTGAAATTGGTATTTTTCATCCGATTTTCAGATCGTGTGTACGGGCCATAATCCTCACTGTAAAGCTAATATTTATTCTCCCTGTAACCCAAACAATAACTCAACCCACAATAAGACAAAACTTCATACTAACCCTATTGTAAACCAAATATTAATCCTTCTGGTACCCCAAGCATCAGCTCAACCCACATTAACACAAACCAAAATACTAACACTCCCTGTAACCCAAATATTAATCTTCACACTAACCTGTCCTTTAACTTGCCACAAATCCAAACACTAAGGCTGGGTGCACAGTTATTGCGGAGCGACTCGCAGCAGGGGGTCCGGTGTGTCCCTGTTCTTTGTTTCAGGGGCGAAACAGGCTTGAATTTTTACCTGAAGCAAAGCCAAAGGCGCACAGGACCCTTCTGTTGTGCGCTCCGCGGCCACCCTGGAGATGTGTGAACGGGCTCCTTTGAGAGACGGGCACAGTTTCCTGTAATGCGAATTAGATGCGGAAAAAACTGCATCCAATTCGCATAAGTGTGAACCAAGCCTAACTATCCTGGTAACCTAAACACTAGCTCTCACACTAAAGCCCCATACACACTATCAGATTTTCTGGTAAGTTTTTCCTTCAGATTTACCAAAACCATGTAGTGCAAGGGCCTGCCTGATTGCATACACATTGAAACTCCTAAGGTTTGACCTCATATTATATGGTTTTGGTAAATCTGAAGGAAAAACTCACCAGAAAATCTGATAGTGTGTATGGGGCTTAACTCTCACAGTAATTCTAATACTAATCTTCACATTAACCTTAATACAATACCATCCTTTACAGCTAGGCCACTACAGAATAATTGTGCCTTTTAGGGGTACATTTAGGTAAGTGCATGTGGTAAAACGAGACCATTGATACTTAATTTTTACCAAAATTAGCAATTACCTATCTGAAGAACTATGTGCATAGTGCATGCTTACAAGGATCAATGCATCAAACAATACCTGTAAGTCCTGTATAAGCCCTAACCCTAGTTATTGCCTGGCATTCTATTTGATGTCTGTTGACTCTCTTGATGTCTTTTATTTAATTCACAGCCCTGAAGATACAGTATGTTAGTAAGCCACTGATGAAGTAGATGTGTACAGCTGGTTCTGATATTCATTACAGTGGCTGGAGTCTGGTTAATTCTGATTGTCTACTGGAACACTTTAAAGTGTACTTTAAATAAAAGTTGATTAACTCAATTGAATTCCTGAACTATATAAACATTTGCCCTCCAACCCAATTTCTTACTTAACGGAAGAAATCAGTTTTGGCCTGCCTTGATCAACAGCTTTGTTTACATCCACAGGTCAGAATCATCTTTACTGCAGCCCCTGCACAGTGATCCCTCATAGACTTATATGGCACCGTCTCCTGAGCGCATCCACTCTCAAAATACAGCACTACATATATTGCAGAAGGCTCACTGTGCAGGCCAGGACAGCTGTGAAAAAGATTGCAGCTAGATGGTCTACTTGACTCTTCATAGTAGTGCAGACACAGAGCAAGGTGGACAATTGTTTCATGCAGAAGCTAGGATGGATGGAGGAGTCACTGTGGGGATCCTTCAGCAACCTTCACAGTGTAAAGCAGCATGTATTTTTCAAAGCAACTAATAGAAATGCCAGAGTTTGTCTTGATAACCCTGTGCAGCAGGACTCAGCTGTACTGATGTGAAGGAAGAGATAGAGGGCCTGGCTGTGATATATGGCAGGGATATTTGGATCACCAATGTGACTGCATAGAATTACAAATCCTTTTGCAGGTAAAGTATGTCACAAATGTGTATTTCAGTATATTGTGGCTCCTCCATATTATCACACTATTTTTACAATATTCAGTTCCCCAGATTACAAGGTACACGGATCTGCTTACACATCTGCTTGTGTCTAGGTCAAATGCTAGGTGCAAGACACATCAAAGCAACCGTCTCCTTGATGGCTGCACCAGGAGTATAGTGATAGCTGTACTCCTGTTGCTCAGTAAAAATGTAAATTGTAAATACAAGAGATACAGTAAGTCCATGACATAATGACCACATTGGATTTGACCTACTATAATCCAGCACTTTTTAAAAAGCAGCTCAACTCCTTAAATTCGGCTGTGGGAATAACAATAATAATACCAATGCATAATAAAACATACATATTCCCCTGTTCTCGCTCCACACCAAAAAAAGACTCTGAGCTCTTATACATAACATTTGGTAATATTATACCATTACTTCAGTTGGCAGATTCAGATGTCTAATCAGCATTACAAGATTTTACAAACCTTAACTATTACACACCAATCTATGTTTAGGTAATATGTATAGTACAATTAAAGTCTCCTGCAAGACAGTCTAAATAAGTACCAAATTCAGTTATTGTGTAATGCACAGGTCTTGCCTTAAGCCTCGTACACACGATCAGATTTTCGGCAGGGAATTGTGTGATGATAGACTGTTTGCCTAAATCCGACCGTTAGTACGCTCCATCAGAGAATTGTTGGCCAACTTTCCACCAACAAATGTTGAATGGCAGGTTAGTAACTTTTCAGCGGACAACGATCTGTTGTTAGATTTTCCTATCGTGTGTACACAAGTCCGTCACACAAAAGTCCAAAGTACAATTGCATGCTCGGAATCAATGCTCACCAAACACGACATTAGCAGAAGGTGCCCAAAGGGTGGTGCACAAGAGCTGAAGTTCCACGTAGTACGTCACTACGTTTGTGTTTGTTGCCTGACAATTGTGTACCGTTTGTATGCAAGACAAGTTCATGGTGCACGCCCTTCGGACAAAAGTCTGATGCTTTGTCTGCAGAAAATCTGATCGTGTGTACGAGGCTTAAGTGAGTCAAATCCTCCTTCATGTGCATCTAACCTGTTCCCCCTCCAAGACACTAGGAATAGGAATGATGTGGGGATATATAAGAATAATGGAAGATCCGAAGCATTATTTCACGATACATTGTGGCCCAAAGATATTCGTAATGATTTTATAAAAGTTTGAACCGGAAGATGGGGGAAAGTTTTGGTCCATTTATTAGGACCAGTCGATGGAGAAGTGTAACCAGTGTCTGTTGGAAGAAGTAATATAGAGTAGAAATGGCTTTCCTACTCGGGTTAGGATATCCTAAAAGGGTGTCCATTGAGTTTCCCCAGTCCTACTGGGAGAATTTTTTTAATGGTTGAGACAATATAAGATTTCACCTTTAGAAAAGGAAATGTTTAGGTATGGAAATTTCTCTAAAGCTATACTTTATGCCATGCCAACTACGTGGAGTACTGTATAAGAAGGGATTCGCTGACACCTCGGTGGGCAGAAGTTCTTTATGTATATGAAGAACATATAACAACTTCTTTCGTAGGGTCATGTTCTTGTCAAATTCAGTATCAGTGTACATGATTAAGAAAACAGATGAATTATTGGAACATCAGATATACTTGAGGTTAGAGTGTGCAAAGTAATACTAAAGGCTTGTTATTTTTTTCATCAAATGACAAACATGTTAAACTTACCTTCTTTGCACAATGGCTTTGCACGGAGCAGTCCCGATCCTCTTCATTTTGGATCCCCCACCTGTGGTCCTGGTGGCTTCTTCCCCCTGCCGAGTTCCCCCAGCACCAAGCCTTTTTGCTATGGGGGGCTCATTCGTGAGCCGCGCTCCTGTGAACGGACATTGTCCTTCACACACAGACCGCGGCTTGGTCCCGCCTCCTGCTCTCTCATTGGCTCATTGGCCATGATTGACATCAGTATAAGCCAACGGCTCCCACTGTTGTGTGAGCCAATGAGGAGATAGAGACCTGGAGAGCTGCTACTTTCATGCACATCGCTGGATCCAGAGGAGGCTCAGGTAAGTATAAGGCGGGGCTGGGGGGGAGCTGCATCCAGAATGTTTTCTACCTTAATGCATAGAATGCATTAAGGTAAAAAACCTTCAGCCTTCAGAACCACTTTAAAGAATAGGGGGAGAACCTGTATAGTATAAAAAAAATTAGGAAAAACTATAATTTTTATTAAGCTTGTTCTGCCCATATAAGAGATATTAAAACGTTTCCAAGTAGTGAGAGATGCTTTTATTGAGTGTAACACCGGCAGAATGTTAACCTTATATAGATTGTGTGGGTTTTTGGTTATGGATGTGCTGTGGCAGGACATTTTTTCCTTACAACACATAAAGGTTGCTCCAAGAAGGCTCATGACAATTTGTTAAATAGTGTGCTTTGGTTTTATCATAGTGAATTGAATAACCTTAAATTGGATCGATGATTTAATAAGGGACATTATACTGGAAAGGGAAGATTCTGTGTGAGAAACATATAGAAGCAAATCATCTGTGAAAGCAGTGGGTTTTCATGGTTTTATGGCCTATGGATATACCCTGGAAAGTGGGTTGGGACTCTAGAAGGTGGAGAAGGCAATCTAAAGCAAAGTTAAACAGAATGCAAGAAACGGGGCATCCTTGTCTGGTGCCTCTGGACATTGGTATTGGGGATGAGAGTTGGTTATGATAGCATTGAGTCATTTTTTAAAGCAATGAATAATTGGTTCATCAGTCATTCAGTGAGAAATGACTACTATAGATCTTTCACCTGTGTGCATTTTTTCCACATTGTGTTGCATTTACACTGCCTAAATTTGTCTATAGGTGTTTGGACAAATTATTTAAAACTGAACATTTTAAAATCACACAAATCTTCCTGTGCCCCCTCCTTGCACCTACTCCCAGCTGCATGCATTAAAACATTTCCAGCACACTTTTTGTAAAGTTTAGTAAAAAATGTATGTAGTACCCTTTAGTATGTGCAGTTAGCGTAGTGTGGGTTAGAATTTAGAGTAGGTAAAAACATAGTTTAGCTCAGGGCTAAGCCTGAGCTATAGAAGCTGGGTCAGGGTTTACTAGCTGGCTGAGACCACTCCATAAATAGACATGGTCCATGCCAGTAAGGGCAGTCGGGTGTAAGACGACAATACAGTGCTGAGGAGGCTGACGTGGCCCTCAGTCGTGCCCCTTAGTATGGGAGAAGGGTGTTCTGCCTTGGGCCAGAAGGATCCTGCAATAACACATGTGAGGAAGCCCTTCCTGGAGGCATGGAAACAAGAGAGGACAGCGTGAGTAGATCAGCACTGCTGGGGACTTACAAGGGGGAGACTGCCTTATGTAGCCAACCTCCCTGAAGACAGCGGTGTGCTTAAGTCTTCAGCCCTCCCTGGGAGATCTCCTGAGACTCAGGTGGGCTGGTGAAGAGTCATTCTGGAGGACTGGTGTGGAGAGTTAGCCTGGAGGGCTAGTGAAAGGGGCAGCTGCAGCCAGGTGGGTTGGCAGTGCCTAAAGAGGTGGTGTTGGGATCAGTAGCAACAGAGGGGAAGTACAATCTGTTCACTGTATTTTTGCTATACCACAAGGGGCTACGAGTTCATGCCTGTAAAGGGCTATTGCTTCAATCTAACTGGGAGCCTGTCAGATCATCCTACTGTGATTCAGCTGGTGCAAGCAAGTGTGTGCAGGAGGCAAGTGAAGGAGACTGTATATGGACTGTATATAGGAAGATATCCCTGAAGTTGTTGTTGACATTTTGCTGAAGTCAAGTGGGCATCTCATAACCTACCATCTCTATCCAAGTGATTAACCCTCAATAAATAACAAAAACACAGACTGTTCTCTGACTCTAGGGTGCTTGTGAGGATTCGGTGTGCCTGGCTGCGCAGGAATGGGGGATCCAAGTTCATCTGTGGCTCCTCAGGGGGTGCGCTACATGTATTTTCCTCCTATGGTTGCAGTCTTATCATCTGCTTGTAATGAAGTATGTCCCACAATGTGCAGACTGCTGGATCCTGTAGAAATCTTCTCTGCAGGGTGCCTGGTCCTCTTTCTGGTGTCTAACTTCTGGAGCTGAGCTTTGGGTCTTCTGTGAACTGTTCTTCTCCCTCCTCCTCCACTGGGAAAAGCCACGCATAGTTTAGATTGCATATAACACAGTTCCTGAATGGGAGAGAAAACCCCGTCATTCATTAGATTCTTCCCCATTCAGAGATTGCAGTACATGCAGTGTAAGCTATGCATAGACTTTTTTCAATGGATTATAGGGGTCTAACCTTTTTTCACTGCACCTCACAGAAAACCCAAAGCTATTAACTCCCTCACCATTCAACCCGACTCTTTCTAATTGCAAACAGGAAACTGCCAGTACACCGTGCCTCTTAAAGCGGAGTTCCACCCAAAAATTGAACTCCCGCTTTAAGGGAAGGTGACCCCCTGACATGCCACATTTGGCATGTCATTTTTTTGGGGGGGGGCAGAAACCCTCTTTTTAGAGTTTCCCCTCCCACTTCCTCCCGGGGCACCACGGCGCCAGAAGTAAGTTCACCTCTCCCCCCTCCCTCTCGGCAATCATCTGGGACACATCACAGGTCCCAGATGATTGCCCGGCCAGTCACAGTGAGCAGCGTGGTTCGCGCATGCGCAGTGCGTGCCCGGCTGTGAAGCCACAGCCGGGTGCCCACAGTGACAATGCCGGCGCCGCAGAGAGCTGGACCCCGGGACAGGTAAGTGTCGAATTATTCAAAGTCATCTGCTGCAGTATTTGTAGCTGCTGACTTTGAATTATTTTTTTTTTAGTCGGAACTCCGCTTTAAACATAGTACACATGATGAGGTTAGCAGATGAATGATTGTCCATTTTTTTTTTGCATGCTAGTCTCCATATCGAAAATGAAGTGGTTACTAAAGTGCAAAAATTCTCATACAACAGTAAAAAAATTCGGAAGTGATGTATTGTATTGTATGTGTATTGTATTTTCTGACAAAAACTGTACTGATTAAATGAAAATTGTACGATCAGGTATCGTACGAGAAAAATTTTTGTGTTTGTCCCCTCAGAAAATTTTGAATGAAAGCTGTGCACTAATGATCAGATTATCAAACTTTCACTTTGAAAGCAGTATAATTTTCTGATGGTGTGTATGGCCCTTTACTCTATGTGCTTAATGCTACAAAATTACCGTATTTATCGGCGTATAACACGCACAGGCATGTAACACGCACATTAATTTTAAGAGGGCAGTTTCAGGAAAAAATTTTAAATTTTAAATAAGGAACTTTGAAGCAAAATAAGGGTCAGTGCCCATCTGCAGCCTCACCATTGCCATCAATTCAGCCTGATCAATGCCCATCTGCAGCCTCACAAATGCCATCAATGCAGCCTCATCAGTCCACATCAATGCAGCCTCACAGATGCCATGAATGCAGAAGCCTCCCCATTGCCATCAATGCAGTAGCCTCACCATTGTCATCAATGCAACAGCCTCACCATTGCCATCAATGCAGCAGCTTCACCATTGCCATTAATGCAGCAGCCTCGCCATTGCCATCAATGCAGCAGCCACACCATTGCCATCAGTGCAGCCTGATCGATGCCCTGCTGCAGCCTAGAGGGGATAGGGAGGGGGACGGGACAAGCGCCGACAGATTACATACAGATTACATACAGTGAGAATCCCCTATGATAGATAGAACAGTGGTCCAGTGGTGGCCCAGGAGACCGGACTTCCTATTACAGAGGCCGCCAAGTAAACAGGAGATTTTCACTGTATGTAATCTGACGGCGCTTGTCCCGCTCCCCCCCCCCCCCGTCCCCTCTGAGGCAACTGAAGTTGAAGTATTGGCGTATAACATGCACATGCTATTTGCACCTGATTTTCAGGGTGAAAAAGTGTGTGTTATACGCCAATAAATACAGTATACTACAACACATACAGCGACTGCATCCTTATGAAAAGGAAATAGTTAATTTGAGCTAGTGTGGGCCAAACAAACTATTTAAAGTAATAGAAAACTTGGAATTCTACTTTAAGATTACCCAGACTAAATCCCTTTACAGCTAACTATCTATAAAGGTTTTACATTAGAAGTACAGTAGCTCTGCACTCATTTACAACATCATAATTAGCTTTTCTTTTAATTTCAGGCTGCAGGTATAAAATTGTGCAAATCTATTTAACATTATAATTTCCCACCTTGGTCTACACATTTGTTTATCACATAGGCTGCTATACAACATTTCCTATAACTAAAATATACCGACTGCATTAAGGTGTAAATGTTGGTTTTATTTCATATAATTTTGGTTTGTATTTTAAGATTTTTTTTTTTTTAATCTCTCACCTCTCACCATTTCTTGTAAACCTAAAACACCTCTCACCCAATTTCTAGAAGCAGAATGAATTTCCTAGAGCTGCCTATCATAAAAATAAAATTTTCACAAGTATGCTCGAATAACCGCTTTTCCTGCAAACTTCGCTGTAAAGAGGCTAAGCAGTATCAAGAAAGGCACTCAAAGTGGTGAATACACCACCAACTCTAATTCTGTAAAACCTGCTTCCTGCACTTGAATTTTCTCTTTCCCTCCTTAGTTTACAAACCTTTTTTGGGGGGTTTAAATGATGTCATAAGTCTTAAAAGAAATGTATAATGTTTTCAACATTGTCAATTTTTTTTAATCTAATTATGTAAAAGAGCTCAACTTAATGTCAATAATCTTATAAATATATATCTGAGATGTTCTAAAAACAGGCTCTGAAATTCATAAAGTATGTTGCAGATACTCTTTGGAAATTTGTCACTCCTCCACACTACATATGTCAGGAAATGTCAGGAACAGGTACATGAGTTTGTTGTAGGAGGCAGCCTCCACTGAGGCCGGAGTGTGCATACCAAACACTTCTTCCTCAGTGCAGCTCAGTAACTCTGAGCCTGATAAAATCACAGGCTCTGTGCTGCTCCCTGCTCAGCCACTGCTTCCATCACACAGACAGACGCAGCAGTCGAGAAGTTATCTTGTGGGGTTAGTGGAGTCTTCCCAAACAAGTCCTCCTCCCTTGTAATTGACAGCGGATGGCAGTGGGTGGATTCTAAATTTGCTATTGGAGTGAATATCAGTCACAAGAGAGGAGGACCTGAAGGTGAATAAACTAGTTCCCCAGGTGAACCTGCTTGTAATTGACAGATTTCAAATATCCGAGTTTAGGTAGTGCTTTGCACATAGCCTTAGTGTGAAAGAAGGAAAGCATCACCAGATCTGATGTCTGCACAATCCAACTCTTTTACATCTGCAATTGCTGTCAGACTGGTCAAGGGTAATGCTTGCCTGCGCATTTATGGCATATAATGTCAAAACTCCCTCTGCACAGTTACCACAGACCAGCTAGGAGATTCCTGACATTCTTCAAAAAAAACCTTGGTCATTTTTGCGTAGTGACATCAGCCAGCATCCGTGCCCCTTTGTTACATTCAACTGTCAGCCATAAAGTCTCTTGGCCGACAGCTGAATGGGGCTAGGGATAAATCATCGGTCGCTATGATGCCAGCACCTGCTGGCTTCATAGCAACCAGGGATCAATGTGCAGGAAGCTGTTACATTCATGCCAGCTTCCCAGCACAAAATGCCCCACTATGAGCATTGGCTTCTCTCTGTACCTCTGCCAAGCCAGAGGTGGTCTTAATTATTGCCATGTTGCCAAAACATGGTGTTGACTATCTATGTGGCAGTTCTGCCAATTACAGCCAATTTCACGCCCCTCCAGCCTGTGTCTATTGTTTGTATGTGCTTAGAATTAGAGTGAAGTGAAGCCTCCATCAATCACCATGTAATATCCCATCCCCATTGTATTTAGCTGTTCGATGGGCATGGAGGAGAAGGGAGGGAGTGGGCTGTCATTTATCCAGAGTGTATACACCCATAAATGTGACTCTATCTCTAGTCTTGTGGGCTGCACAGACAAGAAAAAGGAGGACATTAACAGCTTAGAAGGGAACTGAAACTGAAGCATGCTCAGTAGATGTGGCAATGGCTGGTCTACACAATCTCAGGCTGCAGCAGGGACACAGGCAAGGAGGAAGGGATAGTGAACAGCAGGATCAACAAAGTTTTTTGCAGAACTCAGGAAACAAATCCCATAGTGACTGAGTGAGTAGGAACAGCATGTTATAAAGCATGTACTGGCAGTTTTAATGATGTGGGTTTAATGACACTTTAAGGATTTAATGATGGGCGCACAATGTTTTGTTCCTGTAAGTCCCTTATGTATAAATCTGCACTGGGACTAACACAGGTCAAATGTTCAGAAGTGGACCAAAATAGTGGGTGGCTCCTTTGCAAAAAAAACAGGCTTGTACTGCTGTAGAAAATTATTTGCATGTTTGACAAACTTTGATTTATTAACTGCTGCATAAATGTGCATGAGTGTCACCATCTTCGGAAATATATGTTAAAACCTCTTTTAACTTACGATCATTCTCTTTTTATAGCTATTTGAAACCTGCAAGATTCTGTAACTGAAATAAGTCTACCCCTCAGCTTACTCCTTCAGTCTCCTTATGTATTACTAAATTACTAACAGACATATAAGCCTGGATGACACACTACTTCCTCAAACTCAATCTATCCAAAACCGAGCTAATGATGTTTCCTCCCCCATGGGTCTCTTCCCCTGATTTCTCGGTCAAGATTAATAGCACTACTATCAGTCCGTCCCCACATGCCAAGGCTCTAGGTGTAATCCTGGACTCTGAACTAACCTTTCAGCCTCACATCCAATCACTGACCACCTCAGCCTATGCAACACCTCCAAAGTATGCCCCTTCCTAACCAATGACATCACAAAGCTCCTAGTTCACTCCCTGTTCATCTCCCGCCTCGACTACTTCAACTCTCTACTCACGGGATTACCTCTACATAGGCTATCCCCCTTCAGTCCATCATGAATGCTGCTGCCAGGCTCATCCAGCCTCCTAACCGTTCAGTGTCTGCTACTCCTCTCTGTTAATCCCTCCACTGGCTTCCACTCACCCAGCAAATTAAATTCAAAATACCATCAACAACTTACAAAGCCACCCACAACTTTGCCCCCAGCTACATCACTAACCTACTCTCAAAATACCAACCAAATCGTTTCTCTTTGTTCCTCCCAAGACCTCCTGCTCTCTAGTTCTCTTGTCACCTTCTCCCATGCTCGCCTCTAGGGATTTACCCAAGCCTCTCCTATCCTATGGAACACCCAACCCCAATATGTCCGACTATCTCCTACTTTGCTTTTAGACAATCCCTAAAAAAGCCTTCTCTTCAGAGAAGCTTATTCTGCCCCACCTAACAACTGTACTTTTATTTTCTTTTATTTTCTCCATCAGATCATCCCCCACAGTTATTACCTTTGATATCACTTGACCCTCCCTCCTAGATTGTAACCTCTAATGAGCAGTACGCTCTGATTCCTCCTGTATTGAATTATACTATCTGCCCTCATGCTGTAAAGTGCTGCACAAGCTGTTGGCGCTATATAAATCCTGCATAATAATAATAATACTAGTAATAAAAGTCAGAATTAACCAGTCTCCTTTTCGGTTTTGGCTCTAGTTCAATTTTGACATAGAAAGTTTAAGGCTGTCATTACACTTATGCATTTAGGCAATGCTCTAAAAAAATATGTGTTTTACAATACACTACAACAGCACACATTAAAGCATTTATTAATGTGATAATATTCATTTAGAATGTTAGAATGGCACCATAACACACACATACAGTAGCTGCCAAGACATTTCGCACCACAGCACACCACAATGCACATATCATTTTGGTGAACTGTGTTGACAAAATAGCACAGGTACTTTTTTGGTACATTGGGATTCAAAATGATTCAGCTGTAAATAAGCAGTGCACCTCAGCACAGAAAAGCTGCATGCAATACAGAATGCCTAAGGATGTAGGGACACATAATGCCTTGTTCGGGCATAGATTCCTAACTTTTGGATAATTTGCCCAGGTCCGTAGAAGCTCCTTTATGATCTATGTTTTTGTCATAGCTTGCAACCCTAAAGGGTAAGCCCACCACAAACTGACATCTCAGTTTTAGGTAGTTGATAGTGGGTAAAATTTCCTATCTATAGTAGAAGTGAAACTTTCCCAACTGCATTAACAAATAGTCCATGCAAGATTGCAGAGCCAGGAGCCATGCTGGAGAGATCTTACCATTAGAATCCAAACAAGATATTAAAGCTAGTTGCATACTCTGCCTACATCAACCAGTCCCTAGTGAATTATTTGGGTAGTTTGAGGCTATCAATAGTAAAAATACAGATTGCTTTTCTCCAAGATAATTACAGGTCATGAATTTAGATCTTGAGTGTGCATGTAAAGGATGGATGTAGTTTAGAATGTAACCCCCTTTTAGGCAAAACAACATAGGGTCACAACCAGGGTTGCCAACCTCCCGCAGCATTTTTTACTGACAAAGCATGGGAAATTTACTGGCGGAGCAACCTGAGAAATGACAGAACTCCTATTGAAAACTAACACAGTGATTATTTGAACAGTATAAACATGATGTGGAAACACTGACAATACCTATAACAAAGTAATTTGCTTTATTTACACTTAAAAAGTCTGATATTTACTAGTAGTTGTAAAAAAAAATCACTGATTTTTACAAACTGTCAGTAAATTTACTGGCGGTTGGCAACCCTGGTCACAACCTGGCATTTGTATAAATCATATAAAAACATAATTTACATCTTTCTGCGATATATATTTGACTTTCTGTGTCAAATTTCCTTTTTCTGATATAGCAACTATATGCTTTATGAAATAAAAAAAAGTATTTATCAGCATTCAGAATTTTAAGAAAGATGCCCTTTCAAGCTATACTGGTAAATTGTCAGTCAGGAAATTGACAGGTGGGGTGCCGTGCTACACTGGCAGCCAAGCTCTGCCTTTGTTTTTTGAAAATGTCAGCCGTCCGTGGGAAAAAAGTTTTGCTAATATTTAAACAGAATCACATATGAATCTGCAATAAAGCCTGGCAAATTCCCTATAACATACTGTATGTAGTGTAACTATGTTTTTTCCTTTAGTAAACTGTAAGAGGCCCTCACAAGTTACATTAGGTGTGCCTATATTAATTGCTTATTCTCATTATATTTAAGGATTCATATTGCAGATTTGTATGAACCCTCAGGGAAACTTGTTACAAGTGTAATTTTATCCTTTTCATTTTCACTGGTTCTTCTTGAAGATGTCAGTGGTAAAACTTTGCTATAACTGACACACTTTAAGAATGCAGTGCAACTGTAGCATTATACCCATTGTGCTGTCATTTATTTGATTGTATTAATTACTTTTTTCTTTATTTATGTAATTCATAACAATCTGTAATGTAAATTTAGAGTGTTATGAAAATTTAGTTGTAGAGCTTTAGTGCATGCCAGAAATATATTTGTAGTTGCTTCTAAGATGCCCGCTACTTTCTAAAATGATACAATTCTAACTCTATGATCAGAAATATTGACTACTCATAGTCTGTGGGAGAAGATATCTTGACAAGTGAGGTGCTACTGCTGCTAATCCTTTTAAGATGAAGGTTAAACAGTGTTCTGCATCAGCTCCTTTTATACCAGTATATGCAGTGGAGGACAGATCTGCTGTGCAGCCTGTGAAGGTGCACAGGGGATTCTAAGGTCCTGGGGATAATTGCTAGACATGTGCAGAACGAAAAAATTTGTTTCGTTAAATTTGTTTCATTCGTTTAATTTGTTTTTGGAATTTGTTTTGTTTATTCGTTTTCGAATTTGGATCGATTCAAAAAGTTTTCCAATTTCCAAAGAGAATAAAATAAAGGAATATAATAGAAAAAATAGAATAGAAAATAAAAGAATATAACAGAAAATAAAAGAATATAATATAGTAGAGTAAAACAGAACAAAAAATGATAGAAAAGAACAGAAAAAATGGAATAGAATAAAATAAAAAAAGAATAGAATAGAAATAATAACAATTTTCCAAAATTCAAATAGAATCAATTCCAATTTGAATAGAATAGAAAAGAATAAAGTAGAATAGAATAGAAAATAACACAATAGTATAGAAAAAAAACAACAGAATACAATAGAATGAATATAACCATCTTCCTATTCCTATCTATTCTTTTCTATTCTATTCAAATTTGAATTGATTCTATTCTAGTCTAGTCTATTGTTTTTTTTTAATTATACTCTTTTTATTTGTTTATTCTATTCTATTCTTTTCTATTCCATTATTTTATTTTCTATTCTTTTCTATTCAAATTCAAATTTATTATATTCAAAATTCGAATTTTGGTAACTGGTTATATTCTTTCTATTCTATTCTGTTTTTTTCTATACTATTCTGTTATTTTCTATTCTAATCTTATCTTTTCTAATCTATTCAAATTGATTCTATTTGAATTTTAGGAAATGGTTATATTCTGTCTATGCTATTCTATTATTTTAAAATTCTATTCTTTTCTATTCTATTATAGTCTATTCTATTCTTTTTTCTTCTATGTATTCAAATTCAAATTTATTCTATTTGAAATTTGAATTTCAGAAGAGGGTGTATTCTATTTGTTTCTATTATATTCTAGTCTATTCTGTTTTTTTATTTTCTATTCTATTTTGTTCTGTTTTACGCTATTATCTTCTGTTCTTTCATTCTTTTATTTTCTGCTATATTCTATTTTAGTCTATTATTTTTTTCTATTCTATTCCTTTATTTTATATTCTATTTTATTCTCTTTGGAAATTGGAAAACTATTCAAACTTCATCCGAATTTTTTTTCTGTTATTTCCTTTCGTTTAACCACGAAAAAGTGGTTTCAACACCCTGACCAGACGTCATGTGATGTTTTCAGGATATTGAGCCTCTGCGTGCCCCCGGGGGCACGCATCGTGGCGATCATTGTTGCGGGGTGTCAGTCTGAAATCCTGCAACACCGATCTAGGTAAAGAGTCTCTGACGGAGACTCTTTATCATGTGATCAGCCGTGTCCAATCACGGCTGATCACAGTGTAAATAGGAAGAGCCAGTGATCAGCTTTTCCTCACTCGCGTCTGTCAGACGTGGGTAGAGGAGAGCCGATCGGCTGCTCCTCTGACAGGGCAGGTCTGTGCTGATCGATTATCAGCGCAGCCCCCCTGAGGATGCCCACACTGTACTACCGGGGACGCCACTAGGACCACCAGGGATGTCACCACCAGGTGTGCCACCCTAGACCACCAGGGATGCCAATCAGTGCCCTCAATGGATGCCAATCAGTGCCCACAATGGGCGTCACTTATTGGCAGGCATTATTGTTTGGCACTGATTGGCATCCAACAGTGACATACATTACAGTACATCAGTGCCACCTATCAGTACCCATCCATGCCCCCTATCAGTGCCCATCCGTGATGCCTATCAGTGCCCATCCGTGCCGCCTATGAGTGCCCATCAGTGCTGCCTATCAGTGCCACCTATCAGTGCCCATCAGTGCCACCTATCAGTGCCGCATATTAGTGCCCATCATCAGTGCCCATCAATGCCACCTCATCAGTGCACCTCATTGGTGCCACCTCATTGGTGCCCATCAGTGCTGCCTTATCAGTGCCCGTCAGTGCAGCCCCATCAGTGCCCATCAGTGAAGGAGAAAACTTATTTACAAAGTTTTGTAAATGAATTTTCGGTCTTTTTTTTATTTGTTTAGCAGAAAATAAAAACCCCAGAGGTGATCAAATACCACCAAAAGAAAGCTCTATTTGTGGGAACAAAATTATAAAAATTTAGTTTGGGTACAGTGTAGCATGACCGCACAATTGTCATTCAAAGTGCGACAGCGCTGAAAGCTGAAAAATGGTCTGGGCAGGAAGGTGTATAAGTGTCCTGTATTGAAGTGGTTAAATTTGGTACTATAGTAATTTGGAAATTCAGATGTATTCTTTTAATTCAGACCGAAACAAACCACACATGTCTAATAATTGCAGGTATGTGCTGCCCCTACCTGGTATAAGCCCCAGAACCTTATGGTCAGATGATAAACAGGGTAATTTCAGTAAATGAAAGTGCCCTGGCTGGTTTCTGGGTCTGTGGTTGGCACTTAATGATACCTCATAAATCCAGTGCAGGAATCAGCAGGAATCAGCATATCAAAGGAGACTTCTCCCTCTGAACACCATCAAAGGGGCACTTAAATGAACCCCCTGTATAAAAGTGCCATTGTGCCCCTTAACACTGAATAAAAGTATTTACACCAATGAGGCAGAGGAAATAATACTGACCTCCAATGTAACAGGAAAGTTTATACTGATCTCCAATGTAACAGTGCAAATTATATGGACCATGACCAGGCCCAGATTGGCCATAGGGAAAACCGGGCACTTGCCCGTTGGGCCGGGGCCACCGGTCTGCAGAGTCCTTGTGGGGCCCAAGGCATCTGGGCTGCTCTTTGAGCCCGCGCTGCTCACCCAACCTCTACGCGGCTGCCCGTCTGCCAGTTTAGCTCAGCCATCGCCGCCAGGGGGACAGAAACATGAAGAGGGGAGGAGTTAGAGGAGACACCTTCGGCCTCCGTACAACTGCCAGTATAGTTCAGCCGTCGGTTCTGGGGGGCGTGACCACAAAGGGGGGAGGAGCTAGAGGAGACACCTGCTGCAGACATCATGGAGCCGGATCAGAGAGAACGTGAGTGCGGCCCCCCTGTAACCTTGATAGAAGGAGTGGTGGGGGTGTCTGCATATAGAAAAATCATTCTCTCTTTTTCCTCCTGCAGCCTTTTCTCCTCCTCTCCATCTTGCAGGCTTTCAGAGGCTGCAGGAGGTAATGGAGAGAATGATTCTTCTATATGCAGCCACCCCCACTGCTCCTTCTATGCTGCTTCTTTCTTCTCCCTCATGCTCTTTGCCCCCTCATGCTCTCTGCCCCCCTGTGCTCTCCAGTCTCCCCTGTGCTCTCTGACCCCCCATGCTCTCTGCCTCCCCTCTCGTGCTCACAACCCCCCGTGCTCTCCGCCTCCCCCGTGCTCTTTGCCTCTCCCCCAGTGCTCTCCAGGGCCCCCGGTGCTTTCTGCCTTCCCCCTGTCCTCTTCAGTCCTCCAGTGCTCTCCGCCTCACCCCATGCTCTCCACCTTCAGCCCCCCATGCCCTCTGCCTTACCCTATGTTCTTGATTCCCCCTGTGCTCTCTGACCCCCCGGTGCTCTCCAGACCCCCCCCGTGCTTTCCAGCTCCCCCTGGCTCTGCACCCTCCCCCTGTGCTCTCCGCCTCCCCCCGTGCTCTCCGCCTCCCCCAGTGGTCCCCACTGCCCCCCTGTGCTCTCCCTGTGCCCTCTGCCTCCCCCCTGTGCCCTCTGCCTCCTCCCCAGCGCTCTTCGCTTCCCCCCAGTGCTCTCCAGTCCCTACAGTGCTCTCCGCCTCCCCCCATACTCTCCTGCCCTCCCTGTGTTCTCTGCTCCACCCTGTGTTTTTGCTTCCCCCTGTGCTCTCCAACTCCCCCACCCCCTGTGCTCTTACAATGATCACCAATGTAATGAACGCATTTTCACAGACCACTATTATATTGGGAGGTTGGAGGAGGGGTCTAAATTTGCTGAATAAATTTGAGGGGGGTTCCTGTGTGGGGAAGGGTTTGATGAGGGGGCTAAAATTAGAGGGGATGGAGGAAAATTAGAGGGGATTTGCAGTATAATATGGTTTTGCTGGATAACATATGTCTATGCTCTTGCAAAGTGGTATACAGTGCATTCGGAAAGTATTTACAGCGCTTCACTTTTTTCCACATTTTGTTATGTTACAGCCTCATTCCAGAATGGATTCAATTCATTATTTTCCTGAAAATTCTACAAACAATACCCCATGATAATGTGAAAGAAGTTTGTTTGAAATCTTTGCAAATTTATTAAAAATTAAAAACAAAAAAAATCACATGTAGATAAGTATTCACAGCCTTTGCCATGACACTCAAAATTGAGCTCAGGTGCATCCCGTTTCCACTGATCATCCTCAGGTCGGGTTCACACTGGTGCGACATGACAGCCGTCCTACTTTGGATCCGACTCTGCCCTGCAACTTGAAGCCAACATGCGTTTCAATGAACGGGGATCCGACTTGGATCCCCGCCAATACCAGGCACTGTGTTTGGTATGAATCTTGAGGGGGAACTCCACGCCAAATTTTAAATAAAAAACCGGCATGGGTTCCCCCTCCAAGAGCATACCAGGCCCTTTGGTCTGGTGTGTATTTTAAAAAACGCTCACCCCCCTGTCCCAAAGCACCCAGCCCCCCATGTTGAGGGCATGCGGCCTGGTACGGTTCAGAGGGGGGGACTGTTCACTCTTTCCCACCCCCATTCCTGACCTGCCGGGCTGCGTGCTCAGATAAGGGTCTGGTATGGATTTTGGGGGGACCCCCATGCCATTTTTTAGGCGTAGGGGGTTCCGCTTAAAATCCATACCAAACCCAAGGGCCTGGTATGCTCTTGGAGGGGGAACCCATGCCGTTTTTTTCTTTAAAATTTGGCGCGGAGTTCCCCCTCAAGATCATCTGAGCACAAGTCGCATGCCAAAGTCGGATCATGCGAGACGGCGATCCGACTTTGATCTGACTTCAATGATAGTCAATGGACTGAAGTAGGATCAAAGTCGGACCAAAGTAGTACAGGGAGCATTTTCAAAGTCGGACCGACTTGTATCGGACCAGTTAGGATGGCTCCCATAGGGAAACATTGATTTTCATACGTCATACGGCATGAGCTCCCAATGTCGGAGTGTTTGTCGCACTAGTGTGAACCCGACCTGAGATGTTTCTACAACTTGATTGGAGTCCACTTGTGGTAAATTCAGTTGATTGGACATGATTTGGAAAGGCACACACCTGTCTATATATAAGGTCCCACAGTTAACAGTGCATATCAGAGCACAAACCAAGCCATGAAGTCCAAGGAATTGTCTGTAGACCTCCGGGATAGGATTGTATTGAGGCACAGATCTGGGAAAGGGTACAGAAACATTTCTGCAGCATCGAAGGTCCCAGTGAGCACAGTGGCCTCCATCATCTGTAAATGGAAGAAGTTTGGAACCAAAAGGACTCTTTCTAAAGTGGACCGACCGCCAGGCCAAACTGAGCGATCGGGGGAGAAAGGCCTTAGGGAGGTGACCAAGAACCTGATGGTCACTCTGACAGAGCTCCAGCATTTCTCTGTGGAAAGAGGAGAAGCTTCAGGAAGAACAGCCATCTCTGCAGCACTCCACCAATCAGGCCTGTATGAAGCCAGATAGAAGCCACTCCTCAGTAAGTCTACGTTCACACCTATGTGGCTGCGTTTGATGCGTTTTTCAGGCATGTTTTTCAGTACATTTTGCATTTTTAAACAATCTTTTGTATGTGTTTTTGCATAGTTTTCATCCATTTTGCATTTTACATTTTTTTTTTCTCTTTAAAACGCACTGTAAAACACACTGTATAAAGCTGGTTGCTAAGGAGGGGACTGGGAAGCCGGCTGCCGTGTCCCTAACAACCAATGAGTCATCAGCTGTCAGCAGGGTTCCTGATGAAAGCTGAATAAAAAAAAAAAATTCCTGGCAAAAAAATTTGCGAAAAAAAAAAGGCGTGGGGTTCCATCCCAGGTCCATACCATGCCCTTTGGGTCTAGCGTGGATTCGGATTTGGAGGGGACCCCCCCATGTCAAAATTAATAATTAAAAAAAAAATACGTGGTGTCCCTCCAAAATCCATACCAGACCCTTATCTGAGCATGCCTCCCGGCAGGTCAGGAAAGTGAGGGGACGAGCGAACGCCGCCCTCCTGAACCATACCAGATCGCATGCCCTCAACATGGGGGATGGGTGCTTTGGGGCAGGGGGGCTCTACACCCCCCACCCCAAAGCACCTTGCCCCCATGTTGATGATGACAAGGGCCTCTTCCCAACAACCCTAGCCGGTGGTTGTCGGGGTCTGCGGGCAGGGGGCTTATCTGAATCTGGAAGCCCCCTTTAACAAGGGGACCCTCAGATCCCGGCCCCTGAACCTACATCTTACCCCTACCCATTCACCAAAAAAGCAGTGAAAAGTTCAAAATAAAAGACACAACAATTGAGGAAGAGAGGGGGGATTTAGGGACTTTCAGGAAGCCGTGATCTGCTAAGATCATGTATTTCCATCCCTAGGGACTTTATATGATGTCATGACCTGGTAAGGACATAGACATCCATCCCATTTATATTTGAAGGGGAAAGGGTATATAACCATATACCAGGGGTGTGGGACTTTACATGAAGCATATGACAGCCCAGAAAATAATAGGGTGAATATAAAGGAATTTTATTGCACATTGCATTATACATACATATTCAAAAATAGCACAGGTAATATTGACATACAAAAGTAATGAGACTATTGAGCACAGTTCATGCCACTCGTCAGGAGCAGGGGCGTGTAGTTTCTATAAAATTGAAAAAATCTTTTAGAAAAAAAAAAAAAAAAATTTTTTTGAAAAAATGGAAAACAGTAAACATGTAAGAGCAAGGTTTAGGGGTACCAAAACCTACTTACTCAGGTAGGGCCTGCTGAAGGAGTAATGGCGAGGCCCCACAGACAGTCCGGGAAACAACCCCCCACCGGGAGCTGAGGTGGGCAGCCACGCGGGTAGGGAACGGGCGGCACTCACGGCAGGCACGGCAACTGAGGACATTCTGGGAGTGAAGGGACAATGGTGAGCAAGACGAAGTGAAGAATACTGGAGAGGGAGGGAGGGGGGGAGGGAAGGAGGAGGGAAAGGAAGAGGGGCAGGAAGGAGAAAAGGAAAATAGAGGAGGAGGAAAAGAAGAAATGGTAAGGGAACAGGAGGGAGGGGAGAAGGGGGAGAGGGAAGCAAAAGAGGGAGAAAAAGAGAAAGAAAGAACTTTAAGAGAGAAGAGGGGGGAAAAAAGAGGGGGAGAAAGGGAGGGGGTGTGGGAGGGAAGGGGGGTAGATGTGAAGAAAAGGAAGGAGGTGAATGGGCAGAGAGGGGTGATGTAGGGTGGGTGACTGCATGAGGTGAAGCCGAATAAATGGTGATGAAACATTGGGAAGTGTCAATTACCTTATGTATAGGAGGAACCCAATAAAGGGAACCAGAGTAACCAATGAAAAATTTTTTTTTTTCCAAAACATTTTTTTTTTTTCTAAAAGATTTTTTCAATTTTATAGAAACTACACGCCCCTGCTCCTGACGAGTGGCAGAAGCCACGAAACGCGTAGAGCATCTGATTGTCGTGTTTCCACTAGTGTTACAAGAACCTCAAGTTATTATGTATTTTGTACCCCCACAGGCTAGTGAGACCATAGGTCCTGCAGACTATATCCTTTTTTATCAATGGCATACACCTTTATTCTGTGGTGAATATGGGAATTTTTAATATTTCTACTAAATATTTTTACCATTTGATATGACCAAGTTATTATCAATGTAGAATTATCATTGTGATTCATGCATAATTTTATTGCTACCAGCATATGTATTATGAACTGTGCTCAATAGTCTCATTACTTTTGTATGTCAATATTACCTGTGCTATTTTTGAATATGTATGTATAATGCAATGCGCAATAAAATTCCTTTATATTCACCCTATTATTTTCTGGGCTGTCATATGCTTCATGTAAAGTCCCACACCCCTGGTATATGGTTATATACCCTTTCCCCTTCAAATATAAATGGGATGGATGTCTATGTCCTTACCAGGTCATGACATCATATAAAGTCCCTAGGGATGGAAATACACGATCTTACCAGTTTACGGCTTCCTGAAAGTGCCTAAATCCCCCCTCTCTTCCTCAATTGTTGTGTATACAAATAGGGATGGAAGCATTTGATGTAGCTCTACCAGTTTATATCTATTAACCCTCCTGCCATTAATGACCTATGTGTAATCTCCCCTGATTTATTCATTTGTATAATTATTATTTTGTAACTACTAATTGTCATCAGTTTTATAATTTCTCTTCCTATTTTTCCTGTTTGAGATCCCCAATTATTGCTCCAGCTGTTTAACCAGCTCAGTTTGGGTTATGCTGACATGGGGGGTGTGCTGGGCCATCCTGCGGTCTGGTCTCTCTCTCATCCCGGGGGCTGCGACACGCTTTGCGGGCATCCTCCCTCCCCCGGCGTCTTTCGACGGCCTGGGGGGGGGGCGGATGTGCTGCCAATGCGTGTCAGTGTCACGCTTCCTGTGCTGTGCGCGGTGGCGCCGCTCTGACGCCATCGCGCACAGGTTGTGTTCACCACCTCGTGGGCTATGGGAGGGCTTGCCGCGTACCGCTGGCGCCTGGCGCTCCTCCCCCTACCCCACGGCGTGACATTGGTGGACATCCCCGCGGCGGGCTATTTAGGAGCGCTTCTCGGATGGTCACGTTAATCAAGGCTCTCCACACACTATCCATCACACGGATTGGTTTTTCATTGGTTACTCTGGTTCCCTTCATTGGGTTCCTCCTATACATAAGGTAATTGACACTTCCCAATGTTTCATCACCATTTATTCAGCTTCACCTCATGCAGTCACCCACCCTACATCACCCCTCTCTGCCCATTCACCTCCTTCCTTGTCTTCACATCTCCCCCCCTTCCCTCCCACACCCCCTCCTCTTTTTCCCCCCTTCCCCTCTTGTTTTTTCCCCCCCTTGTTCTTTTTCCCACCCTTTCCTCATCACAATCCTCCCTTTCTCCCCCTCTTTTTTCCCCCCTCTTCTCTCTTAAAGTTCTTTCTTTCTCTTTTTCTCCCTCTTTTGCTTCCCTCTCCCCCTTCTCCCCTCCCTCCTGTTCCCTTACCATTTCTTCTTTTCCTCCTCCTCTATTTTCCTTTTCTCCTTCCTGCCCCTCTTCCTTTCCCTCCTCCTTCCCTCCCCCCCTCCCTCCCTCTCCAGTATTCTTCACTTCGTCTTGCTCACCATTGTCCCTTCACTCCCAGAATGTCCTCGGTTGCCGTGAGTGCCGCCCGTTCCCTACCCGCGTGGCTGCCCACCTCAGCTCCCGGTGGGGGGTTGTTTCCCGGACTGTCTGTGGGGCCTCGCCATTACTCCTTCAGCAGGCCCTACCTGAGTAAGTAGGTTTTGGTACCCCTAAACCTTGCTCTTACATGTTTACTGTTTTCCATTTTTTCAAAAAATTTTTTTTTTTTTTTTTCTAAAAGATTTTTTCAATTTTATAGAAACTACACGCCCCTGCTCCTGACGAGTGGCAGAAGCCACGAAACGAGTAGAGCATCTGATTGTCGTGTTTCCATTAGTGTTACAAGAACCTCAAGTTATTATGTATTTTGTACCCCCACAGGCTAGTGAGACCATAGGTCCTGCAGACTATATCCTTTTTTATCAATGGCATACACCTTTATTCTGTGGTGAATTTGGGAATTTTTAATATTTCTACTAAATATTTTTACCATTTGATATGACCAAGTTATTATCAATGTAGAATTATCATTGTGATTCATGCATAATTTTATTGCTACCAGCATATGTATTATGAACTGTGCTCAATAGTCTCATTACTTTTGTATGTCAATATTACCTGTGCTATTTTTGAATATGTATGTATAATGCAATGTGCAATAAAATTCCTTTATATTCACCCTATTATTTTCTGGGCTGTCATATGCTTCATGTAAAGTCCCACACCCCTGGTATATGGTTATATACCCTTTCCCCTTCAAAATAAAAGACAGTTTTTGACAATTCCTTTATTAGTAAAATAGCTCGGAGCCGCCGTCTCTCCCGGTGCCCTCGTCTTCTTCCGCCACCATTTTCTCCCCGAGCTGTCACCTCCCAGAGTCGTCATCTTCTTCCTCTTCCTCGCCGCCCCCGGTTACTCGCTAAATAAAAAAAAAAAAAAGCTGGTCTTGTCGCAAAGCTATCTTTCTCAGTTATGTTGGCAGAAGAAGACGAGGGCACCGGGAGAGACGACACTGGGAGAGACGACACCCGAGGAGACGGCGGCTCTGAGCCATTTTACTAATAAAGGAATTGTCAAAAACCGGCTTTTTTTTTTTTACTTTTCACTGCTTTTTTGGTGAATGGGTAGGGGTGCAATGTACCCGATACCCATTCACATAGGGTGGGGGGCCGGGATCTGGGGGTCCCCTTGTTAAAGGAGGCTTCCAGATTCCGATAAGCCCCCTGCCCGCAAACCCCAACAACCACTGGCTAGGGTTGTCGGGAAGAGGCCCTTGTCCTCATCAACATGGGGGCAAGGTGCTTTAAGGGTGGAGGGCCCCCCTGCCCCAAAGCACCCATCCCCCCATGTTGATGAGGACAAGGGCCTCTTCCCGACGACAACCCTAGACAGTGGTTGTCGGGGTTTGCGGTATGGTATGGACCTGGGGGGAAACCCCACAACGTTTAAAAAAAAAAATTTTTGCCGGCAATTTTTTCTTACACATTCAGCTTTCAGCAGGGAACCCCGCTGACAGCTGATAACTCATCGGTTGCTAAGGACACGGCAGCCGGCTTCCCGGCCCCCTGCTTAGCAACCAGCTATATACAGTTGTAGAATAAGAAACGCAAAACACATAAAAAATGCACGACTTGCGTTTCTGCTGCAGTTCCATTGAAGTCTATTAGCTGCAAATCATGGGAAAGTCCCTGAACCTTTTCAAAAACACACCAGCTGCAAAATGCATAGATGTGAACTAGTATCATAGGAAACTATTTAAATGGACTGTAGTGCGTTTTTGCAAACTGCAAAACACCCATCCCCCCAATGTTGAGGGCATGCGGTCTGGTATGGTTCGGGGGGGGGGGCGCTCACTTGTCCCCTCCCTTTCCTGATCTGTCAGGCAGCATGCTCGGATGAGGGTCTGGTATGAATTTTGGGGGGGACCCCACGCCATTTTTTTTTTTTTATTTTGGCGTGGGGGGGGGGGTCCCCTCCGAATCCATACTAGACCCGAAGAGCCTGGTATGGACCCAGGGGGGAACCCCACAACGTTTTAGAAAAAAATGTTTTGCCGGCAATTTTTTCTTACACATTCAGCTTTCAGCGGGGAACAGAAGGTCAGGGAAGTCCCTGACCCTTTTCAAAAACGCACCAGCCGCAAAATGCATAGATGTGAACTAGTATCATAGGAAACTATTTAAATGTACTGTAGTGTGTTTCTGCAAACTGTAAAACACACTAAAAAATGCATAGGTGTGAACCTAGGGTAAAATGCACATGACAGTCAATTTTACAAAATTTTCCATAATGGTATACAATAAAAGCCTATAATGAGGCTTACCTATAGGTCCCCTAAATATCTCCTAATCGTGTACTGTTTAGGAGATATTTACTGTAGATGCAACCGATGATGTCACTTGCGCATGCGCTCTGAAGGAACAGCATACCTGTGCCAGAGGTCCTGTGCCATAAATGGTGGCTCCATTGCGCAGTGATGTCATCGCAGCTCCGGCCACTTGCATGGCCGGAGTCCGCGGACCCGGGAAGGAAGACCGGGTGAAGATGGAAGCGCCTTCAGCAGTAACAGTTCGCCATTGGAGGGCTTCGTTCTAAGGTAAGTTTCACATAATGTGCTAGTATGCAATGCATACTAGCACATTCTGGTATGGCCTTGCAGGGTTAAAAAAAAAGAAACTATTTTATCTCACAATTCAATAGGGTTGATTTACTAAAGGCCAATAGACAGTCTCCTTTGCAAGGAAATTACCCCCTTGAGTTATAATGCATGTTACTTGTCATTAACATAGTAATAATCAGGGCCCAAATATCATTTCTGCACAGAAACCCTGACTGTGTCTGCCACCAAAGGATTAGGTCAGAGGTTAAGGAAGATACTGAATAAACCTAGAAGAAAAGTATGAAACCCCAGTACCTGATGCAGGAATTAGTTGGGAAAGTAGCAGTAATGTGTTGACAACATTGGCCTTCTGTCACACCAAATATGGCTTAGAAAATGTGTGACTTCACTTGAAATCACACAATTTGTAAGCCGCATTTCAGTGCGACTTTAGGCTCGGCTTTGAAGACATCTGTGTTACTTAATGCACAGATGCCTACGCAAGTCGCACCTGAAGTTGCAAAAAGTAATGAAAAAACTACTTTCAAAATCAGTGCGACTCCGATGGCGTTAGAGTCACACCAATTTTGACCTCTTCCACTGTAGACAATAGAGTGCGACTTGTCATGCGATTTTGAAACAAATCAAATTGTGTGACAAGTCGCACCGGTGTGACCGGGGGCTTAGAGTGCAGAGGTCTGAACTATGCAGTATACAACATTGTAAATAGTTGCAAGGGTAAGGAGTATGTATAGTACAGTGCAGCATACAAAGTGCAGTGGTCAGAAATATGTTATGTGCAATATAGAGTATAGTGTGCAGCTCCCAAGAATCTGCGATGTATGGCCCAATGTAAAAAAAAGTGGAGTCAGGAAAGTGTAACGTATAACAAAGTACATAGATTGCAGCAAACAGGAGTGGGTAACATGGAGCCACTTTCTGGTCAATGAATGCCTCATTGTGGGAAGAAGAATGCCCCAGCATTGGCAGCCAGTGGGAAGAAGAATGTCCCTGTGTTGGTTCAGTGCTAGGAATGGCCTGATTCCCATTTGTAGGAATAATTGGCATTATTAACTGTGGGAGGAAGAATACCCCATAATTCGTGTCAGAGGGATAAAATATTGGTGTCAGTGGGATGAAATATTGTTGTCAGTGGGAAAAAGAAATGTCCCTTTCATGGTGTCAGTGGGAGGAATAATTTGACCCATTATTGGTGTCAGTGGGTGGATATATATCCCATTGTTGGCATCAGTGGGAGGATATATGCCCCTTAATTGTGTGAGCAGGATTAGGAATGCCCCAGCATTGTTATTCAGTTTTTAACTACCTGGGAAGATGTTTTCTTTCTCATACTGTTGGCTCTGTCCTGTAACCGATGACATTGGTTTGGAATTATGCCTGCACTCTTGGGCAGGAGACCAATCCACCTGGGTATTTTCTTTGGTATTTGAAAACTACAGCAGAGAAGGAAAGAAAAAAGTATGAGCTGGTAGGGTGAGGTGCATTAAACCAAACCTGTACCTTTTCCCTGCAGATTTGCTTTAATAGTAATTAACACCTATCAAAAGTAATGGCAGCATTACTTTGCATTGTTTAATGAAACATGCTTGTGTCCATTACTAACAAATCTCTAGGAATATGCTTTTATTGGAGTCATGTTTCTTACATGCTGATGACATCACTGCAGTTTCCAAACAAGTAAAGTAGAGAATCCAGACTAATCACTGCAATCACACTAGGTATTACACTGACCATTTAGCACATTTGCTTTCATTTATTATCCTTTTGGTTTTGTTTGTATAACGGGATGTAACAACCATCTCTATCAGTGGCACTGTAAAAATGAACCTTTATTCTCCAAATACCATTGTGTACATTGCAGATAGCGATTAGCTAAACAACTGCTCATGTTGAAATGAAGATAAAGTCAGAATGAGATCACTCTGTAAGGAAACAATTCTACTGTATTGAGATGAAAGACGTTACCCAAATAGAAGAGGACATTTCCTCACTAATTACAGGTTCTTTGTGGGACCACAGCTTCCTAAGAAGGGATTTGTCCCTGCAGACTTTTATGGGATTTCTGCTCATGTAATAAGCTGTACCGTCAGGGGATCAAACGCCCTGAGAGTTTGATCTTGTGTAAATCTCACTTCTGAAGGATTTCTAGCTCTTACCTTTCATCAGAGGTAAGGCATTACACATCCACATCAAAGAGTAAAAGTACGGCTCACAAGTTGTCTTAAAAACCTCACCATGTGTCTTGTGGGCTCAAATGAAAACAGAACATATTAAAAGAATGAAAGAGGGTTTGAAGTGGTCTGAAATCCAAGAAAGGGTGGTGAGAAACAGGTGATGTAATAAACGGTGACCACCAGCTTTTGGAAATTGGCCAAAAGCTTATTGCCACTGAAATTGTTAAATTATGTCTCAGGTATAAATTCAAAAATCTAGACATGCCTTTTAGCACTATTCTTTGTATAGTAGCAGCCAGGCGCACAACTTCCACTCCTCTGGTTCAAGAAACAGTCTAGGGGTTGCCTTTTTAAAAGTTTATTGCAGATCAACATGGATGGGGATTAGGGGGCTGTGGGTTAGTCCTGAACACTAAGCAAGGATGTGAGGATGCGATCGCCTTAGAAGCAGCTTCTTAACACAGTCCTCCATGACGTGGGCAGCACTGGTATACCATTTGCAATGTTCCAGGCCAGGCAAGTGTAAGGGATGTCAAAACCAGGTACCCCATAAAAAAGGATTATAGTTTTGTCATGGAGAAAGTAAAACTCATGATTTTTCTATTAAATCACCAGTAGATGGCAGCATAGAGTGAAAAGCCTGATGAATATAAAGCACATTCTAATGGGACCTTTACTAATAAGAAGGGGAACCAAAAGACTGACCTTTGTTTCTGGTGGGAACAAAATAGCAGTTGCTACCCAGTCTATCAGTCTGAAGGTCATGTGTTTGTGTCATTGCAGGTAAGAGGGTGGAATAAACAGGGTGGAAGTGATTTAATTTACATCCATGTGATCAGTAAAGGCTGCTGTGTGATTAATTAACATATCAAAATATGTACAATTGGTTATTATTTTCTATGAGGATATTATTCCGGTATATGTGAATGTTCTTATTATAGATATAGATATGTATTATTTTGTATGAACACAATACCAGTTGCTACCCAGTCTATCAGTCTGAAGGTCATGTGTTTGTGTCATTGCAGAAACTTTTCAATAAAAACACTTCTGGTTTCACCCGGCCCGCTCCCTTCGCACATTGGAATTATTTACCATACTTTCAGCATATGTGCAACACAAGCCCTAAATTTAGTGTGGCAGGGGTTATCAGCCTAGTCACTGAGGTCCCTTCTCCCTCAGGTACTCGGTGTCTCCAGGGCTTGGATTATCCCTCAGTCTCAAGCAGACAGGCTTCTCCATGAAGCTCCCAGATAGGATCCTCAGTGGCACCGCTCTATTTTGCTTCCAAAGAACTTGTCCCACATCTGGGACCTCAGTTTGTGAGCTAGGCAGAATCTTAAAGAGAACGGCCAGGAAGTGCTAGCAGCCCTCCTGGCTAGGATCCTCTCCTCCTAGAAAAAAACGCTGCTCTCTGGGACTCTAAACTATTCATGCACTCCCCAAACACTATCTGGGCATACCTCCCTAGGGATTTCCTGGAACTGCATCAATATTCAGCCTGTTTGTTTGATTCTTCCACCCACTATGTTCTGGAAATATCCAGGAAACAAAGGGAAGCAATCAAACTTGAAGCCTGGGGAGCCAAGAGCAGCCTTAAGCTATCACATACTACTCTGCTGATTACAGGAGAGCTATTAACTAAATTTGCCTAACCAAAACACGCCTATCTAGGAGGGTGCATCACAGCGATGATGGCAAGGAGAAGTTGGTACTCGTACAGGAAATAAGTTACACGCCTCAAGCAACCTTAAAACAAACCTGTCCTTTGCTGATTCAGGGGAAAGTGACCGGCTGGCTTTATTCTCCTATTCCCTTCCAAGAATATACAGTACTAACCATTTGTTTGTTCCCCAGCTTCTGCATTCAGTGTCAGGAGCTGAAGAAAATACCTAGTACATTTTTCTTCCTTCTTTTAATGTCCTCAGTGAGTTGCCAAATTTCTCCTTTACCCCTCACTTCCGTTTGTTTGGAACAAGCAGAGCATGTTAGTTGCAGTCATATATACACTGTTTGTGCACATTATACTTCCCATAGGCCATAGTCCATAAGGAATTTGGAGGAGGGTGAGAGCAATAGAAGATACCTATTTAAAAGAGAAGGGTCACAGGGGTGCAATTTCTTTTGTCCTCCGGTTATCCAAAGTCAGATGATGATGGACTATTGCCTTCTTCTATATGCGCACAACAGCAGACTTTGCTGCTTTGACTTCCCATGTTGAAACTGCCCTGTGGAAATATATACACAAACTCTGTCAGAATGTGAAGGAGCTAACATCAGATGTGCAAAAGATTTCTTTTTCTTTCAATAATCTTTATTAAACTTTTCCTCATTACAAAAAGATGTAAAAATAGGAAAACAGTAATATATTTTTTCCAACAGCTTATAGACATCAGTCAATCAACACAAGTTATACAAAAATACCTTACATTCTAAACCCTATCCACCTCCCCCCCCCCCCACTACCCCCAACCCTCTCCCTCCCGTCCTCCCCTAATAATGGACTGTATTAAAAGGTTACCTGGACTCCATTTATTACTAGTATGACGTCAGCTGTTAAGTCATATTGCACTAGATCTCCTTTACCTCGAAGCCTTACTATCAGATAGTCCCATGTTTTAAGCTAAATTCAGGGGTTAGTTCAAGTCAAGGGGTTATGCCCAACCAATGTAGCCAAGGGCTCCAAATTTTTGTAAATTTTTCATAACTATGTCTCCTGGTATAGACTGTTTTTTCTGCCCAGACTAGCTTATCCACTGTCCTGATCCAATCTTCTATGGTTGGGGGCGTAGTGGATAGCCAAGACTGTGCTATTAATTTCCTGGCTTGATAAAGGCACCTTCCTATGGCAATTTGCTTATTGTTGCTCACCCCGCTTTCCCCCAGCAGGCCAAGAATACATTCCCTGGCCTCCTGCTTCAGCTTTGTTTTAAACTTAACTTCTACAGTTCTAATTATCTCTGACCAATATCTCGCCAGCCTTGGGCATCTCCATATCATATGGATTAGGTCACCAGTATCCAAACATCTAGGGCATTTATCGTCCGGTCTGCGACCAAAGCTAAACAGTCTCTTAGGGGTGTAGTAAACCCTATGTATAAGAAAAAGGTGCGATACCTGTTGTGATGGGGATACCGACACCAATGGGCTGGCCTTCAAGATTCCCTTCCACTGGCTGTCCGTAATCTCCCCCACCTCCCCCACCCATCTCTCCCTAATGTCCAGGGTCGTCTGCAAATCAAGCAGCCTTTCGGAAATTTGACCATTTATTACTGCTATCAGACCCTTGGTGGTATTTGCTCTTACAATTCTATTAAGAAGGGGTATATTGCACCATTCTATTGGGGATTTACTGAATTGACTTTTAAGTGCATGCCTGATCTGCAGGTAAGTATAAAAAGTGTTATTTGGGATCCCGTATTCACCCCTTAATTCAGAGAAAGATTTCACATTTTTGCCCTCGTATAACTGTACCAGTCTACTTATTCCGTGGCGAACCCATGTCCAGTTTTTTTCCACTGTAATCAGCTCCCTCAGTTCCCTATTATTCCATATAGGCGAGAATTCCATGTGGCCTCCATAACCCATAATCCTCTTAGTAGCCCGCCAGACTTTAAAGATCAATTTATGTGTTGGAGGTCCCTCCTGAAATATCCCCGCCTCTAATGCCTCTGCCAGAGAACCATATGGGGAGTCATGGATCATAAATTTCACGTTGGGGTTCAACAGGGCCTGACATTCACAGCCTCCTAGTTGTTGTAGCTGTGCCGCCAGGAAGTAGCTATAGGGATGTGGTACTGCCAATCCCCCCTCCCCAACAGGGCGCTGGAGTGTTTGCAATTTGATCCTTGCCTGCCCTTTCTTCCATATTAATTCTCTAAGTAAGGTGTCTATTTTTAAAAACCAACTCTTCCCAATCCAAACTGAGGAATTGTGGAGTACATATAATAATTGTGGCATCCAGACCATCTTGATCAAATTGACTCTACCTGCCAAGGATAAAGGGAGTTGACACCAAACCGCGCTTTTTCTTCTAAATTTTTCCAATAAAGGGACTAGATTATCCACTATATATTGCGCCGGATCAGTTGAGATAATTATACCCAGGTATCGCATCCTCTCCACTACCCTCAGTCTCGACATGCCTCCCCTTTGGATATTAAGTGTTGAGTCTAATGGGAGCAGCGTTGATTTCTCCCAGTTAACCACCAGGCCTGAAGACTTCCCAAATCTTTCCACTAGTTGTATTGCCTTTTCAAGGGATGGCCCCGTGTCCCCAAGAAAAATCAGCACGTCGTCAGCATAAAGTGCCACTTTTTCCAGCCTAGTTCTATCCCCAAGTCCCTGTATATCAGACGAGTGCCTTATCGCCTCTGCCAGCGGCTCCATTGCTAGAGCGAATAGCAGAGGCGAGAGAGGACACCCCTGCCTCGTCCCTCTCTCCAAAGATAACCACTCCGTATATTCGCTGTTAATTTTTAACCTGGCGTTTGGATGAAAATACAGGGTCTTGACCCATTTAATAAATTTAGGGCCGAACCCAAACTTCTCCAGTACCCACCAGAGGTATCCCCACTCCAGGCTATCGAACGCCTTGGCAATATCCAAAGCGAGGACCGCTCTGGAGCCTCTAGCCTCTGCTGGTGACTGGAGGTTCAGGTAGGCCCTCCTGATGTTAATACTGGTGGCTCTGTTGGGGATAAACCCTGACTGGTCCGGGTGCACCAGCTCTAATATATATTTTTTTAGCCTGGTAGCCAATACCTTTGCCAGTATTTTTATATCAGAGCATAGTAAAGATATGGGTCTATATGATGCTGCCTCAAGGTGGTCTTTTCCCTCTTTCCTTATCAGGACTATATTGGTTTCAGTCAGTGAAGAGGGCAAGGTACCATCCATCATCGCCCAGTTCAATGTCTTCAAAAGTTCTGGGAATAAAGCCTCTCCAAAATACTTAAAAATTTCCACAGGCAGGCCATCAGGACCTGGGGCTTTCTGGTTCGGCATATCTGATACTGCTTGCTGTACTTCCTCAAGAGTTATAGGGGAGTCCAGACTAATCCTATCATTTTCAGAGAGATATGGCAAGTTGATACCCTCTAAAAGGTTCTCTATCTCTTCTACTTCCAGTTGTTGTTGCGATTTATATAGGTTACTATAGTATTCAAAGAAAACCTTTTTAACCGCGGAGGAGTCTGACAAAATTGCCCCACTAGAAGTCCGAATCGCTGCGATCATTGAGGAGGGTGAATTAGTATCAGCTATTAATGCCAACATGCGGCCCACTTTTTCCCCCTCCCTAAAATACCTCTGCCTCTGGAATAGTCTCTTATTTTCCACATTTTTAAGTGTGTCCATCTTATACTCCTGCTGCTTATTTACCCAGAGCTCCTGTTTTTCTGGACTTGGCTCCGCCACGTATTGTTTTTCTAAATTTAGTAACTCTTTCCTAATCTGATCACCCTTTTCTCTTGATTGTCGCTTAACCCATGATATATACTGTAAGAGGATACCTCTCAAGAACGCTTTTAGAGAGTCCCAGACCATCCCCTGCGACGCCGACCCTGAGATTAATACCACAAAATCTTTTATTTTTTCAGATATTTCTTCTTTTTTTTTTTCCTATAATCTTTAACCATATGGAGTTCAATGCCCATATTCTCTCCTTGGGTCTATTACAGATGTTTATCGTCAGCGTCAGAGGAGAATGGTCTGACACCCCTCTCGGCCTATACTCTATTTTCCCTAAAAGGGGAAGCACCCCCCTGTTTCCCACTGTCATATCTATACGGGAGAGAGTGCGGTGCGACTCCGAGAAGCAGGAATACTGCCTCTCCTCTTGATTACGAATTCTCCAGAGGTCGCACCACCCAATCTCTTCAAACAGCTGGGTAAGCCGCCCCTCAGTTGCCCTATCCTCCCTTGCTCTTGGAGGGAACCTGTCAATTTTACCGTTAAGAACCATATTGAAGTCGCCCACCACTATAAGTGGGGCATCCCCTTTGTCCTCAACAGGGTCGGACTGGGAATAAAATCCAGCCCTGGAAAAAATGTCATACCAGCCCCATAGCATTATTATACCAGCCCAACAGCATAACGTCGTTATTTTCTTGTTCATGAAAGAAAAAACGATGTATTTTAAAGCACATTTAAAGAGCATATTATATATAAATAAGACAGATATGAAAGCACATAGAGCTGGGGATATATATATATATATATACACTACCGTTCAAAAGTTTGGGGTCACATTGAAATGTCCTTATTTTTGAAGGAAAAGCACTGTACTTTTAAATGAAGCTAACTTTAAACTAGTCCTAACTTTAAACAAATATACTCTATACATTGCTAATGTGGTAAATGACTATTCTAACTGCAAATGTCTAGTTTTTGGTGCAATATCTACATAGGTGTATAGAGGCCCATTTCCAGCAACTATCATTCCAGTGTTCTAATGGTACAATGTGTTTGCTCATTGGCTCAGAAGGCTAATTGATGATTAGCAAACCCTTGTGCAATCATGTTCACACATCTAAAAACAGTCTAGCTCCTTCCAGAAGCTACAAAACTGACCTTCCTGTGAGCAGATTGAGTTTCTGGAGCATCACATTTGTGGGGTCAATTAAACGCTCAAAATGGCCAGAAAGAGAGAACTTTCATCTGAAACTCGACAGTCTATTCTTGTTCTTAGAAATGAAGGCTATTCCATGCGAGAAATTGCAAAGAAATTGAAGATTTCCTACAACGGTGTGTACTACTCCCTTCAGAGGACAGCACAAACAGGCTCTAACCAGAGTAGAAAAAGAAGTGGGAGGCCGCGTTGCACAACTAAGCAAGAAGATAAGCACATTAGAGTCTCTAGTTTGAGAAACAGACGCCTCACAGGTCCCCAACTGGCATCTTCATTAAATAGTACCCGCAAAACACCAGTGTCAACATCTACAGTGAAGAGGCGGCTGCGGGATTTTGGGCTTCAGGGCAGAGTGGCAAAGAAAAAGCCATATCTGAGACTGGCCAATAAAAGAAAAAGATTAAGATGGGCAAAAGAACACAGACATTGGACAGAGGAAGACTGGAAAAAAGTGTTGTGGACGGATGAATCCAAGTTTGAGGTGTTTGGATCACAAAGAAGAACGTTTGTGAGACGCAGAACAAATGAAAAGATGCTGGAAGAATGCCTGACGCCATCTGTTAAGCATGGTGGAGGTAATGTGATGGTCTGGGGTTGCTTTGGTGCTGGTAAGGTGGGAGCTTTGTATAGGGTAAAAGGGATTCTGAATAAGGAAGGCTATCACTCCATTTTGCAACGCCATGCCATACCCAGTGGACAGCGCTTGATTGGAGCCAGTTTCATCCTACAACAGGACAATGACCCTAAACACACCTCCAAATTGTGCAAGAACTATTTACAGCAGAAGCAGGCAGCTGGTATTCTATCGGTAATGGAGTGGCCAGCACAGTCACCAGATCTGAACCCCATTGAGCTGTTGTGGGAGCAGCTTGACCGTATGGTACGCCAGAAGTGCCCATCCAACCAATCCAACTTGTGGGAGCTGCTTCTAGAAGCGTGGGGTGCAATTTCTCCAGCTTACCTCAATAAATTAACAGCTAGAATGCCAAAGGTGTGCAATGCTGTAATTGCTGCAAAAGGAGGATTCTTTGATGAAAGCAAAGTTTGATGTAAAAACAATGTTATTTCAAATACAAATCATTATTTCTAACCTTGTCAATGTCTTGACTCTATTTTCTATTCATTTCACAACGTATGGTGGTGAATAAGTGTGACTTTTCATGGAAAACACAAAATTGTTTGGGTGACCCCAAACTTTTGAACGGTAGTATATATATATATATATATATATATATATATATATATATATATATATAAAAAACAGCAAATTCCAGTTATAAGTTGTAAAAGTGGTGGAGCTATCAAGGGCGACACCTGGGACTCTGGGAATGTTAGGGGGGGAAGGGGGACTCTGGGAACCAGAGACCACCTTCCGCAGAAAATACACTAAGGTAAGAGGGGGGGTTACTGATATAAGGGGGAAACCTTTATATCAGTGCCCCCTTACATTATTGTATTCACTCCCCCCTTACATCAATGACCCCCCCCCTCAGACTGGCCTAGCGGTGCTGTCACTGACCTCTCAGGTGCACCGTGCAGGGCTCAGTCAGTCGGCTCCAGCTTGGTGGCTCTGGTTTTCCTATAGTCTCCTCTCCACAGTCCACACATGTCTGACTTCTCCCGTGACCCCCATCCCGGCGCACTCCCACTCTTGACTCCTCTCCAGACTACCTCAGAGACTGCAGACATGGTACAGGAGATGTCAGAGGCTGTGGGCATGGTACAGGAGATGTCAGAGGCTGTGGGCATGGTACAGGAGATGTCAGAGGCTGTGGGCATGGTACAGGAGATGTCAGAAGCTGTGGGCATGGTATAGGAGATGTCAGAGGCTGTGGGCATGGTACAGGAGATGTCAGAGGCTGTGGGCATGGTACAGGGGATGTCAGAGGCTGTGGGCATGGTACAGGAGATGTCAGAGGCTGTGGGCATGGTACAGATGATGTCAGAGGCTGTGGGCATGGAACAGACGATGTCAGAGGCTGTGGGCATGGTACAGACGATGTCAGAGGCTGTGGGCATGGTACAGGAGATGTCAGAGGCTGTGGGCATGGTACAGGAGATGTCAGAGGCTGTGGGCATGGTACAGGAGATGTCAGAAGCTGTGGGCATGGTATAGGAGATGTCAGAAGCTGTGGGCATGGCATAGGAGATGTCAGAGGCTGTGGGCATGGTAAAGGAGATGTCAGAGGCTGTGGGCATGGTACAGACGATGTCAGAGGCTGTGGGCATGGTAAAGGAGATGTCAGAGGCTGTGGGCATGGTACAGGAGATGTCAGAGGCTGTGGGCATGGTACAGGAGATGTCAGAGGCTGTGGGCATGGTACAGGAGATGTCAGAGGCTGTGGGCATGGTACAGGAGATGCCAGAGGCTGTGGGCATGGTACAGGAGATGTCAGAGGCTGTGGGCATGGTACAGGAGATGTCAGAGGCTGTGGGCATGGTACAGACGATGTCAGAGGCTGTGGGCATGGTACAGGAGATGTCAGAGGTGTTGGGCATGGTACAGGAGATGTCAGAGGCTGCGGGCATGGTACAGGAGATGTCAGAGGCTGCGGGCATGGTACAGGAGATGTCAGAGGCTGTGGGCATGGTACAGATGATGTCAGAGGCTGTGGGCATGGTACAGACGATGTCAGAGGCTGCGGGCATGGTACAGGAGATGTCAGAGGCTGTGGGCATGGTACAGGAGATGTCAGAGGCTGTGGGCATGGTACAGGAGATGTCAGAGGTGTTGGGCATGGTACAGGAGATGTCAGAGGCTGCGGGCATGGTACAGGAGATGTCAGAGGCTGCGGGCATGGTACAGGAGATGTCAGAGGCTGTGGGCATGGTACAGATGATGTCAGAGGCTGTGGGCATGGTACAGACGATGTCAGAGGCTGCGGGCATGGTACAGGAGATGTCAGAGGCTGTGGGCATGGTACAGGAGATGTCAGAGGCTGTGGGCATGGTACAGGAGATGCCAGAGGCTGTGGGCATGGTACAGGAGATGTCAGAGGTTGTGGGCATGGTATAGGAGATGTCAGAGGCTGTGGGCATGGTACAGACGATGTCAGCGGCTGTGGGCATGGTACAGGAGATGTCAGAGGCTGTGGGCATGGTACAGGAGATGTCAGAGGCTGTGGGCATGGTAAAGATGATGTCAGAGGCTGTGGGCATGGTAAAGATGATGTCAGAGGCTGTGGGCATGGTAAAGATGATGTCAGAGGCTGTGGGCATGGTACAGATGTCAGAGGCTGTGGGCATGGTACAGATCTCAGAGGCTGTGGGCATGGTACAGGGGATGTCAGAGGCTGTGGGCATTGTACTGGGGATGTCAGAGGCTGTGGGCATGGTACAGGAGATGTCAGAGGCTGTGGGCATGGTACAGGAGATGTCAGAGGCTGTGGGCATGGTAAAGATGATGTCAGAGGCTGTGGGCATGGTAAAGATGATGTCAGAGGCTGTGGGCATGGTACAGATGTCAGAGGCTGTGGGCATGGTACAGATGTCAGAGGCTGTGGGCATGGTACAGATGTCAGAGGCTGTGGGCATGGTACAGGGGATGTCAGAGGCTGTGGGCATGGTACAGGAGATGTCAGAGGCTGTGGGCATGGTACAGACGATGTCAAAGGCTATGGGCATGGTACAGACGATGTCGGAGACTGCAGACATGGTACAGGAGATGTCAAAGGCTGTGGGCATGGTACAGGAGATCAATGCAGCCTCACCAGTGCCCGTAAATTCAGCCTGTGTGCCAGTCCATGCAGCCTTATTATACCCATAATCGCAGCCTCGGGATAAATAGAAATTAATACTAATCAGCGCAAACAAATAACTGAAATAAAAACTATTGCAAGCTGAACACTAATGCCGCGTACACACGAGCGGACTTTCTATCCTACTTGGTCCGGCACACTTTCCGACGGACTTTGTCCGCCAGGTGCGCCGGACTTTAAAACGGACGGACTTGCCCACACACGCCGGGACTTTCCGGCGGGCTAAGTCCGCCCGTCTTTCCGACGGACTTTCGCCGGAGTTCCGGCGGACTTTCAGAATGAACGGACTTGCCCACACACGGACAAGTCCGTTCATTTTGAACGTGACTCAGGTGCGACGGGACTAGAAAAGGATGTCAATCTTGCCGCTTTTATCGGCGAGATTGACACCTTACTAGCCCCGTCGCGGGGCATACCAGGCCCTTAGGTCTGGTATGGATTATAAAGGGGAACCCCGCTACGCCGAAAAAACGGCGTGGGGTCCCCCTAAAATCCATACCAGACCCCGATCCGAGCACGCAGCCTGGCCGGTCAGGAAAGGGGGTGGGGACGAGCGAGCGCCCCCCCCCCTCCTAAACCGTACCAGGCCGCATGCCCTCAACATGGGGGTGGGTGCTTTGGGGGAGGGGGGCGCCCTGCGCCCCCCCCCCCAAAGCACCTTGTCCCCATGTTGATGAGGACAAGGGCCTCTTCCCGACAACCCTGGCCGTTGGTTGTCGGGGTCTGCGGGCGGGGGCTTATCGGAATCTGGGAGCCCCCTTTAATAAGGGGGCCCCCAGATCCCGGCCCCCCACCCTATGTAAATGAGTATGGGGTACATGGTACCCCTACCCATTTACCTAGGAAAAAAGTGTAAGTAATAAAACACACTACACAGGTTTTTAAAATATTTTATTAAACAGCTCCGGGGGGGGGGATCTTCCTCCGGCTTCGGGGGTCTTCTTCCGGCTTCGGGGGTCCCTCCGCTTCATCTTCTCCCGGCGTCCGGTTGGCTCTTCTCCGCTCTCTTCTCCCGGTGTTCCTGTTCTTCGGCCGGCTCCTCTGCTGTCTTCAATTAGCTCTCTTGCCAGCAGAGGTCCGGACTTCTGGGCTTCTGGGCTTCTGGGCTTCTGGGCTTCTCTTCCCCAGATGTTGACACGACGCTCTCTCCTGCTGGACTGCTCTCCGAGGGCTGCGTTGTGACTTATATAGGTGGAGACCCCGCCCCCTTTTGATGTCACAGTCCCTGGGCATGCTGGGACTGTGACGTTTTAGGGGGCGTGGTCAACATCACCCAGTGACCACGCCCCCTAAAACGTCACAGTCCCAGCATGCCCAGGGACTGTGACATCAAAAGGGGGCGGGGTCTCCGCCTATATAAGTCACAACGCAGCCCTCGGAGAGCAGTCCAGCAGGAGAGAGCGTCGTGTCAACATCTGGAGAAGAGAAGAGAAGAAGCCCAGAAGCCCAGAAGTCCGGACCTCTGCTGGCAAGAGAGCTAATTGAAGACAGCAGAGGAGCCGGCCAAAGAACAGGAACACCGGGAGAAGAGAGCGGAGAAGAACCAACCGGACGCCGGGAGAAGATGAAGCGGAGGGACCCCCGAAGCCGGAAGAAGACCCCCGAAGCCGGAGGAAGATCCCCCCCCCCGGAGCTGTTTAATAAAATATTTTAAAAACCTGTGTAGTGTGTTTTATTACTTACACTTTTTTCCTAGGTAAATGGGTAGGGGTACCATGTACCCCATACTCATTTACATAGGGTGGGGGGCCGGGATCTGGGGGCCCCCTTATTAAAGGGGGCTCCCAGATTCCGATAAGCCCCCGCCCGCAGACCCCGACAACCAACGGCCAGGGTTGTCGGGAAGAGGCCCTTGTCCTCATCAACATGGGGACAAGGTGCTTTGGGGGGGGGGGCGCAGGGCGCCCCCCTCCCCCAAAGCACCCACCCCCATGTTGAGGGCATGCGGCCTGGTACGGTTCAGGAGGGGGGGGGGGCGCTCGCTCGTCCCCACCCCCTTTCCTGACCGGCCAGGCTGCGTGCTCGGATCGGGGTCTGGTATGGATTTTAGGGGGGACCCCACGCCGTTTTTTTCGGCGTAGGGGCTTCCCTTTATAATCCATACCAGACCTAAGGGCCTGGTATGCCCCGCGCTCGCCGCAATAGGAAAATGTGTTTTTCCTATTGCAGCGAGCGTGAGATGCAATACCCTGCCCTCGTGTTGTATCTGGTCCGTCGGACCAGCCTACACACGAGCGGGCTTTCCGTCGGACCAGCACACACACGAGCGGACTTTCCGCCCGAAACTGAGTCCGGCGGAAAGATTTAGAACTTTCTTCAAATCTAGGTCCGGCGGGCTTTTGGGAAAAAGTCCGCCGGAAAAGTCCGCCGGTGCCTACACACGGGCGGATTGTCCGGCACACTCTGGTCCGCCGGACCAAGTATGCCGGAAAGTCCGACCGTGTGTACGCGGCATAAGGGTTAATGTCACATAGCCCCAAATGCAAATTTTAAAAACAGACAGTGCAGAGCAATAAATATGATGAAGTTATAAAAAGTCCAATATGGCATTAATCATTAAGAGCAGTCCAGAGCCCAATAAAAGACAGAAGAATCCACAAGTTTTATCAGATCCATTTGTACCACCAACCAACAGGCAAAATGCTCCCCTCCCCTCATAGGAACGACCCCTGAACCAAAAGGAAGATCACTAAACACTTTTTCCCACTTCAGAGGGAAACACTTTGGAGTGCGAGAGATCCCAATCTCACATGTATCCCGGTCATGAATAAATAAAACAAATCTAAGTGCTCTCTATTATAGTAAAAGCACAGACTTTAATGTAGGTAGAAAACTTACAGACAATATTCTTGGTAGCAAGCATAAATAGCACACATAATGCCGATCCCAATCCATATCGTCTCGTCAGGATAGCAGCACGTGACAGCACAGTGGCTGAGCTGAGTGTGAAAAGTCCCGCCCTCCTCCCAGACCAGTTTGTGTGATAGACGCATTGTTCTGCCTATCACAGCACAGTGGCTGAGCTGAGTGTGAAAAGTCCCGCCCTCCTCCCAGACCAGTTTGTGTGACAGACGCATTGTTCTGCCTATCACACGAGCTGCTCAAGGAGAAGGGCGGGAGATGCCTGCTATGTGTGACATGTAGAGGGGGGAGGAGGAGGAGGGAGAGCAGCACTGCAACCACAGCTTAGCCCAAAGCGGCCCAGGGCAAGCAGCCTACCGGGAAATGTCCCGGTATCCCGGTAGGCCAGTCCGGCCCTGGTCCTCAACATATTCTAGGAGGTGATATAATATCCCCATCTTAAAGGGAGGGGGAATATACACATTAGCTATAACAAAGGATTTACCCTCAATTGTGCAGAATAAGAAAACATAACAACCCAACGGATCTATCCTAACATCCTTACAGGAGAACACTATCCCCCTTTTAATCAGTACACACACTCCTCTTGAATAGGAGGTGTGTACTGAATGAAATTGTGCTTGGAATTTTTTATTCTGAATTAAAGATTTAGATTCATTGGTGAGGTGTGTCTCCTGTAAGCACACCAGATCCCAGTGATTCCAGCTCTGAGAATACCGTAGCTCTCTTGATGGGGTCTCCCATACCCCGAATATTCCATGAGGTTATTCTTACCATCCTAACCCTCCTTTAGATTATAAGCATACATACTAGTAAATACCAACTGCGTACAGATATATAATAATATAAAACTCTATTAATACAAAAAAAAAAAGAAGAGAAGGAAGAAAGAAGAAGAAAAAAAAAAAAAAAGAAAGGGAAACAAAGAAAACAAAAAGGAATAGAGAGAAACACCCTCAAAAACATAAGCCCCCTATAATAATAAATATTAAGACTTTCTTTACTTAGCCCAACCAGTGTCAAATATTATGTATATATATCTCGGATACAAAATTTCCCATCCTTTTTAATCTTACTAAATTTTTCTTTACTAATTTAAGTTGTAAATAAATGTGTCAACAATCTATGTGTCGGCTTTATCTTTGCCATATGTGCAATTAGTGCTAGCACATAACAACCCTTTAATTTTAATTGCAACTTACATATTTCTCTACCCTTGTGCCCTTCCATCCCCCTCCCCCTCTGCCTTTCTTGGCCTACCCTAAGAGCATTCCTTGTGACCCATTTACCCCTCCCAGCCAACTCATACCCCAACTCTTTTCCCCTTTTCCTCAGCCAAACAGGGGTAAGGAAAAAACACTTTCCCCTGTTAGGCTTTACCACCCCTCTCACACTCCCCCCCCCCCCACCTCAATCACCAATGCCACTATCGACCATAGAACAATCACCCTCCACCTTTGACAAACTCTCATAGATATTTTCCTCCACCACCTCGATCGCCCCCCCTCCCCTCCAATCCCTGCTGCAAAAAAAAAAAAAACATCAATCAGCTAGTAATACTCCGACCCTACGAGTCCTTTTTAGTTTCTTCCAGCCATTTTGCGGCCTTATCGGGTGAATCAAAAAATTGTGTCCCTCCTGGAGCATCAACACGTAATCGTGCCGGATAGAGCAAAGCATAAGATATTTTCATGTTCCTCAGATTGCGCTTAATTTTAACGAATCCCGCCCTTTTCTTTTGCAGATCTGGAGAATAATCCGGGTATATTGAGATTTTAATATCTTTATAAAAGATATCCCCCTTTTCCCTAGCTTTCTGCATTATTACTACTTTATCCCTGTAACTAAACAGCTTCATTATCAATGGTCTAGGGCGGGAACTTGAAGTGTTTAACCTGGTGGGCACCCTATGGGCCCTCTCAATAGCAAAAAAATGGGAAAAAGTCTCTGCCCCAAAAACTTCCCTGAGCCACTTTTCCAGGAACATTTCTGGACAGGCCCCCTCGCTTTCTTCTGGTAGGCCTAGGACCCTCACATTCTGTCTGCGGAGGCGATTCTCCATTTCATCCATTTTGCTTTTATAAGTATCCAGCTGGGTCTGCATCAATCTGAATTATTGCCTCATGGGCTGCAAAGTGTCCTCCACTTGACTTAGCCTCTCTTCCAGATTAGAAGTCCTTACAATAGTATTCTGTAGTTCTTGGCTCATAGAGCACAGTTCCTCTTTAAGGCCTCTCAATTGGTCACATAAGTCGCTCAGTGATCCCCTACAAGCATTAACTGCACTCAGAACTTCTTTCAATGTAGGTTCGGACTCACTGGGTACTGCGGCATCAGGGTTAGCTTCATTCATTTTTCCCGAGGGGTTCTTTTCAGGACTTTTTTTCCTTTTCCCCCTCTTTCACATCTGTTGACAGTACTGATGTATTTTTACTTAAGCTTTTTCTATCCCCTGTGCTACCCGTTTTCTCCTGGGGCTGTTGGATACCCTTGACTGGAGAATGCGAGGGGGTATGGGCGTATTTCTCCAATTTGGATGCCGCGGCTGCTGCAGACGCTGCTAGATTCCCCTTCTCTTTAGCAGCCGGGTAGCCTGCGCAAGAGACCCCTCATGAGATTGTTGGGGATGCTCCTCTCCCTTTTTTTTGGTCATTTTTACTTATCCGAATGTATCTATTTGCCAGTTAGCTATACCAGGGAAGGTGACTAAAACAGATACCCCTGTTACTATTTTCCCCTATGCCTTAATGAGCCCCCAAGTAATGTTCATAAACCGATACAGCCTTAATGAGCCCCCAGATAGTGTTCATAAACCGGTACAGTTTTTAGGTTAACCATTCATCAAAAAGTTCCTAGGCACATATCCACAGCTCCTTATATTCCTGTACCTCAATATTAGGATAGGAAAGGACACAGTTCTTGAGTTGTTACCTCAGTTGTTGCGTAAGATCGTGGCCAGCCAACATACCACACAGCCCAGACCATCCAGATCAGACCATCCGATGGGGCCCCCGGTTATTCCAGGCTCCGTCCTGCACTCTCCCAGCTTCCCGGACAGGTCACACGCCGTATGCATCTCTTCACTGGCAAATCACGCGGAGCTCCAAATCCCGCGAGAGCGCAGAGCGTTGCCGGGCGACCGCTCAAGCTTACTGCAGCCAAACAACCGAGTGATCACCGCCACTGCCAGCCGCCTCCTCCTTCCCTCCCGGAGCTCGCAAATCAAAGGTACTTCGCAGGATTAGTCTTTTGGCGGTTAAAGAAGGCTAGCATAGGCTAGCAAAGTGGCCAGGAGGAGACCCGGAGATACGGGCAATTATGCATTCTGAGTCGGGTCAGACAATCTTAGGTATCATGAGCAGCAGGGAGCTTGGAGTGTGGAGAGGACTCGCACACCTCCGTTCACCTCCGCATCCGGTCACGCCCCGCAAAAGATTTCTACTTGAGAAGGAGTTTAGCTCATCTGCGGCCTGCGACCCAGAATCCACTACAGATTGAGATATGAAAGACCATAGCAGAAACAACCTGGCTGAGGATAAAGAACCTTTTTTGAGATTCTTAGTCCCTCACCTCAAAGAGATGATTCAAGCTATTTTGAGGCTCCTTTTATAAGATCCTATTGATATAATAACTGTATTACGTACATCGTACCCTGGGCCAGTGAACTGCAAAACCAAACAGACCACAGGATGTCCTGTGCAGGATCCAGTAGAGATCTTAAGATCTTGCAAATTCAGGAAGAAAAGAACCACTGATTTTGACAGGGAGACTGCAAATTATATCATGCCTGTCTTGAAACCCTCTCAATAGAGAGCTCTTATGCATCTGTTCTTAGACAGACTTCCACAGGCTGGAGTATTTTACTGCAGAAACAGGGCACACACAACAACTAAAGAAATTATTTGAGATCTGCCAGCCCCAACACATGTTCTGATGTGGAGGCATTAAAGCACCTACCTCTTTTGCAAGCTGTGGTTCTTCCAAGTGAACAACTTTGGATCCCTAAACATCAAACCTAACATCAGCCCCATCCCACTCCATTTTAGCCCCAAACACTTCCTCTGCAGTGATTTCTACACTGTCCAGATAACCTTGCTTCCTTATGTTACTGTCAGGGCTGGGCTCAGCCCTTCCTTTTCTGAGCTGGCCCCTCAGCTGTTGGCTAATTGCTAGCTCCTATCTCTCCACAGTGACTCACCTGTTGAGGATATCCTGGTCATCAGTCCTGCCTACTTAAGCCGTCCAGCCCAGATGATCTCTGCCTCGCCTAGGTCACATCTCTAGAGACGCTCTCCTGTGTTCCTGTTGAAGACTTGCTTGGCTGACATTCCTTCCGGCTCCGGATTCTGCTTGCTGTTCTACTACACTCATCTCTGGCTCCCTGACGTTTTGGCTTGTCTGAGTATCCGTTCCGGTTCCTGAACTCTGGCTATGTTTACCTTTTTTTATTATTATTAAACAAGTGAGATTTAATTGTACTTCTGTCTCAGTTTGATTCATGGTTTCTGAAATGAGGTGAAGGCCATGAATTCAGAAGATGCAGTCAATCCACTTGTTGGTAATATTTTTTCCAGATTGGATCAGTTTGCCATGGCGTTACAAACGCTCCTGAGTCTCTGTGCAGTCATCTGCCTCAAGTATTACTGCTATAAGAGGTATGTCTGGTTCAATGCAGAGGGTTTCTCAACCAGGTTGAGATATACTTTGAGATGCTGCCCCAGGCGTTTCCCACGGACAGAAGCAAAGTAGGTTTTGTGATATCTTTGCTTTCTGAGAGAGCCTTGGCCTGGGCAAACCCTCTATGGGAGACGCAAAAACCGCAAAAACCTGTTTTGAGTTACCCTGAGTTTGTGGCTTCTTTTACAAGGGTATTTGACGTTCTTGCACGCTCCGCTTCTGCTGCCAAGTGCCTCATGTCCATCAAACGAGAGTACGAGAACTGTACGATTACGCCATTGAATTCCATACTCTGGCAGCAGAGGTTGCTTGGAACAATGAGGCCCTCGTGGCTGCTTTTTTTCATGGTCTCTCGGATACCATCAAGGATGAGATAGCAGCCTGAGATATACCCACTGAGCTGGAGAAGTTGATCACGTTTGCCATCCTCATTGTCTCCAGACTCAGAGAGACTCTTAAGGAGTGCTTGTGGAAGCCTCCTGTATATTTGTCTCCGAGCTTTGTAGCCCCACCCTTGCCTCCCTCACCTTCCATGCCTCCTGGTACCGAGTCAGTCAGTGAAGATGAACCCATGCACTTGGGCTTCACGCGTCTCTCTGTGGACGAGAGAACCCATAGGAGGAGGGAGAGATTGTGCCTTTATTGTGGCCAGGCAGGTCATTTTTTGAAGTCTTGTCCTACCCGTCCAGGGAACGCCCGAACCTTGAGGTCCTGTCATGGACAGACCTTAGGTGGGGTTAGGAGTAAGCAATAAGTGAGACAAACACACTCAACCTGTGCAAATGGTGAATGTGAACAAGCAAATAATATATAAAAACCAATAAACAAGAAAAAATATATAGAAAATGGAGAGCAGCTCATTGTAAGTGAATATGGATGAGAAATAGATAATCAATAATAATTATTGATCAAACCGCGCTCTCTATAAATGCAAGTTACACAAATTTGTGATAAATTAGTGAAAAAAACGTGAAAAAATTCTCTAGACAAAAAATATGTGTATATGGACTTTGATTGTGTGTATATATAAAGTCTCAATGAGTATATAAATAAGTAAATAAACCAAAGAGTAATGTTGGCCAAAACAATAAAGGTAAAATTCATTCAATGTTCAATATCATAGGCTGTATTCCGGATCTTGATTAAATTATTCCACCACCATCAACACCTGCCACACATCCTACTCATCAAACTCCCATGACACCCATTACAGGTAGTCATTTAGGCATAAACGACAATCCAATCGGCCTCACCAATGGTTATTGCAAACAGGATTTGATCGGTACCATCATCGGATGTTGAAAATGGGTAAGCTCCAGACGAGGTGATTCACCATACCCAAGGCAGTAGTCCAAGTTTTAGTGGGGAGTAAAGAAAAATGGAACTTCCATAGTGAAGTAAGTTTGGTATTTATTCCAAAAGACTCATTAAAACCAAGTAAAAAACGAGTAAAACAGAGTTTGAAACAAAGGGTTTTTCTTTTAGCAGCTATCAAGAGTTTGAAACAAAGGGTTTTTCTTTTAGCAGCTATCGCTTGCACGTGTTAGGAAGAAGCCATCAGCGTTCGGACTGCTTCACAAACAATGCCGTCAGCGTTCAGATTGCTTAACAAACAACAGAGGAGTTGTGTCACGTTCAGTTAGCCCAACATGTTTCATCAGTATGCTCTGACGTCATCAGCGGTCAGACACATGTCATTTATGCTCGTAGAACGCCTGAAGATGCTACTTCAATGTTGGGCCTTTGTATGTGGCCAGGCTGTGTAAAAGTCTCACACATTTGGTATCGCCATACTCAGGAGGAGTAGCAGAATGTATTTTGGGGTGTCATCTTTGCTATGTACATGCTATGTGTTGGAAATATCTGATAAATGGACAAGTTTGTGTGAAAAAAAAAATGCGTTTTCATTTTTTTTCCACATTTCAATTCAAAAGACTCATTATGCCTCATAGATTATACGTTGGGGTGTTTGCTTTCCAAAATTGGGTAATTTTGGGGGCAATTCCATTGTCCTGGTGCTCCAGGGCCTTCAAAAGTGTAATAGGTGGTTGAGAAATGAGATGTGTCATTTATGCTCGTAGAACGCCTGAAGATGCTACTTCAATGTTGGGCCTTTGTATGTGGCCAGGCTGTGTAAAAGTCCCACACATGTGGTATCGCCATATTCAGGAAGAGTAGCAGAATGTATTTTGGGGTGTAATTTGTTGTATGCATATGCTCTGTGAGAGAAATAACCTGTTAATATGACAATTTTGTGTAAAAAAAAATCTTCATTTTGCAAAGAATTGTGGGAAAAAAAATACAACTTAAAAAAATCACCATGCTACTTACTTAATACCTTGGAATGTCTACTTTCTAAAAAGGGGTATTTTAGGGGGTATTTGTACTTTCCTGACTTGTTAGTGTCTCAAGAAATGAGATCAGTCAGTACATCAGGTGTGATCAGATGTGATCAATTTTCAGTGATTGGCACCATAGTTTGTAGACTATATAACTTTCACAATGACCAAATAATTTACACTAATTTGGGTTATTTTTACCAAAGATATGTAGCAGTATAAATTTTGTCCAAAATTTATGAAGAAAGAGTACTAATTTGCAAAATTTTATGACAGAAACAAAGAAAAAGGCATTTTTTTTACAAAATTTACGGTCTTTTTTATTTATAGCACAAAAAAATAAAAAACCCACTAGTGATTGAATACCACCAAAAGAAAGCTCTATTTGTGTAAAAAAAAGACGCAAATTTCAAATGGGAACAATGTTGCGTGACTCAGTAATTGTCATTCAAAGTGTGAGAGCGCTGAAAGCTGAAAATTGGTCTGGGCAGGGAGGGGGTGTAAGTGCACTGCATTGAAGTGGTTAAAGCTTTCTTTGACAGGCCTACACCACCAGAATGGAGCTCCAACCATATAGCTCATGTAGAGGCTGTACAGGAATGACTTCCACCCAGGAGAGGCTGAACTATGCCCCCCAGAATGGGGCTTAGTGTTGCCACCTCATCCCTTTGAAACCAAACACATTAATAACATGGGTTTGGAGGATAATTTATTGCAGGTAAGGGACTAAGTGAATTTAATTACGACCTTTCACAGCCACACAACCTGTATAATTAATATGTGTTCAGTTTTAAAGGGATGAGGTGGCAACCCTAATGGGGCTCCAACCATATAGTTCATTTAAAGACTGTACAGGAAGGACTTCCACCCAGGAGAGGCTGAACCTGGCTGGGGTGACAAATGGTAAGGGATACCTTGCGACTCCAGTCCTGATCAGGTGAGGACAAAAAGAGAATGCTGCGAGCTGGGTCTGTCTTTGATTTATAGTTAACTAGACCTATCAGGTTGTGAGGGCGGAGCCACAACCCATTGTATGCTGCCATAATGCCCCAGGAAAACAAAAAACTTTCATTTGAGTTCAGCAGTTTACTTGCATACACAACTCGTCTATCATGTTTATGTGAGTATAAATGAGTATATTACAATACTGGCAATGAAGAAGAATTGTACTCGTCTATACGCTTACACACCTTTACTCGCCTATGCTTAACATTACTCAGGTCTTTACACACAGTCTTTTACCCCGTGCACACGGAAGTCACAAGTTCCTGAGTAAACATCAGTAAATTGTGACGCCTGTATGCAAAGGGCCTAAATTAGTATATTACAATACTGGCAATTTTAGTCATCTATACGGTTACACACCTACTCGCCTATACTCAACATTAGCCAGGTCTTTACGCATAATTTTTGGCCCCTTGCACTCGGACATCACAAGTTCCTGAGTAAACATTAGTAAATTATGATGCCCGTGTGCAAGGAGCCTAATAGGAACAGGCTAGAAATAACTGGAATACAATATGGAAATGAATATATTGTTTTAAATTTTTACCATAGGTACTCTTTAATGGTGTGTTTTCAAAGATTTTCTCAAAGACTCACAGAACTTACTGGTGTGCACCTGCAACTACAGTTTGACATTTTATTCAAAAGTATTTATATTAACGACTTGACAAATTATATACTGTATGATTATACATATAATAGCTTGTTGTAATCCATACTAACTAATTACATGCTTCATAAAACCAGTGCAAAGTAGTTGGATGCAAGATAATATTTGGTTGATAACATATTTGCGCTATTTGTATAATTAAGCTTTTGTGTACGGCAAAGTTGTCAAGGCAATTACACAATATGGAATGCCAACCAAGCATCCCTGTTTACCTACCCCCTGCTAATAAGGTTATCATATGACATCTTTGATAACAGGGGCGGAGAGGTGTTTGAGAAACTCTACTTGTCCTTTCCCTCAGCCTCGGGTCTTCTCTGACAAATGCCTCTCTCACTCTATGACTTCATGGGAGATGCTGATATTTCACACAGAATGAATGGTTGCAATTGTACACAGAAGGTCATGTACAAACAGCAAGGGAGGAGACAGTCTACAGATCAGAGTTTGGAAAGTTCGAATCTAAGGTTAACTATTTTTATCATCGAAAGTCAGACTGTAATAAATCAATAAAAAAAGAACTAAGCTAATCTCAATGGTCTACCTTCATTTTTATATCATATCCTTATTCAATAAACTGCATAAAATTAAAAATATTACTTAATATGTATATCCAGTCAAAACCTTTTTTCTAAGCTTTGGATATAGTGGGAAAGAGTTAAAATCTTGTTGGGTTTTTACTGCTATTCAGATCTCTGTTAGAGAGATTTCCCCTCGCTTCTTATACTGCTGTTAGGGGAGTATTTCTAATTTTAAAAAATAATTTAGCAATTGGCCCAGAGAAATCATATGTGCATTTTCTCTGTGCAAATGGGGTAAAAACAAATGTTATTAGGCTATTTCCTGTACTGGCCAAATGTTTTCATTTGTTTAAAGAAGTTCTATCATCACAGCATACGCTTTAATTTTAAAACATCAACATGCTAATAACAATACAAACAATAGTTATTATTGACAATCCAGTATGTTGCAAGAGGTCATCTCTTTTCACAAATTCCTATATTCCCTGCAAGCTTTGCAACGTCTCCTATGCTGTTTACATTCAATTTATAAGGACTACATATCCTGTGGTACCTTGCTGACTGCAAATGATTTCTCTACTGACTCCACCTCCTGAAACTCCTCCTCTCAGCACCTCTGTAGTTTAGAATGCAGGCTCTGTGAAATGCGTGACACAGCAGTGCCTACTCACAGGACACAGGGAAAACATGTCACAGAATTCAAGCGGTAACAGGCACTTTAGATACAGAATTAAATGTTTGGGGATTATTCAAAAAGTACGGTTACAAACATCAAAACCATTTACAGTAGAATAATAAGAGTAGGCTATAATTGGGTGGCAAAAATATGAATGCAATCTATACACTGGGGGGAGAACCTCTAGGGGAATCTAGGATGGAAAAGGACCTGGGGGTCCTAGTAGATGATAGGGTCAGCAATGACATGCAATGTCAAGCTGCTGCAAACAAAGCAAACAGAATATTGGCATGCATTAAAAAGGGATTAACTCCAGAGATAAAACGATAATTCTCCCGCTCTACAAGACTCTGGTCCGGCCGCACCTAGAGTATGATGTCCAGTTCTGGGCATCAGTCCTCAGGAAGGATGTACTGGAAATGGAGCGAGTACAAAGAAGGGCAACAAAGTTATAAAGGGTCTGGAGGATATTCGTTATGAGGAAAAGTTGCGAGCACTGAACTTATTCTCTCTGGAGAGGAGATACTTGAGAGGGAATATGATTTCAATTTACAAATACCATACTGGTGACCCCACAATAGGGATAAAACTTTTTTAACAAGTTTAACAAGACTTGTGGCCACTCATTAAAATTAGAAGAAAAGAGGTTTAACCTTAAACTACGTACAGGGTTCTTTACTGTAAGAGCAGCAAGGATGTGGAATTCCCTTCCACAGGCGGTGGTCTCAGTGGGGAGCATCAATAGTTTCAAAAACCTATTAGATAAGCACCTGAACGACCACAACATACAGGGATATACAATGTAATACTGACATATAATCAAACACATAGGTTGGACTTGATGGACTTGTGTCTTTTTTCAACCTCACCTACTATATAACTATGTATGTAACTATAAATAATTGAAATACAATATGGAAATGAATCGTAGGATATTCCTTCAGGGGCTGATCCGTGTCAGACACAGAAATGAATTGCACAAGCACCATAATTGACATGATTATTACATCTCTGAGCCAACATCTTTGTCCAAGAAATACTGTATTTATTGGCATGTAACACACACTTTTTCACCATGAAAATCGGGTGCAAATAGTGTGTGCATGTTATACGCCGATATTGCAATTTGGGCTGCCTAGGAGGGAAAGGGGAGGGGGGCGGGGCGAGCGCCATCAGATTACATACAGCGAGAATCTCTGTTTATTCAGCGGCCTCTGTAATAGGAAGTCCTATCTCCTGGGCCGGCATTGAACCAGTGTTTATTATAGAAGCTTGTCCAGAAGACGGGACTTTGTATTAAAGAGGCTGCCGATTAAACAGGAGATTCTCACTCTGAGAATGTAATCTGACGGCGCTCGTCCCATCCCCCTCCCTGTCAACCTGTCCCCTTTGAGGCAGCAGTAATCTGAGTTGAGGCTGCAGATGGGCATTGATCAGGCTGCATTCATGGCAATGGTGAGGGCATTCATGGCAATGGTGAGGCTGCATATGGGCATTGATCAGGCTTCATTGATGGCAATAGTGAGGCTGCAGATGGGCATTGATCAGACTGCAGATGGGCAATGGTGAGGCTGTATTGATGGGCACTGACTCTTATTTTGCTTCAAAGTTCTTTATTTAAAATTTAAGTTTTTTTCCTGAAACTTCCCTCCTAAAATGAAGGTGCATGTTATACGCCGATAAATATGGTAGATACTATTTTACTGGATAAAATAGAAAACAGAAAAAGACCAAATGATCCATTGAGTCTGCCCTTTTTTATTTTTGTTTTTACTTTTTTGTCTGAGAATATGTCTGGGTTTGTCCCCAGCATGCTTAAATTCACTTACTGTTGACTATGTCTTCAAATAATTGAGCAGGGGGGGCACAAGAGAGTGATAACTTCATTATAGTTTTAGTGGAGGGATGCAAGGTCTCCAAGACATATGAGAAAGCAATTAGACGCTAATTAAAGGGGCCCTGGAACGCGTCAGAGATGGTGTGTATTTGCACATAAGCATGCCAGACAGACTAGTCTTTTCAATGTGGCTCGTTCTCCGGTCTGTATATATCCTTGAATTTATAGGGAGATTTCTCTTGAGCCAGTTACAGGAGAAATTCACCTTTTGTGATCTGTTCAGCTATATCTACTTTGCCCAAGGGTTCAATGCTAGTGTGAGCTTGTGCACTCTTTTATGTAGTAAACAGTATGATTTAAGACAGTGGTTCTCACCCTTATTGAGAGAGATGGGTTTGGTAAGTTCTTCCAAAACCTTATTCTTATACTCGCACAATAAAAATATGGGTATACAAATTATTTACTGAAATTCTGGATGGGGCTTGGTGCCACTGTTGGGGGGGGGGGGCTGTGGAGGGGGTATGGGGACTTGGTGGCCCTGTAGGGGATGGGCATTCTGGACAAAGCTGTAGGCAACTGTGGTGAATGGGTTTTCTGGGGGTTTTGCATGGGCAAGCTGGAAGACTAGAGGGGCTAGGGGGCACTGTAGGGACTGAAGGCTCTTAGAGGGCCTGTGGGACTGAGAGGTTGAGGGGCATTGCTGGCTACTACAGCAGGTTGGGTGGCACTAAGGCCAGGGTCGGCAACCCGTCGATTGCGGGCTACCTGTCAACCGTGGGTAGTTGACAGGTAAACCAGTAACAGGTCTGCGCCGCCGACTCCCGCCTTCTATTGCTAGCTGCCGGTCCTTCTCTCTCCACCCTCAGCCTCTACTGCCACGTCTTTGGCCCTCTTCTCTCCCCCAGCCTCCTCCACTGCTGTTATCAGTAAACAGTGGAGAGTGAGAGTGCGAAGAGCGAGAGGCAGGACAGCTCAGGACGGAGGACAGGAGGAGGAGGAGCTGGCTAATTTAATCCGCAGGTGACAGGTCCTAAGCAACCAATCATTAGCTTAATATGATAAGTCACTCTGCTAGCTCCCGCCCCCTGTCCAGAACTGTGCTGCTTCTCACTTGCCTGTGTGCACAGGTAGGATGCTATGGGAGGGAAGGGGAGAAAGAGCACACTACTGTGTGTGTGTGTGTGTGGGGGGGGGGGTGGTGATGTGAAGGGGCAGTGGGCACTGCTATGGGAGAAAAACTCCCGTAGCAATGTCCTCTACCACCCTTCACATCACCCCCCCCCCCCAAATCCCTGCATTTTGAGCGCAACACACTCCTTGACCCTGCATACTGAGTGCACGCATTCCTGATCCATGCATTCTGAGTGTAAGGCACTCCTAATCCCTGCATTCTTAGTGCAACACATTCCTGATCCCTGCATTCTGAGTGTAAGGCACTCCTAATCCCTTTCTGAGCGCGACACACTCTGGATCCCTGCATTCTGAGCTCGACGCACTCCTGATCCCTGCATTCTGAGCTCAATGCACTCCTGATCCCTGCATTCTGAGCTCGAAGCACTCCTGATCCCTGCATTCTGAGCACAACGCACTGCTGATCCCTGCATTCTGAGCTTGATGCACTCCTGATCCTTGCATTCTGAGCTTGATGCACTCCTGATCCCTGCATTCTGAGCTTGATGCACTCCTGATCCCTGCATTCTGAGCATGACGCACTCCTGATCCTTGCAGTCTGAGCGTGATTCACTCCTGATCCCTGTATTTTGAGTGTAATGCACTCCTGAACACTGCATAATACTTTTTTTGTGTCCACTGCGTTTGCGATCTACGTTTGCGGTTAACAATGTATCATCACCCACAGTAGATCACAAAGGCACTGCCTTTTGAACACAGTGCAGGAAACACACATGGAACATGGCTTGCTGGCATCACATTCTGGTGTGAACTGGCCCTAACAACAGGACACTGTGTCCGGTGATCTTTGACTTCATCAGTGTTGTTCAAGTAGATCTCCAACTCTCGAAGGTTACCTACCCCTGCACTAAGGGAACTTGTAGGTACTGTGGATGGTTAGGGGATCTGCAGGTAGCTGGAGGCCCAGGAGGAGGGAGGACAAGGCCCAACAGGGCCACAGCCTAATGGTTGAGAACCATTGATCTTTACCATTGTTACCCCTGTGTTTTGTTTTGATATGAGAAAGCAGTGCTTGATGATTAGGGATGGGCTGAACACCCCGCTGTTCGGTTTGCATTCAGAACATGTGAACAGGAAAAAAATTTGTTCGAACACGTGAACACTGTTAAAGTCTATGGGACACGAACATGAAAAATCAAAAGTGCTAATTTTAACGGTTAATATGCAAGTTATTGTCATAAAAAGTGTTTGGGGACCTGGGTCCTGCCCCAGGGGACATGTATCAATGCAAAAAAAAGTTTTAAAAATGTCCGTTTTTTCGGGAGCAGTGATTTTAATAATGCTTAAAGTGAAACAATAAAAGTGAAATATTCCTTTAAATTTCATATCTGGGGGGTGTCTATAGTATGCCTGTAAAGTAGCGCATGTTTCCCGTGTTTATAACAGTCCAAGAGCAAAATGACATTTCTAAAGGAAAAAAAAAGTCATTTAAAAGCGCTAGCGCTAGTGTCAGCTATTAATGAATTGTCGGTCCCGACAATACACATAAAATTCATTGAAAGTCATTGAAAAATAAAAAAAAAAATGCGTGGGGGTCCCCCAAAATTCCATTACCAGGTTCTTCAGGTCTCGTATGGATATTAAGGGAAACTCCGCGCCAAATTTTTTTTTTAAAAATAGCGTTGGTTTCCCCCCAAAAATCCATACCAGTTCGGGTCTGGTATGGATTTTAAGGGGAACTCCGTGACAAAATTAAAAAAAAAATGTTGTGGGGTTCCCCCAATAATCCACACTAGACCCTTATCCGAGCATGCAACCTGGCAGGCAGCAGGAAAAGAGGGGGGGCGAGAGAGCGCCCCCCCATCTGAACCGTACCAGGCCACATTCCCTCAACATTGGGGGGATGTCCCCATGTTGATGGGGACAAGGGCCTCATCCCCACAACCCTTGCCCGGTGGTTGTGGGGGTCTGCGGGCGGGGGGGCTTATCGGAATCTGGAAGCCCCCTTTAACAAAGGGGACACCCAGATCCCGCCCCCCCCTATGTGAATTGGTAAGGGGTACATTGTACCCCTACCGTTTCACAAAAAGAAAGTGTCAAAATGTTAAACCACAGGAGACGGCTTGGGACAAGTCCTTTATTAAAAATAAAAAGAGATTCCAGCAATGTAATCCAATAAATCCATGCTCCTACTCCAGCAATGTAATCCAATTCTCGATCTCCAGCGATGGATGATCTCCAGCGACTCCAGCGAGGAACACGCACGGGATCCTGCCTCCACCGGAGACACCCAGCCAATGATTACATCGCTGGAATCTCTTTTTAATTTTTTTATTTTTAATAAAGGACTTGTCCCAAGCCGTCTCCTGTGGTAGACACCCCCCAGGTATGACATTTAAAGGAATATTTTACTTTAATTGTTTCACTTCAAGCATTATTAAAATCACTGCTCCTGAAAAAACGGCCGTTTTTTTAAAACTTTTTTTTGCATTGATACATGTCCCCCGGGGCAGGACCCGGGTCCCCAAACACTTTTTATGACAATAACTTGCATATTAACCTTTAACCACTTGCTTACTGGGCACTTAAACCCCCCTCCTGTCCAGACCAATTTTCAGCTTTCAGCGCTGTCGCACTTTGAATGACAATTGCGCGGTCATACAACGCTGTACCCAAATGAAATTTTTATCATTTTTTTCCCACAAATAGAGCTTTTTTTTGATGGTATTTGATCACCTCTACGGTTTTTATTTTTTGTTAAAAAAATTGAAAAAGACAGAATTTTTTAAAAAAAATTATATTTTTTTTATATTTTGTTATCAATTTTTGCAAACAGTTAATTTTTCTCCTTCGTTGATGTACGCTGATGAGGCGGCACTGATGGGCACCGATAGGTGGCAGTGATGGGCACTGATGGGTGGCGGTTATGGGCACTGATGGGTGGCAGTGTTGGGCACTGATTGGGCACTGATTGATGGCAGCACTGCTAGGTGGCACTAATAGGTGGCACTTGTGGGCATTGATAGGTGGCACTTGTGGGCATTGATAGGTGGCACTTGTGGGCTTTAATAGGTGGCACTTGTGGGCTTTAATAGGTGGCACTTGTGGGCACTGTGGGCACTGGCAGATGGCACTTGGAGGCACAGATGAGGCATCTGTGCCTCCTTCCTCTTCGGGACCGATGTCCCTTTGACATAAGCCGGTGATCGGCTTTTTTTTCCTCCTCACGCTCTCAGCGTGAGGAGAAAACGAAACCGATCACCGAGCTTTTGTTTACATCATGTGACCAGCTGTCATTGGCTGACAGCTGATCACATGGTAAGGGGCCGGGACCGGCCCCTTACGCGGATCTGTGATCATCCGAGTCTCCGTGACTCGGTGATCACAGCAAGCACACCGCGCGCCCTGCAGGGTGCGCGCGGTGCGCGTGCATAGGGGAGGACATCATATGACGTCCTCCCGGAGATTGAGGTCCACGCTGTAGCCGTCATTCGGCTATGGCCCGGACCTCAAGTGGTTAAAATTAGCACTTTGATTTCTCCCATAGACTTTTAAAGGGTGTTCTGCGACTTTTCGAATTTGACGCGAACACCCCAAATTGTTCGCTGTTCGGCGAACGGGCGAACAGCCAGTGTTCGAGTCAAACTCATGTTTGACTGGAACAGATAGCCCATCCCTATTGATGATGACAGAGGAGCCTATCCATACCAGATTAATGGAATAACCATATGATATGAAGCAAACCATGTACATACCAATCACAGAAAATATGTAATTTTACTTTATATCACAAATATTTGCATCTGACAGCTTCATTTAGAACACTTAGGACTGCAATTTGCCTTATATGGCTGTCAAGTGAAGTCATCCCGATGGCATTTAGACAGCCAAAATGAAGGCATAGGAAGTGTGACCCTTATTAGGAATGTACCCAGAATCTTATTGATTCCTGTTTACTGCCTGAAGATGTCCGCGTTGTTCCTGGACGCTGACTCAGACCGGACATCAGGTGGAGAGCCCCTGTGCTATGACACCTGTTTATGGAAGGTACAGGAAAGACTGACTAAGACAAGGCAATCAGTATGTACTGCACTGTAATGGGGATTCCCGGGCTATTGTGTGAGGAGCATGTGTGGAAAACATTATGTGTGGTGTGAAGACAGAAAAAACAGAGGCGAAGGAGACAAGAGAGCGCGCGACAGAGCGGGGAGAGACAGGGCAGGACCGAAAAAGAATTGAAAATAACAAAGTGTAGAGATAAGAGAGACAGTGTGCACATGAGGCCACTTCCCTTTTCAACTAAAGTTTCCAGTCAAATAAATGCATGATATAAAAATACACAGTACTGTGCAAAAATTTTAGGCAGGTGTGAAGAACTGCTGTAAAGTAAGAATGCTTTCAAAAATATACATTTTAATTGTTTATAATTATCAATTTTGCAAGATGCAAAGTGAGCAAAAATCAAAGGCTCCATTCACATTGACGCATCTTCAAAGTTGCACGAATTCCAGTGTGACTTTGGAGCGTGACTTTGATGCGACTTTTGCTGCGATTTTGATCCGATTTTACATTCTGTGCATCGAAGTTGCATCAAAAGTCACACCAACGTAGTGCAGGCACCTTTTCAAAGGCGCTGCAACTTTAAGTTGTACCGATTTGAACAGGTGCCATTGAAAATAATGCGGTGTGACTTGTCATGTGACTTTAATGTCCAAAGTTGCATGACAAATCACACAAGTGTGAAAGTAGCCTAAATCAAATGAATATTTGATGTGACTATTCTTTGGCTTTAAACCAGCATCAATTTTTCTAGTTACACACAATGCTTGTGCACACAGTTTTTGAAGGAACGTGGGAGGTAGGTTGTTCCAAACATCTTGGAGAACTAACCACAGATCTTCTGTGGATGTAGGCTGCCTCAAATCCTTCTGTCTCCTCATGTAATCCCAGACAGACTCCATGATGTTGAGATCAGGGCTCTGTGGGGGGCCAAACCATCACTTCCAGGATTCCTTCTTTACGTTGAAGATAGTTCTTAATGACATTGGCTGTATGTTTGGGTCAAGGTCCTGCTGCAGAAAAAAATTGGAGGACAATCACACGCCTCCCTGATGGTATGGCATGATGGATAAGTATCTACCTGTATTTCTCAGCATTGAGGACATTTCTGAAAGCATTCTTAATTTACAGCATTTTTTTCACAAGTGGGACAATAAGTAGCAGCGCTGCTACCTATTGTCCCATTTACGTTTGTGTGTATCCCACTTTTAGCAGCTGCTTTTTTAGTTTTTTTTTTTATTATATATTGTATGTAGAATGTTTTGCACATCAATATTTTTCTCACTTAAAGTTCTAAGAACATTTCATCTACAGCGCGGTATTTTTTACATAATTATTTTTTTCACAAGTGCCGAAAACTTTTACACAGTACTGTATGCCACCAATAATGTTATGGTACCGACAAGATGCAAAATAGACATATTGCATTATGATTAATTTCCTTTACTCCAGCCTGTAAAGAAATTGTAGATTTTTTGTGCCTTTTTTTGGTACTGGCTCCCACATCCTTGTTACTCGCCTAGGCAAGGTGTTCTTGCTGCACCACCACTGCCCACCCGCATCCTCCTGGGATAACATCACACATCCCATGCAGCTGCAGGACCAGTCTCAAGGCAGGCTGTTTCCCGCACACGCGTAGTAGGGGATCAGCAGTGAGTCAACAGGAAGGTACAGCCAGAGCCGTCTTTAGCACAGCGCAATAGGGGCAGCTGCCCCGGCCCAGTCATTGTCGTGGAGCCCAAAGCAGCTGCCCCTTGAGCATGCGCTGCTCGCAAATAGTTGATTAGTGAATTCAGGAGGGCCCAAGAAAATGTTTGCCCAGGGTCCATTCAATATTAAAGATGGCCCTGGTTTCAGCCAGCTCCCAAAACAAAGATGCAGTGCAGAGCACAAGGCAACCTGAGAAGCACTGGTGAAATAGAAGATAGCACTGGATTGCATGGACTGGTAAACATCTATTTCTTAACAGTCAGCAGTTACAGTATTTGTAGCTGCTGACCTTTAATTTTCCCATTCTGCGCTGAAGTTCCTCTTTAAACACTTGAGGGCCACCCGCCTGAAATGTACATCGGATGGATGGCCCATGCAGGCAAAGCGATGTATTGGTACATCGCTGCCTACTTCCGGGTTTAAGACGTGAGTATGCACACCCCTCTGCCAATGTCCACTGTGATTGTACACAGCGGATGTCTGTCAGCAGATCCCAGCCAATGATTCATGGCCGGGACCCGCTGATCAGCTGTGTCCAATCACAGCCCAGAGCCCTGTGTTGACAATCAAACCACATGGCTTTTCACAACCGCTACATCATTCCTAGTTTCACACACACATCGGTACAGGTCCCACTGTTCCATGTGTTTAAGAGTTACCCCACCACATTGCACACTGGCCCTTTATCACTTTTATTAATTTCCTTATCCCTCATCCAAGCTCAGATCTCAAAAGTACATCCATATATAGTTCCAAATACCCATTTCCATATTGTCAATCTATACCTTTGGTATAACCATATAAATCATTCATATATACAGTACATTACTATAGATTCCTTTTGGGACAGCCAGTTGCGCTACCTATGCCTTCCATATGGATATTCGCACTTTCTCCGCAGTACTCATATTGCAACCCATTGTGCGTTGGTCTGGCCCCCTCAGTTCCCGTGGTGGACACACTTGGGTCGAACTTTGGTCGTCGACACCATGTGTTGACAAATGGGAGCCGTTTTGTGACTAAAAATACAATTAGTTTTGACATTGCTTTTATTTGGGTTAATTTACCATCAACCTTCAGAGATATTGCTATTTATGCATATATACATATCCCCCTTTTTAAGATACCGTATTTGGATTGCGCTTGCTCCTGATTAAATGATTGTGTCACGAAATGCGTATAGCACCCCATGCTGCAATCCTATTGGCTTTTTTACAACATATATCTATGTCTGATTTTATTTGTACACTGTATCATATTGCAATGACTGTTTCGACAAATTGTTTCTAAATATGTTCTTACATGGTCATTAATTGTTGATGGATAATACAATAAAAATTGTCCTTTATATACATTTATACTACGACTCTGTTTACTACATTGACTGTTGGGTACACGCCTCATATAAAGTCCCAAACCCTTTTTCTGCAAGAAACTTTATATCCCACAATCCTTGGGTCATTCTGCTTAGTGCTATATAGGAGAGAGCTACACAGTAATTAGATATAAGGAAAATGCAAGGCATGCAATGGATGTTGTTTGGCCTGGAACAATAATTAGCCTGTCCCTGTGAGATGGGACAAGCAAGCTGAATTATTACATGGACATAAGGGAATTGTTCAGCCATAATACAAACGGCAGTGGCAACATGTGAGCCCATCATCACAAGGTAAGGCAAACAGGGATATCAACTATACTAATATATAGTTACAAGAACAAGAACATTTTGAGGTTTAAGCATACAATGCCTTTAACTGTTTAGAAATGCTTAAAGGGGTTGTAAAGTCTCAAGTTTTTTCACCTAATGCATTCTATGCATTAAAGTGAAAAACCTTCTGTGCTGCAGTTGCCCCCAAGAGCCCCCCCCCCCCCTTACTTACCTGAACCCGATCATTCCAGCTTCGAGGATGAGTCCAGTAGCTCCAGCCACTGTCCTGGGTCCTCATTGGATAGATTGATAGCAGCAGGAGCCATTGGCTCCCACTGCTGTCAATCAAATCCAGTGACTTAAGAGCCAGGGGCGGGGCCGAGTCCTGCTGTCTGTGTCAATGGACGCAGGAGCAGGACTCGGAAGCCTTTACAATTACTTTAAAGTGTAGCTAAACAGAAAATACTATATATGTATAATACATTTCAATTTCCAGTTCTTAGGTGTGGTGGCTACATTCGTTTTATATTTTCAGGCTTTCTTTGCCTTTAGTTTCATATGGGCTCCCTGATTGTAACACACTTGTCCTAGGGCAACAGCGCTTACTCACTGTACTGTATCTATGTTGGAGAAGCAGTGTCAGCCTTTCACCATAACACAGGGGGAGGTGTCCTCAAGTACACAGAGAGCGCTGAGAATGATGTAACTGATAACATTTAGCAGAGGCACAGCAAGCTATCAGCTTACAAACTTTCTGACAGAATCAACAGGGATTCTTTGCAATTATTACACAGATATAGTAAATCAGTTTGAGGGATTTTATACTTGATGGACTTATAATGCATTAAGGAAACGATCATCTTTTGGGAAAAAAAGAATAAATGCACATATTTTTGCAGAAAAAAAAAATGCAATTATTATTTTTTCCCTAAGGAGCCTGGGCTGTCTGTTTACAAACTGCGGGGCTTGTGAATGAACTACGAAGCCACTCATCGGCCATCTCGCAGTCCATTTAGAACTACAAGCCGTCAGCCGCAATGTTAATTGTAGCACGTGCATTCATAGGAGATGGAGCCTTGCACAGTCACGTTATTTTCAAATAGTGACAGTGTGCGTATGGGGAGAAGACCCCCCACTTGCTGTAACAGAGAGGGGGAGAAAAGGGAGAGGCTGCAGCTACTGGAACGTATTGCATGTTCCATCATAAAGATGGGTGAAACATGTGACATGATCCAAAAGGTGAACTTATCCTTTAACCGCCTCAATACCGGGCACCCCCTTTCTGCCCAGGCCAATTTTCAGCTTTCAGTGCTGTTCCGCATTTGAATGACAATTGTGCAGTCATGCAACACTGCACACAAATAAAATTTGTAGTATTTTTTGAGACAGAGCTTTCTTTTTGGGGTATTTATACACCATTGGGGTTTTTTGTTTTTTGCTAAATGAACAAAAAAAGACAGAAAATGTCTGTTATAAAATTTTTCAAATACCGGTAAGTAATTTTTCTTCTTCTTCACTAATGTGCGCTGATGAAGCAGCACTGATGGGCATGGATGGACACTGATGAGGAGGCACTGATGGGCTTGGATGGACACTGATGATGAGGCAGTACTGATGGGCACTAATAGGGAGCACTGATAAGCGGCACTGATGAGGCTGCACTGATAATCAGGGTACTTATGACCAGGGCACTGATCATCAGTGTAAATATTGAACTCACTGTTCCCTGACAGATTGGCTCTCTTTTCCTCCCACGCTAGGGTTGCCACCTTTTCTTCAAGTAAAACCTGAACACTTTAGCGGCACACAGCAATTTTTTTTTTAAATAGTATAAACTATACATATAGTCTGCTATTAAATAACATTTCTAATCAAATGAAGTTAAGAACAAGAGTCCCCCTTTACATCAGAGTCCACAGAGTTCCCTTTTTACATCTGAACTCGCAGAGTTCCCTTTCACTGTAAGAGGGGACTCTGATGTAAGGGAGAACTCTGGGGATTCTAACATAAGGGATCCTCTGGGAACCTTGATTTAAGGGGGAACACTGAGAACTCTGATGTTTGGAGAGGACTCTGATTTAAGGGGAAACACTGTGTCCTCTGGTGTGAAGGGGAAATCTGATGTAAGGGGTGCTCTGAGAACCCTGATTTGCCTTAGTGTACTTACTGAGAGGCAGGAGAGAGAATGGGGGAGACTTCAGTTACAGACAGGGATGGATGGTGAGCTCACTCACCCCTTGGTAGTCAGCACCTCTCATCCAGATGTATCTGAGGTGCTGGACTTCAAATTTCCGGCCCCAACTTACTCTCCTATTCTGAGGCACAGCCCCGGGGATTGGAGTGTGGGCAGACACAGAGGAATAGGGGTGGGGGGGGGGGGGAAGAGGCGCGGATCGCACCCTCTCTCCTCATCTGTCTGTATGTGTGTTTGGGGGGCTTGTTAGTGCTGGCTTTGGGCAGTGTGAAAGAGTGTAATGCCGTGTACACACGACCTGACTTTCGACGGACTGAATCATGTCGGACTTTCGATGGACTTCCATCGAATCAGACTTGTCTACACACAATCACACCAAAGTCCGACGGATTCGACTGTGATGATGTACAACCGGACTAGAATAAGGAAGTTCATAGCCAGTAGCCAATAGCTGCCCTAGCATCAGTTTTCGTCCGTCAGACTAGCATACAGACGAACAGATTTTTCGACCGGACTCGAATCCGTTGGAAAGATTTGAAACATGTTCTAAATCTAAAGTCCGTCACATTTTCGACAGAAAAGGTCTGCTGCAGGTCCGATGAAGCCCACACACACGGTCGAATTGTCGGACGGATTCGTTCTGTTTGGTCGAAAAGTCCGGCCGTGTGTACACGGCATTACAGACACTCTCAGCTTAGACAACTGCAGCCAGCAACCCTGCTGGGAAGTCATAGTCCAGTCTAAATAATGTGTCTGGGTTTCAGGCAGTCCGAAACCCGGACGCATGATTCCAAACCCGAACTGTTTGGGTGAATCCTGGACAGGTGGCAACCCTATCCTGCGCGGTCTCTGTGTGAGGAAAGGAAAGTTGATAACCGGCAAGTCTGTTTAAATCTGTGAAAGCTGTGATTGAACACAGCTGATCACATGGCAAAGGACTGCTGCGATTGGCTCTTTACACCGATCTGTGATCTGCTGTGTCCAAGGCACACAGCGATCACAGACACTTCCCGATGCGTGCGAGTTTCCTTGCAAATTTCAGTGCAGATTCTTACCTGTTTCTCCTCAGTAGATTCTAAAATTTAGTGATGGATGTAAACAAATGCCAAAAGCCCCAGCCAAAGAATCAGAGGTAAGTATGCCTGTGGGGAGGGGGTGAGTGGGGTAGTTTAGTTTAGAAAGGGGAAGGAAGGCACAAAGCGAATAAGTGCACTTTGTTAGACATTCAACAACCCTGGTAGTGTTGTATTAAGTTCCCCCGTCTATCACTTTGGCTCACAAAGCTGATCCTCCTTCTCTCTATGTCTGTACAGAAGAATAGAGGATGCCTATAAATTCACACTTATGTATTAATACGATCTGTATTCAGTATTTGTTTAAAGTGGTATTAAATCCAAAAACAAAACTATATTATATTGCAGCTTACCAATTCTTAGATCTTGGTTTCCTTTTTTATTTATTTTCCCTTTAAACTAACCTAATGATCATGCCAGTTAGTGTTATTTTTAAGTTTCCATTAACAGACCAAGCTGTACAGCAATAGTGACAGCTAGAGGATTAAGACCAAACTATTTACCACTGACAGGGGTGCTCACAATGGACAGCTTTTATTCATTTATGTAAAACCTTTATCGCAAAAAGAAAAAAAAAAACGAGTTTCTGTAGCTGCTGTTTAAAGGTATCTCTGGTGCTCCTCCATCCAGACTGGAGTCACCCAAAGACCGGAAGTGTGCTTCTAGTTGGATCTAGGGTTGCCACCTTTTTGCTCAGGCCAAACCTGAACACTTTAGCGACGCAGGGCAATTTTTTTTTTTCATAGTATATACTTTAGGATTATAAAAGACCTGGGACACCTTTTGGGTGCCCGTTGGAGAGTAGTAATGTGGTACGCATAGTGCTTTGTGGCGAACAGTAGGTTTGGCCAAATTGCTCTTCCTGAAATCATTGCTTCGCCCCCCAGGGATGCCGAACCTGCCCCCAGACAGCCGTCCAAAGCTCCCAGACGGCAAGATTTGTGTTAGTTAGTTGAGGAGCCACAGCCTGGTTTGAATAATGTGTCTGGGTTTCAAGTGGACTGAAATCCGGATACATGATTCAAAACCCGAACTGTCCAGGTGAATCCTGGACAGGTGACAACCCTAGTTGGATCGCCAGATAAAAATAAAGGAGAAAGGTCTAAAGAAAAAAAAAAAAAACACTATGGCAGTTGCCACAGTGAGGGATCGGTGAGCATTTTTGTTTTTGATTTTAATACCACTTTAAAGATTTGCTAAGGAAAGCATAACTAACTTCATAAGTATTTAATAAAAATGTCAGCTGTAGTTTTTAAGGGCAACATCAGTATTCTTCTACTTGGTCCCTATGCTACACATGATACTACAGTGACAAAATGAAGATATATTCGGAGCAAGGAGGTCATTCTCAGAAAAGCTTGTCATACTTAGGAAAAACCAAATGCTTTAAAATAGATTAAATTATTTTTTTTTTTTTCGTTCAGTCTTGTCCTAAAAAAGATATAATTTGCTAGATTTTACATTTACCCTTTTCAGCAGTATTTTTTCAGTTGATGTTATCTACATTTGTGGTAAGTGGTATGATGGGCAGCGGAACATGTAGCAACAGTGATAATTTTAGTAGTTCCCTTTACTTCCTTCGATAAACCATTTTCCTTGCATATATCTAGGTTCTTTTTTTGCTCTCCCCCGGTCTAGAATGAAGTGTAGGAATGCTCATTCAAGGTGGGAGGGGGTGAGAGGTGAAGTCAGCACTCATTTGTAGGTCTCCAGGTGATATTAGCTCATAGATTCTCAGGACAGAATAGTAGACAAAAGCCTTTTAACCTCTTCTCCTTCTCTGAGTCATATTCCGCCTTCGCCAGGCAGGAAAAAACAGCTCTATTTGCCATGTCTGATCCTGTTTGTGACACACGGATCTGCATGGAGGGAGGAATGAGGAGGAGGCCGTCTTTTCCGCCACCCACAGGTCTTAGACAAAATAGTCTACATGAATAGGAGAGGGGACATAAAAAATAAGACACATCGCTTGCGCCGGAACTAAGATATGCTGCTATCTCATTTCCATTCAGGGCAGTGGGCTTTCAAAAGGACAAATGTCTATATAGTGCCCGACTGCCAATACAAAAACTAAGGCACTCTGAATGACAGTTGTGAAAACATTATAAATATAGAAGCTTATCCATAGAAAAAAATATGTTGCTATGTTTTGAGGGACATTTCTTGGATATTTAAAAAAAAAAATCTTCCTGGAAATTTTTTTTCACTTTTTGCCTTATCTTGACTGGTAAAAATATCCCAGAAAACTCACTAATTCAAAGATTTTCCTTTTTTTTTCTTTTTTAATGAAAATTTATGACATCTTACAACAAAATATACATTTTGAAATTGCTATTGTTATTTAAACTTATTATGATTTTTTTTTTTCTGCTGTTCACTAATCTCTGAATATATTTTTTTACTTCCCATCAACACTGCAACTTTCCGATCTCTGTTAAATTTGTAGAAACAAGTGATGAGCGAACTGAGAAAAGTTTGGTTCGCAGGAAGTTCGGCGAACTCATGAAAAAAATCTGCTGCGGCCAAACATAGCACTGAACTACACTGAAGTCTATGGGAGTCGAATCTTATTTTTGTTTTTTTGTTTGTTTTTTTTTTTATAGAAAATATGCAGGCATTCAGTTAAGCCCCTTTTACACTTGTGTGACTTGTTCTGTGACTTGGGACTGCAAAGTCACCTGACAAGTCGTACCGCATTATTTCCAATGAGTACCATTCATATCTGTGCGACTTCAAAGTAGTCCCTGTAATACTTTGATCCGACTTTAATGCAAGTTGAGGTCCATAGACCTCAAGTTTAACCCTTTCATAACTAAGCCTATTTTTGAAATTTGGTGTTTACAAGTTAAAATCCGTATTTTTTGCTAGAAAATGACTTAGAACCCCCAAACATTATATATATTTTTTTAGCAGAGAATCTAGAGAATAAAATGGCGATTGTTGCAATATTTTTTATCACACGGTATTTGTGCAGCTGTGTTTTAAACGCAATTTTTTGGAAAAGTGACACTTTCATGAATTTTAAAAAATCCAAACAGTAAAGTTACCCCAATTTTTTTGTATAATGTGAAAGATGATGTTACGCCGAGTAAATAGATACCAAACATGTCACCCTTTATAATTGCACGCACTCGTGGAATGGCGACGAACTACGGTACCTATGAATTTCCATAGCCGACGCTTTAAAATTTTTTTACGGTTACCAGGTTTGAGCTACAGAGGAGGTCTAGGGCTAGAATTATAGCTCTCACTCTGACGATCGCGGCGATACCTCACATGTGTGGTTTGAACACCGTTTACATATGCGGGCGCGACTTCCGTATGCGTTTTCTTCGCTGCGCGAGCTCGCGGGGACAGGGGCACTTTAAAAAATTTTTTTTTATTTATTTTATTTATTTTTGTACTTTATAAATTGTGTTTAAAAAATTTTTTTTTTTTTTTACTTTTATTGCTGTCACAAGCAATGTAAACATCCCTTGTGACAGTAATAGGTGGTGACAGGTACTCTTTATGGAGGGATCGGGGGTCTAAAAGACCCCCGATCCCTCCTTTACACTTCAAAGTATTCAGATCGCTGAAAACGGCGATTCTGAATACTGTGTACTTTTTTAAATTCGGCGCCATTGGCAGCCGAGTAAACGGGAAGTGACGTCATGACGTCACTTCCGCGTTTACAACGAGAAGGCTGGAACGAAGCCGCTCGCAGCTTCGTTCCAGCCCGCCCCCAGCCGCCGAAGGCAACCGAATGGACACCGGGCCTCCCGATCGCACGGGAGGCCCGGTAACAGCGGCAGGAGGCGGCGGGAGGGGGGGGATGTCCCCTCCCGCTCCTCCGGTATAACAACCGAGCGGCTTTTAGCCGCATCGGTTGTTATACACGGGTAGCCGATCGCCCGCTGTAAACAACGGTACCGGGATGATGCCTGCAGCTGCGGGCATCATCCCGGTATAACCCCGGAAAGCCGAGTACGCATATCTGCGTACGGACGGCGGGAAGGGGTTAAACAGGCATTTCCTAAAATCGCAAGAAAATTGCGTGACTTTCCTTGTCAAAAGAAGTTTATTGAGTATACAATGTTATAAAGATACATAAAGTAAGTTTACAAGGATCTATAAAGTAAGCTCATTGTTTTACAGTAGGGTTTATATAGGTAAATATCATGAAATTTCAAATATTAAACATTGGGTTCACGTAAACCTAAATTAAAGATATATATCATTTCCTTAGTTACTTTTGTAGGTATTTAAATGATTTATACCTACTATACATATTGTATAGAGTGTATATAGGTCAAATAAATTCTGATAATGAGCTTTAATTGTAAGGTGGAGAAAAGGAAAGAGAAAGAAGAAAAAGGGTTGAAAGGTAGAGGTATGGTCCACAAGGTTGTCCCGCTCGTCAGTTTATTATTCTTTTTAGTTCTCTTTGAAGCCTTAGAATGGGTGTCTCTGTAAGTCATTTAATCTGTTACCATGGCAACAGGACAGAGTCATTGAAGTTTGACAGGAACTGTTGTTTTATCCAAGGATGCCAAAGTTTTTCAAATTTTGGAATTTGATTTTGATCGATGGCTACCATCTTAGCATGGGACATTGTATTATTCATTCTGTGAATTGTTTCTGCTAGTACCAATGTAGGAGATTTCCATGCCTTGGCCACTGTTTGTTTTGCAGCCATTATTAGTTGGATCATTAGTTTGAATTGAGAGAGTGTTAACCATTCCGGTTTTAGATTAAGTAAAGTTAAATATGGATCTGGTTGTATTATTTTTTTAAATATTTTAGATGCAATCACGAAGACTTCCTTCCAGAAGGTTTGGATTACTGGGCACGTCCACCATATGTGTAAATATGTGCCTATTTCTGGGCATCCTCGAAAACAAAGAGCTGAGGTATTAGGTGAATATTTTGCCACTCTAGCGGGTACAAGGTACCAGCGAGTTAGGACTTTATAATTTGTCTCCAGTGCTAAGATGTTGGGTGAAGATGACTTAGATGTGAGCCATATGTTAGACCAGTCCGTGTCTTCTAAAGTTCGTCCCAGGTCCTCCTCACACCTCTGAACGTAAGAGGGTCTATTAAGATTTGCTACTCCATATAATTGATTATAAAGTGATGAAATTGTACCTTTAGCAAATGGATCTTTTGTACAGATTGATTCAAAAATGGATAATTGGGATAATGGTGTATCCCCCTTTAAGAATGGTGTATAGAAATTATTGATTTGGAGATATCTAAATATCTCAGAGTTTGGTAGATCATATTTTTCTCTAAGCGATGGGAATGAAAGGAATGATTTAGATGCTATGAAGTCATTTAGTGTCTGAATGCCTGATGTTGTCCAAGCTTTAAAAGAATTTGGGTAGATCCATGCCGGATAAAAGGCCGAATTTCTGATAAAAGAAAGGAGAGGATTGTGTGGAGATTGTAACTGATATTTGGTTTTTAGTTTATCCCAGAGAGATAAGAAGTGTTTAGTTATGGGATTATGAATTTTAAAGCGGTCTTTAGGATCAAGCCATAATAAATTTGATATTAATAGAGGGTCATTTTCTGAAGCCTCTATAAATACCCATAATGGGATTTCCTGTTTTGCATGGTATTTGGACAGACTGGCCAAGTGTGCTGCTCTGTAGTAGTTAGTAAAATTAGGGTATCCCAGGCCTCCTTTATTTTTGGGAAGATGTAGTGTGTGTATAGGTATACGTGGTTTAGAAGAGCCCCATATAAACGAAGTTGCTCTTTTTTGTACTATTCTCAAAAAATAGGAAGGAATTGGAATAGGGAGGACTCTGAATAGATAAAGCAATTTGGGTAGAATAGTCATTTTGATTGCATTAATCTTCCCTATCCAGGATAAAGGAAGTTGCGACCATTGTTTTATTAGATTTGTGATCTGTCTTAATACAGGAGGATAATTGGTTGAGAATAAGTCAGAATGAGATGCTGTTAAATGAATTCCAAGATATGGGATTGATTTTTCTGCCCATGTGAATGGGAGTGCAGCCCTAGCCGGGATCAATTCCATGTTTGTGAGTGAAATATTAAGCACTAGGCATTTCTTAGGATTAATCATAAGGCCGGATAGGGCTGCAAATCCATCAAGAGCTGGTATTAAGTTAGGACCAGAGACCTGTGGTGATGATAGAAAAAGTAATATATCGTCTGCAAATATACATAATTTGTGTGTAATACCTCCTACTTCAATGCCAGTTATAGTTTGGTTTGTTCTGATGTATTGGGCCATGGGTTCGAGTATAAGGGCAAATAATAAGGGAGATAATGGGCAACCCTGTCGGGTACCTCTTTCGATATTAAAGGCTTCAGATTTGTATCCAGCATATTTTATATAGGCTTTGGGTTTATTATATAATGCTTTGATCCATGTTAAAAAGTGGGGTCCAAAACCCCATTTTTGTAATGAATATTGCATATATTGCCAGGATACTGTGTCAAATGCCCTCTTAATATCGAGAGATAGAAAACATAAAGGGATTTTCCGTTTTTTTAGCAATATGTGCCAATAACACTGCCCTGCGTATATTATCGCCTGCCTGTCTATTTGGCATGAAGCCTACTTGATCTCTATGTATTAATTTTCCTATAATGCTATTGAGGCGTTTTGCTATTATTTTTGCTAATAATTTAATATCGAGGTTTAACAGAGAGATAGGCCGATAATTCACACAGGAAGTATCATCAGAAAGGGGTTTTGGGATCATACAAACAATTGCCATTAGTGTTTCTTGCCGAAAAGAATGTCCATCTAGAAGTTTGTTAAAAGTTTCAGTGAGAATGGGAGAGAGTATTTCTGAGAATGTTTTATAGTATAAAGCCGAGTAGCCGTCTGGGCCTGGTCTTTTGTTAAGTTTTAGGTCTTTTATGGCGTTAGCAACTTCATCTATAGTTATAGGCTCATCCAAACTGTTTTTTTGATTCTGAGATAACTCAGGTAAGGTTATTTTTGAGAAGAAGGATTCAGCCTCTGTAGGATTAAATTCATTGTTTGTCTTGTATAAAGTTGCGAGATGTGAGTGAAATTTATGGACTATTTTAACTGGATTACAAGTGTAAACATTTTTTGATAATTTCAAACGTATTGGTTTGAAAGATTTGTTAGTTGAATTTAATGCCCGAGCCAAATATGTAGCTGGTTTGTTTGTATTCATGTAGAAATTGTGTTTGGAGCGTTTGAGGGATTTATCAACTGACTCAGTGAGAAATAGATCGTATTCCAATCTAGATTTTTCCAGATGAGATTTTGTACTCTGAGATGGATTATCTTGAAATGATATGTAAGCTGCATTAAAATTGAGTTCTAGTTTTTTTGCTAGATTCTTGCGTTCCCGTTTAAATAGTGCCATTTGTCTTTGTATTGTACCACGCAAGACAGGCTTATGAGCTTCCCACAGTGTTATTGGGGAGATGTCTGTTGTATTATTAATTGATATGTATTCCTTTAAAGCTTGTTCAATGGCCATCTGATGTAGTGGGTGTTTGAGCATTATGTCCGGTAAGTACCACGTTGGGTCATGCGCTTTTGGTATGGCTGAGGCTATAGTAGTGTATACTGCATTATGGTCAGACCACGGAATCGGAATTATATCTGATGCAATAATTTCTGGTATCATTCCTATTGTTAGAAAAATATGATCTATTCTGGTGAAGGTTTGATGAGGGTGCGAGAAATAAGTGAATTTCTTTTTCATTGGGTTACTTTCTCTCCACGAATCTACCAGATTGTATTTGGAAAGAAGTTGAGAAAAAGGTAATCTAGAGGTTATTTTGGATGGTGTAAAAGGTGATTTATCTAGAAATGGGAGGAGGACCTGGTTCGAATCCCCACACATTATCACTGTTCCTATTTTGTGTGTATTAATCACTTGTAATATATGTGAGAGGAATGGTGTAGGTTGTTTGTTAGGAGCGTAGTAGGAAATCACCGTGATTGCTGTATCCATTATATAACCCATGAGTATCAGGTATCTACCTTCTGGGTCTTTAATTTCTGATGATAAGGTGAATGGTGTGGATCGGTGAAATGCATTTAGAGTTCCCCTTTGCTTGGTACAGGCAGAAGCCGTGTAAATTTGTTGATAAAAAGGAGAAATATATTTTGGAGTAGAATCTTTGGTGAAGTGTGTTTCTTGGAGGCATACTATGTGAGCCTTCTTGTTATGGAAAGTACGGAAGGCTTTGGTCCTTTTTTGAGGGACATTTATTCCCTGAACATTCAGGGAAAGTATATTCAGTGGTGCCATGGCAATAGATCAAATAATTTTGACTTACTTTTAGTTATGCAGAGCTGACTGCGCAGATCAACCTGTGTGGACTGAAGAGATGAATAGATAGAAAAGAAACCAGTGAATTCTGGAGTAAAGAGTAAACAAAAAACATATGAGATTAGATGATACATTGTATAAATTATTTTTTGCAAGTAATCACAATTTACCCGTGAAAGAGAATAAATATCTCTCTCAGGGGAATAAGTGCCTTCGTCACACTCCCACATAATATGGTTGGGAGAATGAGGAGGGCTAATGGGGGTACACGGATCTTCCGCTTACAGGAGAGAAGTGCTATGTCAAAAGACATCAAAATGATGTTTCATTAATTGGAGTGCAGAATATAGTTTTTGTTGAAATTATTTATTCCAGGGAGGTTGTATATGGTTAGTCTTGCCCTAGCCTAAATAATTCAGTTAGAAAGGTACTGTTAATAACTTTGGCATTGATGAAGATAGTTTGAATTATTTTGGGATTTTAACCCTTTTAGAGTAAACAATTACATATTTTATTCATATGTAACTGTTTAGATATGTTAACTCATAAAATTGAGGTTGTATTGCTTCAGATTAGAATAAACAAAAACATAATTCTAGGAACTAGTTAGGTAATAATATATTTGTTTTAAGAAAAGAAAGAAAAAGCTTCCATTACTTCTGGGTTATTGAACATATTTGTCCTAAAAAGTAATAAATCTATTGTTATTACCTGATAATATATAACTGAACAAGAATTTCCTTATTTCACTTATATATTCTAAGGCTATATGAATCAGAAGTAATAAGAAATATAACTGGAATGTAACATGATCCCACACAGTGTGTGACTATCAGAATGCAGTTACATTCAGTTATAAATATAGGTTTTTTATAGAGAACCATCTCTTAGTATAATAAATGAAGAGATATCAGGAATTAGGATGTCAGTCCATTGAATCTTCTTGGTCCATGGATGATGTGGCATAACGGCCTCTTTTGTGAGAATGATGATTCCCATTTTGTTCTGAAATTTTCTGGGTGCTGCCTGAAGGTGAAGATGATGCCATTCTTCTGCGTGTGGGAGTGTTGCTGCTTGTGGGTTCTGTCAGATTTAATTTTAAAAGGGTTTGTTGTAGTTCATCTGCTGATCTGCTTCTGTAAATTGTACCTTGGTAGTTAAATCTGACTGAAAAGGGGAAGCCCCATTGATACATAATGTTGTGGCGTTGCAGTTCCATTAGTTGGGGTTTCATGGATCGTCTTTTAGTTATAGTAAGTTGGGATAGGTCAGCAAAAATTTGATAATTGTGTCCTTGAAAATTAAGTTCCTTTTTTTCTCTTGCAGCAATTAGTATTTGTTCTTTCGTTCTGTAATAATGAAATTTTGTGATTATATCACGTGGGGGTCCATCTTTCTTTTTGGCTGTGAGGGCTCTGTGTACTCTGTCCAGTTCTAAACGTTCAATAGGGATATCTGGCTTTAGTTCTTGTAATAGAGCAGTAATAGTAGATTGCAGGTCTGTCACAGTTTCAGGTATTCCCCTTATGCGCAAGTTTGAACGCCTGGCTCTATTTTCGTAATCTTCGAGCTTAGTTTGAAGTATTAAATTCTCTTTTTTTAATTGTTCCAATTCTGTTATATTTTCTTGGGTTGTAATTTCAATTTCATCCATTTTTATTTCTAAGGCTGCAGTGCGGTTTCCCAGCTCTCTTATTTCTTTGGTTAGGCTTTTTGTTATTTGGTCTGAGGTTTGTTTTAAAGCCTTATGAAGCATCTTTTCAAATTGTAATAATATTACTGGGGATGCTGAGGAGTCTTGTGGAGAAGTTTGTGAGAGGATTTGTTCTGTATCTGACTCAAATGGAGAGTCTTGCTGTGACATTTTCTGTCTGTGAGAGCGCCCTGATGCTGTATCTTGTGAGGTGACTGGAGCTGCTTCAGCTGCAGTGAGTGCCTGTGAGCTCTTTGTGAGGTGATTTTTATTTCTGCCTCGGTTTCCTCCCAGTACCATATTTCCTGCCCAAACTTTCACAGTTTGTTCCCTGGGGCAAAAAGGTTCAAATGGATACCTTTTGAGCCTGCAGGCTCCGCTTTGTCCTTCTCTTCTCTCCTCAGCGGTGTGGAGCTCTAACAATGCATGTCTGCTCCGCTAGGCTCCGCCTCCTGCCCCCCAAATTGCGTGACTTTCAAGTCGCGGCAGTGTGAAAGGGGCCTTAGACCCCACTCACTATCAGATTTTCTGCAGATTTTTATCTTCAGATTTACCAAAAACATATAATATGAGGTCAAACCTTAGGAGTTTCAATTTGTATGCAATCAGGCAGGCCCTTGCACTACATGGTTTTGGTAAATCAGAAGACAAAAATCTGCAGAAAATCTAATAGTGAGTATGGAGGTCTTAGGTGACTTGGTACTGCAAAGTTGCATGACAAGTCGTTCCCCATGATTTCCAATGATAATAACCATTCATATCTGTGCGACTTCAAAGTAATCCCTGTACTACTTTGGTCCAACTTTCATGCGAGTTGAGGTCCATAGACTTCAAGTTTACGTAGGCATTCCCTGAAATCGCGTTGAAATTGTGTCAAAATCGCGGCCCAAAATCGCATGTCTTTTAAGTCGCAGCAGTGGGAAAGGGGCTTATGGGCCGGTTCACAATGCTGCGTGGTGCGAGATCGCATGTGAATCGCACCACAGTGCAGTGCAAATCCCAGGCGATGTCTGTGCGATGCGAATTCAGCCATACAGATAGTATGGCTAAATTTGCATCACATTTGGACCAAACTCGCACAGGACCCTTTTTTTGGTCCGCAGCAGAATCGGATAGCATGGGTGTTCACACCCATGCTATCCGATTCCTGCCTGAATTTGCAGATTGCACTGCGATATGCAAACTAATTTGGGGGTGTCATTAACTTTTAATTGACACTCCCAGCTGTTCGCATAGGGCAGTGTGAACTGCCACCGGGAGACATGCGATGCAGGAATTTGCAGTGGATTTGCAGGGTTCCCGCATCACAACAGTGTTAACCGGCCCTTAAAAGGGGTTGTAAACCCTCATGTTTTTTCACCTTAATGCATCCTATGCATTTCCCGCATCTCCAGCTGCTGTCCCGGGTCCTCATTGGATAGATTGATAGCAGCAGGAGCCATTGGCTCCCGCTGCTGTCAATCAAATCCAATGGCCCGGGCGCCAGGGGGTGGGGCCGAGTCCTACATTCGGCATCTATGAATGCCAAATACTAGACTCGGGAGCATGCTTGCAAGGTAACCCCCTCGGGAGAGCGCTTCTCCTAGGGGGTTATACGATGCGGGGAGGAGCTACCAGTGCCGCTGGGGGACCACAGAATTCGAGGTTCGGGGCCACTCTGTGCAAAATGAACTGCACAGTGGAGGTAAGTATGACATGTTTGTTATTTAAAAAAAATGAAGCTTTACAATCACTTTAAGCCCCTTTCACACTGCTGCGACTTAAAAGACGTGCGATTTTCCTGCAATTTTGCGGCCGCTATTTTGATGCGTTTCAGGGAATGCCTGTGTGAACATGAGGTCTATGGACCTCAACTCGCATGAAAGTCGGACCAAAGTAGAGTAGGGATTACTTTGAGCCTAGGTTCACATTGATGCGATGCGGGAACCAGCGCGATGACATCGCTGGTTCCCGGAAAGCATCACTCCCGCAGGCAGTTCACACTTAAGCCTTGTACACACAATCGGATTTTTCGACGGGAATTGTGTGATGACAGGCTGTTGGCAGAAAATCCAACTGTTTGTACGCTCCATCGGACAATTGTTGTCGGATTTTCCAGAGACAAATATGTTGGATGGCAGGCTTTAAAATTTTCCGCAGACAACGGTCTGTTGTTGGATTTTCCGTGCGTGTGTACACAAGTCCATCGGGCAAAAGTCCAAAGTACAAACACGCATGCTCGGAAGCAAGGACAAGCCAGAAACGGTCGGTCTTGTAAAACTAGCGTTCATAATGCAGCAATGCAGCGCACATTCTCTTCTATATAATGGGATAATAATGAAGCTGCTTTGCTGGTGATACTGACGGAGTTCTTCCAAACTTATTTAAAAAGGCTTTTTTTTATAGTGATATCAAGAATACATTTTTTTTTTTTTTCTTATTTATTTTTTTGGGCAAGTTACCACAACACCATCATCCCATAGTTTTTAAGATCAAAGATACAACAATGCTGGTGTCCCTTGTTAATTTTACATCGTATTATTTAAATGTACCTGCCTACTCCCAAACTGTCATTTTAAGTAAAACACATAGCCAAGTATTTTTCAAATGATTTTTTTTATATTTAAAGCGGAGTTCCACACAAAAATGGAACTTCCGCTTTTTGGAACCCTCCCCCCCTCCGGTGTCACATTTGGCACCTTTCAGGGGGAGGGGGGTGCAGATACCTGTCTAAGACAGATATTTGCACCCACTTCCGGCATAGACTCCCATGGGAGTCTATGCCTCTTCCTGTCCCTCCGCGCTGTCTCCTGGGAAACACACAGCTCCCAGGAGATAGCGGGGACCACTTACGATGCGCAGCGCGACTCGCGCATGCACAGTAGGGAACCGGGAAGTGAAGCCGCAACGCTTCACTTCCTGATTCCCACACCTAGGATGGCGGCGGCAGCTGCCGAGAACCGAGCAGGTTCTCGGCGTCGCCTGCCGACATCGCTGGACCTTGGGACAGGTAAGTGGCCATTTATTAAAAGTCAGCAGCTGCAGTATTTGTAGCTGCTGGCTTTTAATATTTTTTTTTTTGCGGTTTGGGTGGACTCCCTCTTTAATAAGGAGCACAAAAAGGTCCTATAAAAATCAAGAGGAAGGCAGCGATGGAGAATCTGTTGGAATTGGTGAAGCCTTTGTACTCCAGGGCAGACCTCAATTATGTGAAGAGCATAATTGGGAACCTGAGGAGTACATTTATTAGGGAGCACAAGAATGTCCTTAACTCTGAGAGATCGGGAGCAGCAGCAGATGACCAGGCTGTGGTATTACAATTATTGTGGTATTAACAGCCTGCTGTGTTTGACAGACCAGACCGAACCCAGGCCATCGCTGTCAATGCTCCCTTCCACATCGGCTGAGGCCATTTTTTTCTTGTGCATTATTCAAAAAATAAAATAAATTAGACATGTTATCTGCCATCCAAATCAAAATTAAATAACTATAATTAAATTAAATAAAGTGCATTCCCTGCATACAAAAGTATAACAACTAAAATCATAATTTAAAACAAAAAAAAGCTAATTAGTAATTGTATGGCTGAAAATCCCCAGGCCAGCAGGCTTGTTGGGGGTCTTGGGGCTGGAATTGCCAATATCCGCCATGCTGCTGTGGTGGGTGGGGTTGCTGTGGTTGCTGTGGAGGTGGGGCATCCAAATTCGAGATTTGGGTTTTGGAGGAAATTTGTCCCCTCCCCCCCCTTGTTGAGCTGCAGGATTAGTTCCTCGCACATCCTCCTTTGCTCCACATCCACATCTCATAACTTATTAGCTGTCAGATAGCCAAATGCCTCAGTTGCATCTGGGTCCGTCCTGATGGCACTAGTGGCCTGGCTGAGGAAGGCAGCTGTGGCCTCGTCTAGGTTCCTGCTCTTCCTGGCCCTTTTAGCAGGAGGGCATAGGGGAGGGATCTGGGACTCCGAGTGGCTGCTGGCCACGGGCTCCTCCTGACTGACCTATTCCTGTGTATGAAAATGGGACATAATTAGTATTTTTATTTTTTTTGGTCATCAATCACACACAATTTTGAGCTCATGACTGTTGCAAATTGAATAAGGAGAAATAGAAAAGACTATCATTCTGACCCCAGCATTTTTCATTCTTGTCCCAATCATTTTTGGCCACTACTGTCTATTGATATGGAAACCACTTTAAGGCAGAAATTTTTGAACAATAACGTCTAGTTATTATTCTTTTTTTGGATACAAATATGTTCAACAATGCTATACCTGGGTCAAGCTGGGCTCCTCCACATCTTCATCCTGTGTTGAAGAACCAGGGTGGACCTCAGTACCTGTGGCCTTATCCGATGTGAAAGGAAGTGATGAGAGTGATGGCCTGTGTTGGGTTTAGTCATACAAAAAACGCAGGCTGTGGTAGTACCACAGCCTGGGGACATAGATGTCATCAACTGATGCTCCCGATCTCTGGGAGTCCAGGACCTTCTTGTGCTCCCTATTAAATATACTCCTCAGGTTCCCAATTTTGCTCTTCACAAAACTAAGGGCTGCCCTGGGGTACAGAGGTTTCACCAATTCCAGAAGTTTCTCCATCGCCGCCTTCCTCTTGATTTTATTAGAGTAATCCCTAATAACTCTTCACCTTCCAGAGACAGGGCAGCTCCCAGTACTGGTCTATAAATTGAGGCAAACAGTCGGGCGCAGTGAATTTATCCACCATGATAAATTATCAGATGCCTGCAAGACAGAATACAAGACAAACAATAATGTCAGGCTTAACTCATAATCTGGACCCAATATAGGCCTCAATCAAAGCAGTATAGGCCACTAACCACCGATGCCCCAATTTACAATTGTACCTTCACTTAGGGCTCCTACGGCCGTTCCATCGACTGCCAGTTCTGGTTTTAGATACACTGCGCATGCGTGAAACTCCGCTCTCAGTGCATCATGATGCTGGGGCGTGACCATCTTTCTTCTGCATGCGACACACACGGCGGAACATTCGGGAGGCACAAAGCAAACCCCACGAGCAAGGGTGAGATGGTAGAGATGGTGCGCATCCTTTAGAAGCACGACTATGACTGCAAGCTGCGCAACTACGAAATGCCCAACAGCCAAAAGGACCTCATTTTGGAGGGAGAATTTTTGGTGCAACGAACGAAGGACCAATTCCGAAAGTGGTGGTCTGATCTAAAGCACTGCGAGCAAGAACAGATGGAGTCCATCCATCACATAATCAAAAAACGTAAGCAATATTTGTATCTAACCAATATATATATGTTTAAATTAGCTGTCTGTATATGTGATTTCTCCAAGTAGGTCTTGACAAATCGAGTTAATGTTTTCTCTAATCTTTGTCTGAATTTGTTTTTTAAAGATGAAGTTAAATATAAAGCACATATGGACATTCCTTTTTCTTTGGGGGGGGGGGGGGGGGGGTGCCATTTATTTATTTTTCAAACTATTTTTTTTTCTGTTCTTTCAACAGGGAGGCACAAAAAATGAGGCTACAGACAAGCCACCAGAGGGTACGAAGGGAGACTATCTTCGCTCGGGCCCCAACAGGGGAGACAACAAGGCCATCTTCCCCCCAAAATCGTAAGTGCCAACTTCAAACACACTCATTTAGCCACCGACAGGGGTGATTCTAGGTGGGCCAAAGGCCATGGGCTTAGTGCAGAACTTAAGGGGTAAAGAACACTTTCTGGTTGCTGCCTGGCTCATCAGTGCCCATTAATGCAGCCTTGCCAGGGTAGACATGGGTAGAGGAGAGGCCTCAGGGATCACAGTCACAGAGAGTTACGCCTGCTCGAATGATCCTCATATATCCCCTACTCCATAGGAGACAAGAGGGGTGGGGGGCAACTGCATGAGTTTTTCAATGTTGGCACTTGTCCAGTGTTTGCCCTCTGTAAAATGACATCACCTTACCTTTTCGATGCATTTTTCTTGGGAAAAAACCACAGTGCAGCATGGTGGAGTCCACTTGTCAGGAGCAAACATTGTCCCAAGTCCAAGGTTGGTCAACTAATGCAGCAAAATGGATACTAGAAACAGATGTGACTTGGGGTGGCTTAATGAATGGTGTATTGTTTCTTGGGCAGCACTGTGGTGTAGTGGTTAGCACTCTCACCTTGCAGCAATAGAGTCGCTGGTTCAAATCCCAACCACGACACTACCTGCCTGGAGTTTGCATGTTCTCCCTTTGCCTGCGTGGGTCTCCTCCGGGTACTCCGGTTTCCTCCCACACTCCAAAGACATGCTGGTAGGTTTTTTGGCTTCTGTCCAAAAATTGGCCCTGGTGTATGGGTGTAAGTCAGGGACCTTAGATTGCAGACCCCTTGGGGATGTGTGTGGAGCGCTGCATAGATTGATGGTGCTACATGGGTACCCTAAATATATATATTAAAAAAATATATATATAGTGGATGGGATGCAATGTGCAGGGATGGGGACAATTGTGGGTGCTCACTCAGGTTGAACTGGATGGACTGGTGTTTTTATTCAATCTTACTATGTTACTAACTAAGTGAGTGTGGTCAGCTGAACCAGGATGTTGGTTTTGAGGCGTGGGATCTGCCACCTGGACCCAGCACAGACCTTCCTTTGATGCAACATCCCCTGACGCAAGCCAAACAGAGGGCCAAAGAGACCCAGAAGTGGAAGAAACTATTTGTGAGCCTCTTGTTTGCGCAAGTAAGTATTCTTTGAATCTGGCTTAAAATGTGTATACATGTCAAGTGTTTAGATGTCCAAACCAAACACCCACTCCACACATTTGCAAAGTATGTAGTGCCTTAACATTAGCATGAAGAAGGAAGAGCTGGAAGGAGCTGACAGTGTTGCTAGGTACCCAAGTTTTGTAGACCCAGGCACCAGGGCCAAGATTACATAGTAGTTGCAGTGTGTACATTCCTAGTAGTGTAGGTGTCTGAGGGTAAGCAGGTTGCATGCAACACTAGATTGGGTAGGTAAGTATTTACACAATTTGACTAGTAACTTGACCGTAATTCACTATGTAGGGCCTCAGCCACTTGACCATCATTCCCTTAATACTTTTTTCTCTTCTTACAAGGTCACGAACTTCCAAACTTCCAAGATGCACAACTGGCCGAATGAGTGCAGATACTGTATGATGCAGTGTTTAAATGATCTTAAGTAAATAAAGGAGGCTGGCACTGCTTTACAGAGAAGAATACGTGATTATGTCGACATACTTGTCAAATTTTAAGTTCTGGCCTGGGCTGAAGTTTTGCTCCACAATGCTGGCTCCTGTTTGCACTTTTCATAGTTCACATGTTTTGCTGACTTTTTTAAGCCCTGGTTCACATTGATGCTACTTGGAAATCGCACTACTTCACTTGAAGTTGCGTGATTACTAGGTAGCATGCTCAGCGCGATTTCAGGTGCTACTTGATAGACATATGTGTGGCTTCATGCCCAGATGTCTATTGATGTCGCACCTGAAATCGACAAAAGTAGTGCAGGAATTACTTTTGCAAATTGATGCGGCGAATTCGGTGTCACACCGATTGGAACAGTGTCATTGCCTCCAATAGGCTGCGACTTGTCATGTGATTTTATCTCTCAAATCGCATGACAAATTGCTCCAATGTGAACCTAGGCTTTAGTGTCCGAGGTCAGTGTTTCTCCACTCCACTTCTCTAGGTGCACCACCAGGTCCTGTTCTCTGTATTTTCCTCAGTATAAAAACGACTATGTGAATTACTAACCTTAACTTCACCTGTGACAAAAGCAAATAATATAGAAAACATGACCTGGGAATACATCTGGAGAAGGAGAGTTGGGAAACACAGCCCTAAGTAATGGTAATCTTTATGTGTTTTTAAGAATCGCAAAGCCAAAATTTGAAGATGCCCACAAATTGTGATAAAAGATTCTTATTTCCCTCATGATCCAATGCCTAAAATGTATGTCTTTCCCAACATCTAGTTTTATAAAGCCACAAAACACACAGTGGGTCAACATGTGTTAGCTCCCATCAAGGGGTATCAATGGACGTGTTCCGAGGGTGCAACTCCTTCCTCTTACCTACTTTAGTTATGAGGAAGGGGTTGCACCCCCAAAACACATACATTTATACCCCATGATGGGAGATAGCACATGTTGACACACTGGGGATTATTTACTAAAGGAAAATCCACTTTACTTCCAAGTGCACTTGCAGTGCAAAGTCGCTGTAGATCCAAGGGGGACATGCAAGGAAAATAAAAAACAGCATTTTAGCTTGCATGTGATTGGATGATAAAATCAGCAGAGTTTCCACTCATTTCAGATCTACCCCTTAGATTTAGAGTGACTGCACTTCCAAGTGCACTTTCAGTGCAAAGTGGATTTGCCTTTTCGTAAATAACCCCCACTGTGTGTTTTGGGGCTTTAGAAATGAACCTGCCTGTATCTACACACATTTTAGGCAGGAGGTCATAAGGGACATTTAACAGTTATGCCTCTACGTGTACATGGCTTCAAATTTTGGCTTTTAGAGGGGTGAGATCACCCCATCTGAGGAAGGCAACATCAACACAGTCTTGGGATACTAATGTCTCATATGGTCTTCACTTTACCAAACTCAAACTTTGTAAGTTCCTGAGTTGGGGATGTGTATCCTATGTTTTCAAACATACCTGTTTAGCCCCAAAAAAGGCAAAATAATGGCAAACATACATGTTTATACACCGAGATGTTGGTTTGTTATAAAACCTTAAAATGCACATGTGAATGTGCTTTGAGTAAAAGTTACAGTGACAATGTGCTCTAAAATGTGGCCAACTCAGGCAATTTTATGGCCTCAAAGAAATAAAAGGAGTTGAAAAGGCATAATATTTTCGAACTTAATGCATTAGATACAGTAAGAACAAAAATTTTGTGTAGCAGATCCACAGCACAATATAATCGTTAGCTAAAGAAGAGATGGTCACCTCATGTAGCAAATAAAATACGTTTTCACTATTGTACAAAATGGCCAAAATAAAGGCCATTTGAGAACCTATTATACAGATAAGAAACACAGACAACAGTAGTTCAAATGAAATAGGAGTTTATGATCAAATAAAAATATTATTCTGGATTGGCTACAGTTTGCTGCCAAGCCCCTGCCCCTCTACCCACAAAATAATCCATGTATTTTTGCCGAATATATTGGGCATTTTGGGAGGGCAACCAAGCACGGCCAGCTTGAAGAGCCATCATCACGCCCGCTGATGGATGAGCTGCAGCCTCTTCAGCTGGGCCTGACACTGCGGGGTCCACATTAGTTGGCACTGAGGCAAGGTAGCTAGCATTCCTCCGTAAAAAATTGTGGCGGATACAACAGCACATTACAACATGGTTTATTTTATATTGTGCCAGATTAATAGGTGTTAAGCGACCCTTCTGGCACGAGAGAGCCTCTGATTAAATATTCTCTGCTCTGGGGTGACGTTCCTCATAGGAATGGGCTTCATAAGATGTTCCCCCAGAGCAAAGGCCTCATCTGCCACAAAAACTAAATTGAGACCCTCAAAATTGTCCTCAGCAGGTGGCAAATTTAAGGTGCCATTCTGGAGCCAATGGTATAACTCTGTCTGTATAATGACACCTCCATCCGAGTTGTGGCCGTTCTTCCCAACATCCAAAAACAGGAACTCATATGTTTTAGACACTACAGCTAGCAGGACTATGTTGCAAAAGCCCTTGTAGTTAAAATAATATGAGCCCGAGTTGGGTGGTGGGACAATCCTGACATGTTTGCCATCAATAGCACCACTACAGTTGGGAAAATCCCACTGATGCTGGAACTGGGCTGCAACAGCCTGCCATTGCTGTGGGTTGGAAGGAAACTGTGGAGTCAAAAAAGAAATAGAAATTACTACTTCTGCACATAACATTGCAAGCAGATTTGACACAAACATTCTTGGCCAACATAAGTATAAAATATAAATGAGTATTTAAAGACAAAAGTGTAAGGTCAACTTCAGGTCAGGTAATGGGTAGATATTTTGGACAGGTAACCCTCTCCATTTCCATGAGAGCTGAAATAAATAATGTGTGATACTTTGGCCAGTCCCTCCTTACTTACACTATTGTCAGCCCAGTGGATAGGTAAGAAGTGTCATAATCCAAAAATATGTATACACACTGTCCAAATTGAAGCACATTTTGACATTCATAAATTACCTATCAAGATAGTAGGAGACAAAAACTTTCTATGTTACAATTTGAAAGGTAATCAGGCAGGCCCTTGCACTACTTGCTTTGGTGAATTCATCCAGAAATATGACAACAAAAGAGGTATAGTGTGTATGGGTTTTGCAAAGTCAGCAGATCATTAACAATACATATCCTGTAAATGTATTTGCAATCCCCTGCCTGTGCTTTTGCGTTGTCCCCTATAATCTAGCCTATTTTCACCAACTGTTTGTCCTGCCATTTTGTCCGGGGGTTGGTTCTGACGTGTCAGGGTCCCCATGCGCACTATTGGTAATCGTATGGACACCCAGGGTGTCTCTGCGAATTCAGCAGCGCACCTGTTTTACTGTGCTGGCGGTGTGTTCGCCGCCGTGGCTTGTACATCCCAACATGTCTCTTTCTTTGACATGTGGGATTCCTTCCTCCTACCATCAGAGGGCGCTCCCCCTTCACTCACCTGACTGAGCCTTAGGACCCGACAGTGAGCTGGGGAGTAAGATCACCATGGCGACGTTCACACATGCGCAGCACAGCTCCTTGTCCACATCCAGTTTTCATACCGGATGGATGGTATATAAAGCTGCTTGTAGCCGCATGATAATGCTGCAGGAACCAAGGGACCCACGCATACTGCTCTCCTTATCCAGGTAATTGCTATTAGCCTATTCCTCTGAGATTTACTGAGCTTGTGATCCCCTTTTGACACTATTTATATATAAAGACTCAGTCTCTTCCTTGCTGACATTTATCAGCAGGTGACATCTAGTGTTTTGTGTCCATTACATACTCTCTTCATAACCATCCGTATTTCTGGAGATGTGTGGTCCCTGGTATTAAGCCAGCTGTTGAACCTGCCTCTGTAAGTTCAAGTCTCTATTGATGTCTTTGTGCTTTGATGCCATAAAAGTTATTCCATCTTACCTTCAGACAATAAAAGACACGTTTTGTCTTATTTTGGTCGGGTCTTTGTTGCCATCTACGATCACCTTCAGCGCAGGGTCTCTCTGACATAGCAGTAACAGCTAGTCATCCCGGCAGGCTTATTATCTTTTCCCCCCTTTAGGAGATATAGGTAAGCAACAGCACTGTGACAGGGAAGACGCATTTGCATATATATAGGAAAACTTTTGTAAATGACTGTATAATTGTGTTCTAATTGACTGCTATTATTGTATGTTTTTTGTTAGAAGGCAGTGCACTCTGCATGTGACCAGCATCCCCTGAGGAAGCCCAACATATGGGTGAAACACGTTGGGAAGTACATTGCCTTTGCTGTGTTACGGTATCTGCAACTAATCATATGTGCCACCCCTGTATCCATTCTCCTTTTTATATTTTTATGTGGAAGTTCTTATGCTGTTTCTCAAAATAAAAATAAAATATTTTTATACAATATATTTGATATCTACTCGATTGACTTGCACCTTAAAAATCCCTTTGTTCCTTGCGTGCTTATTCACAGCATAGTAATTATGAAATCAAGAAATTAATACAATAAATTAGCAAACATTAAATACATAGAATGTGATGTTAAAGGCTAAAACTTACCCGAATATAGTCCTTCTGCAGGACTTAAATAATGGCAGAACAAGTCTCTAGAATAATGAGTCCTAGAGCCTGGGTGGAGATCCCAGTCCTAAACTTGAGGTCCTGGAGACTTCTCCCTGTTGCCAAGTACCACAAGGTGGCTATGAGCCTTTGCTCTGGAGTAATGGCAAGCCTCATTCATTTGTCCTGCTTCTTAATATATGGGGTCAACAATGCCAAGAGACGGTGAAATCAGGGGTCCGTCATCTGGAGATAATTTCTAAAATCATCAGGATTGTTCTCCTGGAGCAAAGGCATCATGGGCGTCTGCAGAACTTTTTTCAGGGGGGGGGGCATCACTTTAAGGTCTGGTCGTGTGATCTTACCTGTGTTAGTGAACAGCGGCTGCAGGGGAGAAAGCGCCTGACGACGGCTGATGAAGCCTGATGAGGTGATGTCACCCATAGGTTCCCATGTCATAGTTGTTATTGGTGCTCCCTCCTCTCCCCTGTATACACTGCTGGATCACACTGGTGAGATAACATGACCAGATTGGAACAGTCTGAAAATAGGTTAGTCCGCATAGGTGTTAGGGGTGAAGGGGCGGGGGCAGTTTTTAAGGCAAGCTGGAATTCTACTTTCAATCTACCCTCCCTATTGGTGGCTTGTGGCAGTATTAAAGCAGAGCTCCACCCAAAAGGGGAAACTCCACTTGTTTGCACCCTCCCCCCTTCCACTGCCACATTTGCCACTTTTTGAGGGAGAGTGTATACCTGGTTTTGCCATGGCGATCTGAGCCACATGCAAAACCATGCAAAATATGCTGCGAGCGACCACAGCAAGTGAAGGTATAAATAAACATACAATTAGGCAATCAATCAATTACAAAAAAAACTACACCTGCACTATTATTAAAAGTCAGCAGCTGCAGCATTTGTAACTGCTGACTTTTAATTTTTTTTTTTTAAGCGGAACTCCGCTTTAATGGCAGCTTCCATGGCTTGATTCAGGAACTTCTTAGCTGACGTGGGGTGACTGTTGGGCTGGACAGTGGTTGCCGAGTGAACTTTATCTTCCTGCTCAGCCCACCCACACTACTGCTCTGACTGTGATCACTCTGACTTGGACAGCAGCCAAACCTGGGAGGATCGCCCTTCTCCTGTCTGGCACGGCTGCAGCTACAGAGAAGGAGGCAAGCACAGCCTCAGTTCAGTGTACGGGGTGTATCAGAGGTCAGAGCATTGGGTAGTGTGACAGCTGGGCAAGTTGTTGAAGAGCTTCTCCTGAGTGTTATGAGCATAGTGCAGCTCACAATGTGGCACCCCCTCTCCTCCCCGCTGTGCTTGCAAGGACTGCTCATGGACACCAGTGTCTGTGTGCAGACACCTTGCCGATTCCAGGGGGGGCACTAGACCCCACTTGCCCCTACCTGCGGATGCCCATGAAAGGCATATGACATAATTGGTCACAATTAAGCAACCAATTTTTTGTCCAAGAACTCCTCCTGTTCCTGGACTGTACTTGAGTCAAAGCAATAAATCCAAGCCCAATGATAGCACGTTCTCTCCTTCGATTCCGCAACATGGCTGGTTGACGAACGGCCGTTCAGAAACGAACTGAAAAGCAAGATCTGAAAAGCGTGAATCAACACTCACCAAACTTCTACTAACAACGCTCTTCGGACAAAAGTCTGAGGCTTTGTCTGCGGAAAATCTGATCGTGTGTGAGGCTTGTTAATGACAGCCCCAGATGGGTTCACAGATCAGTAACTGACACCACACAGACGTGCTTGGAGGAAGGAAAGACAGGCAGACCAATGCGGGCTTGCACCCAACCAGGGAACCTGTATGCTTTCTTGTATTCCTGCCCACTTTGACTCTGGGTATTATCCAAATATCCTCCTTTTATTGGGCACTGTGCTGCCTGAACTGGGATCTATGATCTGATTCCACTCATCCTCACTTTTTTTGAGATGAAATATCCACTCTGACCAATTGTCGTTACCCCTGAAGAAGAGGTCAACCCTTTGCTTACCTCGAAACGTCGGGTTTCTATGATTATTGGTTTTCTATTTACCTGTATCATTGCAATTGGTCATTGTCTGCATATACTAATTTTCTCCCCATTTACATGCATCCATTTTATTGTATGTACTGTTAGGTCATGTGTAATGATTTTTAGATGGTTAATTAATAAATTATAATACTTTTACAAAATTTCTACTACTTTCTACCTTCATTAGAGGTAACCCCATGTAAAAAGTCCCGTTAGAGGAATTGCACTCTGATAGGGGGTGCTGTTGTTTTGTAATTGCTAGCAATGGAACCATTCATATCGCCACAACTCATGTCACAGCGAATATGAAAAAGGTTCCTTCACTACTTTTGCCGATTTTATTGTGACTTGGATAGACTTCTGTTAAATGAAGTCGCAAGCCACAATGAAATTGGCAGTTAAAATCGCACTGTTGTGCGGCTTTGAAATCGCGCTGAAGTAGCACGATTTCAAAGCCACACCAGTGTGAACAGGGGCTTAATGTGGTTCTAAAGGTTTACGGCCCTTTCACACTGGAGCGGTTTGCAGGCGCTATTGCGCTAATAATAGCGCCTGCAAACTAACCCGAAAGTGCCGCTGCTGTCTCTCCAGTGTGAAATCCCTCGAGGCTTTCACACTGGAGCGGTGCGCTAGCAGGACGGGAAAAAAATTCCTGCTAGCAGCATCTTCGAATCGGTGAAGGAGCAGAGTGTATACCGCTCCTGCCCATTGAAATCAATGGGACAGCACGGCTATACTGTCGGCAAAGCGCCTCTGCAGAGGCGCTTTGCAGTGGTTTTTAACTGTTTCTCGACCGCTAGCGGGGGGTAAAACCGCCCCGCTAGCGGCCAAATACCGACGGTAAATTGCCGCTTAGAATAGTGGCGCTTTACCGCGGACGCCGCCCCATAGTGAAAGGACCCTTAGAGATTTTTACCTTGATGCATTGTCTGCATTAGGATAAACAACTTTCTGTGTGCAGCTCCCCCAAGCCCCCTCTTATACTTACCTGAGCCAGATCTCGATCCAGCACTATGCCCGAGAGCAGCATCTCTCTCTCCTCACTGGAGATCAAATCAGCAGTGGGAGCCATTAGCTCCTGCTGTTGTCAATCACAGCCAGTGAGGAGAGAACAGGGGCAGGGCTGAGCTAAGCTGTGTGTGTGTCCAGTGTGGCTTGGGAGTGAGCCCGTATGAGTGCCCCCATAGCAAGTGGCTTGCTATGGGACACTTAGAAGGGGGGCAGGAGCATCAGCGGGGAGCCCCAGAAGAGGAGAACCATTTAAGCCATTTAAGAGAGCAGGTAAGTATGATAAATTTATTATTTAAAAAAAAAAATCCTTTAGAACCACTTTAAGATGGCTTCACAGGTCAAATATTGATCAGTGTGTGGCCTCCTTCACACTTTAGAAAATCTTCAGATAAAAAAATAAAAATTAAACTAATCAATTATGGCCAGCCTTAGAAAAAGGATCCAGAGATGCAGGAAGAAAGTGTAGATGCACCAGTAGATGGTGCTGTTTATGTTCTCCAATATCAACCAAGTTTCTCTGGACACGCTGCATATACCTTAAGCTGCCCATACAATATTCTAGACATGTACGGAGCTGTATTAGAAAGGAAGCAGAGTACAGACATGAAAGGGTGCAAGTAACTTAGAGAAGGAATAAGTTTAGGAATAGGAGGGGTTTAAGGAAGTAATGCATATGATGGTATTGGTGGATCAGTGTAAAGGGGATGGAGAATGTAATTATTGTAGGAGTTGGGGGAGCGGAAGCAGCAGTCGTGGGTTGGAGTGTCAGGAAGAACGTTCCCGCCCTCCCGCCCTAGCAGATGTGGTATGGTAGTACTTCAGGAGAGTGTGGGTGCGTTATGTCCTTCACGACAAGAGTGTATATATATATATATGGATAGATATATATATTGATTAAAATGAGGTATTGAAAAACGTTGGGACACATCCCAGGATGGAGTATTCCGGTTGGTCCAGTGTCAGTTTTTGGACCAACGGGTAATAAATGGGGGTCTAGTGAGTCCTCGAGGCGGGTTAGCGGCTGGGGACAGATCTAACAAAAGGGATTACAGGCTCAAAAAGTGATTGGGGTCTTAAGGGACCAGCAACAAAAAGATTACTGAGAGTTTCGAGTTAAATATTTTGAATAATTTAAATGGTTTTTAAATATTTGAAAAAAAAGTTTACAGTTTATTGGTTCTTGTTAATAAAGGCCGATAAGGCCATTTACATCCAATCCAAGTGTCGGTGTCATTACTTAGTAGCATAAGGTGCCATACATGTATTGGTGGGGAAGTAAGGTATCTGGCTACCCTATTCATGTTTTTTCTTTTGACCAGCCAGAAGAAGGAAAAAAAACTGAATCAATCCCCATCCACACATTTGAGATGGATGGGGAAATCCTCTCCATTGTGTCTTATATTCTGAGAGCAGGACTCTGGGATCAGAATACACTGTTTTCCAACAGGACTATTTGAACAGAGAGGGCTACACACAGATTGAAATTTCAGTCCATGTATTGCCAGCTTAAGAGGGTAAATTCTAAAAAGTTCAGTGAAGATTTCTGCTTGCTATAGCCTATTCGTATCAGAGTTTAAATTGTATTCAGATAATGTATACAATATGGAATGGAACTGATTAATTATTTTGTTGCCATTTAAAAAGAAGGGGAATTGCTAGGAAGCATTTCAGTTGTACGCATAGGCAAAACTTTTTTGCTATGGATGAAGTGGTGGAGGAATAAACCCTCTGTCATGTTTTCCTGTTGTCTCTGTCCCCAGTGGCGTACCAATGGGGGGAGGGGGCAGTCCACCCTGGGTGCCACACATTGGGGGGGGGGGTGTCAGGCCAGCGCCGCTTAGGGGTTGTCAGAGGGGTGACATCCAGGGCGGGCCACTAGATTGCCTCCGCCTAGCAACCAATCACCTGCTGGTTTACTTGGAAAGTTAACTCCGGCAGCTCTTGCTGTCTATTCAGCACTGCTGTTTCTCTGTCCCGTTTTGCCTCCTGCTCCCGATTCCGCTCACCTGTGTCTCCCACTCTCCATGCCTGAATAAGGTAGGAACGGGCAGAGCTGTGGGGGGTAGGGGCTGTGTAATGTAAAGGGGTCCAGAAGTGCATGGGCTGTGTAATGTAAAGGGGTCCAGAGGTGTGGGAGCTGTGTAATGTAAAGGGGTCCAGAGGTGTGGACACATTTTACCCGCAGTTATAGCTGCAGTCCTATAGATTTTTTTCTGCATTTTCTGAAAGCGCACCAAAAGTCCCATATGCTGCATCTTTGGCACACTTTCAGAAAACAGGAAAATTTGGATTTTTTCTACAGCTTACCTGTAAAATCCTTTCCTTGGAGTACAAACGGGCACAGAGCAGCCAAAATAACTATCTCGGTTATAGGCCACCTACTGGTGAATGGACACTGGTAAACTCAATCAAACAAAAAGTCCCCCCCTATATAACTCCTCCTACACAGGAAGTACCTCAGTTCTGTAGATTTTACAGGTAAGATGTAAAAAAAATCCTAATTTCTTTATCGTACATCACGGGACACAGAGCAGCCATAATAACTAACTGGGATGTCCTCAAGCAATGCTTTTGAGGGGAGGGAACCCATTATGAACAAAGAAACACCATCAGCAAAACAGGATCTATATTGCTGCCTGCAGTACACTGCATCCAAATGCAACATCCTCCTGAGTCCGAACATTCACTTGATAAAACCTAGTGAATGTATGCACTGAAGACCAAGTAGCAGCCTTGCAAATCTGAGCCATCGATGCTTGATGATGAACTGCCCATGAAGCACTCACTCTTCTGGTAGAGTGTGCCCTTACTTGAAAAGGCAGGGCCTTACCCCTTAATCCATACGCCTGAACAATCACTTGGTGGAAATAGTCGACTTAGATGCTGCCTGTCCCTTTTTGGGACCTTCTGGGAATACAAGCAGAACATCAGTCTTCCGCATCATTGATAAACTGGCTGTCAGGACCTGAGACCTCTTCGGTGTCTGGTGTTGACTCATCCCACTGAGCTATCTGGGATGCTGGACAGCTCCCTGCCTGATCTATTGGACAATCCTATCTGATCCATTGGATAACCCTGCCTTGTGTCTTGATTTCTGTTGAACCTTGAACTCCTTGCTCCTTCCATGAAGTTCCTATACAAGTCTCAGCACTTCCTCTTTGCCAGGTTATTGTGCCTTCTCAGCCAGTGCCTTGCTCTTGTCTTCCCTGCTGCTGTCTGTATTTTGCTACCACTCATTATCGACCCTTGGCTTGTTCCTTGACTACTTGTTACCGACCTTTTGGCTTGTTTATTGACCACTCTGTTGTTAACCTCCCTGGCGGTTTTCCCGAGTGTGGCTCAGGGTTAAAAATCAGGACCATTAGCGGTAACCCCGAGCCACACTCGGGATTACATCGCAGGATCCTGGTGTGGCTTTACTTACCTTGTCCCCAGGATCCTGCGATGTCCCCCGCAGTGTCTGTGGGCTCTGTCCTCGTCCGAAGCCTCTCCTTGCCAGGCTCCGTTCCCTGCGAGCGTCGCGACGCACGGGGGCGGAGCCTGGCGGCAAATTCAAAAAAATGTCAAAATCATAACACATACAGTACTGTAATCTTACAGATTACAGTACTGTATGAAATGATTTCACACCCCTTTTGTCCCCAGTGCTTTGGCCCATGCCCTGCATGCAGTTTTATGTGATATATACTGTTCTTTCTGCCTGGAAACTGGAGATTGTCCATAGCAACCAAAAAGTGTCCCTTTACGTCAAAAGTGACTTTAGACCATCTAGAAAACAGCGATAGTAAATTAGAACACTTGCAGAATTGAACGATAGTGAATCGTGGGGAAATTTATTTTATTACTATTTATTTTTATTTTTTTTAATTATTTATTTTTATTTATTATATTATAATTTATGTTTTTGTGTTTCAAACTTTATCATACCCAGGATATCTACTAGACTCTTGTTTGGACAGATTTAAGTGTGTTATTGTTAAGAATTACAGACCTACAATATAAAACACCAAATTTCCATGCAAAATAATTGTACCGCTTTCAGCACCTAAAATCCGAAATAATCATACCGCCAGGGAGGTTAAATCCTTATCTGCTCATCCACTTCTGGACCCTGGCTTGCTCACACCCTTGTGGGGCAAACCTGAGGACTGCGACCTGGTACTAGCACGCAGCTAAATCCATCTCCACCATCTGGAGCTCTGGTGAACACGGGTTAGTACTTAGACTCTGCACCTCAGGTGAGCCTGTTTCATATGCCAGGGTGACTGCCTGTGTACCTATCCTGCTGGTCGGTGGTAGTCCTGCAACTGCTATAGCAACTGGTCTTCAAGCCTGACGCCTGATCGTGACACTGGCAGATCCACTGCTAAACATTCAACCTGGATGCCGCTGCCCTTCCTGGGCTCTTCTGGCTGCACAAATCAGGATTCCTGACCTGTGCCAACAACTCAAGTAGACCCTGAGCATCTGAACTATCTCTAGAGTAGGTACGCGATCTTTCTCCTGCCAACAGTGGATTAGAAGAAAAATATAAAAGCAAGACACTGTCCTGATTCAAGTGAAAACTAGTAACCACTCTAGGCAATAGGGATGTATTAGGACTCATCTTACGATGTGGGACCGAGAATGGCTCCTTGCATGAAAGAGCCGCAAACTCTGACACTCCACTTAGTGAAGTGATAGCAACCAAAGAAACCATCTTCCGAGATAAGGGACTAACAATCTCCCAATTGGTTAAAAAAAATGGCCTCTGCAAAGACAGCCAAGAGCGAATCCCAGTCCCAAGAACACAAGAGTGGCCTGACATGTGGGACCATCTATGTTACACGCTGTATGAAGTATGAATCCAGGAGTGAGAAACAGTGGCCTCTGGAAAAAATAGGATAGGGATGAACTCAAACCCTTAATGGTACTTAAGGCCAATCTACTTATCCCTACTGATTGGAGAAAGCTAAGAAAATTTCCCACTCATATTCCTGTGAGTGCCACTTCCTGGCTAACCCCAGGAAAAAAATATTTCCAAGTCCTGTAATTGAGGTTGCTTGAAACCAGCTTCCAGGGCTCAACAGTGTTGGATATACAGGACTCAAGACCATTAGATCCCACTGGACTGGGAATGTTCAAGGAGCGACCCCAGCAAGACTCGCTATGTCAGCATACCAAGCCCTCCTAGGCTAATTCGGCTAACATTATTATCAGTGTTACCGCCTCCCGGATTTTTTGCAAAAGATGTGGGAGAAGTCAAACAGAGGGAAAGCATCAAATAAGGGAGAACTGGTCCCTAAGGTGTTACCAGTGCATCTGCCCCTATTGCTGGTGGGACTTTCGTCCCAGACACAAACCGTTCCCACTTGTTGTGGAACTTGAATCTAGTAGATCCACCTGCAGAGTTCCCCCTGCCATTATACTATACCTGGAGAACGTACTAGTGATAGAGACAGCACTCATTGTACTGTCTCAGACAGAATGTTGTTCACCTTCCTGAGCCGTATGACTCCTGGTGGTTGATATATATGCCTGCAGAAGCATTACCAGATTACACTTACAACTGATTTGTCCTAACATGCAGAGCAAGGCGTACTGGCCAACAATCCAAGATATCGATGGGCACTACTTTCTCCTGTGGAGACCAAGTACACTGAACTATAGCTTACAGCATCTGGTATTCTCGGGCAGTCTCACATCCATATACTAACGAGGCTTGATCTTGCTTAGGTTTCGATCAACAGAGATCAGGTATGATCAAGGTGATGCGGCCTCAGTCCATCTGATGAAAAATGAATGTGTCATGAAAATGCTGCAATGCCAAACACCACAGTGGCTCAGATGCATCTGACACCACTGTCCATTGGGGGGAGACATGGACACCGCCAGATCACTGAACCTGAGAGCGGCGCACCTGCCTCAACCAGCTGCCTCTCCTTTCTGGAACCATTTAACTGGTATAACAGGTAAATAACTTGGCAAATATATTAGCCAACCTAATACGCAATCCTCCAAGGATGCAGGTCTAAACAGTGTTGGTTTACTGCAATGCAATCCCTTACGTATGTAAGTATGTAGGTACTTAAGTTATGCAAACATGCAGGTATACAAGTATTCTTGCCCTTCATGCATTTATGTATGCAGCTCAAGGCAATAAGCACATATGTATGTATCCCAATGCAAATAAGCGCATATGTGTGTAGTCCTAGGCAAATAAGCACATATGTATACCGTTTAATGCAATTAAGCACATATGTATACAGTTTAAACCAAGCATATATGTATGCAGTATAAATGAAAACCTGCCAGCGTGTGTTTAAGCAATATGTATTTATGATGGCATACGTTTATGGAAGCATGTAGGTATGTGTTTAAGCAAATATGCATTTAGGCAAAAACACGAACGCACGTGTCCATGCAAACATGCACTTAATACGTGCCCATGGAGACCTGCATTTACAGAATAAGCAAGCATGTGTTTATGCAACACATATTATGCCACATGCATCTATGCAAACATGTGTCTATGCACCATGTGTTTTTGCAAACATGCATCCACGTATATCTATGTGTAACGCAGGGGTTGTGACCAGGGGCGTTGCTAGGGGGTGGCTTTTGGGGCTATAGCCCCTAACCAGCAGGTCGCGGCCGCAACTGCTGCGGCGGGCAGGCTGGCTGCAGTAGGAGATGAGAGAAGTTAGCGGGTGGAGAAGCAGAGATGACAGGTGACGGTGGCAAGTAACACGCTGCATCTGGTGGCAGGAGATAGGGCAAGTGACACGCCCAGGGCTCCCACTGATTCTGCATTATGGTGACTTGAACCACTTCATTATATATTAGGATGTTACAATAGAAACAATGCGCTTCAATCACCCTGACACCATATCAACTATGGTGCCATGATGATTGAAGGGCCAACACCAGCCATTGCCCGCGAACTATGGCTAACCCCCCACAGGCCTGCAAAAATGTTGGTGACCGATGCTATGGGCTCTAGCCCCAGTCTTTTTGAAGACCTAGCAACACCCCTGGTTGTGACCAAGTTATCATGCTAAATAATGTGATGTTCTTTAAATAAGAGTTTGGCTTTCTCTAGTGTCCTTTTAATGGTAATGCTGTTAAGACTTTTCTTCCTATTCTTGAGAAACAGCGCTGCAAAGCATTAGGGGAAATGTAGTTTAATGAGGGAATGACTCATGTGTTTAACTCAGTCTGGGAACTACTGACCCATAATGCCTAGTTCACCTACCCACAATGCCAAGTCACAGAACAGCCTGCTGGTTAAGGAGATAAAAGGGGCAGGCGTGGCATGTTTCCGGGCTCTTGGGACACCACTCAAAGCCTGCCTGCAGTGAGGTCTGTGTGTGTGACCGGCAGACTGCGGCCTGTAAGGCGCGGAGCAGAATCGTTTGGCCTTTGAGGAGTTCCAGAGCACAGTCAGCTGGACCAGCGTGCGGATGGACTGGAGAACCCAAGATTTCTAGAGGTTTCCTGCATTACAGTCACCGGACATCAGAAGGAGCGGTGCGGTGTGACGGCGCCAGCTTGGATCGGGACTGAGCTATCAGGAAAGGAGCCTTGCAAGCATCTGGGCCTGTTGTGGTGAGTGGGCACTTGCCCAGATCAGTAGAGTGCACTTTTATTGTGTGATTTGGTTACAAACTGCTGGTGAGACCTGTAGTTCCACAGAAGTGATCTCACTTATTCACAGGCCTGCGAGGTCGCACCCCATGATTTCCAATGAGTACCCTTCGCATCTGTGCGTCCTCAAGTTGCACTAAAGTTGCAGTCGAAATGCGCGACTTTCAAATCGCACAAGTGTGAAAAGGGAGCCCAAAGCTAAGCTCCTGCAGACCCAATGTATGCTATTCTGGAGACACAACTCCTTCAAGTGCACCTATGCCCATGTTCTTCCAAACATGTGCTTGTGTCACATGTATGTATGCAACATCTATGCAAAACATGTGTTTTTTTTCAAGCATGCTTTTAGGCAACAAATTCTGAACATAACAGGAGTCCAATCTTCACCCATCACGGTGAGCTTTGTCATAAAAGACCTTCAGAGACTGGGTCCCCCTTAATTTGGGGTCCACTCCCCTGGACCTGTATAGCACCCTGCAGGAAAGCACCTTTGTCAGAACAAACACTGCACAGGTTTCCATTGCGCAGGGTCCAGCGCCATAAGGCTGCATTACAGGCAAAACCTCAAAGAATCTTCTCTCTTTACAATGAGGCTCGGGTACCATCCATTTTGGCTGATAGTTTTTTCGAATGGATCCGATTGAAGTCCATGATTCCTAATAGAACCGTCCAGACCAACAAGTATGCTCCAAGGAGCACATGTCATATCAGTTACCATCTACCTAATAGACATTGGCGAAAACACTGAGGTACTTCCTGTGTAGGAGGGGTTATATAGGGGAGGACTTCTTGTTTGATTGATTTACCAGTGTCCATTCACCTATAGGTGGCGTATAACCCAGTTAGTTATTGTGGCCGCTCTGTGTCCCGTGATGTACGCTAAAGAAATATTTTTTTTTTGGGTGGGTGACACCATATTTTACTGCACCAAGAGACACCAGCCCTAGTGACACCACTGGCAGTAGCACATAGTAAGTGTGCCACTGCCAATTACATGTATTTCTGTCTGGCGCCGGCTGGCCGATGGCAATCCTTGGGTTGGTCGGCACCGTTTTTGCAGAGGAGGAGGAGGGGCCTGGCCGTCCGGGGGAACAGAGAGAGGAGGATTCTTCCGGGTTCCAGGCCGCAGTGTGCAGAGGCACTACACATGCCATCACTTTACGTCACTGCGCCGCCTGCCTGCCTGGGGGGTGCCAGATATAGCATCCGCCCCGGTTGCCAAATGCTCTAGGTATGCCCCTGTTTGTCCCCACTGAGAAGTATTACCCCTTTATTTGTACTGTTGACCATTTTCAAAAGGTATAAAGAAGAGGTCAACTTACAATTTATAGGGTAAAATAAGTTAAATAAGTTGAATTATACCAGCCATTTTCTAGATTATACTATCAAGTACTAGTAGGTATAAGAGTTATATGTGAGGTGCAATAATACTAAGGAGGTGTTTAAACCTTGCTTCCATAGGATATACATTTTATTTTCTGTCCATGAGTGAACTCTGCAATTTTAAAGAAATACTGGGAAATATAGCGTTATACCACATGTTTGGAGCTAGGTTAGTAATCATTTTCACATATGTCAGAAATGGATAGGATGATTCACCTCAAATACATTTTATAAGCTGGTTGGGTCAATTAACTGGTGAAGTGGCCAAAATGACCAGTTACCAGTTCACCCCAAACAGTGCAGAGCATGCAGCAGCTCCAAAATCAGATAGACCAATGTTCCAATGGACTCCCCTAGAGTGATAATACTGCATTATTAAGGAAGTACTATACTTCTTTATTAAGATAGTATGTAATTAGCAAATATGCTACTTCCTAATTAAGCTAATGATGTCAGTGGGGAGAGAAATAATGTTCCATAACCCCCTACAACATTAAAACCAGGTTCACCATTGGAATTCCCTGTGCTATTCTCTCTTTGAGCAATTAATAGTATAAGGGGGATCCCAATAATTCTTTATAGCAGAAGCAGAATATTTATAAGCAGCAATAGGTATACAAGACAATAAAGGGCTACAGAAAAACAAGTCAGCTCGGTAGGAGCAAGGCAGACATGGGACAAGGACTGGGGGCCAACCACCTAAGCCAGACAACATAATTTTTTATAGAATAGTCAATAAAAAAATAGCCTGACAGTGAAAGTCTTTAGATTTGAATACTGTAAATAATGTTGTGTATTACTAGCATCTGGAGAACTAAGTATGGATGTTATCAAAAAGACCTCACGTGTGTTCATCAATTTATTCTAGTAAGCAAAGCTTTACAATTCTATCTCAAGCACTCCTAAAAAATAAAATATGCACTATTGAAAAATCTGCATCATGGAAATACACAAACAAATACGTGCACACACACACGTGAGACTGTGTACAATGTTTACAGCTTAGCTACAAGAATTAATACTCATTATTATTTATATTTTTAAGTTTGCTTGTGTATGTGTATGCAGCAGCAGCTCACATGAGAACACAGCAATTATAATTAAGCCTGTAACACAGGTAACAACCACAAGGGGGTGCCCTCCCTTTTTTTCATACCAGCTGACTGGTTCACATAGCTATATTACAGAAGCATGTATTAGTATTATTATTACACAGGATTTATATAGTACCAATAGTTTGCACAGCACTTTACAATATAGAGAGACAGTACAGTTACAAAACAATAGAATTCAACAGGGTTAGGAGGGCCCTGCTCATGAGATCTTACAATCTAATAGATTGTATTATAAAAGTACTCCTCACATAAAATATTTTTTAAAACATCATATTTCTTATATTTATGAAAACATTGCATTTATTATTGAAAACTGTAAAGTAATGCACTTGGGAGTTAAAGATATTGTATGCATACAAGTTACTTACTAGGGAGAGAACCTCTGGGGAAATTGAGCATGGGAAAGGATCTGGAGTCCTAGCAGATGACAGACTCAGCAATAGCATGCAATGCCAAGCTGCAGCAAGCAAGGCCAGCAGTCTATTGGCATGCATTATAAAGGCTATTTACTCAAGAAATAAAATGTTAAATCTACCGATTTACAAAACTATGGATCGGCCACATCTCGAGTACGCCGTCCAGTTCTGATCACCAATCCTCAGCAGTGGCGGCTGGTGAAGTTTTAGGATGGGGAAGCCAGACCCCACCCTTCCTTTTTTACCCCTCCCACTTGGCAAAAATGAGCATGGTTTCAGCGAAATAGTGGGCATGGCTTAAAGGGATGTGGCTCCAACGGGGTGTGGTTAGCATCTGAGATGAACGAGGGATGGAGGGAGAGGGAGGGAGAGAGGGATGGACAGCAGGCCCAGATCCTAAACAATAGAAATATGCGTATTCTAGAAAGTTTAACATTTAGCAGATAAGGATACTCCAAACACCTGGTGTTAGCACTTCAATCATCATGGCACCATGGTTGTTATGGTGTCAGGATGATTGAAGCGCATTATTTCTATTATTACATTGTAATAAATTAAATCATTCAACTCACCATAATGCAGAATCAGTGGGAGCCCTGAGCGTGCCACCAGCAGAGTCCCTCCTTACATCAGGTGCCCCCAGCAGAGTCCCTCCTTACACCAGGTGTTCCCAGCAGAGTCCCTCCTTACACCAGGTGCCCCCAGCAGAGTCCCTCCTTACATCAGGTGCTCCCAGCAGAGTCCCTCATTACATCAGGTGCCCCCAGCAGAGTCCCTCCTTACATCAGGTGCCCCCAGCAGAGTCCCTCCTTACATCAGGTGCCCCCAGCAGAGTCCCTCCTTACATCAGGTGCCCCCAGCAGAGTCCCTCCTTACATCAGGTGCCCCCAGCAGAGTCCCTCCTTACATCAGGTGCCCCCAGCAGAGTCCCTCCTTACATCAGGTGCCCCCAGCAGAGCCCCTTCTTACATCTGGTGCCCCAGAAGTGTCCCTCCTTACATCAGGTGCCACCAGCGGAGTCCCTCCTTACATCAGGTGCCCCAGAAGAGTCCCTCCTTACATCAGGTGCCCCCAGCGGAGTCCCTCCTTACATCAGGTGCCCTCAACAGAGTCCCTCCTTACATCAGGGGCCCCCAGCAGAGTCCCTTCTTACATCAGGTGCCCCCAGCAAAGTCCCTCCTTACATCAGGTGCCACCAGCGGAGTCCTTTCTTACATCAGGTGCCCCCAGCAAAGTCCCTCCTTACATCAGGTGCCACCAGTGGAGTCCCTCCTTACATCAGGTGCCCCCAGCGGAGTCCCTCCTTACATCAGGCGCCCCCAGCGGAGTCCCTCCTTACATCAGGTGCCCCCAGTAGAGTCCCTCCTTACATCAGGTTCCCCCAGCAGAGTCCCTCTCTACATCAGGTGCCACCAGCGGAGTCCCTCCTTACATCAGGTGCCCCCAGCGGAGTCCCTCCTTACATCAGGTGCTACCAGCGGAGTCCCTCCTTACATCAGGTGCTACCAGCGGAGTCCCTCCTTACATCAGGTGCCCCCAGCGGAGTCCCTCCTTACATGAGGTGCCACCAGCGGAGTCCCTCCTTACATGAGGTGCCCCCAGCGGAGTCCCTCCTTACATCAGGTGCCCCCAGCGGAGTCCCTCCTTACATCAGGTACCACCAGCGAAGTCCCTCCTTACATCAGGTGCCCCCAGCGGAGTCCCTCCTTACATCAGGTGCCACCAGCGGAGTCCCTCCTTACATCAGGTGCCCCCAGCATAGTCCCTCCTTACATCAGGTGCCCCAGCGGAGTCCCTCCTTACATCAGGTGCCCCCAGCGGAGTCCTTCCTTATATCAGTGCCCCCAGCGGAGTCCTTCCTTATATCAGTGTCCCCAGCGGAGTCCCTCCTTACATCAGTAACCCGTCAGCGGAGTCCCTCCTTACATCAGTGTCCCCATCAGCGGAGCCCCTCCTTACATCTGTGTCTCCATCAGCGGAGCCCCTCCTGACATCTATGTCCCCGTCAGCGGAGCCCCTCCTTACATCTGTGTCCCCATCAGCGGAGCCCCTCCTTACATCTGTGTCCCCATCAGCGGAGCCCCTCCTTACATCTGTGTCACCGTCAGCAGAGTCCCTCATTACATCTGTGTCCCCATCAGCAAAGCAGAGTCCTCCTCACATCTGTGTCCCCGGCAGCACAGCCCAATGAAGCGCCTCATCTGCAATCTCGTGATTGCATAGATGTGGCGCTTCCCATAGTGCACTGTGTCTGGCGCCGGATCTTTTTTTTTTCCTTTTTTAAAAATTATAAATTTTTTTTTGTGACTGCCGGGGAGGGGGGGGGGGGCCACCAGGTGCCCCCTATGGACAGGCTGCCACTGATCCTCAGGAAGGATGTCCATGAACTGAAGAGAGTCCAGAAATTGGCAACAAAACTAATAAAGGGGCTGAAGGACCTCAGTTATGAGGAACAACTGTAAGCATTAAACTTACTCTCCCTGAAGAAGAGACACTAAGCCCTGGCTCACACCTGTGAGGCTTTGAAATCACGCTACTTCCATCCACCATCAGATCAGTACGATTTTCATCTCTGATTTCATTGCAACTTGTGACTTCATTTAACAGAAGTCTATGCAAGTTGCAGTGAAATCTCAAAAAAGTAGTGCAGGAACCTATTTTTAAAGTCGCTGCTGTAATGGTCGTTCATACTAGACACACAAATAGCTGTGTGTGTGGCAGCCATGTTGTTCAGAATTCACCCATGACAGTTTTAATGCAAGGAGGCCTAATAGCAGCAGTGTTCTCTTTTTACTTTTCCCCAGGAAGCCATCTGGCACAATACACATTTGTTAACTGATGCCAGGACTTTCTTATCAGTCCATTGATCGGACACATAGACCTCTCCATTTACCAATACACAATTCAGTCTAGGTACCCTCAAAAAGCTGTCCAATTCACAATCTTGAATGACTAGAGAGTTAACAGACATTGGATCATAAATTCCTTAGTTGGAATAACATATCTGTCTTTCGGTAGAATCCATCATTCCAGTATATGTCATAACGTCTGAAATCATGGCAATATAGCCAGAATAAAGTCATATTTACCTTCACCAGTTATTGGGTAGCATTTTGAAACCAAACACTCCTATGCTAGAAGGTACCAAAATGGAGTAGGCCCTCACACCCCTCCTATAGGTATCCAAGACCTGTCATATCTATATCCATTTAAAAACTAATTTCATACTGGACAATAATATGCAGGGTAGCCGACTGTACCCTGCAGATATTCGGAGAAGAATACTTATAGAAAACTGTATCTGAGACTTGGCCATAAACGTGGTGACATCTGTCAACACCCCCTCTGATGTGAAGAAAAGTGGAATGCATCCAAAGTTTGGGAGCTCTCGTGTACCATCAAGCAAAAGAAGACCTGTCAAGTTATTTCAGCCAATAGATCACTTTGACTGAAATCTGCTGAAACAGGATTTGCAAGTATTCTCCATTTTCAACTCATTTTTATATCTCTGTTACTTTATTGCCTCTTATTTACCTTATTCTTAATTGCTTAATTAACTTAACCCAATGACAATCACTCACAGGCTGCTGGCACCTAGATTGTGGTCCCACACGCTGGAAAATCTTTGTGCAGAGTGCAGCTGAAAGTGGCATTGTTACGTACATGACAGCATATTGTGAGATTGGCCTGTCCTTTGTCACAAGTTGGTGAGAAGGACAGGGGTCTGATACCACGTTTCATCACAACTGCGACTTGAGTCGCAATAATTTGAATGGTTCCATTGCCATCAATAGGGTGTGACTTGTCATTGTGATTTTGAACTGTCAAATCACATGACAAATTGCACCGCTGTGAACCAGGGCTTAAAGTGATTGTAAGCGAACACCTTGTAAAACAACCAATTCAGTTTATAAAAAAATTAAAAAACACCTTTTTTTTTTCTCTTTTTAATAAATGATCACATTCTCTCTGTTCCCTCTGTTCTTAGCTGCCTAAGAGCTGGGAAAACAACAGCACACTGACCTTCCAAGTGAAAGGATGTGTGGGTGGGGGGGGGAGTGTGAGAACAAGTCTGATCAATGGAGGAGAGCAGCCTGAGTTCCCAGCATAGCTGGAGAACTGACCATTGTGTGTTGTCTTGCCCAGTGTAGTCAGTTTTCATTAGGAAAGCAGAGGGACTGACAGTAACACCAGGGATTTTACACAAAGGAAGCAATGCACAGAGAACAGGATCCTTTGTCATAGAAGTACATGGTACAGCAGTCACCTATCAGGAATATGAAATTTTGGGGTTAACAAACACTTTAAGAGGGGATATGATTGCAATATACGAATCGTTAATTGGGAACTGTTTCATTGGGAGGAAACTATTTAATCCTAGGTATCTAATGAAGCCATGGGGCCACACAATGAAGTTGGATGAGAAGCAGTTCAATCCTAAACTATGTAAGAAGGTCTTTACCGTTATGCCCTGTACACACGATAGGATTTTCCGACAACAAAATCCATGTTTTTTTTCCCGACGGATGTTGGCTCAAACTTGTTTTGCATACACACAGTCACACAAATCTTGTCAGAAATTCCGAATGTCAAGAACGCGGTGACGTACAACACGTACAACGAGCCGAGAAAAGTGAAGTTCAATACCCAGTGTGGCTCTTCTGCTTGATTCCGAGCATGCGTGGAACTTTGTGCGTTTACAAGACAACAAGAACGGATTTTGTTGTCGGAAAATTTGAGATCCAGATCTCAAATTTTGTGTGTGGGAAATTCCGATGGAAAATGTTCGATGAGCCTACACACGTTCGGGATTTCCAACAACTAGCTCCCATTAAACATTTTCCATCGGAAAATCCTATCATGTGTACGGGGCATTAGAGTGGTAAGGATGTGAAACTCGCTTCCACAGTTGGTAGTGTCAGCGGGGAGTTTAGATAAATAACAAAAAAACTCTTACATGTGTTTCTCAGCAAACACAATGGATTTAGAAAATGGTAGTAATATACATACATACACACACACACACACACACACGCGGTGAACTGGATGGACTAGTGTTTTTATTCAACCTTACCAACTTTGTTTGTTACTATGTAACATATGACTGAAATTGTCAGTGCCAATCATTATCTAATCTATAACATTTGCTATAAATACAAACTGTTTTTGAGCTGGCATTTTTATATGAGCATCTGCAGATACATTGTAACAAAGAAATGGAAACAATGAAACTGTCCAATTTGTAAAAAAAAAAAAAAAAAAAAAAAGTTCAAGAATTCTGGCAAATGTGTGTAGCTTGAGTGCGAAAGATAGTGATAAGCCAAGTCAACAAAGCATTCTGTTCATTGTGTTGGCTTATATTTAGGCAGAATTTAAATTTTCAAGCAAAACTTTATTATGTAAAAGAAAAACAAGGCAGGAGTGTATCACTGTAATCATACAGTACCATGCTGACATTTCAACAACTGCCTAATGAGAAACTAACAAACTTTTTAGAATGTCCTGAATTTGCTGATTTGCAGATTCACCCCCATGATCTGCTCAAGAGCAATAAAATATTGTTCTTTTTTAAACTATCTTGGAGACTGGATTCACACATGTACCAAGATATAGTTTTCTTTTTAAGAGGAAAAGGCATTCCCTATTTTATAGCGCAACCTGCAGTACACATGCTAACAAGCTACAATTATAACAAAAAACAAGCACACTCATCAATTTGTTAATGCTAACTTTATATCAAGGCCAGAAAACATTTCTGACATAGATTTCTAAAGTGTTTGTCAAGTAGCAATATTGTAATATGTAACATCATTGTGTTAAAATGCACATGAGTATATATATATATATATATATATATATATATATATATATATATTATATATATCAGTGGTGGCTGGTGCTCACTGTACCATCAATCGCAGCCACTGTGCCACCAATCGCAGCCACTGTGCCCATCAATTGCGGCCACTGTGCCATCAAACGCAGCCACTGTGCCATCAAACGCAGCCACTGTGCCCATCAATTGCCTCCCCTGTGCCCATCAAACGCAGCCACTGTGCCCATCAGTTGCCGCCACTGTGCCATCAAACGCAGCCACTGTGCCATCAAATGCAGCCACCGTGCCCATCAATTGCCGCCACTATGCCCATCAAACGCAGCCACTGTGCCCATCAATTGCTGCCACTGTGCCATCAAATGCAGCCACGGTGCCATCAAATGTAGCCACTGTGCCCCATAAAATGCAGCCACTGTGCCCATCAATTGCCGCCACTGTGCCCATCAATTGCAGCTACTGTGCCCATCAAACACAGCCACTGTGCCCATCAAACACAGCCACTGTGCCCATCAAACACAGCCACTGTGCCCATCAACTGCCGCCACTGTGTCCATCAATTGCCGCCACTGTACCTATCAATTGCTCCCAGTGTGCCCATCAATTGCCGCCACTGTGCCCCATCAAACTCAGCCACTGTGCCATATTAAATGCTGCCGGTGTGCCCTCCCCTGGCCCGCTGTCTACACATACCTGTCTCGGTAGGACAGCTCCTCGATGTCTTCTCCTGCCTTCTCTTCCCGTCCTCTGCTATGATTGGACGCCTGGCGTCCAATCACAGCGCCTGTCATTTCAGCCAATCAGGTGACGGGTAACAGATCTGAGCACCTGTTTGGTGGAGAGGTGGTTTAGTGTTAGGAAAGCGAATATTCATTCGCTTTTCTAACACTCAGCTGAGTGACCTGCGAGCGCCCAGCATGGCACTCGCAGGACACCTTTTTTGATGCCTATTAGAGCCTATGGCCCCCCTCTACTGTAATTCAGGCGCCCTGCGCCCAAAAAGGGGCCAGGCGCCTGAATAGGGGGTGGCAGCGGTGCCCGTAGATAGATTCATGCAATGCATGAATCTATCTATTGGTGCTAGAGGAGGTGGCAGGAGAGAGGGGGTGAAGCCCATGCGCCCTTATGGACGCATCGCCACTGATATATATATAGCGCTACTCCCGTAGGAGCCACGGGAATACTGTCCAGGTCTTCCCCACAAGCTTTGCCCCACAGCCAGTGCCAAATCAGACTCACTTCTGCATTGAAACCAATCAGCTTCCAGGTTTTATTGCCTAAGCTTAATTGAACAAGCTGAGGTTAGAAGCTAATTGGCTACCATGCACAGCTGCACCAGATTCCGAGTGCATCTACCCCACAGGCTCATCCACACATTTCTCCAATGACCAGTCTAGGGGTGTTGTTTTTGTTGTTTTTATTTTTGGAGAATTCAGGTAGGATTGAGTTGAGTGGTGTACTCCAAAAACAAGAACTATGTACAACTTGAGGACTAGTATTCTCTCTGGAAAAGCTATAGTGAAGTCGGAGCTTGCAACAAACAGTGGGCTTTTTAAGTAGTGGTACGGTAGTAGTTAAATGCAAACTCCTTACTTTGAATACAAGCAGAGTTCCTGTAAGCAGAGGACTAGATGGGGTAAGCTCTTCAGAACACCAGCCGGTGTCCCCTTTAAACAGACCTGCAGCTGACTCTGTAGCACCAGTGGGGTATATTAGCAGCGCCAATGTCTCTAAGATCCTTCAGGAGTGTCTGTACTCACAAGGCCCAAGGACAGCTGGCCTCCTTCTTTAGTGATACCAAACCAGATCTTCAGTAGACAGCCCCTCAATCAGCTCTTTGTAGGTCCAGGGTCTTAGCATCCAGACCCCCAAGGTCACCCACCTGAGGCCTCACAACAGCAGACATGTGGCAGCAAACCCCCTCCTGATCCTCTGCAGGGAAAGACCCTGAACCCAGTGTGCTCCCTGAATATATTCAATTTACCAGAATGCCTTCAGAGCCTGCCTCTGGGATTGGCCAGGGCTGTATCAATATTCATGCTACTCTCTGCATAACTCCACACCTATGATCCAGAATCTTCTCAAGCTCTCTGGAGACAGAGGGAGCAATCAGGCTGGCAGCAGCTGAGGATACTGAGCAGACCTAACTAGTAGAATACAGCTGCACTGATTACAGTGAGCAAACTAGGCTCCACAAAATACAGTGAGCCAACATTAAATTTATTTATCTATCTTAGCACCTACATAGGAGAGTGCTACATATATATATGCACAAATAGCATAACAGTCAGAAGGACAAATCAAATGAGAACCTCATTTACCATCCTGACTGCTATGACCAAAATCTGAAGGGAAGAGACAAACCCCTTACCAGGTAGGGGAAAATGACAACACAACCTAAAAGAGAACGTGGAGGATCAACTCAATGCTCCAAACCAGGATGGAAAAGGTCACTGCCAGAACACAATGACTCCACATGGAGGGAACACTGAACCTGAGCCAGAGAGAACTTAACCAAAAATCACCAAAATTAGATGGACCAATAACAAGCTCTCAATGTAGAAAAAGGGACCAACAACCTGATGCGCTCTACACAACAAAAAGCTAGGGATAATCCCCAGGGTGTCACACTCACCTGTTCCACGCTCCAGCACCAGGCCTTCCCCTCTGTGTGCGGCTGCTGGCTTCTGGGTTTTGCCTGCATCCAATTGCAGAGGGGGCACTTTTTTAAGGGCTAGCTGACATGTGGCTCAGCATTCAAGCAACATGTCCAAACACTAGCAGCTGGACCCCTTGTGAACAGTAGCTACTTCTCTGATTCCAGTGTCTCCGAGCATTGTCACAGTGACCATTGTACCATTTGTTAACTTTTTAAATTGTTACAATAAATAAGGCAAGGTTGGGACTTTTAAGGTGCAACACACACAAAAGTATATAAAAAAATATACATTTTATTTCACAGAGTTAAAATCAATAAAGCATAATCCGTAGAGATGATAAAAACCAGTATTGAAATGTGCAAAATGACAAAATTCTTTACTTTGAATCTGGAAGATGTATCGGTATGCCCTCTCATTCTCACCGCTCATGCACAATCCTTTGGACACAGCAGATCACAAATCAGGGTACAGGACTGTGATGAACTAGGACTGCAGAGAGAGAGCACACAAAGGCAAATAACACAGAACCTGGCATGTGTTCATTTTTTGGGGAACTTGGATATACAAAAGAGGGCAGCAATATGGCACAGCAAGGAGAAATAGTCCACCAGGTAACAATATGACACCGCAACCAGTAGGTCCAGGTGCACAAAGGGAAAACCAGGGAGTACAAAGGACAAGCAACAGGAATGCAGGGCAGTAGGCACATGATAATAGTCAAAGGAAAGCGTTTCATACTCACACTGGCAGCTTGATGGAGTGCTCAGCAGCAGTCAGAGTGGGCACAGGAGACTCCTGGATCCAGGAAAGCAGTCCTGTGCATCCAGCCATAGCTTGGAGTGCACCCAAGCAGCAGGACAGTACAAGGGTCAGATGGCAAAGAGCAGGATGATCCACAAAGGGAGGGCTAGCAGAGTCCTGTTGGGGAAGGTTGCTGGATCCAGGGAAAGGTGAAAGTTTGGGGTGACCTTGCAGCAGCTTCAGGTTCAGGGCAATTCACAACAGGGAGGAAAGATGAGGAGGGCAGAGTGACAAAACACCTGGGTCGAAGCAGGCAAAGAGGAAGATCCTGGAGGCCCAGGTGTACTCTATGGCTCCCACAGATTCTGGCAGCAAGGGGCTGCTACAGAAAAGTGTCTATAAACCTTTCCTTTATACAGCAAAACATATAAAAAAAAATCTGTGGTGATTAAAGTGGTTCAAAAGCCCAAAAGATTTTTACTTCAAGAGCCCTTTCACATTACAGCCGCGGGTGCGTTAGCGGTAAAGCCCTGCTAGTTTTAGCCACGCTTTACCGTAGTTTTAGCTCCGCTTTTCAGCTGCTAGCGGGACGCTTTTAACCCCCGCTAGCGGCCAAAAGAAAAGGTTAATAGAGCCCGTGTAGCGCCACTGCCAAAGTGCTTTGCAGGCACTTTGGCAGCGGTGCCCATTCATTTCAATGGACAGGAGCGGTGAGGAGCAGTGTTTACACCGCTCCTCCACTGCCCCAAAGATGCTGCTTGCAGGACTTTTTTCATGTCCAGCTAGTGCAGCGTCCCAGTGTGAAAGCACTCAGGCTTTCAAATAGTAAGAAGAACCGGCAAAACTGTAATCCTTGAAGTGTTGTTTATTGGTTTATTGGAGGAACATTAAAACAATAGCGCTGACACGTTTCGGCAATAGCCTTAGTCATAGCTAACTCGGGCTTTCACACTGGGGCTGCAGATGAGCCAAGTTTCAGGCATTTTACAGGCACTATTTTTAGTGCTAAAGCACCTTAAAAACGCCTCTATTGTGAAAGGGGTGTAATCCAGAGCTGTTCCCATCTGCAGCAGTACTGGACTCTCCCCCTGCTCTCACAGGAACAGAGGCAGCAGCAGAAGCCATTGGCTCCTGCTGTTGACAATCAAATCCTGTGAGGAGGGTGCAGGGGCTGCTCTGTGCCATACCATAGAATAGAGCAGCCCCCCCCCCCAAAAAAAAATGGAGCACCAGCCACCACTGCTTTTGGACTCTCTGTCTTACTGTTTGAAGTCACCAGCTGAGTAGGGATGAGTTTAAGGTTCAGCTGAGCACAAATTTGAGCTGAACTTGGGCTGTTTGGGAATTCTGATGAACACTCAAACATTTACTACTACTATTATACATGACGGCTTCTCACTGTCAATGTTTCTTAAGGACACTTATATGGCTGGGAATCCCAAGTTGTGTAAGCAAAGAGGTGGGGGGGGGACATCATTGACCAAATATGGCCCTGTCCATAACTAGTCAGTGATGTCACCACATCACTGCCCCTATAAACCTATTGACAGCTTCTGAGAGTTTTAAAGAAAGGATGGAACGAGTTTAAAAAACTCTATCAAAAAAAGGTGGACTTTGTAGGCATGTCATGAGGCGGTAGTTTGTAAAAAATATATTATCTTTATTACAAAATTGAAGTCCGTAACAGGTGCAAAAAGCGATGTGTGTATAATCAAGGAGTTAGGTCCATGAACTCCTCCATGCTTGCTTGTCAACGCATTTCACAATTTATTAGCTTCCTCAGGACATACTGGGTAGGTGCTGATACAAAATTAAACGTGTACAAAAGAAGAAAGAAAATAAATATACCATTAAGTTTAATGTTTATATAAGGAGAGAGTGGGTTGTGGGACTTAGAATGAGGTCCATGACGTGTAGGTCAAAATTACCTCCATCCCTAATTCTGGAGAAAAACAAGAGAGGGTTTGGGACTTTAAATGAAGCATGCAATTAGAGAACAAGTAATGGACTGTAAATCTCAAATATATGTGAGAGCATCTGTTGTAATTGATGCTGGATTTACAATACTCAGTTTTCTTGGAGGGGTTAATAGAGGGGTTTTTGGTAATAGAGGACTTATCATAAACTTTTTTTACAACTTACTCTTTCACATGGGGGGAGGGTGGAAATCTGGGGGGGGGGCCCCTTGTAAGACCCCCCTTAAATTCCTGTACCACATTTTTTTTTTTATGAAGCGCTTACCCCCGAAGGAGCAGCTGAATATTTGTTATATCCGTAATGCAAGTTTACCACTCAACCCTCGCAGCCCATAGATCTAAAAGTCACAGTTCTTAATGCTTTTTCTTCATGCTTTATTCATCAACAAAAACTGGGATGGGAGAAGGACTTTCTTTGAGATGCAATTTGGTTGATTTCTGATCTTTTCCTTTGCTTCACTTGCAAAGACTCATAATATTACAGGTGATAGCGATTCAAAACTGGATGATTACTTTATCAGGGAAGATGGAAATAGATTTTTGATAGAGAATAAACAATAAAGAGTCACTCTGAATAACGTCTTTATCTGCAGAACTTCTAAGAGCAGTCTGTATCTCTATATATGTACTCGCAGCTTCACCGCTACCTTTTTACCACTACTTCCCATCCCCATGGTACTTCCAAGTTGAGCTAAAGAAGAGTCACTCTGAATAACCTTTCCCGCTTAACTGATTGGAATCTCGGGGCAATGCTGAACCCAAAGTCACAGGCCACAACCACCTGTCTTGCTGACTTGCGTACCAACATCCCTCAGCCTCTGGACAGTACCCCTCCCTTGGGCTTTTCACTCACTTGATCAATAGCCCGTGTGTCGATCCTAAGGGATTGATCACCCAGTTACCTTCTGCTTGTCTCTATTTCTCCCGCAATAATTCTTAGTTCCTCTTCTCCTTTGTGGCCCGCTCCCCTCCCCGCAGGGGCAGCCAACGACATCAGCGACTACATGCTGTAAGATGTCATCTGTTCCTCCATGAGAACCAGTTCTTCACCCTTCTCGCAAAGGTGAAGCTCCGTTGGCTCCCCGGAGGGGAAAAACCTTCACCTTCCCCTCTGGGAACCAGGCTGGCTTTCTCGCTCCTCAGAGCAGTACTGGACTCGAACTCCCTCGGACACCATGTGACCCCGCTTTTATATGAGAGTCCCGGGTATTACCAAGCAAATCAATGATTAGTCCAGACTATCACATAAACTATCTGCCACTCAAATGGAAATTGACAACAACAGGCCTGCTGTAATAGCACAAGCCTGTCTAAATTTAGCAATGGTCCAGAATACAGAAGAGATACGGATGTTATCCCAGCACTAGGGTAGATCTGCCCAGGTATGAACTTAAAGTTGCTCATCAGAGACAAGGAGCCCCAGGTGCTGGCTAATGCTAGTTGAAGCTGTGTGCAATTAGGAAAATCCGGACATGCGCACTCCAGGAGATTATAATCCAAACTTCTTTATTATAAAATCAGGAACATGTCATACAGGACATCATAGACAGAGTGTACAGGCAATCAGCTAACACGTTTCGCACTTATGCCAAGTGCTTACTGATGATAACATCAATTGTCACTATAAACAATATCAGCACAATAGTATTTACATGGCCTGACTGTAGATCCCTACATCTAACATTCAATACAAGCAGAACCAAAGCATTGCTCCCGCAGGAGGAATACTCTGATTACCACGGGCCTCCCATCTGTAGAATGGACAGCTGTCACATCTTCAATATACCTGAAAGAAGACACACAATATTTCTAACTTATTCTGACTATTACACAAACATTACCATGCAGAGGGGGTTATCATCCTCTACCGGGTAATTGAACAAATACACAATTCTTTATGGCATGTGTGTTCCCATAGGGATAGTCGCTCCCTCAAAAGGAGTCCAGCAGTACTCCTGCAAAGCGCATCCCAACAGACATGCTCGGCAAATGAATCCGTTTGCCCGTTGGCAAAATAAACTTTCTGTTTGGCTCCTAAACAACAAGGGAAACAAGGGACTTTTAACAGAAACAGCACACCCTAGTGTCCACAACCTTGTCCTTGTTAGGCGCCATGAATGTGAGTCTCCTGCTTAACAGTTTACTTGGGGAAAACCCACCCTAACCCATCTGCCATCCTGCAGTCAATCTGGGTAGAAAACATACACTTGTGAATGCAATCCTGCTCACAAATAATATCTCGGGTCAGGCAACCTCCTATAGCTATCTCCCGGTCCTCTCACCGAGATAGAGTAACGGCGGGTATTTTGTCCAGCCTTTACCATTAATACTCTGTCTTTGTGAATCGCTCTTTCAAGCTTCCACTCCCTATGAATATCTTTGAACCAGACCCAAACCTCACTGTCAGGTGTCCTCTTTGGCTTGGGAACATGAAGATAGTCCCACACAAGTTCATCCTCCCATGATTCCAGGGAACTTTCTACAACGTTCATAATTTGTTCCAGGACATAGGAGTAATCAAAGCCCCATTCTTGAGCTACCTTTCCCTGAACCTCTCTCTGGAATATAGAGAGTCTAGGCAAGTCTTTAGCCTTTCCTCTAGCAGGCAAAACACAAGCGTCAGTAGCTCTACTGACACATTGCTGGAATGTAGCTGGCCTGCTAGAAATGGTAGTATTCGACACATTAAACGGGGGTACTGGAACTTTAACTGTACCGGACACTCCTGTGGAAGCCACCACTGAAGTTGAGCTTTCAACAAAACATTCCTCCTCACTACTTGAATTAAACTCTTCAAGGGATGACCAATCGAATAGATTGTCCATTGATCCGTATTTCTGCAAGATCTGTGGTGATCCCCAATCTATAACCCAATCTTCGTTTACCCTGTCCGGATCAACCGAGGGATCCCCCTCCTTCCGGACGGGCAAATCAAAGGGCTCGCTGCTTACCGGCTCCTCAGGGGTTTTCTCCAAAGACTGGGTAATAACTTCTACAGTCCCTGGGTCCCCAGCCAGATTACAGGTTTCTCAGTAGATCCTACCTGATCTGGTGGCTCAGATTCAGCCGAATCAGACGGGAGCTCCTCTACTGCTGCTGCAGGTGATACACGACCCTCTGCGGCCTTCCGCACCACCCGTTCTTGCGACAGACAAAGTCCCATTGTAACATTAACAGAATAATATTTGACCTCCTGTTGGACGGGTCCCAATCGCGTTAACTGGATACCGCAATGTCCGCACTGAGCCCAGGCGGTGACTCCAACTGTAGGCCTCCTACATCCAGGACACAGCATACAGAGCCTCTCTACTCCGTCAATCACTCCCAACGCCAGTCCTCTGGTTAGTTTCAACCGAACACCGGTGTCAACCAGAACCCGGTCCTGCAGATCAGATAGCCACTGCATGGCAAGCGTGTTCCCAACACCTTCCGCCATCTACCTCCACCTATCTCGCTCTGGCGCGTGGCACACTGAACACTGAAAACTTTTCCTCTGGGGCGTGGCTCCGCCCCCCACTTGTTGGCTCAGCGTGTGAGGAACTGTAGCTGTACATTTTCAAAGTCCTCCCCAGCGACCCCTGGTGGTAGGTACTGTTGTACTGCAGGCTATCTTGGCAGCAGTCACTGAAATGCAGGTTTTCGTTGCTATGGGAGATCGTTAGCGGCAAACGTGAAACAGATATCCCGGATGATGCCCCCACATGTAGCAAGAACCCCCGAAGGAGCTGCTGGTATTGATCGGGCCTGTTCTCTACTCTCTTGACCGCGTATAAATTTGTTTCAATCCCCTTGACACAACTGTAGTGCAGTGTTGTAATGATACTGATACGAATGTTAACTCACAATATATATATATTACAGTTATATATACTTCTACCTAGGTGTTTGTTGCTCCACCTGCAGGAGAAAAACAACACTGCACACGAAAATTTGTGATTAACCAAAATGACGTCTTTTACTAAACTGATATTTAAAGATAGTTACAATGACTATACTGTCCCACAAATGTAGCGTGACAGCACAGTGAATATTCACAACAATTTTAGTACATATACACACAAATATATATGGTTTTCTTGAATAGACTCCCTGTTGGTGTATCTCCAGGTTGGACCAGTGTTCAAAGTGTCAATGTCTTAACTCTGGACACCTTCCCACCTCCAGCACACTGTAGCAAACACAAAAAAACACAGGAATGTCAACACCCCACAGTTTTAAATCACTAGGTAGCTCCCCCTGCTTTGACAGTGTAGTTACTCTATTTTATGACTAAATGCAAGGCCTTGTGTTGATAGAAATTGTCCTGTTATCTTCAGTCTTCTGCTAGCTATTAAATCAATAATTGTAATCCACAAGGCTTGTGACCAATAGGATGGTGAAGAATGATGCACTGTAATAATGGCAACTGAATTTTGTTCCATGGGACTATCAGTCCCAGCAACACTTTGTAATCAATATAAATGTGTGTAGCGTGATGCAAACTTCTGAGCATTAGCCCTCTCACCGCACTGAATCCAGACAAATGGATGTCTCCGTTCCTTCAAGTCCTCAGTCTATATGAAGTTGTTCCATTCACTAACAAACAGTAGTGCTCGGTTACCTCCTTCACGGGTCTCCGGAACGATCACTCTGCTGCTCAAGCACACTGTGATCTAAGGCAGGATCGCTGGCTGCTGTTCCGCTCTGCACAGGGTAGGCCAAAACTCTGTGGGACACACACACACACCCACAGAGCCCTCTGGCAGGCCACACGTCCCAGGAACAAGAGACCTAAGATGGCTGCTCCCAGCCTTTTTATAGTCTTCCCACGATCCAGTTCAGTTCTCCCAATGTTTATGGGAGTTTACGGGCATCATGGGTAGGTCAAGTTAATGTCCAGAAGTAAACAATAAAACACTTCTATGTCACTCCCCAAGTAATGAAATATAAAGGTGCTGCAATTATATATTTTGGCCGCTAGATGGCGCCATATACCAACTTATTAACCTTACAGCATTACACATAACTAGAAATAAATATTGTCAGCGCTACATACTCCCCCTGCTTTGAGTCTTTGGTCCCCAAAGATGTGCAAGACCCTGTTTCTGTTACACATTTTAGCCTCTAGGTGAGCACACAAGACAGAGGAGCCTCCCACCTATTCTCAGGTGTTGGGAAACTATTCTGTGTACCCACAACTGTCACCTGGCTATCAGATACAGATGTGTCAAGGGGTGAAATGGGGATCTCTCCCTCTAAATTGACAGAGGAAGAACTAAGCTCTTCGACATTCCTTTTACTGGTGAGTTTAGCTACTTCAGAATACTCGACAAGTGTATTATAAGTCAGTCTTTTTGGTGGACGAATGTCCCTCTTTCCTCTTCGTTTCTTTGGTGTGTCCACTATTTCTGGGCAAACACTATTTTCTTTTATTACAGTCCTCTGTTCCTCAAAGTCAATGGGAGACAAACATTCTTCAGGATGTTCAGACAGTGGTACAAACTCTGGAGCTTCTGGCCTAAGGGCCTCACTACCCTCTCTGTTTGTCTGGAATGAAACACTCCTTTCAGCTTCTGGTGTATCAAACAACCACAACCAGATGATGTCCATGTCTTCCTCCACATTATCCTCAGTTATCAAGGATCCAGGCTGAGACCTAGTTATAGGCCGACGTGCATTCTTTGATGTAGATGATAACTCCTCCTCAGGGATTATCCTGACCGCTTCAGTGAGGGGTAAGAGGTGATTCCGATGCCAAGTCTTAACTGGTCCAGCACTTCCTTCCAGTTTAATTTCAAATACTGGGAGCCCTGGAAGTTGTCTACATACAACGTATGGCTGCGATCTCCAGCGATTAGCCAGCTTGTGTTTCCCTGGAATACCTAGATTTCTTAGTAAAACTCGGTCGCCAGGTTGTAGATCTTGAATCCTTACTTTGAGGTCAAAGTTCCTCTTATTTCTACTTCCTCTGCTGTTTGACATAGCCCAAATCTTTTCATAAGCAATCTTCAAACTCCTCCACAACCTATTGGCATACCCTCGATGAGAGGTCTCTGAGGTGTGGTCCAGAGAAGTTCCGAAAGCCAAGTCAACTGGTAGTCTGGCCTCTCGTCCAAACATCAACCGATAGGGTGAATATCCTGTGACATCACTCTTGGTGCTGTTATACGCATGTACCAGGGCAGTAATGTGCTTGCTCCAATTGGGTTTTTTAGTTCAGAGGTCAAGGTCCCCAACATATTGAGAAGGGTCCTGTTAAACCTCTCCAGCTCCAGGATCTCCTTGTGGGTGATAAGGGGTAGTTCTAGACTTCTGAATTCCCAATAGATCCAACAATCTCCTGATGAGCGTACTCTCAAAGTCCCTTCCCTGATCTGAGTGGATCCTCTGTGGTAAGCCATAATGGACGAAAAACGTTTCCACCAGTGTCTTTGCCACTGTGACTGCTTGTTGATCTTTAGTGGGGAAGGCCTGAGCATACCTGGTAAAATGATCGGCAACTACCAAGATGTTTCCTTGTCCACTCAAGTTGGATTCTAAACACAGAAAATCTATGCAGACTAAATCCATTGGACCTTGGCTTGATAAATGACCCATTGGAGCGGTTCGCTGAGGCAAAGTCTTTCTCTGTATACACCTATGGCAGGAGTGACAGTAACTCTCCACTTCTGTCCTCATGTAAGGCCAATAGAATCTATCTCATTTGAAGAGTTCTTTCTGACCCTAGATGGCCATGATAATCATGCAGAGCAATTAGCACTTTCTCCCTATGTTTCTCTGGCAGAAACAGTTGCCATTTCTCCTCAAGATCTTCAGAGGGACCCCTTCGGTAGACCACCCCTTGTTGCAACTGCAACCGACTCCACTCCTTATGCAGCAAGTGAGCTTCCCTCCGAGTGCTCTTGAGAAGTAAGTCAGGTTGCTGACTTTCCAAAGCCTCCAGTACCAGTCTACAGAGTGGATCTTCCAGTTGGTCTCTCCGAAGATCTTTTCTTCATAACTTAGGTAGACCTTCCTCTGCAATCTGGGAGACATTACAGTAACACTTGGGCACCCCTGCTGTAGTCACTCCAACCTCTTCAGCTCTGGCTCCACCCTTCTCCTGCCACTCCGCGCCTTCACAAAGGGCTCTTACCCCTTCTGGGACAAGCTGAGTCCAATTTTCCTGAGAATCCAGGGGACTGTGGGGTCTTCTTGACAGTGCATCTGCATCTCTATTACCCACCCCTGGTCTGTATTTCAGGCTGAAGGTAAATGCTGAAAGGGCAGCCAACCACCTGTGGCCTGTGGCATCCAACTTTGCGGTGGTAAGCAAGTATGTGAGGGGGTTGTTGTCCGTTTTGACCACAAATTCTGCATAGTACAGGTAATCTCTCAACTTGTCCACCACAACCCACTTCAAGGCCAAAAACTCAAGTTTGTGAGTGGGATAGTTCTTCTCAGCAGGGGCTAGACTTTGGCTCACATAGGCAGTGGGCCTTAATTGCCCATTATGTTCCTGGTAAAGTACCCCACCGAGCCCATCTCGTCTGGCATCCACGTGCAGTTCATAGGGCTTGGCAGGATCCGCATAAGCTAAAACTGGAGCAGTGGCAAGGCTCCACTTCAACTGTCTGAATGCCTCTTCGCATTGCGGAGTCCACCGATCCTGAATAGACTCCTTCTTCATCCTGGGCCCTTCTTTCTGCTTCCCAAGTATATCTGAACCGACATCAGCCTTTTCTTGGTTCTTCAATAGCTCCGTAAGTGGGTGAGCTATTTTTGCAAACCCCTCCACAAATCTCCGATAATAGGAGCAGAAACCCAGAAATGACCTGAGCTCAGTCACATTTGTGGGCCTGGGCCAAGAGGTAACAGCTTCTAACTTTTTTGGGTCTGTTGCCACTCCTTCTTCAGACACTATGTGTCCTAAATAGCTCACTGAGGGCTGATAGAACTGACACTTTTCCATTGAAAGCTTCAGGCCTTTATCATGTAGTCTCTTCAGTACCTTTTCCAGTCGCTCTTCGTGCTCTTCGAGAGTTCGGCCAAACACTATGATATCATCCAGGTATACTAGCACCTCAATCAAGTTCATGTCGCCCACCATCTTCTCCATTAACCGTTGAAAAGTGGCCGGAGCCCCAGACAGACCTTGTGGCATCCGGTTGAATTCATAGAACCCTACGGGGGTGATGAAAGCGGTCTTCTCCCTATCTTCAGGACTCATGGGGATCTGGTAATAGCCACTCTTTAGATCCAGCACGCTGAACCACTTCGCACCCGACAGGCTCTGTAAGGCATCTTCTATACGAGGGGTAGTGTATTGATCGGGAATGGTCTGCCTGTTCAGGGTCCTGTAATCAATACACAGCCGTAAGGATCCATTCTTTTTCCTCACTACCACTATCGGGGAGGCATATGGACTCCGGGACTCCCTGATAATCCCAGTCCTTTTCAGCTCAGCCAGCTGTTCTCTGAGATACTCAAGATCTCCCAGTGGGATCCTTCTGACCCTTTCTCGAAAAGGTTTGTCTTCCTCCAGCTGAATCTTGTGTTCGGCGCTTTTTGCATAACCCACATCAAACTCACTTCTCGAAAAAGCCTCTCTCCATCTAATGAGCTAGGCTTTGGCCCTCTCCATCCAAGCCCCCCTCCCCGCAGGGGCTGCCAACGACATCAGCAACTACATGCTGTAAGATGTCGTCTGTTCCTCTATGAGGACCGGTTCTTCACCCTTCTTGCAAAGGTAAAGCTCCGTTCGCTCCCTGGAGGGGAAAAACCTCCACCTTCCCCTCCGGGAACCAGGCTGGCTCTCTCGCTCCTCAGAGCAAGACTGGACTCGAACTCCCCCAGACACCATGTGACCCCACTTTTATATGAGAGTCCCGGGCATTATCAAGCAAATCAATGATTGGTCCAGACTATCACATAAACTACCTGCCACTCAAATGGGAATTGACAACAACAGGCCTGCTGTAATAGCACAAGCCTGTCTAAATTTACCTGACATAGAAAGCTAGCAAGAAAGGTCACCTACTTAAAAGTAGGTGCCCGCTACATTTATTACATGTAAAGTAAAAGTGACAAATGGGAAAAAAACTTGTATTCACTTTTCCCTGCAAGCTTCCTTTATTTTGTAAATAATGCAATGAAGAGTCCCCAAAATACATACCAGAACCTCATCCTCTTTGATGAGTGTCTAGTATGTATTTTGGGGGGTTCCCATTGCATTATTTACAAGATATAGGAAGCTTGCAAGGAAATGTAAATTACCGCCATTGTAAATGATTTTTTTTTCCTTTGTAAATGTCAGTTTTGCTATACTACTTTGCTTACATGCTAGAGATACACCACCTCACAATCAGTTTTTTGTAGGGATGCACGATTTTTTTTATCGGCGAATACGTGTACCGATACTTTCGGTCAAGTACTCACAAATACCAAGTACTGATACTTTGGGGTGCAATTTTCATCCTTACAAAATGCATAGACGCAAATCGAACTGCAAAGAATTGCATGCGATTTGAACAGGAATGCGGTGCAATTCCTGTCTGAATCGCATGCAGTTTCCCACATCACTCCTATGTGAACCCAGGCTTGTCATAGTGATTTTGAGCCTGAGTTCACACAGAAGCGGTGCGGGGCACCTCCATGCATGACGGGTTTCACCAACTCTGGCTCCCAATCCAACTGTGGACATCAGGGGCTGCGGCTTGGGCTCCTCCTGCCTCGCCCATGGCTTTGTTCCCCGCATCTCCAGCGGCTCTCTTCCCCCAGTATCGGTATCAGTGCATCCCTATTTTTTTTTAAGAATAGTGCATTTTTAATCTTGCATTTTAGCCATAATAAATTTACTATTCCCCTAGAGAAGTGCCTACCCACCACCACCACCACGTACAAAACTGTCTTGACAAATCTGCCTCTCATTGACTTCAATGGGGTTTAGATAGATCCAGCATCAGAACTTTTGATATGTTTGATGGAACCTTCCCGAACCAAGCCCAAACGTGTTTGACTTGATTGATACCCTAAGACAGGGATCCTTAAACTACGGCCCTCCAGCTGTTGCAGAACTACGTGTCCCATGAGGCATTGTAAAACTCTGACATTCACAGACATGACTAGGCATGATGGGAATTGTAGTTCCTGAACAACTGGAGGGCCGTAGTTTGAAAATCCCTGTGCTAGACCATTATTATGCCTCCAGGATTGGGAGTGTGGTATCTACCCAACTTCTCAATGCTGGGGGACACAAGAACCTACATCTATGGATGTAAAATTGGGCAGCACAGTGGTGTAGTGGTTAGCACTTTCACCTAGCAGCAAAAAGGGTTGCTGGTTCAAATGGGTTGCTGGTTGCTTGGAGTTTTCATGTTCTCCCTGTGCCTGCGTGGGTTTCCTTCCACACTAAAAAAACATGCTGGTAGGTAAATCAGATCCTCTCTAAATTGGCCCTAATATGTATGAATGTGTGTTAGGGACGCACACAAACACCACCCCATGTTTAAAAAAAATAAATAAAAAATTTCTTAATTTGCAAACAAGGATCAATCTCTTCCTCAGAGAACAGTGAGCAGGGCATGGTGGTGGGAAAAAATTAGCAGCAGTACAAGCAACTTCCTGGAGGGGCATGATGTCATTCCTGTGTGCTGGCCACCGCTTCCGGGAACCAGATTTGCAGCACGGGTACATACCTCTGCGCACACAGCAGTCGTGCATCTAGCTGCAGGAACCCAATTTTTAGAATAGTAAAGCAGATGCAGATTTCCAGGACTGGACTAACAAATGTTTATAGTGAAAGGCAACTGGTGTTTTCTATTAAATAAGGTCTAAATGGGCCATTGATATGCATCACAGTTACTTAGGAATGTGTCTTTGCAAAGTGAAAATAAATGAAATCATTTCTTATTTTTGCTTGGGGATAGAGTGCAGAGGGATTAGAAGTTTTGTCCATTTTTGGGGATGTCTGTACCACTGATAGGGTGAAGACACCTCCCAAATTTTGCCACTTTCTCCTTCAAATGTATTCACTTCCTGTCACATAGCCAAACAGGAAGTGAGGGTAAAACCCTACCAATGTCTTTCCTTGGGGACACACAGGTCAATCTAACTAGTGTCCCCATTAGGTAAATTTCACTCTAACATTTTGCTGTGTACACACCAAATTATTAGGTATCTTGGACTTTGGGGTTTATTTCCTAAAGGCAAATCCACTTTGCACTACAAGTGCACTTGGAAGTACAGTTGCTGGAGATCCAAGGGGGACATGCAAGGAGAAAAAAACAAACAAACAGACCATGCATCTTTGCTTCTACATGATTGGATGATAAAAATCACTAGTGCATTCCCTCAGATTTACAGCGAGTACACTTGTATTGCAGAGTGGATTTGCCTTGACTAAGCCCCAAAATACCTAATAATGTGGGGTGTACACAACAAAGTGCAATTTGCCTAATGGGGACACTAGTTAGATTGACCTGTGTGTCCCCAAGGAAAGAAATTGGTAGGGTCTTACCCTCACTTCCCATTTGGCTATGTAACAGGAAGTGAAGCCAATTTTAAGAAAAGAAACACAACGCCCAATCTAAAAAAAAAAAAACAACAAGCAGGGGTTCTAACACTCACTTGGCTTCCCTCAAATGCCACAATTAGAATAGGATTGTCTGCAACTCAATTTTAGCTCAGTGCTCTAAATCAGTGGTTCTCAACCCTGTCCTCAAGTACCCCCAACAGGCCATGATTGCAAGTTTTCCTTCATCTTGCCCAGGTGCTTTAAATCACAGTCAATGGCTTTGTATTTGACAGCTTTTTTAGCTAAGATAAATTCCCAAAACCTGTCCTGTCGGGGGTACTTGAGGACTGAGAACCACTGTGCTAAAATGAAAAATTGAATACTTACCGCTCTGTAATTTTCCTTTCCTGGTGACTATCCATGCATATGCTACCATGAAGGCACCAGGAAAATAGTGTGTAGACAAATCACACTTTTTTTGTTTTGCCATGCCAATCAGCCTAGTTGCAGCTAGGAAATCTGTTACATGAAAATTAACAAAAACACATAAAACTTAAAAATTGGCTATAAATTTTATTGGTCAACAATACAGGAGTTAGAAAAGAGCAAGGAAAACAAAAAACACATGCATGTTAATTTGAAGCACTAACAGAATGTGGTTTTGAGATCTGACCATTCTTCAAAGGAAATTAACAGGAGTGCACCCACAGACATTTATTAAGGATTTAAACATTAGTCACAATATCTTGAAGATTTTTCAAAATAATGCAGCACATACAATTAATTCAAAGTGAAACAACCTACAAACGACACACATTGACAACATCAAAAATATTTCAGGGGGAAAATATCCCCCCCCCCCCGCAATAATAAAATAAAATAGACCAAAGTAATGGTAAAGGATGTCCTTAAATTACTAACCCAAAAAACACACTCTCTGAGCATGCCCAAAAACATCCAAGTGCTGTTCACGCATTAAAAGAATTTAAAAAAAGAAAAGACCCTGAGCATGCCCAGACCAACCCAAATGCAGCTAGCACAAAATAAACCACCGCTCTGTCCAAAATTAAGCACATCATCCAGCATGCTACAAAATTACAGATGGGACAAACACCCCCCCGGTCCAGGGGGGCAAACAAAGAGCCTAACATGGGTAAAAGTTATACAACAAATACCATTGCAGTCTATGGGACCTGACTTGTTAATTTTGCTAGTCCCCACTTGCCTGGCTTATCTTCTAGTTATTGGCCTAAAAATGGGTATGGGGGCCCAAGGCCCACCCTAAGGGACATATATCAATGTCACCAATTTGGACAACCCCAAAAATGAAACAAGGAGAAGTGCCTTTAAAAATGCAAGTTTGCTGAAAAGCTAGTAACTTGGGGGGGTGGGGGGGTTACTCGGCCTGTAAAGTTGTGCATCTGTAGCATATATCCAAAATGCTGCTTCAAAGATGTACAGCTTTAGAAAAAAGTTACAAATCTACATTGCAGCTGCAAGATTTTAAAACCAAAAAAAAAAAAAAAATAGCCCCCCCCCCCCCTCAATACATTCAAAGTCATTTGGGTCTGTTAAGGCTTAAAATGAGAACACCCACGTGAAAAATCCCACCCCAAATGAAAAAAAATATTGTGCCCCTCCCAAACGCTAACAAACCCCTAGCCAAACACACAGCAAGCCAGCCCATGCAATGGAGGTGGATGCTTGGGGGCATGAGGGGCTCGGGCATCCCAAAAGTCGACCACCTTGTTCCCATATTCAGGGGGACAAGGGCCTTTAAACTAGTGGGTACAAGGTGCTTTGTGGTTGGTATTGTGCTGAGCCCAACATGCCCCAAAGGCATGTGGCCTTGTATGGTTCAGGAGGGGGTTGGGCGATCGCCCCTTTCCTAGCTGGCCCTGTTGTATGCTCTGAAAAAGGACGTGGCTTGGATTGGTGAAGGCAGCTCCCAGCCTTTGGAGAATGGAGTGAAGTGTGGAGTTCCCCTTTAAAAACAAAACTAGCCCATGGAAATCCAAGAGGTTAGAGTGGGGAGACAAGAGCATTGGAGAATGGAGTGTGGAGTTCCCCTTTAAAAGCAAAAGCTAGCCCAAGGAAATCATATGGATTAGAGGGGGAAGGTCAAATGCCCTTTTAGGAGGAGCTAGAGGAGCGAGAGTCTTTTTACATAATTTTAACAAGGTGCATCTTTTAAAAATAAAAATGTCAAGTTTAGAGGTGCGCCCGTTCAACCCACATAATTGCATTTATGTTGCTTGACATTTACTAAGATTTTGGCCGCACAGTGAATAAACACATTGGAACGAGCGCAAGAGCCGCTTGCGCATGCGCAGTACTTACAATGATCTTGCGCAGTTCTAAACGTACTTGCAGGCACAGCAGGCTTGCTCTGAAAAAGTTACTTTCTCATTCAATTTTGGGCATATTTGTCACTTGGGCAGTTGTTACTAAACTTCCTCACATCACCCCATAATATTGGCACCTCCATCTTTTGTTAATATTGAATTGAAGATGCCGTGCGCCATGTCCATAGTGGCGCACAGATTGCAGTCTCCCGTGCGCTGAGATCGCTATACTAAATGGTGGATTCGCACTCTGTTCCCGGTGCACCATTTAGTAAATAGGAAAATGTGTGTTGCGCCTTGCTGTGCGCCTCTACTGATGGCGCACAGCTTGCGTAAATCAGCCCCCTGTGTCAACAAAACAGTCCTATACCTCTCCTGATTGCTGCTATTCAGCCATCCCAATGTATCCTTATGGCCCGTACACAAGATCTGAAAAGTGGACGAAAAATAAAGACTTTGACACGATCGTACGATAATCGGATCGTTAGTACAGAGCTTTCAAGAGCCCATCACGACAATTCATCCGATATTATTTGATCGGACAAGCACGAAAATTTTCCTCATACGATATCAGATCGTACGATTTTCGTTTAGTCAGTACAGTTGTTGTCCGAAAACACAATACAAATACATTTCTACACATGACATCACTTCCGATTTTTTTTTTTTTTGTATGAGAATTTTCGTGACTTTAGTAACCTATTCAACTTCTACTTGCGACTATTAACAGAAAAAAGTGGTACGATCTGTCGTATGATATTCAGATCATGTGTACGGGCCATTAGTATTTTATCGAACGACTGATCGTCTGTTTTTTTTAGTTTTTTTGTTTTTTGCATGCTAGTCCCATATCGAAAACTAGAAGGTTATTAGGTACGAAAATTCTTGTAGACAGAATTAAAATTTGGAAGTGATGTAATGTATTTGTATTGTATTTTCTGATGAAAACTGTTCTGATTAAACAAAAATCGTACGATCTGGTATCGTACGAGAAAATTATTCGTGTTTGTCCCTTCGGAAAATTTCAGACGAAAGCTGTGTACTAACAATCAGATTATCGTACGATCGCTTTGAAAGTGGTATTTTGTTCTACAATATTCTGATCGTGTTTTTAGCATATTACAAAAACTACATTTCATAAAACAATGTTATTGTTGCTCTACCTACTGTTTTTCAGTTATATTAGGATAACCAGCCTAATGACTAGCAAATATAAATGCAGACCAAGAAACATCTGAACTGTAAAGACTTGCCTATAGAGAATAAATCTACATAATTAAAATTTGATTTGATAAGCATAGCTTATCAAATCAATTGAGCAACCTTATTGAGCAACCTGTGAATAAGTTGATAATTACCGAGCCCAGCCCAGGCATCCTCTTTCGCCAGTGGAAAAGGATCCCAAAAAATGACAAGGAACATAATCATTGTGACTAGAATAAATTGCATAAAATATGAGTCCAAGTACAGATTCATGTGTGTCTTTCTGCCCTTATGAGTTTGATAGATAATTTCAGTGGGTCAATGAATGTTTAGTGACCACATATTTAGAGTAATTTTTTTTTTTTTTTTTCGTACAACTACATTTTTTAATGAGACTTTAACACATTTTGGGTGCTTGCTTTTCCATATGGTTTTTGTATTAAATGCTGTATCCAACATTCTATGTATGCTTGTATTAAATGAAAAAGATTTAAAGTGGTAGTAAACTCTGTTATGCCACTTGTACCTACAGGTAAGCCTATCATAAGGCTTACCTGTAGGTAATATCAATAAATCCTAAACTTGCCCTTTAAGAGATATTCACAGTAAATGCAGCCGATGGCATCTCTGACACATTCGCTCTGAAGGTGCAGCTTACAGTGCCACACCTTCAGAGCCCATGCCATAAATGGCGCGCGGGATTGACGTCATCGCACCCCCGGCCACTGATGTACCTTGCAGGTAATTTTTTTCTTCTTTAACCACCTTCAGTTTACTACCACTTTAAAGAATAAGTATGCTTGCTGTATGCTATTTACTGGTATGAAAAAGTATTCTGTTCTTTGTATTGCTTCCTTTGTGTGAAATCCCTGGTGGTCCTGCCAGTCCCTCTGCTTTCTTATTAAAAACTGACCAGCAGGAGAACACACCATGGTCAGTTCTCTAGCTGTGCTGAGAATTCCCTGATGATGATCAGACTTGCCCAGACCCCCCCCCCCCCCCCACCAACACCACCACTTCTACACAGCCTTTCCTTGGGAAGCTCAGTGTGCTCTTATGCAGCTGAGAACAGAGGGAACTTGATCACTTATAAAAGGGGAAAAGGGGTATTTATAATGTTTTTTATTTCTATACAAAAATGTTTTGCCTTTCATTTCTATTTTAAACTGAATGGGTTGTTTTACAAGGTGAGGATTTACAATCACTTTAAATATAAATCAACCCGGGGGGGGCGTGGCCGAACGGAGATCTGAGCAGACGTGCCTGGGGTGAGCTCCTCCAGGCATAGAGCACACCTGGGGATATAATCACCCACGGACAAGCGCCGACCCTGCTTATGCCTCAGACAGCGAAACAGACAAGGAGGGAGCTGTTTGACACCGAGATCACGGCGTTCACGACGATCGCGGAGCTCCGGGCCGACTGTTAGGAAAGGCCGCGGCTCCGGCCTACTCACGGGGAACGGCGGCCATCTTGCTGCACCCAGCGGCCGGGCCGGCCCTGTCCCCGGCCGCTACACATGCCCTACCTCTTCTACAATCATTGGGGACATCCAGCCTGCTACTGGGGGCCTGTGATCCCCTCCGTACCGCTCTAGGAGGCCTGCCAGAGGGACCGGGTAAATGACGGCGGCCATTTTGCTACACCCGACGGCCTATCTAACTCTCTTGGGCCCAATCTGAGCCCCCGCCAAACACAGGAATACCTTGGCCTGGCTAATTGAGACCCCCGACGGGATATTTAGTGAACAATCACCCCAGCATGTACCTTTGGTGCTGCCCTGGCTCCAAAAACTGAATGTGGCGGCCATCTTGCTACACCCTGGCAGCCCCCTGTCTCCTCTGGGCCTAATCTTAACCTCACCCACCCCCTGGGGACACCCTGATCTGACAGACTGTGGCCCTAGACGGGGCACTAGAAAGCATATACCCCCATAAGCACATGAACTGTCACCACGGCCCTGAACACAAGTGGCGGCCATCTTGCTCCACCCAAGCTGCGGTATCTACATAGGCTCCTGGTATTCTTACCCCTCTGAGCCTGGATCGCTCTCTACACAGTCACAAGAGAGGCCCAGCGGGGTCGGCGCCCACCAGTGGTCCCCATCCATACAACTTTCCAGAGAAGCAGGACAGACCATATATGGCTAAGCAATGAGCTGCTGAGCTCCGTAACTGCCCGTAGCTGACAGGCTATTCTCCAGTCGTCGCACATCTTTGAAAAGCATGTCCACACACAGTGCTCGATCTACTGAGTCCACGGACCTACAACAGGGCACAATCCAACGATACCTGCTCCGCACATCCCAGTCTGATTCCCGTACTCCCAAAGATAAGATGGCGTCCGCTCGAAACCCGGGGAAAAGTAAGCCTCCTCCTCCCACTCAACCGGCGACAGACAGCAGCGAGGATTCGGATGGTCCTTCCGTCCTGCAATCGGACCTATCAACTGTGGCGTCCAGGTCTGAGACCCCTGCTGCCCCTCTTTCGGACACGGGTCCTAGAGATGTGGCCCCTCAAGCTTCAGGAGGAGCGAATAGATCCGAGGCCTCGACCCTTTTGGCAGCCTTCAGAGCGGAGTTTGAGTCCTGGGCGATCAAAATGGAGACCTCACTCCACAAAGACCTCCAGGCCCTCCAACAGCAGGTCTCGACTAATAAGACCGCAGTGTCTGCCCTAACTGACATTCAATCTGATCATGCAGCTCGCATCACGTCCCTTGAACAGGCCTCCAGGGAGCACTTGCACCGTATACGACAACATCAATTGCGCATAGAAGACGGAGAAAATAGGAGCCGCAGGAATAATATACGGTTGCAGGGCATACCGGAGGCCACAGCGGGTACAGACTTAAAACCTTCCATCATTGCCATCCTCAACATAGTCCTGGGCAGAGAGGTTTCATCTCCCATTGAATTAGACCGGGTGCACAGAGTGGGGGGGCCGAGGAGAGAACAAAGTGACCGCCCACGCGATGTCCTCTGCAGGGTTCATTATTACACCCTTAAAGAAGAAATTATGCGCAAGGCATGGCGTTTGGGTCCCGTGGACTTTGATGGTTCTGCTATTAACTTATACCCAGACCTCTCTCGCAACACTCTCCACATGCGCCGAATGGTCCGCCCACTACTAGATCTGATACGCCAAGCCGGAGCAACTTATACGTGGGGACACCCCTTCAGTATTAAGGTGACCAGAGCTGAGCACAAATTTATCCTCTCCGACCCGGATCAACTACCAGCCTTTTTCAGCTTTCTGGAACAAGACCCAATTGAGGTACCGAACTGGCTGGACCCGCCGGATGACCGCATTAGGGTGCAAATACGGGAACCTCTCCCACAACGACGCAGGCAGCCGAGGTCCAGATCACATTCTATAGGCCCCAGAATACGTCGGCCTACCTCCCCAGAAGCTTAAGGTACCTTTAAGATGTTACTTGAAGCCATTTCAACGTCCCCCACATGACTAGCACCCTCTAAGTGTGCTGCTCCTCTCTTGTCTCCTGATCAGGTCGAGGTTTGGAATCCCCACCACCTCTCTACAGAATTTTTGGAGTTTTTGTTGTTTGTTTTTTGTTTTTCAATTTTTACATTTTTCCTCCTTTGTTCCACCGGATTTCAGCAAGATATGTTACGCTAGGAGACAAGATGACCTGCTCCGAAACCCAATGTCTCAGGATAGAGGGAGCAATACATAGGCAGGCCATCTCCCTGCCCTTCGCTAGTGTATTGTACCTGGCTGGGGTTCGGGAGAGGCTAAAGGACTGCAAATTTCTGATGTTTGATTTGGTTAGGCTATTATTGAGTTTCTAACATATTTTACCACGATGGCCTTATATTTAGGTATTTAGGGGAAATGTTCCACCTGGATACAGGGAGAGGGGCCAATAGATGGACTGGATGGGTCCACGGTCTCTTGCCATTATCCATATGGACACCTCTAGCTCTCCGTATACGGTTTCTTATACACTGCTTAGTCTCACCTTAAAATGTTATTACACATTGTTATTGATTTCAGTATTATTACACAGAATTGATTCCAGGGCCCCTGTTGGGGTCTATGGATGGCATATGTTGAAAATGTTTACTTCCCCCTTCCCAGGAAGTTATTTTGCGATTTGATGTCCCCTCTGTGAGGGAGGGAGGGTGGGCTTGTGCGGAGTCATTTGCCCGCGCGGACCGCCACCCTCCTTCACAGACGATCTGATGTGTGTTCTGCTGTTTAAATGTTTGTTACACTGATGTGCTTTAAGTAAGCTACATATGCCTGTCATGCTACTGGGCTCACGGCTCAGACTCTCCACTTCGACCTCCCACCCTCAATAGGCCAGGCACGGATATTGCCTTTATACGTGATTTTTCACGTGGTGTCCCGTTTTCGTGGACCCCTTAGACTTGTTAGGCTCCTTATCTAGGTGTCCCCCCTACCTAGTTCAGTTCTGGTATAATTTTACCACCTTATAATCCCCCCCCCATTCCTCTTCCTCCCTCTGCTGTCTCTAAGCAGACTCTTCTTCTCATTCCACTATGGCCCACACAGTACTATCCCATCCTCGCCTGAAATTTTGCTCCTACAATGTAAATGGCCTCAATATAGCATCCAAGAGAGGGCAAATCCTCTACCAAATGCATAAACAACAGGTCAATGTGTTACTGTTACAGGAAACTCATTTCCACACAGACTCCACCCCTTCCTGCTCCAACAGGTACTTTAACAGATGGTTTCACAGTACAAACCCGTCTCAGAAAACTAAAGGCGTTTCTATTGCCTTCCACAAAACGCTTCCGATTGACCTGATAGACTCTCGGTCTATCAGGACCCCCAGGGAAGGTATGTGTTCGTAAAGTTCTCCTTATGGGGCACAAAATTCACTATTGCCAATCTCTACCTACCAAATACTAATCAAATATCGTCTGCTCTGCGGTACATGAGGATCTTGTCGGAATTTGCAGAGGGTAAAATAATCATAGGCGGGGATTTTAACGCCCCCCTGGATCCACTCTTAGACTCATCAACATCTCGCTCATCCATCTCCTTTACCAAGTTAAGGGCATTTAAACGGGCTATATACGATTTACGTCTAATCGACATTTGGCGGGTTCTGTTCCCCAAAAAACGCAATTATACCCACTTCTCACAGGTCCATCACTCTTATAGTCGTATAGACTATTTTCTTCTTGACCACAGCTGTTTAGATTGGTCACCTGAATGTGAGATAGACTCAATGGTCTGGTCCGACCACTCGCCTATATATCTGACACTAATGATTCCCTCCACACCGGTGAGGGAGTGGACGTGGAGGCTGAATGACTCCATCCTCACAAACCCTGACTGTTCCCAAAAGGTCTCAGAAACCATTTCTAATTTTTTAAAAGATCATGCATCAGACACTACCTCGCTACCCATACAATGGGAGGCACTTAAAGCCGTCCTGCGAGGAATCTTTATTCAGATGGGGACCCGCTTGAAAAAGGTTCGCTCAGCCGCAATAACCTCAGCAATGCAAAAGCTTCGAGACCTTGAGACCCAACATAAACGAGCTCCAATGGTGGGGACTCTTACAGAGGTCTCAACGGCTCGATCCCAACTCAAGGACTTATATGAGGCTTCGGCTCGCACCTATGCGGGCAGACTTGCATTACATCAGTACCGATTCCAAGATAAATGCGGTAGACCGTTAGCTCGCACCCTTCACCCAAACACGTCTTCCACATTCTGCTTAGAACCAAGACTGATCTATCAAACTACACGAAAAAACGCCTATCGTGGCTAGGCAGAGTGAATGCTCTAAAAATGGACGTCCTCCCTCGGTTCCTTTATTTGTCCCAGACAATTCCCATTTCAATACCCTCCTGGTTCTTTAGAAAACTCCGCCAACTGTTCTCCTCCTTTATCTGGGGGGGGGGGCTCGTCCTCGGATACGCTATGAGACGCTATCGCTTCCCAAGATTCGGGGTGGAGCTGGAGCTCCGGATGCCTCTATATATTATAGAGCAGCAGTACTAACACGTATAGTTAACTGGTTCCATCATTCCCCCACCAAATTATGGGTACAAATAGAGAGCCATCTCAATTCTGTAGATCTCCGCGCACTACCGTGGACGCCTGCTGAATTCCTAAAAGGGGGATTACCCCTGAGCGACCTCACCCGACAAACTATACAAATTTGGACCCGAATGAATTCCTCCAAGACCCTATCTCCTCTGAAAGGACCCATGACTCCACTGTTTGGAACTCCGGCTTTTCCACCAGCCCTACAAGCAGAGAGTTTTGGCCCTTGGCGCAAGAAGGACCACAGACGACTTGCCCAAGTCCTGCGTTCAGATCCTTCTCTGACTCAAGACGTTCCCTCCGGCCCACCTTCCCATGCTTCGACGCACTGGCTGCAGAGGCAACAGGTGCTGTCTTTTATTCGAACCTTCCCATCCTTACCTGATGTACTTACTGACACAACAGACTTGGAGAACATGCTGCTCCAGATTGACCCTCCTACACATGTGGTCTCTCAACTATACTCTCTCATACATATAGTCTATAATCCTGACCTCCCCCCATACACACAGGCCTGGAGTGAAGAATTGGGTCACCCCATCTCACCTGTAGATTGGCAAAAATGCTTCATTTTGACTCATAAAATATCCTTAGCCTCCAAATCGCAAGAAAAGGGATTCAAATTACTGACCCGTTGGTATAGATGCCCCTCGACATTACGATGGATAAACCCGACACTTCCGGATACCTGCTGGCGTTGTTTGTCATCAAAAGGAACCTTGCTCCACATTTGGTGGGAGTGCCCCCCTGTGCGGAGGTTCTGGCAAAGGATCCTCGATCTGTACTGCAGACTCATGGCGACCTCGGTTGCATCCTCTCCTGAGGTAACCCTGCTATCTATGCTCCCTGGCCCGCTTAAATCGGTCAAAAAAGACGTTCTGCGTCACTTTTTAGCGGCAGCTAGAACGGTACTGCCCAGGCATTGGAAGTCGACAAGCATGCCTTCCCTGGAGGATTGGGCAATTGAAGTGGACCAAATTAACAGACTGGAACGGATGTTGTCGCAGGAAACGGGTAAGGAGGAACAATTTTCCAAGACCTGGACCTCATGGTCTATCTTCCGCTATTCCGCTGAATTTATCCCATGGGCTACAGAGGACTCCACCAATGCAACTGTGTGACCAGAGTGGAATGTCTTTCTCTTAATATCTGTATCCCTTTCTCCCTTGTCCCCTCTATTCCTACCCCTCTTTTTCTCTTTCTCCCTTTATATGATACAGCGCTATACGATCACCTAAATCATTCTCTCTAATCTCATCAGACAAATAATGTGACACACACTGAGCTTCCCCATCAGAGAATATACATTTAGCACAGCAACAATAGCCCTAGCTTGTTTGCAATAGGTGGACGCCACTCGGTGAGTGGATAGTGGTGCCCACCTGCACTTTAATCAGCTTAGACGGTATAGCTACGCAGGCAAAATATCAAACCAAATCAATAAAAGCTCACAAGTTGCTTAAGACATAAGATGATATGTTACCAATATCGTAATGATATCTATTGTTACTTTTATGTGTTTCTGTATTACATAACTGTATACTGTACACTTTGCCTCTCTCAATAAAATAAGATTGAATTAAATATAAATCAACCCTTTGCCCATCAATAGCAATAGAAAACTGCAAAACACATTTAGCATGTGTATTAAATATTGTGTATAAAATGCGCTGCACAAAAAAAATAGTAAATTAACTTAACCGCTTCAGCCCCGGGAAGATTTTACCCCCTTCCTGACAAGAGCACTTTTTGTGATTCAGCACTGCGTCGCTTTAACTGACAATTACGCAGTCGTGCGACGTGGCTCTCAAACAAAATTGACGTTCTTTTTTTTCCCACAAATAGAGCTTTCTTTTGGGGGTATTTGATCACCTCTGCGATTTTTATTTTTTGCGCTATAAACAAAATAAGAGCGACAATTTTGAAAAAAACGCATTATTTTTTACATTTTGCTATAATAAATATCCACCAAAAATATATAAAAAACCATTTTTTTTCCTCAGTTTAGGCTGATCGTATTCTTCTACATATTTTTGGTAAAAAAAAATCGCAATAAGCGTTTATTGATTGGTTTGCGCAAAAGTTATAGCGTTTACAAAATAGGGAATAGTTTTATGGCATTTTTATTAATAATTTTTTTTTTTACTAGTAATGGCGGTGATCAGCGATTTTTATTGTGACTGCGACGTTATGGCGGACATGTCAGACGCATTTTGACAAATTTTTGGGACCATTGTCATTTATACAGCGATCAGTGCAATTAAAAATGCACTGATTACTGTGTAAATGACACTGGCAGTGAAGGGGTTAACCACTAGCAGGCGGGGAGGGGTTAAGTGTGTCCTAGGGGAGGGAGTTCTAACTGTAGGGGGGATGGGCTAGCAGTGTCACTACGCTGATCACTGCACCCGATGACAGGGAGCAGTGATCAGTGACACTTGTCACTAGGCAGTACGGGGAGATGCTGTTTACATCAGCATCTACCCGTTCGTCCTCTCCGTGACGCGATCGCGGGTATCCCCGCGGCGATCGAGTCCGCGGGACCCGTGACCCGACTCACGGAGCTCCCGGCCGGCGGCGCGCACGCAATGGCATGGCGGGGAATTCAAATGGATGTACCTGTAAGTCCATTTGCCCAGCCGTGCCATTCTGCCGACGTACATCGGCGTGCGCCGGTCGGGAAGTGGTTAAATGTGTCAAATTTCATATGTCTCCAAACAAATGAAAAAAGGCAAACTGACCAAAAATGCAGACAGTTGGGGTTATTTACGAAAGGCAAATCCACTTTGCACTACAAGTGCAAACTACAAGTGCAAAGTGCACTTGAAATTGCACTGAAAGTGTACTTGGAAGTGCAGTCGATGTAAATCTGAGGGGTAGATCTGAAATGAGGGGAAGCTCTGCTGATTTTATTATCCAATCATGTGCAAGCTAAAATGCTGTTTTTTATTTTCCTGCATGTCCCCCTTGGATCTACAGCAAATTTACTTCCAAGTGCACTTTTAGTGCAATTTCAAGTGCACTTTGCACTTGTAGTTTGCACTTGTAGTGCAAAGTGGATTTGCCTTTAGTAAATAACCCCCAATGTGTGAAAATTGCATTCAGTGCAAATGCAAGGTACTATCGATAAAAAAACAATCAATGTAAAGCAGTGTGATCAATATGCACAACCAATCCAATCAATGAAAGACAATAAACATAAAGAAAGAACATATACAGCAGGGGTGTCCAAACTTTTTTTAAAGAGGGCCAGACTTGATGAAGTGAACATGCGCGAGGGCCGACCATTTTGCCTGACATTCTTTGAACCATTAAAATTCGGTCTAATGCCCCGTACACACAGTCGGATTTTCCGACGGAAAATGTGCGATCGGAGCGTTTTGTCGGAAATTCCGACCGTGAGTGGGCTCCATCAGACATTTTCCATCGGATTTTCCAACACACAAAGTTTGATAGAAGGCTATAAAATTTTCCGACAACAAGATCCGATCACGTCAATTCCGACCGTGTGTGGCCAATTCCGACACACAAAGTGCCACGCATGCTCAGAAGAAATTCCGAGACGGAACAGCTTGGTCTGGTAAAATTAGCGTTCGGAATGGATACAGCACTTTCGTCACGCTGCAATGTTTTAAATTGTTTAATACAGTGCACTCTCTTCTTCTTTATAATGTGAGAAGAATGAAGTAGTTTTGCTGCTCATATTCACACAGACTTCTTACAAACTTCTTTCTTTATTATTTATCGTGATTCCCTCAATATATTTTGATTTGTCACATCTGACCAAATTTCTTTTTTGTTGTTTTATTTTTGTTTTTTGTTTTTTTTTCAAGGCTGATTTTTTTTTTTTGGGTTTGTATTTTTTTCAAGGCTAATGTTTTTTTTTTTAAATATTTTTGTGTGTGTTTTGTGTGTCAAGTTACCACAACACCATTATTATCTTGTATTATTTAATCTCAAGGAGGTTGCTTGGTGTTGGGGTCTCTTGTTAATTTCACATTGTATTTTTGAAATGTACCTGCCTCCTCACAAACAAACTGTCCTTTTTGAAGGAAAACACACATAGGCGAGTATAATTGAAACAAAAATTCCTTTATTAAGGGCTCAGAACCAAACAAAGAGGGAGGCAACGCTGGTGAGACAGCAGAAATTGGCGAAGCCTTGGACCCCCAGGGCACACATCAATTCTTTTCCTGCAAAATTGGTGGCCTGAGGAGTCCATATCTAAGGGAGTGCAGTCTGGTCCAGAAGTCCCAGAGATCATGAAATCAGCAGATGACATCTGTGTCCCCAGGCTGTGGTACTACAAAAGCCTGCATCTTTTGCCAGACCAGACTGAGCCCAGGGCCATCACTCTCTGGTCTTCTTTCCACGCTTCCTTCCCGGCTGTGGCTCTGGTGTTGGAGATGTGGCAGGAGGTGGAGTAGGACCTGGAGGAGGAGGAGTAGGACCTGGAGGAGGAGGAGGAGGAGGACTATGTGTGAGGTCACAAATGGTAGGGTAGCACATGTTATTTGGCCCCTCAACACCTTATTGAGAGCTTCCAAAATTAAGGACTCACACAGGAGTCGTTAGATCTCCTCCATTTGCATCATTTTGCAGGCAGTTATGCCAGCAAAGTCCTCCTCCACACTGTGGGGGGTTCTCAGGGCCTCTGTAGCCTTCCAAAAGAGGCCTATGGCAGCCTCCTCCAGGTTACTCCTCTTCCTGCCACTTTGTCTTTGAAGGTGGAGGGGAGGGACCTGGGTATCGGGCAGCCTGCTTGGCCCGGCCACCTCCTGGCTGAGACTTCCCTGTGTATGAAAAAGGGACATGGTTTTAGTTTTTGCATCATCAATCACAATCATAAATGAGTACTCCAAACTAGCATCTAGTTAACATCATTGATTGGACAACCATGAAGATTTAGAGGAATGCTATACCTGGCTCAAGCTGGGTTCCTCCACATGTTGCTGCCTGGAAGGCCCAGGTTGGGCATCAGAAGCCTCAGTTGGGGGGGAAGGAAGCGTGGAAGGAAGACTGGAGAGTGCTGGCCTGGGTTCAGTCTGACCTGCCAGAAAATACAGTCTGTCGTAGTACCACAGCCTGGGGACATAAATGTCATCTGCAGCTCCTGATCTCTGGGAATCCTGGACCTTCTTGTGCTCCCTTAAATAAGTGCTCCTCAGGCCACCAATTAGGATCTTCAGATAGGTAATGTCTGCCGTGGGGATCACCGTCTTCACAAATTCCAACAAATTATCCAGCGCTGCCTTCCTCTTTGTTTGGTTCTTATATTCAGGGTGGTTTACCTCCCATAGACAGGGCAGCTCCCTGAACATATAAACGAAGACTGGCATAAAGTCCTTATCTTTCAAGATATCCATTTTCACTGCAAGACACAACACAAGACAAACCCTAATGTCAGCCTAAAGTCTTCTAAACTTGTGCAAATACAGGCCTCAATCTAGAAGCAGTATAGGCCCAATGTTAAATTTTACCTTCGCAATCACGATCGGCGCCTCCGTTACTCCTTCCTCCGCTCACAGATCGTACGTACTACGCACGCGTGTTACGCTTTATAGACACTGCGCATGCGTGAAACTCCGCCCGCCCCTATCGTTCTTTCTAGTCTATTCCCCGCCCCTTCTCGTTCGTTGCAATGGGGAAGAGCACATGGCGGAGATACAGCAGGTGTCAGATAATTACACCAACGAGGAGGAGGAGGAGGAAAGCCCGGAGCCAGAAACGTCCCGATCCAGAAGGAGACGATTTAGGGCATCAAATATGTCCTTTGGGGAGATGTTGGAGATGGTCGACATCCTGAAGAAGGCCGACTATGACGGGAAGTATGGACCTTACCCCAACCCCAATGTCAGAAAAGCCAAGATCATGGCGAAAGTGGTCAAGAGTCTGCACCGGAATTTCGGGGTACGACGATCGAAAGATCAGCTCAGGAAGCGGTGGTCTGACCTCACATTAAGGGAGCACGAGCAGTACAGAAAGATCTGGAGAGTGCTGCAAAAAAGTAAGTAGTTGTGCTGTGTTCCTATTCTTTTTATGTTTATTACGTTCATGCTACTCCATGTGCTTTTCTTAACCGTTATCCAGTTTAAAATGTCAACTTTCATTATCATGGGCACATTATTCGTTCGTATCAAACATTTTTCTTTCGGCCTAGAAAACACCATTGTTTTGGCCATATGCATTTGCCCACATTTTTTAGGGCCTAGTTGTCTGAAACTAATTTGGTTGTGTAGATAGGTTTGTTACTAGAATTAAATGCAAACTAGATTCTGTGTAAGGAGAGGACACTCAGCAGCTGTTTACACATCTGGACGCTGGAGCACTAGTGTGGGACACAAGAACACCCTTTTTATTAGGGGGCCCACACAGGTGCTCCAGTGTATACTGATATAGAAAAAAGAAAATGACTCCTGCGCACAAGTGGTCAACCAGATAGATGGAAAAACGACACAGGCCTTGCTGCCCTCAAGGATGGGGAATCCTAGCAAACAAAGAAATAAAAAGAGATAGGGGCGCACCGGCCATGTGCATTATCTTTTGTAAAACATTTATTGAATAAAATAATAAAAGAAATTACTCACAAGCAGTTGTAAAATCAGGTGTCATAAAACTCGAGCAACAACAAGCAGCAAGTAGTTATAGTGATGAGCGAAGCCTTCCAAAGGTCTTAGAGGAACATACAGGCATCACTACCAGCTAACGCGTTTCGAAGGGCACGTCCCTTCTTCATCAGAGCTCAACTCCAGTGTATACTATAGGGGTGTCTCCATCTGTGAAGCTTGTACAAAACAGGTAAAGTATTGAAGCTTGACAAAGGACAAGAAAAATGCAACATCTTGGAACTCTGCCAAAACAGACAATTGTACCCCACTTCCAAGCAATGTTTCATATTTATAGTTCTGCCATCAAATATCTGTGTGCTAAGTATACCTATTCTTTTTTACATAGGGGATAAAAGACTCAGAGGACACCCCTCATCCGAGGAGACCACAGACCCCCCACCTCTGGAAGAAGGGGAAATCCACCAAAGACAAGCAGAGCAGGAGGAGGAAGGCGTGGTGGAAATTGGCACCACAACAGGTGAGTGTCTGCGACCACAGGCTCAGGTAAGAGATGGATGCCGGCATATTTATAATACATGGTGTTTTTTGGTTTCTATCTTTTTAGGTGATCGTGATGTTGTGGATCCAGATCCTTTCACCACGGAAAGTGCACAGATCCTGATCGGGCAGATCATGGGGTGTAATAGGGACTTAGAAAACATCAAGATAAAGCATCAATGATGTTCTTCAAAATATGAAGAACATCATTGATGTTTTAGGGAGAGCTTAAAACCCCTCCAAATTCCTTTGGTTTTTTGTGTGCTAAAAATTTTTGACATTTTTTGACAAATTTTGAGAAAAGCCAAATTTGAAGATGCACACAGTGTGTCAACATGTGCTATCTGCCATCACAGGAGATCAATGAACGCGTTTTGGGGGTGCAACCCCTTCCTCAATAATAAAGTAGCTGTGAGGAAGGGGTTGCACCCCCAAAACACGTCCCTCGATCCCCCGTGATGGCAGGTAGCACATGTTGACATTCGTAAATCTGTGTGCATCTTCAAAATTTGGCTTTTCCTGGGGTGACTTCACCCCATCTGAACGCAATATCAAACTCAGTTTGTAAATACTCATATTGATATTGCCTTCAAGTTCTACCAAATGTGAACTTTGTAAGTTCAAGATTTGTGTCTTTCTTGTTGGTTTTAACCATACCTGTTTTATCTTAAATGGACATTGCTACTTTTTCTAATGTGACCCCAAAAAATTGTTATACAACAAACATGTTGGTTTGTTTTAAAAACCTTTTCTAAATGCACATGTGATTGTGTTGGTATTAAAAAGATTGTTAATCAAGAATGTGTGGATTATTGTCTCAACGCTACAACACTTTTGTGGTGCTCTAATTGGTGTTTTCTGTGACAATGTTTCCTAAGGGCAAATCCACTTTGCACTACAAGTGCAGTTTCAAGTGCACTTGTAGTGCAAAGTGTCTTTGCATTTAGTAAATAACACAAAACAATGCTTTGTAAGGTTACACAATTACGCCATTTTCAGGACTCACCACATTTCTGTCAGGGCCACCTAAAACAAACACAAGCAGTAAATGTCACCAAAGATTTGAGTAGTTATTTGTTTTTTTTTTATTAGAAAAAGGTTTCAGACATTGTCTGGCATATTGATAGCCCCCCTACCCGCAAAGAATTCAAGGTATCTTAGCCGTACATCACGGGCACTCAGGGGGGGCAAGCCAGGACGGCCACTTTCAAGCGCTGTCAGGGTTATTTCATTTTGAATTCCAGCCTAAGGCCCAACTGAGCCAGCATAGTTGGCAGAATGTTGCCGTAAAAAGTTGTGTAGAACACAGCACGCCAGGATTATATGATTCAGTTTATACTCCGCCATATGTATGGGTGTAAGAAATAGGCGGAACCGGCTGGCCATGATTCCAAACGTGCTCTCCACCACTCTTTTGGCTCTGGCCAGCCGGTAATTAAAAACCCTCTGGTCCGGGGTGAGGGTCCTCATCAGGAATGGCCGCATAAGATGGTCTCCCAGCGCAAATGCTTCATTCGCAATGAATACGAATGGGAGTCCTTCCACATTGTCTTCTGGAGGTGGCAAGTCCAAGCTGCCATTCTGGAGACTCCTGTAGAACTCTGTCTGGGCGATGACTCCACCATCGGACATCCGGCCATTCTTCCCCACGTCCACATACAGGAACTCGTACGTAGCCGACATCACCGCCAACATCACAATACTATTGAACTCTTATAATTATAATAGTACGACCCCGAGTTGGGTGGTAGGACGGTGTGGACGTGTTTCCCATCAATTGCCCCTCCGCAGTTAGGAAAGTCCCACCGCTGGGCAAAGTGGGAGGCCACAGTCTGCCATTCCTGTGGCGTGGAAGGAAACTGTGGAGTCAAACAAAAAAAAAAAATTAGTCATTTTGCACATAAACAGGGAAAGCTGGTTAGACACAAACATTCTTGGCCAACATCAAGATAACATTTATTTGAGGGAGTTTTTAAAGACCAAAGTATAAGGTACACCTATCAGATTCACCCCCCATATCATGGGCCATTTCTAACATTATAGGGGGGGAATTCTTGGACAGGTAACCCTCTCCACTTCATTGAGAGATAAATGCCTAAATAATGGGTATTACTTTGAACAGCCCCTCCTTAGTTACACTATTGGCAGCCCACTGGACAGGTAAGAAGTGTCATAATACAAAGATATAAATACACATTGTACACATTTGAGCACATTTGGACATTCTGCTATTACCTATCAAGATAATAATAGTATACAGAAACTTCAAACATTACCATTTTAAAGTATACAGGCAGGCCCTTGCACTACATGCTTTGGGGAATTCATCCATAAATCTGACCACAAAAGAGGTGGGTATAGTGTGTATGTGTTTGGCAAAGTCAGCAGATAGATGATTGAGGATAGATAGAGAATTGTTATCAGCTGACTTAGCAGTTGGGGGGAGGGAGGGTTAAAAATGATTTGGGGACCTCCAAAAAAAAGCCTCTGGCACTCTGCCTGAATTTAAAGCACAAATCACATTTAAAAACATTTTAGGGGGTGTTTGGGGTAAAGCACTACTATGGAGGTAATAAAATACATTGATAAGTGACTACATAAAGTGATTATAGGGCCAGGAGACCATGCTGGGGAGGTAAGTGAAGGCAAATATGTATGAAGGACAACAAAAATAATGACATAAAAATCCAGCATGCATGAGGACAAAGGGGACATTCACAGCATATTATAATCATGGTAATTAGGGAACGAGGAAAGAAATACAATATGTTATCAAACATTAAATACAATAAAATGTGATATTAAAGGATAAAAATCTTACCTTAATATACTCCTTCTGCAGGACCTGGATGATGGCAGAACAGGTCTCTGGGATAATGATCCCCAGAGCCTGGGGGGAGATGCCTGTCAAGAACTTCAAGTCCTGCAGGCTTCTCCCCGTCGCCAAGTACCACAGGGTGGCGATGAGCCTCTGCTCCGGAGTGATGGCTTGCCTCATGCAGGTATCCTGCCTGCTGATATAGGGGGTCAGCAAAGCCAACAAACGGTGAAATACGGGGTCCGTCATCCAGAGAAAGTTCCTGAAATCATCAGGATTATTCTCACGGATCTCACGGAGCAAAGGCATATGACAGAACTGGTCACGCTGAAGCAACCAATTCTTGGTCCATGAACTCCTCCCCACCCTGTTCATGGACTGGACTTGTGTCAAGGTAAGGACCCCAACACCAAGCCCCCGCACAGCATGAACTCTACGAGGAGTACGTATACGTAACATGGCTAGAAAACGGTCGACTGCTCAGAACGAAGTAACAGAACGCACTGAAGAACAGCAAGGCCTGTGAAGAGCGACCTGAAAAACAGTAACGAGCCGACAAGATCACACTGAATAGTACAATACGAACTGACTGCATGCACTGAAGAGCAGATACAAACCCACAAGCACAAACTGAACAGCAGAAAACGATCTGAAAACCACGAGTCTGAAAAAGTGTGAATCGTCTCTCACCAAACTTTTACTAACACGAGATTAGCAAAAGGATCCCAAAGGGTGCTGCGCTTGGTTCTGAAATGGCCTTTTCTAGTCTCGTCGTACGTGGTGTATGTCACCGCGTTCTTGGCGATCGGAAATTCCGACAACTTTGTGCGACCGTGTGTACGCAAAACAAGTTTGAGCCAACATCCGTCGGAAAAAATCCATGGATTTTGTTGTCGGAATGTCCGATCAATGTCCGATCATGTGTATGGGGCATTAGTGTCTAGCCACTGGGTGCTTGTCGTACCCTTTCCTTATGTTACCTATATGTTCATTTAATCGGACATGAAGTGCCCTTTTGGTCCTCCCTACATACTGTAACCCGCAAGGGCACTATATGAGGTAGACCACACCCTCAGTGGTACAGGTAATGAAGGATTCAATCTCATAAGAACGTAAGGTGCTAGTGGACGAGAAACTGCAGATCCTTCTCTGCTTACATTTATTGAGAGAACAGACCTGACAGCCTCTACATCCATAGTACCCCTTTAGATTTGGAAAGAAACACCTATTGGCCTTAGGGGGATCCTGGACAGAGGGAGCAACCATACTGCCCAAGGAGGAAGCCCCCCTAAAGACAATACGAGGCCTGGCAGACAAAATTGGACCAAGGACCTGATCACTAGTCAAAACATGCCAATGCTTCTGGATTAACCGCTTGACACTCTAATGTTGCACCAAAAACGTGGTGATAAAGGGTGCAACAGCAGAGATATCTTCTCTGCTAGGGTGTCTATCCAACAGGAGTGATGATCTCTCCCTGTCTCGTGCTTCTTTAACTACTCTAGACAGGTACTCTTGATCATAGCCCTTCTCTATGAATCTCTTGGAGAGAATGGCAGCCTGCTCATCAAAAGTATTGATCTCTGTACAATTACGTTTAAGACATAAAAATTGTCCCAAAGGAACTGTTTTCAACCAAGGGTCATAATGACAGCTATCCAACGAAATGTATGAGTTCCTGTTGGTTGCTTTGAAAAACGTGGCTGTCACAAAATTGTCACCCACGATTTTAATCTTCAAATCAAGAAAATTAATTTCATCTAAGCTGGCCTCAAAATTCAGCTTGATACCCCTGTCGTTATTATTGAGCGACGTCATGAAGCTGCGTAAATCAGATTCACAGCCATCCCATAGGAGAAGGATATCATCGATATACCTAGCCCACAGGACCACTTCTGGTCTCCTGGGAGCATTGATGACGTCCTCCTCCCATTTGCCCATGAATAAATTGGCCAGGCTGGAGGCATATTTATCCCCCATGGCAACTCCTTTGTCTTGACGATAAAACTGGTGTTCAAACCAGAAATAATTGTGGCTGGCAGCATATTGCAATAATTCTAATATAAAATCGATTTGAGGTGATGCCAAGCTGGAATCTCTAACTAAAAATAACTTCACTGCTTCCAGGCCTAGATGGTGAGGGATAATGGTATAGAGTGAAGTGACATCCCCAGTGACCATCCATAGTCCTCTTTTTGGTGTAATGTTAGAAAGTAAGTTGATAACTTGTTTGGTGTCCTTGATGTAAGAAGGAACTCTCTGAACCAATGGTTGCAAATAATGGTCGATGTACTTGCCCACCCGGGACGTCAGCGAGTCTATGCCGCTCACTATGGGGCGTCCCGGGGGGGGGGGGGCAAGTCTGGTCCTTATGTATTTTGGGAAGGTAATAAATGACTGGTGTGCGGGGAGCACTGGGAACCAAGAATAGTCTCTCTTTGTCATTTAAAATACCCTTCTGAAAACCTGTGTTAACAATAGTTTCAACTTCTTTCTTGTATTTCACAACTGGGTCCCTATTTAAGATGGTGTAAGTTTCACTGTCACTCAAAATGCGATACATCTCTTTCAGATAATCGCACTGGTCTAGAACCACAATTCCCCCCCCTTGATCGGCTGGTCTAATGACTAGAGACTTATTGTTACAAAGTGATTCCAGGCCAATTTCCAGATCCCTCTGCATTTTAACTTTCTTGACTTTCATCAGGTCAAGGTCTCGTAAGACAACATCCCTAAATAAATATTTAAGTAAATTTCGCGCAATATTAATAAAACATATATGTGAGTGTAAAGAATTGTGTGCATAGGTAAAAGAAAGGGACTATACAGATAGTAGTTGCTGCGGCTATTATTGCTAGGATCAATGATCTCTATATTGCATTATATAGCAATCGTCACTATCTTCTGATAAAGTGATAATTCTAAAATATACATAAATATAATACATATAAATGACTGCGATGGTGTTATAATTCAACTCTAAAATAAACGTGAATAAAAACAACGTGAATAAAAAACAAATTGCCGTGGATAAAAAGCAACTCCTTGTGGATAAAAAACAGCAAATTCTTCTATAATCATTAATCATATGTGCAATCAATCATGAATAAAATCATAAAGCAATAGACATAAAAATAGTGAACATAAAAATGTGTAATAATAGTCCACTTCGGTGCTATATTAAAGTGCAGGTGATTAAAATTATAATATCAAATATTCCCCAGATGAAGACACGTGACGGTGTCGTAACGCGTAGGGATTGGCTGGAGCGGTACATACTATCTGAAGCACAAGTGAGAGGGCGCTGAGAACGCCAGATCGTTTTTTAATTTACTCTGCCTGTTTTTAATATAACAAATGTAAGAGCAATACCTAAATAAATACTCCCCCCTTTGATTTTAAAACTTTAATACACTAGTGGAGCCTCTTTTCTCCCCCTTCCCTCTCTATTTATCTCCCCCATTGCTGAGTATACTAGAGTGGAGCCACATAGAAGGAATGATGGAGAAATAATAACAAAGAAAGAGAGGTTCCCAGAGACTACTCCCACATCTTAAAGCTACAATCACTGAATGCCTGAGTACTACAAACTGAAGGTGAGGGTTCTGTGAGACCACACTAGGAGACACCACCAGCAGAGAAAATATACCCATTACACTTCATAGACCAGAATTAACTAGAAGAAATACTTATAGACTGTTTATATGCTGCTATCCATCCACCTCCTTCAAATTATTTGATATTATAATTTTAATCACCTGCACTTTAATATAGCACCGAAGTGGACTATTATTACACATTTTTATGTTCACTATTTTTATGTCTATTGCTTTATGATATTATTCATGATTGATTGCACATATGATTAAACCCCTTCCCGCCGACCGAACGCATATATGCGTCCTCGGCTTTCCGGGGTTATACCGGGATGATGCCCGCAGCTGCAGGCATCATCCCGGTACCGTTGTTTTCAGCGGGCGATCGGCTACCCGAATATAACAACCGATGCGGCTAAAAGCCGCTCGGTTGTTATACCGGAGGAGCGGGAGGGGACATCCCCCCCCTCCTGCCGCCTCCCGCCGCTGTTACCGGGCCTCCCGTGCGATCGGGAGGCCCGGTGTCCGGTCCGCTGCCTTCGGCGGCTGGGGGCGGACTGGAACGAAGCTGCGAGCGGCTTCGTTCCAGCCTTCTTCTTGTAAATGCGGAAGCGACGTCATGACGTCACTTCCCGTTTACTCGGCTGCCAATGGCGCCGAATTTAAAAAAGTACACAGTATTCAGAATCGCCGTTTTCGGCGATCTGAATACTTTGAAGTGTAAAGGAGGGATGGGGGGTCTTTTAGACCCCCGATCCCTCCATAAAGAGTACCTGTCACCACATATTACTGTCACAAGGGATGTTTACATTGCTTGTGACAGCAATAAAAGTAAAAAAAAAAAAAAAAAAATTTAAACACAATTTATAAAGTACAAAAATAAATAAATTAAATAAAAAAAAAAAAAAAAATTTTTTAAAGTGCCCCTGTCCCCGCGAGCTCGCGCAGCGAAGAAAACGCATACGGAAGTCGCGCCCGCATATGTAAACGGTGTTCAAACCACACATGTGAGGTATCGCCGCGATCGTCAGAGCGAGAGCAATAATTCTAGCCCTAGACCTCCTCTGTAGCTCAAACCTGGTAACCGTAAAATTTTTTTAAAGCGTCGCCTATGGAAATTCAAAGGTACCGTAGTTCGTCGCCATTCCACGAGTGCGTGCAATTATAAAGGGTGACATGTTTGGTATCTATTTACTCGGCGTAACATCATCTTTCACATTATACAAAAAAATTGGGGTAACTTTACTGTTTGGATTTTTTAAAATTCATGAAAGTGTCACTTTTCCAAAAATTTGCGTTTAAAACACCGCTGCACAAATACCGTGTGATAAAAAATATTGCAACAATCGTCATTTTATTCTCTAGATTCTTTGCTAAAAAAATATATATAATGTTTGGGGGTTCTAAGTAATTTTCTAGCAAAAAATATGGATTTTAACTTGTAAACACCAAATTTCAAAAATAGGCTTAGTCATGAAAGGGTTAATGATTATAGAAGAATTTGCTGTTTTTTATCCACAAGGAGTTGCTTTTTATCCATGGCAATTTGTTTTTTATTCACGTTGTTTTTATTCATGTTTATTTTAGAGTTGAATTATAACACCATCGCAGTCATTTATATGTATTATATTTACGTATATTTTAGAATGATCACTTCATCAGAAGATAGTGGCGATTGCTATATAATGCAATATAGAGATCATTGATCCTAGCAATAATAGCCGCAGCAACTACTATCTGTATAGTCCCTTTCTTTTACCTATGTACACAATTCTTTACACTCACATATATGTTTTATTAATATTGCACGAAATTTACTTAAATATTTACTGTACTAAGTGTTGGTGTGAACACCCTCATTTTGCTGCAATATTATCACCTTTTCGTTCAGCAATATTTATTTGTATAATTGTCTAGTTACCATCACTATTTCTCATCCACCAGCGCAAAGGACACTTTTTAGTTTCAACATCCCTAAATACCCGTATGGCTGGGGCTAGGGAACCCAGGGGGTTGAAGAGGGAAGCGTTAGAAAGGTTAGAGTGCTGATACTCCATTCTGATCGTACTATTCTCCCTAATAGGATTAGATAGCATATACCGTTTAATACTTAATTTCCGGACGTACTTGTGTACGTCCATGTAAGTTTGGAATTTGCTCAGACACCTTGGCGGAGCAAACTTCAAACCTTTATCCAATAATCGTTTTTCAGAGTCCGTCAGTACTTGTTTGCTCAAATTAAAGATGCCTGTTCCTATGTTCTTTTTCTTTTTGATTGACCACGCCCGCCTCCCCCCTCTGACCCCTCTCTTAGTTCTACGGGCCGTTTCACGCCCTGGGAGTCCCCGGGAAAACCCCAGCCCTGGTTGTTCCTATTGATAGGAGGACCGGAGTACTGAATAGGTCCTGAATAATTGCACTCTTGTTGCTAATTTCCCGGGTGGTAAGTATCAGAGTACTTATCAGGACCACCATAACCCCTATCTCTCATCTCTGGCACATGGCGTCCCAGGGTCTCTAAGTCAGATAAGGGGAAGAAGCGGTTTTGGAGTGGAACTTGGTTCATAGTATTCTCATTGTAATAACCGGAGTATATCTGGTCAGGCCTCGAACCATGGTTAGGAGGACCTGGCCTTGAGTGTGAGTCATTCCACATCTGTGGGTGGGTTTCCCACGGTCGTGGATAAACATCACATTGTTGGTAGCCTTGACTGTGTGGCCTAAAGTAACCCCTAGATTCTCTCAAAGGGGTCTTTATATGGGTTCGAGCAGAACTAGGTGTTGGTCCCATAGATGATACAATCCAAATCGTGATAATCTCAGTTGAAAAGTGTGAAAAAAATAGTTCATCAAGAAGTAACCAGTGCCAGCAATCAATCAAAGATGTGTAAAAAGATGTGGTCCACCTTTGTGGAGTTAGAGAGATACGATGGGATCTGAGCTCCATTAGCCTTATTTGATATCTGTGGATGTCCAATGATTACCTGTGCACCCTGGATCTGAGTTTATCTGTTTAGCTCCGGAGGGCTATCTCTGTACAAGCTTCCCCGGATCCTCTGTAGTGGGGGGTCATGGGGCTTTGGTAAGCGGCTAAATTTTATCACTGGTGGTGGATTTAACACAGTATTGTTCACGCCATGGAAGACATCATATGCATCACAATTTGATGGACTTTTTCTAACATATTGCTTTTATTTGATCACTGGTGTTGGATCTATTACATATATTTGGACACTTTTTATTTTTATTTTTATTCCTTTAATTTTTGTTCTCAATGATTATTTTTGTTTTTCATTTTTTACCACATCCATTTGTGGTAACTCTTTCATGTCACTTACTTATATGTCTCACAGACAGTACCATTGATTGATTATATTATCTAAGCAATATTGTAGTGCGATTCTATTATTTTCTTTTTACGTTACATCAATGACAAGTGATCATATGGGACGGCACACCCCAGAAAATTTACACTTTTGTGCAATACTGTAATACTTTGGACTTATCTTTCACCCGTGTACTTGATCCTAATACCCTAGCCTTCATGGACTTAGAACTATACCATGACAATGGAGCCATATACTCTAATGCCCCGTACACACGGTCGGACTTTGTTCGGACATTCCGACAACAAAATCCTCGGATTTTTTCCGACGGATGTTGGCTCAAACTTGTTTTGCCTACACACGGTCGCACAAAGTTGTCGGAATTTCCGATCGCCAACAACGCGGTGACGTATACCACGTACGATGAGACTAGAAAAGGCCGGTTCAGAACCAAGCGCGGCACCCTTTGGGCTCCTTTTGCTAATCTCGTGTTAGTAAAAGTTTGGTGAGAGACGATTCGCGCTTTTTCAGACTCGTGGCTTTCAGATCGTTTTCTGACGTTCAGTTTGTGCTTGAGGGTTTGTATCTGCTCTTCAGTGCGTGCAGTGAGTTCGTATCAGAGTTTTCTGTGTGATCTTGCCCGCTCGTTGCTGTTTTTCAGGTCGCTCTTCACAGGCCTTGCTGTTCTTCAGTGCGTTCTGTTACTTCGTTCTGAGCAGCCGACCGTTTTCTAGCCATGTTGCGTATGCGTACTCCTCGTAGAGTTCGTGCTGTGCGGGGGCTTGGTGTTGGGGTCCTGACCTTGACACAAGTCCAGTCCATGAACAGGGTGGGGAGGAGTTCATGGACCAAGAATTGGTTGCTTCAGCGTGACCAGTTCTGTCATATGCCTTTGCTCCGTGACATCCGTGAGAATAATCCTGATGATTTCAGGAACTTTCTCAGGATGACGGACCCCGTGTTTCACCGTTTGTTGGCTTCGCTAACCCCCTATATCAGCAGGCAGGATACCTGCATGAGGCAAGCCATCACTCCAGAGCAGAGGTTGGTCGCTACCTTGCGGTATTTGGCCACAGGGAGAAGTCTGCAGGACTTGAAGTTCTCGACAGGCATCTCCCCCCAGGCTCTTCTTTGTGGACATTTACTGCTTGTGTTTGTTTGAGCTGACCCTGACAGAAATGTGTGGAGTGCAGAAAATGTCGTGATTGTGTAACCTTATACAAAGCACTGTTGGCTGTTATTTACTAAATGCAAAGACACTTTTCACTACAAGTGCACTTGCAACTGCACTGAAACTGCACTTGTAGTGCAAAGTGGATTTGCCCTTAGGAAATTACCCCCATTTTCTCATAAAACAACAATTACATCACCCCAAAAGTGTTGTAGCGTTGAGACAATAATCCACACATTCTTGATGAACAATCTTTTTAATACCTGCACAATCACATGTGCATTTACCAAAGGTTTTTCTGACAAACCAACATGTTTGTTGTATAACAATTTTTGTGGTGTCATTATCCAAAATCAAAATGTCCATTTTATAGAAAACAGGCCTGTGTAAAACCAACAAGAAAGACACAAATCTTGATCTTACAAAGTTCACATTTGGTAGAACTGGAAGGCAATATCAGACATGAGTATTTAGGAACTGTGTTTGATATTGCGTTCAGATGGGGGGAAATCACCCCTGGCAAAGCCAAATTTGGAAGATGCACACAAATTTCCCAATGTCAACATGTGCTACCTGCCATCACGGGGGATCAAGGGATGTGTTTTGGGGGAGAAAGCCCTTCCTCACCGCTACTTTATTATTGAGGAAGGGGTTGCACCCCCAAAACGCGTCCATTGATCTCCCGTGATGGCAGATAGCACATGTTGACACACTGTGTGCATCCTCCAAATTTGGCTTTGGGAAAAATCACAAAAACATTTCGCACATTGTAGCACACAAAAGAAGAAAGTGATTTGGAGGGGCTTTAAACTCGCCCCAAAACATCAATGATGTTTTTATATTTTGGAATAACATCATTGATGTTTTGCTTGATGTTTTCCAATTGTAAATTACACCCCATGATCTCCCCGATCACAATCTGGGCACTTTCTGATGTGAAAGGATCTTCATCCACAACATCACGATCACCTAAAAAGAGAGGAACCCAAAATAAATTAGGTCTAAAAAATATGCCGCCATCCATCTCTTATCTGAGCCTGTGGTTGCAGACACTCACCTGTTGTGGTAACTACTTCCACCACGTCTTCTTCCTCCTGCTCATCTTGTGTTGGGGGGATTTCACCTTCTTCCAGAGGGGGGGGGCTCTGGTCTCCTCACATGAAGGGTGTCCTCCGAGTCTTTTCTCCCCTATGTAAAACAAAAATGGTATACTTAGCACACAGATATTTGATGGCAGAACTATATAAAGATGAAACATTGCTTGGAAGTGGGGTACAATGATATATTTTAGCAGAGTTCCAAGATGTAGCTTTTTTAGTGCCCTTTGTCAAGCTGCAATACTTTACCTGTTTAGTACAAGCTTCACAGATGTAGCCCCCCTATAGTATACACTGGAGCACCTGTGTGGCCCCCCCTAATAAAAATGGTGTTCTGGGGTCCCACACTAGTGCTCCAGTGTCCAGATGTGAAAACAGCTGCTCAGTGTCCTCTCCTTACACAGAATCTAGTTTGCATTTCATTCTAGTAACAAAGCCATCTACACAACCCAATTCTTTGAAGACAAGTATAGGGCCTCAAAATGGTGGCCAAATGCATATGGCCTAAACAATGGTATTTTCTAGTCCGCAAAAAAAATGTGTGATCCGAACGAATAATGTGCCCATGAACATGAAAGTTGCCATTTTAAACTGTACAACAGTTCCTAAAAGCACATGGAGCAGCACGAACGTAATAAACACAAGAACAATAGGAACACAGCACAAATACTTACTTTTTTGCAGCACTCTCCGGATCTTTCTGTACTGCTCGTGTTCTCGTAATTTCAGGTCCGACCACCGCTTCCTGAGCTGATCTTTCGATCGTCGTAACCCGAATTTCCGGTGCAGACTCCTGACCACTTTCGCCATGATCTTGGCCTTTCGGACATTGGGGTTGGGGTAAGGCCCATACTTTCCATCATAGTCGGCCCTCTTCAGGATGTCTACCATCTCCAACATCTCCCCAAAGGACATATTTGAGTCCTTTAATCTCCTTCTGGATCGGGACGTTTCAGGCTCCGGCCTTTCCTCCTCCTCCTCGTTGCTCCAATTCTCAGGATCCTGCTGTCTCTCCGCCATGTGCTCTTCCTCCACTGCGCCGAACGAAAAGGGGCGGGGAATAGAATAGAAAGAACGTCAGGGGCGGGCGGAGTTATACGCATGCGCAGTGTGTATAAATCGTAACGCGCGCGTCTTACGTACGATCTGTGAGCGGAGGAAGGAGCATCGGAGACGCCGATCGTGCTAACGAAGGTAGGATCTAAACTTGGCCCTATACTGCTTCGAAATTGAAGCCTATATTGTAACAAGATTAGGGGAGTTTGGCCTGACATTAGGCTTTGTCTTGTGTTGTGTCTTGCATAGAAAATGGATGGGTTCAACGACCACAATTTCCTGCCCCTGTTCATAGACAAGTACAGAGAGCTGCCCTGTCTGTGGCAGGTGAGACACCCCCACTATAATCACAAACAGAAGAGGCAGGCAGCGCTGGAGAAACTGCTGGAGTTGGTGAAGCCGGTGGTCCCCACAGCAACCATCCCTTATTTAAAAGCTAAAATTGGTGGCCTGAGGAGCACTTATCTTAGGGAGCGCAAGAAGGTCACGGATTCCCAGAGGTCCGGAGCTGCAGCAGATGATGTTTATGTCCCCAGGCTGTGGTACTATGAGAGACTGCAATTTCTGTCAGACCACACTGAAGTCAGGGAATCCCTCTCCACTCTTCCTTCCACTCTTCCTTCCACCTCAGCTGAGGCTTCTGATGTCCAACCTGGGCCTTCCAGCCAGGAAGAAGTGGAGGAGCCCAGCTTGAGTCAGGTATAGCATTCTTCTACAGATTTCTGGTCAATAAATAAATGATGTTTATTAGATGTTATTATTGATCACTAATTGCTGATTGAAAAAAGTGTTTTACATATCAATAGACAGTAGTGGGCACCCAAAATTGGGACAAGAATGAAAACTGCTGGGCTCAGAAGGATAGTCTGTTATATTTGTTAACATTCAATTTGCAGCAGTCAGGAGGTGAAAATTGTGTGTGATTGATGAATAAAAAACTAAAACTATGTCCCTTTTTCATACACAGGAAGACCTCAGCCAGGAGGAGGCTGTGGAACGTGGCAGTCAGGAGGAGGCGGGGATTAGTGGCAGCCAGGAGGAGGCGGGGATTAGTGGCAGCCAGGAGGAGGCGGGCTAAGTGTCAGCCAAGAGAAGCCTGGGACCAGTCGCAGCCTGACTGAGTCTCAGGTTCCTCCCCTCCGCCTGCCATACAAAAGGGCCAGGAAGGCCACTCCGAGTCCCGTGCAGGATTCAGCATACAGGCTGATCCAGGAGGCTTCGGCGTCCCTCCGAGCCTTCCCCAGTCCTGAAGAGGCCTTTGCCTGCATGGCTGCCACCAAATTGCAGGGCATGCAGGAGGGCCAACGCAAGATTTCTGAGGACCTGATTTATAAAGTCCTACGTAAGGGGGAGAGTGGGGAACTGACACACAAGACAGATGTCATGGAGAGGGACGATCCTCCTCCTCCTCCTCCTCCTGCTGCCACAACTCCACCACCACAGCCAAAGCCTGTAAGGAAGCGTGGAAGGAAGACCAAAGAGTGATGGCCCTGGGTTCAGTCTGGTCTGACAGAAGATGCAATCTCTCGTATGACCACAGCCTGGGGACACAGATGTCATCTGCTGCTTTCCGGATCTCTGGGACTTCTGGACCAGACTGCCCTCCCTTAGATATGGACTCCTCAGGCCACCAATTTTGCTTTTAAATAATTGATGTCTGCCGTGGGGGTCCAAGGCTTCACCCACTTCTGCAGTTTCTCCAGCGTTGCCTCCCTCTTTGTTTAGTTGTGAGCCCTTAATAAAATATTTTTCGGGAAATTCTACTCTCCTGTGTGTGTTTTCATCCAAAAAGGACAGTTTGTTGGTGACGATTCAGGTACATTTCTAAAGTACAATGTGAAATTAACAAGGGACAACAACACCAAACAATCTCCTACAGATTAAATAGAACAACATATTAGTGGTGTTGTGGGAACTTGTCACCAAAAACACACAAACATTTTCGGGAATACAAATCCAAATCACCAAAAAAAAAACAAATAAAAAGAGAAACACAAAAAAAGATTCTACATTAAAGTAAAAAAACCTAAAAAAAAAAATATGTTGTCAGATGTGAGAAATCAAAATATATTGAGGGAATCCCGATAAATAGTAACAACAAAAGTTTGTGAGAAGTGTGTGTGAATATGAGCATCAAAACGACTTAATTCTTGTCACATTATAAAGAAGAAGAGAGTGCGCTGTATTAAACCATTTTGAACATTGCAGTGTGACGAAAGTGCTTTATCCATTACGAACGCTAAGTTTACCAGAACGAGCTGTCCCGTGTCTGAATTTCTTCTGAGCATGCGTGGCACTTTGTGCGTCGGAACAGGCCACACACGGTCGGAATTGACGCGATCGGATTTTGTTTTCGGAAAATTTTATCTCCTGCTGTCCAACTTTGTGTGTCGGAAAATCCGATGGAAAATGTCCGATGGAGCCCACACACGGTCGGAATTTCCGACAACACGCTCCGATCGGACATTGTCCATCGGAAAATCCGTCCGTGTGTACGGGGCATAACACTTTCATCAAACCCACAACAGGGAACTTGTTTATTCATTTCAACAGTTGCCATCATCCCAGATGGGATAGCAATATTCCACGTAGCCAATTTTGTCGTCTCCGCAGAAATTGTACTAGGGACTCAGTGTATGATATTCATGGCCAACTACTCTCATAGAAATTTCTTGATAAGGGTTACCCTACTTCTCTAATAAATGAGGCCTTTGACAACTATAGCAGTTTACCCACTGGTTCTCGCATATCTCCACCTACTGCTGCCAAACAACCCACACAATTCATCACAAAATTTCATTCCAAATACAAAAAAAAAACAATTTAGCTGCACATTGGTCCATACTACTTGAAGACCCCCACCTAAAGGCCACATGGGTCACCAAACCTAAAATAACATACAGGAAAGCTAAAAACATAAAAAGTAAAATTGCTCCAAGTAAAATCAAGCCCACCTCTTCCACCTCCGCACCACTAGTCTTCTTCCCACTAGGATGTACCAATGCAAGAAGCCCCTTTGCTTGACATGTCAATTCATCCACCATGGCCAAAAAAACTTTTCTGTCAAAGGGAAAAGCTATGCCCTAAAATAAATTTATAACTGTTCTACTGATTTTGTCATATATTGCCTCACTTGTGGTCTGTTCTATGTTGGTAGAACCATTAGGGCCCTTAGAGCTTGTTTTGGTGAACATAGACAGTTTATTGAAAAGGGCCGTGACCATCATAGCATTCCAAAACACTTTTTAGTGCACCACAACAAATTCACTGTTGGTCTTAGGGCGTGGCTCATTGAGTCAATTCCAGGGTTGTTTCCTGCGGCAGAACGTTATAAACTTCTGTGCCAGCAGGAGACATTCTGGATCTATTCCCTGGGTACCTTGGCACTGTGGGGGGGGGGGGTGTTACATGAGGACATAGAGGTACACCCCCTATTGTGAGCCTCTTTTGCCTCAAGGGATCTGGTCTGTTATGTATAAGGTTTCCACCCCCTATGTGAAGCATCTTTTTTTTTAATAACATCTTTATGCTTTCTTTTTTAGCGGACCCTTATGGTCCCACTCTTCACTTCTCATCTATGATCCCCAACCATAGTAAGTATAGTACTTCCCAGGCCCATAAGGCCTCCACCAAATGTAAAATGTTATTGTTTATCGAAAAAACAATTTAATAGATTTTTGAACAATTTTTTGAAAAAATTCTTTAATTCTTGTAATTTTATATTTTTTATATTTTTTATCTCTATTATGTTGCGAGTCTTATCCATCATGTGCTCATACCAACTTGTGCAACTGCAGGTATCAGTCATTGGGTGTACACACCATTAGTACATCCATGGGCCTGTACAGGTACATACAGACCAATACTAGTATTTATATGGAAAAAAGGGCCAGTCTACGTATATACACATATATATACCTCTTAGTTTTGTGTTGTTTAGTTCTTGGGCGTTTTGAAAAAGGTTTTTAAATTATTTACTTTCTTATGTATCTATGCATTTTTTCATTATTAATTAATCAATTAATTGTTTTTTTATTTAATAATTTTTTAATTTTTTGATTAACTTTCTGATCAGTTATTAATCTTTAATCCTTATTATCATTTTTATAATTTATTTTACTTTGGTATGAATTTTCATGTGTGTATGCATATATATTCATATATATATATATATATATATATATATATATATATATATATATATATATATATATATGTGTATATTTTATACAGTATATACAGTATTCACAAAAGTGAGATACTGTATATAAAATATTTTAATATATCTTTTCATGTGACAACACTGAACAAATGACACTTTGCTACAATGTAAAGTAGTGAGTGTACAGCTTGTATAACAGTGTAAATTTGCTGTCCCCTCAAAATAACTCAACACACAGCCATTAATGTCTAAACTGCTGTCAGCAAAAGTGAGTACACCCCTAAGTGAAAATATCCAAAATGGGCCCAACTAGTCATTTTCCCTCCCTGGTGTCATGTGACTCGTTAGTGTTACAAGGTCTCAGGTGTGAATAGGGAGCAGGTGTGTTAAATTTGGTGTTATTGCTCTCACTCTCTCATACTGGTCACTGGAAGTATAACATGGCACCTCATGGCAAAGAACTCTCCGAGGATCTGAAAAAAAGAATTGTTGCTCCACATGAAGATGGCCTGGGCTATAAGATGATTGCCAAGACCCTGCAACTGAGCTACAGCACGGTGGCCAAGACCATACAGTGGTTTAATAGGACAGGTTCCACTCAGAACAGGCTTCGCCATGATTGACCAAAGAAGTTGAGCGCACCTGCTCAGCGTCATATCCAGAGGTTCTCTTTGGGAAATAGACGTATGAGTGCTGCCAGCATTGCTGCAGAGGTTGAAGGGATGGGGGGTCAGCCATCAGTGCTCAGACCATATGCCGCACACTGCATCAAATTGGTCTGCATGGCTGTCATCCCAGAAGGAAGCCTCTTCTAAAGGTGATGCACAAGAAAGCCAGCAAACAGTTTGCTGAAGACAAGCAGACTAAGGACATGGATTACTGGAACCATGTCCTGTGGTCTAATGAGACCAAGATAAACTCATTTGGTTCAGATGGTGTCAAACATGTGTGGTGGCAACCAGGTGAGGAATACAAAGACAAATAACTTGCCTACAGTCAAGCATGGAGGTGGGAGAGTAATGGTCTGGGGCTGCATGAGTGCTGCCGGCTCTGGGAAGCTACAGTGCCTCGCAAAAGTATTCGCCCCCTTAGCATTTTTCGTGTTTTGTTGCCTCACAACCTGGAATTAACATGGATTGTTTGAGGATTTGCATCATTTAAGTTACAGAACATGCCCACAACTTTGAAGATGTTTTTTTTATTGTGAAGCAAACAACAAATTGGACAAAATGACAGAAAAAGTCAATGTGCATAACTATTCACCCCCCAAAGTCAATACTTTGTAGAGCCACCTTTTGCAGCTATCACAGCTCCAAGTCGCTTTGGATAAATCTCTATGAGCTTGCCACATCTTACTACTGAGATTTTTGCCCATTCCTCCTTGCAAAACTGCTCCAGCGCCTTCAAGTTGGATGGTTTGCGCTTGTGAACAGCAATCTTTAACCGCATCAGCCCCGCAAGAATTTACCCCCTTCCTGACCAGAGCACTTTTTGCGATTCGCCACTGCGTCACTTTAACTGACAATTGCGCGGTCGTGTGACTTGGCTCCCAAACAAAATTGACATCCCTTTCCCCACAAATAGAGCTTTCTTTTGGTGGTATTTGATCGCCTCTGCGGCTTTTATTTTTTGCGCTATAAACAAAAAAATAGCAACAATTTAGAAAAAAACGCATTATTTTTTACTTTTTGCTATAATAAATATACCCAAAAAATATTTTAAAAAACTTTTTTTTCCCCTCAGTTTAGGCCGATACGTATTCTTCTACATATTTTTGGTAAACAAAATCACAACAAGCGTTTATTGATTTGTTTGTGCAAAAGTTATAGCTTTATGGCATTTTTATTATTATTTTTTTTTTTTTACTAGTAATGGCGACAATCAGCGATTTTTATCGTGACTGCGACATTATGGCGGACACATCAGACATTTTTGACATATTTTTGGGACCATTGTCATTTATACAGCAATCAGTGCTATACAAATGCACTGATTCCTGTGTAAATGACACTAGCAGTGAAGGGGTTAACCACTAGGGGACTAGGGAGGGGTTAAGTATGTCCTGGGGAGTGTTACTAACTGTGGGTGGGCGTGGCTACGTGTGACATGTCACTGATCTCTGCTCCCGATCACAGGGAGCGGAGATCAGTGACACTGTCACTAGGCAGAAAGGGGAGAAGCTTGTTTACATTAGCATCTCCCTGTTCGTCCTCTCCGTGAGGCAATCGCGGGTATCCCCGCGGCGATCGACTCACGGAGCTCCCGGTCGAAGTACATCGGCGTGCGCCGGTCTGGAAGTGGTTAAGTCTGACCACAGATTTATTCTATTGGATTGAGGTCTGGGCTTTGACTAGGCCATTCCAACACATTTACATGTTTCCCCTTAAACCACTCAAGTGTTGCTTTAGCAGTGTGTTTGGGGTCATTGTCCTGCTGGAAGGTGAACCTCCGTCCTAGTCTCAAATCACACACAGAGAAGTACAGGTTTTGCTCAAGAATATCCCTGTATTTAGCACCATCCATCTTTCCCTCAACTCTGACCAGTTTCCCAGTCCCGACTGCTGAAAAACATCCCCACAGCATGATGCTGCCACCACCATGTTTCACTGTGGGGATGGTGTTCTTTGGGTGATGTGATGTGTTGGTTTTGTGCCAGACATAGCGTTTTCTTTGATGGACAAAAAGTTAATTTTTAGTCTTATCAGACCAGAGCACCTTCCTCCATACATTTCAGTAGTTGCCCACATGCCTTTTCGCAAACTCAAAACGTGCCATTTTGTTTTTTTGCTGAAAGTAATGGCTTTCTTCTGGCCACTCTGCCATAAAGCCCAACTCTATGGAGCGTACAGCTTATTGTCATCCTCTGTACAGATACTCCAGTCTCTGCTGTGGAACTCTGCAGCTCCTCCAGGGTTACCTTAGGTCTCTTTGCTGCCTCTCTGATTAATGCCCTCCTTGCCCGGTCCATGAGTTTTGGTGTGCAGCCGTCTCTTGGCAGGTTTGCTGTTGTGCCATTGTCAAGTATTAGGTGTGACCAGAGCTGTGTGGACAGCAACAGAGGAACAAACGCAGGTAAGGTGAAAATATATAATTTATTAAGATAAGTAAATAAATACAACCACCTCCAATATACTACAATGTGCAACCAAACAACCACCAACAGAAACCCACAAATAATAACAAACAAATATATACAAGTAAAGGGGAATACCAGAATCATAAACAGGGCCAGGCCAGGGTTGACAACAGGGGGTCAGCAGCTGGGGAAAAGGAAGACAAACGGGACAAGGAGAGGATGAATGGATCACAGGAGGGACGGGTCAGGTACAAGGCTCAGGGTCCAGGGTTCAGGTAACAGACAGGAACAAGATCAGGTTCAGTTACAGGTACAGATACAGATGCAAAGCTTCACAGATTCAGGGTCAGGGCGCAAGGAAAGATACCAAGGCAAGGCATCAGTGTGTCTGCCGGGTACTTACACACACCTCCTGCAATCACTCAGGTGATGCCTAATTGCAGGAGATGATGTCGGCCACACACTGCCAGTAACCACCCGCTGGTGGACGCCAGTACTGCGGCCCAAGGATCACATAATACCACCAACAGGGGAAGGCTCCCCTGGCAGTTCCAGACTGCCAGGAGACACCTGCTGGTGGACCACAGTATTGCACGCCAAATGTCAGACTGTATTATCAGCGGGTGGAACCTTTCCTGACAGTACCCCCCCTCAAAGGAGCGGCCTCCGGATGCTCCAACTAGCCACTGCTGAGGAAAGTCCATGATATCAAGCCGGACAACGGATGGAGGTACATTAAGCCGGGCAGTGGGCACATCAAGGCAGATAGCGGGCACATCAAGGCAGACAGTGGGCATATCAAGGCAGACAGCAGGCTCGTCAGGCTGGGCAGCAGACAGAGGCTCATCAGGCTGGGCAGCAGACAGTGGCACATCAGGCTGGGCAGCAGACAGTGGCACATCAGGCTGGGCAGCAGACAGGAACACATCAGGCTGGGCAGCAGACAGAGGCTCATCAGGCTGGGCAGCAGACAGAGGCTCATCAGACTGGGCAGCAGACAGAGGCACATCAGGCTGAGCAGCAGACAGAGGCTCATCAGGCTAGGCAGCAGACAGAGGCACATCAGGCTGGGCAGCAGACAGAGGTCCATCAGACTGCGCAGCAGATATAGGCTCATCTGACTGGAAAGCGGGCACAACAGACTAGAAAGTGGACACATCAGACTGGAAAGGGGGGACATCAGGCTGGAAGGCAGGCACCGAGACATCAGGCTGGAAGGCAGGCAACAAGACATCAGACTGGAAAGCGGGCACACCAGACTGGAAAGCTGGCACGTCAGGCTGGAAGGTAGGCATGAAGACATCAGGCTGGAAGGCAGGCAACGAGACATCAGGCTGAAAGGCAGGCAATGAGACATCAGACTGGAAAGCGGGCACATCAGACTGGAACACTGGGAGCACAATTTCAGGTTGGAACATGGACACAAGGTCATCAGACCAGTCAGCAGGTACTGAAACATCGGACTGGGTAGTAGGCACTGGGGGCTCAGACTGGGTAGCAGACACTGGGACGTCAGACTGGGTAGCAAGCACTGGGACGTCAGACTGGGTAGCAAGCACTGGGATGTCAGGCTGGAGTGGATTAGCTGGTGGGGTTACTGGCAGGATCAAATGGGTAGGAAAGAACTTCCGTCTCTTTTTAGGTTTAGCTACTGGAGTCCTATAGGTAACTGCAAGACTGTAGGTAGGGAATGAAGCTGACAGGAGAGGAGGGTTGGAATAAGGCAGGGAAGAGGTAACAGTAGCTGGGGGAAGTTCTTGAGGGATTGCAGGCAGCCGAGAGGAGGCAGGTAGATTAAAAGCAGGATAGGTGCAGGGAGTAGAAACTGGGTTGTGATCAATCACAGCAGAAGCGGCGAGCTGGCGGCGCATGAGTTGGGGGCATGCGCACGCTCCCAACTCGGAAGTGCAGAATTACGTATATATACAGAGAGATATATTGAGATATACAGAGCAGATGCCCTGTAGCAGTAGAGCTATAATTGAGCCGTCGTTAACTGGTTAAAATTCCAAGGAGAAAGGCTTGCTTTAGGTTCAAAGCTAAAAAAAAACTACCCCTACTCCCATGGCTAAAGCATTAAATACTGTATATAAGGAAATACAGGCACATGACACCAGATCATAGAAGTATGTTGGACAGCATAGGAAATAATCAGATAAATTGAGGTAGGGAGTTCCAGAGGATGGGAGAGGCTCTGGAGAGTTCCTCAAGATGAGCATGGGAGGAGGAGACAAGGGAGTTAGAGCAGTGTTTCTCAACCTTTTTTTAGTCAAGGCACCCTTTAAAATTATGCATGATCTCAAGGCACCGAATTCTAAAATGTAAAAAGTAAACAAATCGTTTTACATAATGCAGCAACATTCACCCAATGTTAGAGGTGATTTATTCTTTCAAAGCAAATACACATTTGCACACTGGTACTGACTAGTATTCCAATGTTTCTCTTCCCTCTTAGTTACTCTCCTTCATTCAGCTAATGTGACTCCAGTGCTGACAGAGAGGGACAGGGGAGGGGTATATAAGGATGCTGTTCAAGCACCCGAAGTCCTCCTAATCAATTGATGGTATCATTGGTAGTTTTGACGCTAGTGGCTGCAAGGTTGTAATGGTGCACAATGAACACCCAGGGGCATACCTAGAGCATTTGGCACCCGGGGCGGATTCTATATATGGCACCCCTCATGTTAAAATGTAAAAACACCCCACTGTGCCTTCTGCATACCCCAATATCTTTGTCACTACTGTGTACCCCCTCTCCACAGCTGCACCTCTGGACCCCTTTACATTACACAGTGCCCTGCATCTCTGGACCCCTTTACATTACACAGCCCCCTGCACCCCTTTACATTACACAGCACCCTGCACCTCTGGACCCCTTTACATAACACAGTCCCCTGCACCCCTTTACATTACACAGCGCCCTGCACCTCTGGACCCCTTTACATTACACAGCCCCCTGCACCCCTTTACATTACACAGCACCGTGCACCTCTGGACCCCTATTCATTACACAGCCCCCTGCACCTCTGGACCCCTTTACATTACACAGCCCCCTGCACCTCTGGACCCCTTTACATTTCACAGCACCGTGCATCACTGGACCCCTTTACATTACACAGCACCCTGCATCACAGGACCCCTTCACATTACACAGCACCCTGCACCCCTGGACACGTTTACATTACACAGCCCCCTGCACCCCTTTACATTACACAGCACCCTGCACCTTTGGACCCCTGTACATTATACATCCCCCACAGCTCTGGACCCCCTGCATGGTACACAGACCCCCCCCCTCAGTGCAGACCCCCCCTTCAGTGCAGACCATCTCCCTTCAGTGCATACCCCCTCCCTTCAGTGCAGACCCCCCTTCAGTGCATACCCCCTCCCCTCAGTGCAGACCCCCTTTCAGTGCAGACCCCCTTCAGTGTAGACCCCCTCCCTTCAGTGCAGACCCCCTCCCTTCAGTGCAGATCCCCACTTCAGTGCAGACCCCCCTTCAGTGCAGACCCCCCCTTCAGTGCAGACCCCCTCTATTCAGTGCAGACCCCCTCTCTTCAGTTCAGACCCCCTCCCTTCAGTGCAGATCCCCTCCTTCAGTGCAGACCCCCCTTCAGTGCAGACCCCCTCTCTTCAGTGCAGTGCAGATCGCTTTTAGAGCAGACCCCCTTCAGTGCAGACCCCCCTTCAGTGCAGACCCCCTCCCTTTAATGCAGACCCCCCTTCAGTGCAGACCCCCTCCCTTCAGTGCAGACCCCCCTTCAGTGCATACCCCCTCCATTTAGTGCAGACCCCCCTTCAGTGCAGTTCCCCTCCTTCAGTGTAGACTCCCTCCATTTAGTACCTCAGATAATCATGGCACATGCACAGCAGATCTCCTCCCCCTGTGTACACATAAACAGAGAGGAGAGGGAGGCAGCTTCACTCTGCTTGGCTGTGTCTGTGTGACATCCAGGACTGCTCTGACAGCCCGCGGCCGCGAGAAAAGGGGATGGTTGGTGGAGTGGTGTCACCCCGCCCCCCCTTGCAGTGCCACTGCCTCTCCCTGCTCTTACCTGCCTGTCACCGTGCTGCTGCCTAAACCCACCCCGCAGCGCTGTCACCGCTTCAGTCGCGGATGGGGGGACGCCGGCCTGACACCCCCCAGTGTGTGGCACCCAGGGCAGCCCCCACTTGGTACGCCACTATGAACACCTGTGGTTTTGTGTAACTAAAAGGTAGGCTTGATCCTCCTGCTGGCTTGTATACAATTTTTGGGCAATTTATAGGCATTTTACCTGAAGGTACCCTTGTTGAAAAATGCTGTGTTAGAGAGCAGGAGGTCTTGGGAGGAGCGAAGAGGATGGCTCGAGTGATACAGTATATTGAGACATGACTGGTGATGTATCTTAGGGTCAGAGTTGTGGATGGCTTTGTATGTTGTTTGTATTTTAAATTTTATTGAAACACTGCATTCAATTTCTTAAAGGCCAGAACTGCTGGATACATTACTGTTGGCACCATTTAGGCAAGGCAACTAATGGGAAAGTTCAAAGTAGAATAGTCTTCTTTGCATTACCAATTATATTTTCAGAATCTCTTAAAGGTTTTGTAAATATTTTGGTATTGTTTCATAGTTTAGACCCACTAAGGCCTCTTTCACATGAACAATCCGTTCAGGTCCTCCTGTCAGTTTTTTAGGCAGACCTGAACGGACCCTCCATAGACCTCTATGGAGCGTCGGATGTCAGCCGTGACATGTCCGCTGACATCCGACCCACTCCGATCCGAAAAAGTGTAACGGAGGAAAAACCTACTTTTCCATCCGTTTTCGGATCGGATCGGGTGACGACGGATTTTGCGGTCTGTCATCATCCGATCCCCCATAGGGGAGAGCGGCGCTCTGACGGGTCTATCGCTGCACAGTGTGCAGAGATAGACCTGTCATCTTCCTGCTCAGCGGGGATCGGCGGAGCGATCCCCGCTGAGCAAGCGGATGTTCACTGGTGGATCATCATGGATCCGTCCCGTGTGAAAGAGCCCTTTTTTCAGATAGTACATCTATAGGATACTTCTGCCTTTTCTAACTCAAGCTGTAAGCTCCTTGTTGGTTTTAAAAGATCCTTTGAAGAAGTTGAATGCGATTAACGACTAAGGGTACATTTTCTTTGATCTGACCTGTTTAATCCTCAATGATCAACACGTGGACAGAATCTGTATGTTGGTGATTTTTATTGCTTTAATTTATTCTATAAGGTTAGGGTTTTGGCGGAAAGCTGTACTGTCCATTTTTTAATTTTGTTTGTACTAACAAATAAAGCAGTATTAAACCTAAAAATACATTTTTATTTTAGGATATTTCTCTCCAGAGTGTGCGTACCTCCTCCAGTACACAATGACATCACTGTTTGGAGTTCTTCCCTACAGGTGTCATCACTGGTTGACTTCATCAGGAATCAAGGAAGATTGGATCTAGGCATTTTTTGACCATCTTTAGTTAAAGCGGAACTAAACTCTTCTATCCTTATGGCCAAGGAAGCTGCCATGTTAGCTTCTGTTTGATCTGCAGCTGCCGTATTGCTGCACATGCGATCGGTTATGACAACAGCCATTAAGTGGTTCGACAATTCACTTGAGAGCACAAGCAAATGTCACAGTTATCATTCATTGCATGCCCTGAATGTAACCGTTTTGGGAAACGGTTAAATTGATGGGTTTAGTTCCGCTTGAACTGATCACATGAATCTGGTGAGTTTGTTTCTGTTGGTAGAAAAAGGAACCATCTGCCTATAAATTATCGTATGGTTTCTGAATTGCACTTTGTACTATTTTATAGGTTTTACTATCTCATATCATTTTATGATATTTTCACAGCTGCTGGTGTGATCATTTTAAAGCGGGGGTCCACCTATCTATCGTTTTTTTGGGTTTTTTTTAGTTCATTCACAAACTTTTCTTCTCAGCATTACATACTCACATATTGTGTGTAATATGTCCGCCTGTGTCAGATTTCGTCGGAAAGAATAACTTATATTATTCACTGCAGGCGGTTTCCATCTTCATTGTGGGCATTCGAAGCCCACAAGCATTTATTTCCTGGATGTGGTGAATGCTGTGCTCCCAGCATTCACCGCTCATTCCCGCACATGCTCAGTGGCATCCTGGGAAGCCTGAGACTAGCTCCCAGGAGTCTGGGAGAGGCTAGAAACACGCCTACTCCCACGGGAGGAGAACCAGGAAGTGCAAAGAAGAATAGAAAAATAAAAGGTAATTACGGCGATTTAAATTTTTTTAAACGGCATGTCAGCATCTAGGCAAGGAAGAGAATACATACAGATATTGTTCAAAATTTGGGTGGAACCCCGCTTTAAAAAGTTTTTTATTATCTCACTGCACAGATTGGGCTTTACTGTAGTGCTGATGAAAAAGTCCAGCTTCCAGCAAGTTGTTTGTCTATAAAGCTATGGAACCCTAACTCATATACGCCAGTTTATTGCAGAAAATATAGTTATAAATATACAGTGCCTTGCAAAAGTATTCACTCCCCCCCTGGCTTTTTACCTATTTTGTTACATTACAGCCTTTAGTTCAATGTTTTTTTAATGTGAATTATATGTGATGGATCAGAACACAATAGTCTAAGTTGGTAAAGTAAAATTAGAAAAATATATACTTAAAACTATTTTTCAGAAATAAAAAAAATGATAATTGGCATATGTGTATTCACTCCCCCCCTGGCTTTTTACCTATTTTGTTACATTACAGCCTTTAGTTCAATGTTTTTTTAATGTGAATTATATGTGATGGATCAGAACACAATAGTCTAAGTTGGTAAAGTAAAATTAGAAAAATATATACTTAAAACTATTTTTCAGAAATAAAAAAAATGATAATTGGCATATGTGTATGTATTCATTCACCCTATTTGTTATAAAGCCCATCAAAATCTCTGGTGCAACCAATTACCTTCAGAAGTCACATAATTAGTGAAATGATGTCCACCTGTGTGCAAGCTAAGTGTCACATGATCTGTCATTACATATACACACCTTTTTGAAAGGCCCCAGAGGCTGCAACACCTAAGCAAGAGGCACCACTAACCAAACACTGCCATGAAGACCAAGGAACTCTCTAAACAAGTAAGGGACAATGTTGTACAAGTCAGGGTTAGGTTATAAAAAAAATATCCAAATCTTTGATGATCCCTAGGAGCACCATCAAATCTATTATAACCAAATGGAAAGAACATGGCACAGCAGCAAACCTGCCAAAAGACGTCCGCACACCAAAACTCACAGACCGGGCAAGGAGGGCATTAATCAGAGAGGCAGCACAGAGACTTAAGGTAACCCTGGAGGAGATGCAGAGTTCCACAGCAGAGACTGGAGTATCTGTACATAGGGCGACAATAAGCCGTACGCTCCATAGAGTTGGGCTTTATGGCAGAGTGGCCAGAAGAAAGCCATTACTTTCAGCAAAAAACAAAATGGCACGTTTTGAGTTTGCGAAAAGGCATGTGGGAGACCCCCGAAATGTATGGAGGAAGGTGCTATGTCTATAGTTATGGTTACATTGACTTCTTTTGTTATTTTGTCCTATTTGTTGTTTGCTTCACAATAAAATAAAAACATCTTCAAAGTTGTGGGCATGTTCTGTAAATTAAATGATGCAAATCCTCAAACAATCCATGTTAATTCCAGGTTGTGAGGCAACAAAACACGAAAAATGCCAAGGGGGTGAATACTTTTGCAAGGCACTGTATATGATATGTAAAATGCCAAGATTTTTGCTGATAAAGTTTTGGATTTTCTGTTAAAAATATTTAACACGAGAAATGCTGCTGTGTTTTATAGTGGTTTATTCTTATTGCTTTATGAGAAAATAATACAATAATGTTATAATGTCACACCTTTGTAATTAGCTGTTATGAATTGTATTTTGCAATTCAACAGTCAGCAATATATTCCAGCCTTTCAGGTTTTTTACAGTTGTACCAATTGCTGCCTAAGCAGTCAGCCTATGGAGCCTGTATTTTCTGAACAAAGAACCCTTATGCCGTGTACACACAAGCGGACTTTTCGACCGGACTGGTCCGACGGACAATCCGATCGTGTGTGGGCTTCATTGGACCTTCAGTGGAACTTTTCCAGTCAAAAATCTGACGGACTTTAGATATGGAACATGCTTCAAATCTTTACGTCGTAACTGCGCCGGACCCAGTTCCTATCGAGAAATCCGCTCGTCTGTATGCTAGTCCGACGGACAAAAAACAACGCATGCCCAGAAGCAAGTACGAAACGGAAGCGATCGGTCTGGTAGAACTAGTGTTTGTATTGTAGGTAGCACATTCCTCATGCTGCAAATTCTGTGATTGTTGAATGCAGCACATTAAAGGGGTTGTAAAGGTAATTTTTTTATTGTTTAAAAATAACAAACATGTTATACTTACCTTCACTGTGCAGCTCATTCTGCACAGAGTGGCCCCGAACCTGCTTTTCTGGGGTCCCTCGGTGGCTGTTTCAGCTCCTCCCCACAAGAACTATCCACCTTAATGCGAGCTCTCTCGCATGGTGGTTAGTTCTTGCGGGCGCGCTCCCGTGATACAGCCGGCGGCTATAGCCGCTCACTGTATCACTCGGCCCGGCGCGCCGCGTCATCGGATGTGATTGACAGCAGCGCGAGCCAATGGCTACGCTGCTTTCAATCCATCCACTGCAGCCAATCAGCGACCAGGCTGAGCTGCAATAGAGATGACGGGAACGAGCAGCGGAGATTCGAGGTGTCAGGTAAGTAAAACGGGGGGGCTGGGGGCGGCGGTATTGTCAAAAGTTTTTTCACCTTAATGCATATAATGCATTAAGGTGAAAAATTTTTTACCTTTACAACCCCTTTAATTGTCTTCTTTATAATGCTAGAAGAACAAAGCTGTTTTGCTGTTCATATTCACACAGAGTTCTCACAAACTGATTTCTGGATTATTTCTCTTGATCTCATGAACAATTATTGTATTTTAAAAGCCATATCTCCATACTAATGTTTACACAATTATTTTTTGGAGTCATCTTTTATTATTTTTTATTTCATCAAGATCTTTTTTTAGGATTGTTACAAAATTATTTTCTATTTATCTCCATATATCTATTTTTTTGGTGTTAAAAACCACAAAGAACCTTTTTTTTTTTTTATATATATTTTTTGCTTTTTTTTTTTTTTTTTTTTTTGGTGTAAAGATACCACAAGAACATTATATAATTTTTTGTTTTTGGAACCTCAAGGAGGTTGTTGTCCCTTGTTATTTTGACATTGTCTATAAAAAATTGATGTTAATAAAAACACATAGGCAAGTATTTTCATAAAATAAAATATCCATTTATTATGGTTAACAAAATAAAGATGAAGTCAACGCTGGAGAAACTTTTCGAATTTGTGAAGACTTTTGGCCCCAGGGCACACATCAAGTCTGTGGAAAAGAAAAAAAATTGGGATCTTGAGGAGTTCATATAATAGGGAGCACAATCTGGTCCAGGAATCCCAGAGATCAAGAGTAGCAGCAGATGACATATATGTCCCCAGGCTGTGGTACTACACCAGCCATCGTCTTCTGTCAGAGCAGACTGAAGCTAGGTCATCACTTTCTTCTCTTCGTTCCAGCCTTCCCTCCACGCTGCCCTGCACCCTTTCCTGCAGCCCTCCTTGTAGGCTGTGGCTCTGGTGGTTGACTTGTGGCAGGAGGAGGAGGAGGGGCTTGCTCATTTATTTGGGTGTTGACAGTTAACTCGCCCTCCAGCCCCTTGTGAAGGACATCAGAAAAAGTTCAATGTTAATACGTTTAAAAGAGTATAAATCTGACAACAGCATTTTTTAAAGCTGGTGACAAACATTTTTGGCCACCACTATCAATTGATATGTATACATAATTTTTTGAAAAAAATCCTTTAACCACTTCAGCCCCGGAAGGATTTACCTCCTTCCTGACCAGAGCACTTTTTGCGATTCGACACTGCGTCGCTTTAACTGACAATTGCGCGGTCGTGCGACGTGGCTTCGAAACAAAATTGACATCCTTTTTTTCCCACAAATAGAGCTTTCTTTTGGTGGTATTTGATCACCTCTGCGATTTTTATTTTTTGCGCTATAAACAAAATAAGAGCGTCAATTTTGAAAAAATCGCACTATTTTTTACTTTTTGCTATAATAAATATCCCCAAAAAATATATAAAAAAACATTTTTTTCCTCAGTTTAGGCCGATACGTATTCTACATATTTTTGGTAAAAAAAAATCGCAATAAGCGTTTATTGATTGGTTTGCACAAAAGTTATAGCGTTTTCAAAATAGGGGATAGTTTTATGCCATTTTTATTAATTTTTTTTTTTTACTAGTAATGGCGGCGATCAGCGATTTTTATCGGGACTGCAACATTATGGCAGACACATCGGACATTTTTGACACATTTTTGGGACCATTGTCATTTATACAGCAATCAATGCTATAAAAATGCACTGATTCCTGTGTAAATGACACTGGCAGTGAAGGGGTTAACCACTAGGGGGCAGGGAGGGATTAAGTATGTCCTAGGGGAGTGATTCTAACTGTAGGAGGGATGGGCTGTGTGTGTCACTACACTGATCTCTGCTCCCGATGACAGGGAGCAGAGAACAGTGACACTGTCACTAGGCAGAACGGGGAGATGCTGTTTACAACGGCATCTCCCCGTTCGTCCTCTCCGTGAGGCGATCACCGGTATCCCCATGGCGATCGAGTCCGCGGGACCCGCGACCCGACTCACGGAGATCGCGGCAGGCACGCGTGCACACGGCGGCAAACTCAAAGTAACGTACGGGTACATTACTTTGCGCAGCCGTGCCATTCTGCCAACGTATATCTACAGGAGCCGGTCGGGAACCGGTTAATGGGTAATCAATTATAACATCTAGTTAACATCATTAATATTAGGACACTAAATATGTCTAAAAATAATATACCTGGCTCCAGATGGTCACATCCGGTTCTTCCAGGATGGAAGGCCCAGCTTGGTCCTCATCAGCCTCTGCTGGGGTGGAGGGAAGGGTGCAGGGAAGGGTGGAGGGAAGGGTTGAAAGTGATGCCCTGGCTTCGGTCTGGTCATCAAGAAAACGTAGTTTATCGTAGTACCACAGCCTGGGTACATATACATCATCTGCTGATGCTCCTGATCTCAGGGAAATCTGAATCTTGTTATGCTCCCTCCTATACATATTTGCAAGATCCCAATTTTATTTTCCATAAACTTAAAGGTTGCTTCTGGGATGAGTCTGCACAAATGCGACAAGTTTCTCCAGTGTTGACTTCCTTATTGTTTTAATATAATATGCAGGGTGTTTGCCCCTCCCATAGATTTCTCATCTCCCTGTACTGCTCAATAAATTGAGTCAGAAATTCAGGGTCCTTAAACTTAGCATTCATGTTTTCTGTCAAAGATAATACACAAGACAAAAACACTAATGTTAGGCTAAACTCTCATAATCTTACTTATCCAAACATAGGCCTCAATCTTTAATCAGTATAGGCTGCTACAAAGTTAATAAAATTTACCTTCATTTCAGAAGCTCGCAACTTCAGTTCCTCTATCCTCCGCGCACAGAACGTACGTACGACACATGTGTGATAGCTTTGTATACACACTGCGCATGCGTGGAACTCCGCCTGCGTCGCCCGCCCCTGAAGTTCTTTTTTAACGAATATTCTCTGCCCCTTCTCTCTACGGTGCACAGTAGGAGCAACAATGGCAGAGACACAGCAGGTGTGTACTAATTCCTCAAGCAACGAGGAAAGCCCGGAGCCCGAAATGTCCCAATCCGGGAAGAGGAGATTTAAGGCCTCCAATATGGCCATTGAAGAGATGGTGGAGATGGTAGCAATTTTGAAAAAAAAGGATTACGATGGGAAGCATGGACCATACGCCCAGCCTAATTTAAGAAAGGCAAAAATAATAGCGAAAGTGGTGAAGACCTTGCATCATCATTTGAGGGTACGACGCTTTAAAGATCAACTGAGGAAGCGCTGGTCCGACCTCAAACTCAGGGAGCCGGATCAGTACAGACGAATCCAGAAAGTGCTGAAAAAAAGTAAGTACTTGTCGTGTGTTTATATTCTGATTATTACCTTGCATGCTGCTCCATGTGATTTTCTTTACTGTACAAGTTTAACTCTTTATACGTTAGTAGGAAACATCGTTCGTAGGAAACATCGTTTAAAAAATATATACGATGTATTTAGTTGATACAGGGTTTAAACAACATTTTGGTCTTGGTAGTTTGTCTTATTAAAAGAAATTTAGGACATTGTTGTCTAGATGTCTTTTGAAACTAGAATGAATAGCAAATTTCATTCAGTGGAATGTAAGGAGAGGACACTCAGCAGCTGTTTACACATCTGGACTCAGGAGCACTAGTGTGGGACACCAGAATACATTTTTTTGGTTAACCCACACAGGTGCTCCAGTGGATACTTGATGGGGTGTCTCTATCTGTGAAACGTGGCCAAAAAAGGTAAGTATTCCAGCTTGTTTCCAAGGGAATTTTAATTATGTCTTCAACTTGGATCTATGCCCAAACAGACAATTGTACAGCACTTCAATGCAATTTTTCATATTCCTATTCCTGGACTCAAATATCTGTGTGGTAAGTATACCTTTTGTTTCATTCTCATAGGGGAGAAAAGACTCAGACAACATGTACCCAGGGACCTCCCTCACCAGCCCGTTTGGGAAACCAGCCCAAGCCCCACGGAGAATGTGGAGGAAGTCTGACACCCCAGCTTATGTTAATCTATGTATGCCTGCATATTTCTAAATACATATTTTTTTCATGAATTTTAGGTGATCTGATTGCGGAAGGGGAAGAAGCGGTGGAAGCATGTCCAAGTGCCAGTGCCCCCCCAAGGATGTGGACAAAGGAGAGGTGGAGGAAGTGGGCGACATGTGCACCCCACCAGGTGAGTGTCTGACCCCCAGCTTATGGTAATTTATGTATGCCTGCATATTTCTAAATACATCTTTTTTTTCATTAATTTTAGGTGATGTGGAAGAGGAACCATTTACTACCGACAGTGCACAACAATTAATTGGGCAGATCATGGCCTGGAATGGGGATATTGATGCCATGCGCACTAGCCTTGACCTAATGCGTAATCGGCTGGACAATATGCAGCAGGAAATGAAGAACATGATTGATGTTTTGGGGAGAATCTAAATCCCTTTTTCACAAAATAAACATTGATCATGTTCTTCATTTCCTTTTTTGCTGACCCCATTCTGGGCTTTGACTTAACATAAACATTTTATGCCTGTTTGTAAAAAAAATTATAAAAAAAAAATATATATAGAGGCCTGTTTGTTAAAAAAAAAAAAATTAAAAAAATACAGGCCTGTTTGTAAAAAAAAAAAATAAAAAAATAAAAAATAATGTTTTAAATAAAAAAAATTCTATTGTTTGAACAAAAAATTATATATATTTGAAATCCTAAAATTTTAACAAACGCACATGTGAATGTGCACAGATTAAAAAATCTGTTATTAAACAACAAGATGTGTGGCTTCTTCTTTCAATGCTCAATACCAGTTTTGGAAGTTATTTGGTGTTTACAGTGACAATATGGCTTATTTACTAAAGGAAAATACACTTGGCACTATAAGTACACTAGGATAACCTAGGAGACAGCCAAAAAGAAAGGCAAGCCATAAATACAATTTGAGATTTTATCTGATCATTATTTTTTATTAAAACAAATTATGGATTGCCTGGCATTGCAATGGCCCCCCTACCTGTAAAAAAATCAACATATTGATCCCGAACTTGACGGGCGCTTTGGGGGGCCAAGCCAGTATGGCCAGTATCGAGGCCCGTCAGAGGATTCTCTATAAGTCCGGCCTCAGGCCCAAGTGATGCAATATAATTGCTCAAATGTTTGTTTAAATAATTGTGCAGGATGCAGCTCGCTAGGACAAGGTGATTTAGTTTGTATTCCGCCATGTGGGTAGCTGTCTGAAACTGGCTGGCCATGATCCTGAAGGCATTCTCCACAACTCTTCTCGCTCTGGCCAGCCGGTAGTTAAAAACCCTCCTCTCCGGGGTGAGGGTCCTTTGGGGGAATGGCCTCATGAGGTGCTCGCCCAGACCGAAGGCTTCATCTGCTATGAAGACAAAGGGGAGTCCTTCCACGTTATCTACATCAGGTGGCAATCCCAGGCCACCACTCTGGAGACGCTGGTAGAACTCCATCTGGGCGAAGACTCCTCCATCCGGCCATTCTTCCCCACGTCCACATACAGAAATTCATATTGTGCCGAGACCACCGCCATTAAGACAATACTATGAAACCCCTTATAAATAAAATAGTATGACCCCGAATGGGGTGGTGGCAGGATGTGGACGTGTTTCCCATCTATAGCCCCTCCACAGTTGGGAAAGTCCCAACGGGTGGCAAAATGGGATGCCACAGTCTGCCATTCCTGTGGCATTGAAGGAAACTAGGGAGTCAAACAAGAAAAAAAATATAAGTACTTTTGCACATAACATTGCAAGCACATTACACAAAAAACATTATTGCCCAGCATCAGTATAACATTAATTGTAATAAGTATTATTTAAAGACAAAAATATAAGGCCCACTTATCAGATTCATCACCCCCTCTGATGGCCCATTGATAAATTTTAGGGGGGGATTCTTATTCAATTTAAGGACGCACAGACCATTTGGAGACATTTTAGGGGGGAGGGAATTCTAAAACAATTTAAGGACACACAGACAATTTGGAGACATTTTAGGGGGGGATTCTAAAGCAATTTAAGGACACACAGACCATTTGGAGACATTTTAGAGTGGGGAGGGGATTCTAAAGCAATTTAAGGACACACAGACCATTTGGAGACATTTTAGGGGGGGTTCTAAAGCAATTTAAGGACACACAGACCATTTGGAGACATTTTAGGGTAAAGCAATACAATGGAGCTGACAAAATACATTGTTAAGTGACTAGACTAGGTGGATATGGGCCCAGCATAGTGAATGCAAATATGCATGCAGTACAAAAAAGAGCATTAAAAAATTACAGCATGCATGAGGACAAAGGGGACATTCACACTATATTGTAATCATGGTAGTTAGTGTTTGAGTAAAGAAATACATTACATTAGCAAACATTAAATACAATAAAATGTGATGTTAAAGGATAAAATTCTTACCTTAATATAGTCCTTCTGCAGGACCTGGATGATGGCAGAACAGGTCTCTGGAATAATAATCCCCAGAGCCTGGGGGGAGATGCCTGTCGAGAACTTAAGGTCCTGCAGGCTTCTCCCCGTCGCCAAGTACCGCAACATGGCGACTAGCCTCTGCTCCGCAGTGATGGCTTGCCTCATGCAGGTATCCTGCCTGCTGATATAAGGGGTCAGCAAAGCCAACAAACGGTCAAAAACAGGGTCCGTCATCTGGAGAAAATTCCTGAAATCCTCAGGGTTATTCTCACGGATCTCATGGAGCAAACGCATGTGAGAGAATTGGTCACGCTGGAGCAATCAATTCTTCGTCCATGAACTCCTCCTGGCCCTGTTCATGGACTAGGCTTGGGCTGAAGAATGAACTACAGCACCAAGCACATGCAATGCACGAGCTCTACGACGAGTATGTACACGCAACATGGCTTCAAAACAGTCGCCTGGTCAGAACAAACTTAATAACAGAACGCACTGAAGAACAGCAAGGACTGTGAAGAGCGAGCTGAAAATCAGCAACGAGTGGACAATAACACACTGGATAAATCAATGCGAACTGACTACACGCACTGAAAAGCAGATAACCTCACAAGCACAAATTGAACAAAAGTTAAACAATCTGAAAAATACGAGTCTTACAAGCGCGAATTGCCTCTCACCAAACTTCTACTAACACAAGATAAACACGAGATTAGCAGAAGGGGCCCAACAGATGGCGCATGAGCTATTGAACTTCCATTTTATAGTCTCGTCGGACCTGGTGTACTTCGCTGTGTACTAGACGGTCAGACTTTGGTGTGACCGTGTGCGTGTGCAAGTCCGTTCGTTCTAAAGTCCGTCGGAAGTCCGTCAAAAGTCCGACGAAAGTCCGCCGGAATGACCGTCTGACTTTTGTTGCCGAAAAGTCCGCTCGTGTGTACGCGGCATTAGAAGCCTTGAAGATGTCCACTAATGTATGGTTCTGTATGGTTACTTCTTCCTCAAAGTTGGTCCATGTTTTTCAGCTGTACAACACATTATTTGTCTGAAGTCAGCAGAGCATACTTGTGAAGAAGGCAGTGTGCCCATATAGAATGTTTTATAAATGTATAAATGTATAAAATGAAGCATGAAACTCTGGCCTAGAATGTTGGAAATATTTAAAGGATAGGTTCACCTTTGGAACATGATGCATGTTCTACTCATATTTAGGCTGGAACCTAACATGTAACATGCATGTTTCTGACCTACAGTAGTATGTCACCTCGCAGTGTAGCATACCTTGAATCGTTGCAAGCTCATATTTAAAAAAAAAATAGTACATACAAATTTTTACCTGCAAAAATATGTGCAATTACTATTTTTTATGTAAAAGTGAACTTAGCCTTTAACCACATCAATACTGGGTACTTTCACAACCTTCCTGCCCAGGCCAATTTGCAGATTTCAGTGCTGTCACACTTTGAATGACAATTGCACAGTCATGCAACCATGTACCCATATAACATTTTTAGGTTGACTATATGTTTATTGATTTTGAAAAACAATACAACAAAAGGAAAAAAAAAGGAAAAAAACATACAATAAATGCTAAAAATTACTTCCAACTGTAACTAGGTCCCCAGGGACCACGAGTAGTCTGCACTCAAAATAAAGATAACATCTGATAGTAAACAATGGATCCACCAGAAGCCCTGCTTGGAGCCATAGAGAAGCAATGCTAAATACGAAAAAAAAGGGAAGGAGAAGAGAGAGAAAGGAGGATGACAAGAATAAGAATAATAAATAAGAAGGGTGGAGGAAGGGAGGAAGGAAAAGGAGAGGAGGGGAGGGGCAAAGGGAACTAGACTGGCAAGCAACAATCTAGTAGGAAAAATCTAGACGAAAAATGAAATGAGATACTGAGTGGGCCCACCCACAAACAGCATGGGTACCTAAGCCCAGAATATAAGGTTTCCAGGGGATGATGTCCAACAACAACGCTCATCAACAGAGGGGAAGCGGAGAAGAGGGGCCCACACACAAGTGGACTCCAAAAAGATTACAGGGAAAGCACATTTTTGAGTTCATTAGAAACCAAATAATGCATCCAAATTTGGTAAATTTATCCCACATGTTCATTTCTCGTGCCTGCATCTCCTCCAACATCATTGTCAGGAAAGGTTTCACCTGCTGGTGGCACTGTCATATCTATAGGCCGCAGTACTGGTGTCCACCAGCGGGTGTCTCCTGGCAGTCTGGAGCAGACATCATCTCCTGCAATCAGGCGTCACCTGAGACAGATTGTAGGAGATGCTGCACACATTTGCCTTGGTATTGTTCCTTGAGCCCTGACCTGTGTTCGCTAACCTGTTATCCTGTATCCTGATCCTGATTCTGTATCCTGTGATCCTGTTATCCTGTGACCCAGTATCCGTTCCTGAACCCCTGCCCTGCAGCCTGATCCCTTCCGCCTGTTCCCCCTGTCTCCTGTTACCCTCTCCTTGTCCTGTCTTGTTCCCAACCCAATCTGCTTGATCTCCCGTGTATGACCCTGGCTTGTTTACAATACGATTACATCTTACACCTGTATATACTTTTGGTTTAGGCAGTTACTTGTTGTGTGTCACTGGGGTTGGTTGCTGGTCAATCACTGTTTGTCATATTGGAGGTGCGTTTACTTTTGTTTATTTACTTTTCTTAACAAATCATATTACTTTTTACTTTACACGTGTTTGGTTCACTCTGTTGCAGTCCACACAGTTCTGGTCGCACCAGTTCATGACGATCATGGTGTCATTAACTATCTGTAGCCCCCTGTTCTTAAAAATGGGGCTATAGTATAAATTTAGTTTTTGGCTGAGCTGTAAACAGCTCAGAATTGATTGTATATTTGGCTTTGTTCTAAACTTGACTGAGTTGTGCATTTCTCACTGTTGCCAGTAGGTGTTACTGGTACCACAGGACAGTATGAGAATTACAACTAGGTTGAGCTGTAATGAATATTCTCTTTCCAGAAACAGCCCAGTAGGAAGTTCCTGGCCACTGTGCATCTTGGAGGGGGTACTTATTGGAAAGATGCCATGTGCTCTCAGTCAGTTCGTTACCTCGGGGCCCTCCTGGCCCGAGGGTGTGTTGCTAAGAGTTCTGCATGTAGGCCCAGAAGCCTGTCTGAGGCCTACTAAATTCTGAGGCGGTCCTTAGGCTGTCTTGCCTGTGTGAAAGAAGCTGAGCCAAGCTGAGGAGATCCAGGGGAGGACCCTTGCTGTAGAGAGCCAGGATGAAGGCTGCTCTCTCAGGAGAGCCTGGTGACTCGTTTGAAGGATGCATCTATATCTAAACTACCCTTACAGTATCGCCAGGTCGGCTTAAAGGTTCTGGTACTGTTAAGCTGTTCTACAACCTAAACAAAGTAACTAGCTCCTGGCTGCTAAGTTTGAGAGAGACTTATCCAGGAGTTCTACTGGCTGCTAAGTCTGTGATAGAGGCATGTCCAGACATTCTACAGGCTGCTAGGTCTGTGTGAGAGATCTATCCAGGTATCCAAGATCTTCTAAAAGAAAGCTGTTTTGCCTTTGAATTTAAGGCGTCTGTAAGTGATCTGCTAAAAAGAGTATCTGAAATCTCCCCTAACTCTCTCTCCTACTACTTCTCTCAAGTTCTTATTAAAGCATTGAAAAATACTTAAAGTTACTGGCTCCCAAATTCTGTTCTAACTCCCCATTATAGTCATGGACTCAGCCCTGAGGTGAATGTAAGCTCGCTCCCTGTATCTGGAGGCACCTCTTTGCTCCCAGTAAACCCACGGGGCGCTACATTTTTGCGCCCAACGTGGAGCCTGCCGGAATAAGTTTGCCGTTGTCCCTAGCAACCAACTACAACTTTCCAGGACTGGACTTTGTCACTTTCTCCAGGAAAACAGGGGTTAATTGCAAGATCACATTTCTCACTGCATGAGCTGTGGGTGGAGTGAGAGAAGCCTGGGCCCTACCTGATCAGAAAAGCAAGTGGGAGGAGTTACTGCTTGTTGCCGCGTGAGACGCTGTGTGTCTGACGCTGAAGAGAGAAAGTTTGCTGTTACTACAGGGAAGATTACAGGTAGGGATGGGCTGAACACCCCCCCCCCGGTTCGGTTCGCACCAGAACAGGCAAAACATTTGTTTGAACACGCGAACACCGTTATAGTCTATGGGACACGAACAAGAAAAATCAAAAGTGCTAATTTTAAAGGCTTATATGCATGGTATTGTCTTAAAAAGTGTTTGGGGACCCAGGTCCTGCCCCAAGGGACATGTTTTTTTCGGTCCATCGGAGCGCGAGATGAAGAAGAAGAAGAAGACTCCATGGGACAGTTTTATTATTATTTTTTTTTTTAATAAAGGACTTGTCCCAAGGCGTGTATTGTGTTTTTTTTTTACCATTTTCACATTTTTGTGAAATGGTAGGGGTACATTTGTACCCTGTTACCATTTCACACAGGGGGGGGCGGGATCTGGGGGTCCCCTTGTTAAAGGGGGCTTCCAGATTCCGATAAGCCCCCTGCCCACAGACCCCCACAACCACCGGGCAAGGGTTGTGGGGATGAGGCCCTTCTCCCCATCAACATGGGGAGAAGGTGGTTTGGGGGGCTACCCCAAAGCACCCTCCCAATGTTGAGGGCATGTGGCCTGGTACGGTTCAGGAGGGGGGCGCTCTCTCGTCCCCCCTCTTTTCCTGCAGCCTGCCAGGTTGCATGCTCAGATAAGGGTCTGGTATGGATTTTGGGGGGGGCCCCACGCCATTTTTTTTTAAATTTTGGCACGGGGTTCCCCCTAAAATCTATACCAGACCTAGAGGGTCTGGTATGGATTTTGAGGGGGACCCATGCCATTTTTTTTTTAATTTTGGCACAGGGTTCCCCTTAATATCCACACCAGACCTGAAGGGCCTGGTATGGAATTTGGGGGGACCCCCACGCATTTTTTTTTTTAAATTTTGGTTTGGGGTTCCCCTGTGGGGGAATCCCATGCCGTTTTTATCAATGAACTTTTATGTGTATTGCCGGACCGACAATTCATTATAGCCGCGAGTACTTTTAAATTACTTTTTTTCCTTTAGAAATGTCATTTTGCTCTCGGACTGTTGTAAACACGGGAAACATGCGCCACTTTACAGGCATACTATAGACACCCCCCAGGTAAGAAATTTAAAGGAATATTACGCTTTTTTTTTTCACTTTAAGCATTATTAAAATCACTGCTCCCAAAAAAGTGACCGTTTTTAAAACTTTTTTTTGCATTGATACATGTCCCCTGGGGCAGGACCCAGGTCCCCAAAGACTTTTTATGACAATACCATGCATATACGCCTTTAAAATTAGCACTTTTGTTTTCTCCCATAGCCTTTTAAAGGGTGTTCTGTGGCTTTCGAATTTGCCGCAAACACCCCAAATTGTTCGCTATTCGGCGAACAGGCGAACACATGAACATCGGGACCATCCCTAACTACAGGTCAGTCATGGCTGAATTTTCTCTGGTGCAAACTGAAGTGGGGTCCAAGATATTCCCTGTCAGCACCGCTGTAAGTATGATGCTGTCCGGAACCCTGCTAACAGAAACCGGCATCCGCCTGAAGCCACATGGTCGGTTTGTGCTGTATACCGTTGGGGACCATGAAGCGCTGGGTATGTTATGCCACATTTGTGGAGGACTGGCTGTACACCTCTGTCCGTTTGTTCGTTGCCTTCACTACGGGGAATACCTGTTTGCTGTGGAATACCCTACCATCCCACCCCGTGCCTACAGAGTTGATTGGGCCACAATTGTTGCTACAGTGGAGGCTGCTACTTTTGCTCCTGCTGGGAAACCTACACTCACCACGCCTGCTACTGTGAGTGTTCCAGTGGATGATGTCGTTTCTACTGTTCCTAACAGACATTGCCATCGCTACTGTGCTCACTGCACCTGTCTAGAAGAAGGTGGGCTATGTAAAGGCATCCCGTGGCCGCGGTCAAGGCCTACCCTAGAGACCCCCAGGACCGGAACCAGAGGAAGGTGTTACTTGGGGGAAATCCACATCAGGAACTGGTGAGAAATCTGGGACAAGCATTTCAGTGGGGTCAATGTGTAAATATATGCCTGCAGAAGAATTAAGGGATTCTGAGCTGGATTCCTTGTCTAATTTATCTGGTGATGATGAACTGTTTGAATCTATGTCACAAGAACTATTGTGGGATAATAGTGAGGATGTCGCTTCTACCTTCACTTTCCCAGATAGGGTAGCTTTAGACTTTGGGGAGACATCAACTACTGTGGAAACGCCAAGTGTTACTAGTGAGCCTCTGCCTAAAGTTATCAATCCAGCTGAAACTAAAAAGTTGTCTGCTAAAGCCATGGTGCAAAAGTCTCTGAATATGTGTGTGCTTCCTGGATTGGAGAATACCAGAGCCTTGCCAAAGCTTGCTCACTTACAAAGAGTGCTCAACAAAAGAGTTGTTACAGAATATGGCCTGGAATTTCCATATGTTCCTTCGGAGACTATGCAAGAAATGGAATTAAAGCGAGAGGAGTGGTACAGTGAATCTGGGACTACCTGTCTGTACCAAAGCCTTTCAGGAAAGCTGGCTATTTATCTGTCATGGATGAGCGTTATGATGGATGCATGTTTCAATGGATCTATGGCCGGCATGTCTACTCTGACAAAGTAGTCATCTGCAGACCTGGAAAAAAAATGTTTACTATGTCACTACTGTGGATAAACAATGGAAGCCAGTTACTTTGCCAGATCCTAGTTTCTACTGGTAACCATTTCAAGGGACTGTCGTAGTTCAGCTGGCAAATGTCAGTCTCTGCTCTAAAGCGACAGTTTGTTCCTGTTTAAAACCCAGAAAAGAGTCTTCAGTTTTTTTTTAAAAAAGAGGCTGAGAAAAGAGCTTTTACTCTAAGTGGATTATGGGGTACATATCCAGATAGTTTTAGCTCTAGAGAACTTTGTGGGCAAGATTTTCTACATGTGCACAGTGATTCCAATACTTTGCCACTAAGAACTTCTGTCATACTGATTTCTGCCGCTAGATGGTGGCTAAGTTACTTATAGAAAGGGATGGACTTTTAGGTTACATTCTACTTTGCTTTGCATTTAAAATGTGGAAGAAAGTTTCATTCTCTTGGGAGTAAGGCTTTGCTCCCAGTTGACCAGTGATACTGTTATGTGTTCCTGTGTGTGTAACCTTGTTCTTTTTGAGGTAACAAAGATCAACTATCAAGCTGCTAGAGTTGGGGCAGTTAGCTAGATAGTGAGGTTCCTGTAACATGTTTGATGTGAATATGCTGTTGATCAGGGCTTTTTTCTCAGAGAATAGGTGCAGGAACTCCCCCTGTCTGAGTCACCCCACACAACAATAGACTCCCCCAGCAACAATGGACTCCACCCCAACACCAATAGATTCCCTGCAGCAACAGTGAACCACCCACAAAAAAATATCACACCCAGTAACAAAATATCCACCCAAGCAACATTAGACCCCCCAGTAGCAACAACAGATCTCCCAGAAGCCAGCATCAATAGATCCTCCAGCAGCCAGTAAAAATAGATCTCTCTCTCAACAGTAGATCCCTTCCAGCAACATAAGACCCCCCCCAGCAACAATATATTCTCCATCAGCAACAATACACCCTCACACAAAATCAGATGCCCACCAGTGACAATAGATCCCCCAGCAGCCAACATCAATAGACCCTCCAGCATACCCCACACCCCATACTATTATATATATTCAGTGCTGGAGGTGCCGGAACTGCGTTCCTGCTGAAAAAAAGCCCTGCTGTTGATTAGTGTTTGAAACTGTAACATTCTTCTCTTATTACCCTTCCCTTCTCCCATTCAAGTTATTTGGTTCAGATACCTCCTCTCAGGCTTGAGAGTTATTTTTTTTTTCTCTTCCTTGCAGACGCTGGGGACATCGTCTCCTTTAGTGGGGGGAGTGTGTTGCCCCCTGTTCCTAAAAATGGGGCTATAGTGTAAATGAAGTGGGACGTAACGCGTACGGAACCACGTGACCAACATGACATCACCCATGTCCTCCGTTTATCCTCGTGGATTATTGTTGTTGTCTGCTCTGTCACCTAGCACTGAGGAAACAGTGTCTGATATCCTATGGTCAGGACACAGGGGATCTCATGCCATTAGCACACACCTGTCTCCAGCGATTCTTCTACCCAGCCGACCAGTATACATACCCTTGTGAAGGGACTGCTTTTGTGACCTGACTGGTATACTCAGGGGTCCACACTCTGGGGTGAGCAGTTAGGATTCACCGTTGGTGGAGGCTGTCACATGATCACCCTGTTTGTTATCCATAGGACCACTGTTTATGGACACTTGATGGTGCTTTTACATCACAGACTTTTTTATCATCTTTCCATCATCATCTCTTCATCTATTTGTTCTGTTTGTTTATGCGCTGCACTGCCTTAAGGATGGAGGTTCACCTTCCAGCAAGACAATGACCCAAACACACTGCTAAAGTAACACTTGAGTGGTTTAAGGGGAAACATGTAAATGTGTTGGAAAGATATAAATAGAACAAAGTTGCGCTACTAATGGAAAATAACAAATAATAGCAGCCAGCATCAACAATGATAAAGATTGTGAAACAATGAAAGAAAATAAAAATGCAGCTCTAAGAGAATAAGTCTACCTGAAAAAAAACACCTTTTAGGGAAGAATATTCACTAAATGTGTACGTGGATATGAAATATATGTGAATATATTAAAATGTGTACATGAACAACAAACAAAAAAAGAGAGAGGGATCTCATATGGACGTATCATAGTCACATATATAAACAAATACATCACTGTCCATCCAGTGACCAAACCTGAAGTATTAGTCTAATCAGGGCAAGTCTCCTCAATAAGTCGGCCTATCATTAAACTCTCATATAGTTCATATAAGAAATAACAATAGGGTCAGTGCAGTCTCTATATAGGAAATAGCACAATGTAATCCTCCTTCAAGGCTCAGATGGTAAACATAACTTCACACATGATAATGACAGATGTGCATCGGGTGATAAAGAAAGGCAATGGGTACTCTTACCCCAGGGTGTGGACCCACACACTGACGGTGGTGAGTCAGTCAAGCATAGAACGATACCCCAGGATGAATCTTCCAACCAGGAATACTATAGACCAAGTAAGGCGTGACAGCATCCACATCCAGGAAGTTTCATATGGAATAGTAATCATCCGAATCCCAGAGAAGAAGGTATGTTACTCTGTACCATGCAGCTCAGTTGTCTGAAAATCCCCTGATATTCTGGGTTTAGTTGTGGCCTTGTATCATGTGACACTCTGCATATCCTGCTGATAGACTCTGTCCCTTCCACAGCCACTGCAGGAAGTGGCTGTGGAAGGGAACAAAAAAAACCTTAACCTCTTGCCACCCAGGCCAATTCTGCCAATTCTCTCCTACATATAAAAAAATCATCATTTTTTTTTATAGAAAATTACTGGTACCCAGAACTCCTAAACATTATATATATTGTTTTAGCAGACACCCTATGGAATAAAATGGTGATTGTTGCAACTTTTTATGTCACTCGGTATTTGCGCAGCAATTTTTTTAACCACGTTTTTTGCAGGGGAAAAAACTGTTTCATGAATTAAAAAAAACACTAACGTTAGCCTGATTTTTATAATGTGAAAGATGAAATTACGCCGAGTAAATAGATATCTAACATGTCACACTTTAACCACTTATGGACTGCTCGTCATTATATGGTGGCTCTTTGAAGTGGAATATTGTTGTTATGGCAGCAGCTAGCTGCCATATAATCCCGGTATCCACTTCTTCAGCGGGTGGTCCGCTTTCAGATAAAAGTGGTCTCAGTGGCGCCCCTCCCGCCGCGCTCTGGTGCCTTCCGCCGATTACCTGACCCGCCGGCAGTGGCAAAGGCGATTGGGTCCTTTACCCTGTTTGGCATGGAGCTGAGTGAGGGGAAGATGGCCCCTACCTGGTTCTATACCATTACAGGGCGGAAGCGACGTCAAAACGTCACTTCCGCCCATAGCTCTTAATGGGACATTTTTTAATTTTTTTCAAATGACATTTATTTTTTTATTTTTTTAAATTGCATTTTAGTGTAAATATGAGATCTGAGGTCGATTAATCGACTAATTTCAATTAATTATAACGCACATACAGATCCAACTACTTTTAGCTGATTTAGCACCATTGTTATGGCAACGGCCGAAGCCGGACATAGCGGGGCATGGCTAGGACATCACACGTCATAGACTCAGCCTCACCAAGCCCATAATCTCAGCCTTACCGTGCCCATAATCGCAGCCTCACCGTGCCCATAATCGCAGCCTCACCGTGCCCATAATCGCAGCCTTACCATGCCCATAATCGCAGCCCTACCGTGCCCATAATGCAGTCTCACCGTGCCCATAATCGCAGCCTCGCCGTGCCTATAATTGCAGCCTCACCGTGCCCATAATGCTCTCTCACCGTGCCCATAATGCTCTCTCACCGTGCCCATAATTGCAGCCTCGCCGTGCCTATAATGGCAGCCTCACCGTGCCCATAATGCAGTCTCACCGTGCCCATAATCACAGCCTCATTGTAGTCAGTGTCTGTGCCTGGATTACACAGCCTGTGGGCATCTCCCGCTGTGTGTCTCAGAGCTGAGTGTGAAAATTTTGGCTGCGCTGTGAGAAAAGTCCTGCCCTCCTCCTAGATCAGCTTGTGTGATAGACAGAACACTGCGTCTATCACACAAGCTGATCTAGGAGGAGGGCAGGACTTTTCTCACAGCGCGGCCAAAGTTTTCACACTCAGCTCGGAGACACACAGTGGGAGATGCACGCAGACTGTGTATGACATATAGTGGAGGAGGAGGAGGAGGAGGGAGCGGAGCGCTGCACTGCAGCCACAGCTTGGCCCAAAGCGGCCCCAGGGCAGGCAGTCTACCCATCAAAAAAATTTTGATCAATCAAAAAAATTACAGATTAATCGAGGAATTCATCGTTATTTCCGCAGCCCTATATATAATGTTTGGGGGTTCTAAGTAATTTTCTAGCAAAAAAAAATGATTTTAACTTGTAAACAAGATGTTTGAAAAATAGGCCCGGTCCTTAACCACTTGCCGACCATCCACCGCAGTTGTACTGCGGCAGAATGGCAAGGCTGGACGAAACGACGTTATGTAACGTCGCCATAAGCCCCAGGCGCCAAGGGGTTGGGTACTATAATGGTTAAAGCAGTATTAAACCCAAAATGTTATATTTTGAAGTTCCAAAGTCCTTAAATGTGGTGACTGCATTTGTTTTCTTTTTTTTTTGTTCTTATTTTCACCTGGTGATCCAGCCAATGCCACACTTGGTCTCTTAGCATGTCTCCACTCCACTATAGAAGCAACAAATACATCTTTGAGCAGCAGCATTGTCAGTCCAGGGAGACGGCAGTGTAAGATGAACTAACAAATTTAGATGTACTTGACTGGAGCCAAACTTCCACTCACATCATACATAGTTATAGCAACATTTTTTTTTTCCTTTTGGGATAAAGGTTTTACATTAATAAAAACTGACCATTATAAGCACCCCCCCCCCCCCCTTCAGGGTTAAATAGTCTGTCAATACTATAACCGACACTTTTGCTGGACAGTTTGGTCTAATAAAGGAAGTTGAAAAATAACAGAAGCTGTGGTCAGATCACCAAGTAAAAATAAAGAAAAAAATATATAAAAAAGTAAACTAATGCAGCTACCACATTGAAATTCCTGTTTTTGTTTTTGGATTTATTACCTCTTTACGCATATTCCTATGAAGGGTGTTTCACCACTATGCATGCAAAGTAATTCTTGTGCTATCTGATAAAAGAACATGGCAGCCAGTTCCACTTACTCAGCAGTTTAGAGATAATATCAAAATATTTATAGAAGTTAAGTAGCTATGTACAGCTTGTTTCAAATTAAGTTGTGTCCACCTCCCTGCACCCTCCTTGCTTGCTCATCACCTTAGCAATGTAGTTCATCATTACCAACGACTATATCTCCTTCAAATTATTCTTATTATTCATGATTTATATAGCGCCAACAGTTTATGCAGAGCTTTACAATGTAGAGGGAGGACAGCACAATTACAGTACAGTTCAATACAGAAGGGACAGGAGGGCCCTGCTCGTAGAGCTTACATTCTAAAGGGAGGGGGTGGTGGTATAAACGGTAATAGATGCGGGGAATGAATTGATGGGGTTTCTTAGGTGGGTGTGGGATAGGCTTCCCTGAATAAGTGAGTTAATAAATACAGCTTTTTTTTTTTAGGCTTTCTTTATTTTCATCTGGTGATCCAGCCAGTAAATCTGTTGCTAATTAACAGAACAAGCTCTCTTGCAAATGCATCGGTTAGAGTGTTGAGATAAACCATTTACCATTTACAAGTTGCTTACAATGATCAGCTTTTATGTAGTTTTTATGTACAACCTTTATCCCAAAAGGAAAAAACTGTTTGCTGTAACTGCTTAAAAAGTGTAATGCCGCGTACACACGGTCGGACTTTTCGGCTACAAAAGTCCGACAGCCCGTCCGACAGACTTTCGACTGACTTTTGGCGGACTTTTGGCGGACTTGCGGCAGACTTTCTAACGAACGGACTTGCCTACATACGATCACACAAAAGTCCGACTGATTCGTAGGTGATGACGCACACCGGACTAAAATAAGGAAGATGATAGCCAGTAGCCAATAGCTGCCCTAGCGTGGGTTTTTGTCCGTCGGACTAGCACACAGATGAGCGGATTTCTGGGTCCGGCGTAGTTACGACGTAAAGATTTGAAGCATGTTCCAAATCTAAAGTCCGTCAGATTTGCAGCTGAAAAAGTCAGCTGAAAGTCCGGGAAAGCCCACACACGATCGGATTGTCAGCCAGCTTTGGTCCGTCGGCGTCCGTCTGACTTTTGTAGACGAAAAGTCCAACCGTGTGTACGCGGCATAAGCTGGAGTTTAGCTTCAATTTGTTAGTGTACCTAAATCTGCTGGTAAATCTAACACTCAGACTGAGAATGGAGACTGACAATGCTGCTCTCCAAAGGTGCCCTGTGCTCCTTTATCCAGAGTGAAGGCACTGTAATACGGGAGGTATGTTACAGTATCGGCCAGACCAGCAGGTGAAAACAGAGGGGAAAACCTTAAAAAAGAAGACTAATGCAGCCACCACATCTAATTACTGGTAAGCTGCAAAATATTACATTTTTGGATTTGGATGTAATACTGCTTTAACTCATCTAATGTTGTTTCTGAGAGGCCTCTAGCTTTTAGGAGCTCTAAGCAGTACAGTCCATGCACAACCATGAAGTAGCTACAGGAGGATTAAGCATGTTTTTGCATAATTATATTAATATACAGTATAGAACTTTTGCAACATCCTGTGTTTGTAGGGAGTGGCTGGCACACCCTTTAGATTTCAGTATTTCTTTTAATATCAAGATAAAATATCAGGTGCGATGTGCATATGATACATAATCATAAGATGAATAATTTAAACATTTGCATCTACCGGCCTAGCTTTAAGGGTTCTGACATTTACAAACGTAAATATGTGCATCAGGGAGAAACTGTTTTCTGTGTGATATTCTTACACAAGTTAGTACATTCATGATGGCCTTCATTAACTTCTAGGATGAATGGGGCTTTCATACATCCATAGCATATAGCATTGCTTCAGAACGTGCACTGATTATGGCCGGGTGCACTAAGAAATGGCGATCTGCTTTGCCAATGAACCTGAATTGAGCAATGAATTAGTAAAGGGTCCCAAAGAATAACTTACCGTATATACTCGAGTATAAGCCGAGTTTTTCAGCACATTTTTTTGTGCTGAAAATGCCCCCCTCGGCTTATACTCAAGTCAAGCACTTTTCTGCAGCAGAGAATGACATTTTCCGAACCGACTTTGGGGCCTGTATCTCGGGGCCACTTGGAGCCAGTAACCCCAAATTTGGTGTGCAAATCGAGTGGAACTAGCACTACAATAAATCCAAAGCTGGGGTTCCTAGCATCAAGTGGCCCCAAGATACAGGGCCCCAAATTCGGTTCAGAAAATGTCATTCTCTGCTGCAGAAAAGTGCTTGATATTTTCCGAACCCACTTTGGGGCCCCGTATCTCGGGGCCACTTGGTGCTAGGAACCCGAGCTTTGGATATGTTGTAGTGCTAATTCCACTGGGTTTGCACACAAAGGGGTTCCTAGAATCAAGTGGCCCCGAGATACAGGGCCCCAAAGTCGATCAACTGTGTCCATCTGCATCAATGTCATTTCGGGACCCTTTGGGTCCAGAGACCCCAAATTTTGGCTGCAGCTAGGGGGCATCTAGGAACCCTTAACTACGGAGTTTGAAGTTCGGGGGACCTATGGCTGCACATGGGCACAGTAAGGCATGCAAATGGGCACAGTGAGGCTGCAAATGGGCATTGTTGACCCTCTTTTCCACTTACAGTAGCTGTGCATTTCTCACCCTAGGCTTATACTCGAGTCAATAAGTTCTCCCAGTTTTTTGTGGTAAAATTAGGTGCCTCAGCTTATATTTGGGGCGGCTTATACTCGAGTATATACGGTTTTTGGTTTTTTTTATCACTGGCAGAGCACATAGTAAGCCAGCTTACAAAAAAGCCAACACTCTAATGCCCCGTACACACAATCGGACTTTCCGACAACAAAACCGTGGATTTTTGTTCGAAGGATGTTGGCTCCAACTTGTCTTGCATACACACGGTCACACAAATGTTGGCCAACAATTACAAACGTGGTGACGTACAAGACGTACGTGATATCTCCATTACGAATGCTAGTTATATCTCCGGCTCATACTTGATTCTGAGCATGCGTGGACTTTTGTCCGACGGACTTGTGTATACACGATCGGAAAGTCCAACAACAAACATTTGTTGGCGGAAAATTTGGAGAACCTGCTAGCCAACATTTGTTGGCGGAAAGTCCGCCAACAAATGTTCGATGGAGCATACACACGGTCGGACTTTCCGCCAACAAGCTCACATCCAACATTTGTTGTTGGAAAATCTGATCGTGTGTACGGGGCATAAGGAGGTTACCTTTTTTGTCTTTCTAAGGACATGCTGTACACTGCATATACAGTATCTCACAAAAGTGAGTACAACCCTCACATTTTTGAAAATATTTTATTATATCTTTTCAAGTGACAACACTGAAGAAATTACACTTTGCTACAATGTAAAGTAGTGAATGTACAGCTTGGAATACAGATTTGGGTTCTACCCAGCCGAGTCGCCATGGGCAATTCAGCCTGAGCTGACTCCTGATCAGATGAACCGTTGCTGTATCGCTAGGTCAGGTGAGAGGGCCGATCGGTCATTATCTACTAACGTCCATAGGAACTGCAGACTCTGACCATCTCCTGTGCTATATCTGCAGTCTCTAACCATCTCCTGTACTATGTCTGCAGTCTCTGATCATCTCCTCTATTATGTCTGCAGTCTCCAACCATCTCCTGTATTATGTCTGCAGTCTCTGAACATCTACTGTACTATGATTTCAGTCTCTGACCATCGCTTGTATCATAACTACAATCTCTGACTATCTCTTGTATTATGTCTACAGTCTCTGACCATCTCCTGTACTATGTCTGCAGTCTCTGACCATCTCCTGTACTATAATTGCAGTCTCTGACCATCTCTTGTATCATGTCTGCAGTCTCTGATTATCTCCTGTACTATGTTTGCAGTCTCTGACCATCTCATGTAGTATGTCTGCAGTCTCTGACCATCTCCTGTATTATATCTGCAGTCTCTGACCATCTCCTGTACTATGTCTGCAGTCTCTGATCAGCTCCTGTATTATGTCTGCAGTCTCTGACCATTTCTTGTACTATGCCTGCAGTCTCTGATCAGCTCCTGTATTATGTCTGCAGTCTCTGACCATTTCTTCTACTATGCCTGCAGTCTCTGATCAGCTCCTGTATTATGTCTGCAGTCTCTGATCATCTCCTGTATTATGTCTGCAGTCTCTGACCATCTCCTGTACTATGTCTGCAGTCTCTGACCATCTCCTGTACTATGTCTGCAGTCTCTGACGTCTCCTGTATCATGTCTGCAGTCTCTGACCATCTCCTGTACTATGTCTGCAGTCTCTGACCATCTCCTGTGCTATGTCTGCAGTCTCTGACCATCTCCTGTAGTATATCTGCCGTCTCTGACCATCTCCTGTACTATGTCTGCAGTCTCTGACCATCTCCTGTACCATGTCTGCAGTCTCTGATCATCTCCTGTATTATGTCTGCAGTCTCTGACCATCTCCTGTACCATGATTGCAGTCTCTCACCATCTCTTGTATCATGTCTGCAGTCTCTGACCATCTCCTGTACTATGTCTGCAGTCTCTGACCGTCTCCTGTACCATGTCTGCAGTCTCTGATCATCTCCTGTATTATGTCTGCAGTCTCTGACCATCTCCTGTACCATGATTGCAGTCTCTCACCGTCTCTTGTATCATGTCTGCAGTCTCTGACCATCTCCTGTACTATGTCTGCAGTCTCTGACCATCTCCTGTAGTATGTTTGCAGCCTCTGACCATCTCCTGTATTATATCTGCAGTCTCTGACCATCTCCTGTACGATGATTGCAGTCTCTGACCATCTTTTGTATCATAACTACAGTCTCTGACCATCTCTTGTATCATGTCTGCAGTCTCTGACCATCTCCTGTACTATGTCTGCAGTCTCTGACCATCTCCTGTACTATGTCTGCAGTCTCTGACCATCTCCTGTATTATGTCTGCATTCTGACCATCTCCTGTACTATGTCTGCAGTCTCTGACAATCTCCTGTAGTATGCCTGCAGTCTTTGACCATCTCCTGTATTATATCTGCAGTCTCTGACCATCTCCTGTACTATGATTGCAGTCTCTGACCATCTCTTGTATCATAACTACAATCTCTGACCATCTCTTGTATTATGTCTGCAGTCTCTAACCATCTCCTGTACTATGTCTGCAGTCTCTGACCATCTCCTGTACTATGTCTGCAGTCTCTGACCATCTCCTGTAGTATGTTTGCAGTCTCTGACCATCTCCTGTATTATATCTGCCGTCTCTGACCATCTCCTGTACTATGTCTGCAGTCTCTGACCATCTCCTGTACTACGTCTGCAGTCTCTGACCGTCTCCTGTACTACGTCTGCAGTCTCTGACCGTCTCCTGTAGTATGTCTGCAGTCTCTGACCGTCTCCTGTAGTATGTCTGCAGTCTCTGACCATCTCCTGTAGTATGTCTGCAGTCTCTGAATGTCTCCTGTAGTATGTCTACAGTCTCTGACCATCTCATTTTTTATGTCTGCAGTCTTAGACCATCTCCTGTACTATGATTGCAGTCTCTGACCATCTCTTGTATCATAACTACAGTCTCTGACCATCTCTTGTATCATGTCTGCAGTCTCTGACAATCTCCTGTACTATGTCTGCAGTCTCTGACCATCTCCTGTACTATGTCTGCAGTCTGACCATCTCCTGTACTATGTCTGCAGTCTCTGACCATCTCCTGTAGTATGTCTGCAGTCTCTGACCATCTCCTGTATTATAGCTGCAGTCTCTAACCATCTCCTGTACTATGATTGCAGTCGCTGACCTTCTCTTGTATCATAACTACAATCTCTGACCATCTCTTGTATTATGTCTGCAGTCTCTGACCATCTTCTGTACTATGTCTGCAGTCTCTGACCATCTCCTGTACTATGATTGCAGTCTCTCACCGTCTCTTGTATCATGTCTGCAGTCTCTGACCATCTCCTGTACTATGTCTGCAGTCTCTGACCATCTCCTTTAGTATGTTTGCAGTTTCTTACCATCTCCTGTATTATATCTGCAGTCTCTGACCATCTCCTGTACTATGTCTGCAGTCTCTGATCAGCTCCTGTATTATGTCTGCAGTCTCTGACCATTTCTTGTACTATGCCTGCAGTCTCTGATCAGCTCCTGTATTATGTCTGCAGTCTCTGACCATTTCTTGTACTATGCCTGCAGTCTCTGATCAGCTCCTGTATTATGTCTGCAGTCTCTGATCATCTCCTGTATTATGTCTGCAGTCTCTGACCATCTCGTGTACTATGTCTGCAGTCTCTGACCATCTCCTGTACTATGTCTGCAGTCTCTGACGTCTCCTGTATCATGTCTGCAGTCTCTGACCATCTCCTGTACTATGTCTGCAGTTTCTGACCATCTCCTGTGCTATGTCTGCAGTCTCTGACCATCTCCTGTAGTATGTCTGCAGTCGCTGACCATCTCCTGTATTATATCTGCCGTCTCTGACCATCTCCTGTACTATGTCTGCAGTCTCTGACCATCTCCTGTACCATGTCTGCAGTCTCTGATCATCTCCTGTATTATGTCTGCAGTCTCTGACCATCTCCTGTACCATGATTGCAGTCTCTCACCATCTCTTGTATCATGTCTGCAGTCTCTGACCATCTCCTGTACTATGTCTGCAGTCTCTGACCGTCTCCTGTACCATGTCTGCAGTCTCTGATCATCTCCTGTATTATGTCTGCAGTCTCTGACCATCTCCTGTACCATGATTGCAGTCTCTCACCGTCTCTTGTATCATGTCTGCAGTCTCTGACCATCTCCTGTACTATGTCTGCAGTCTCTGACCATCTCCTGTAGTATGTTTGCAGCCTCTGACCATCTCCTGTATTATATCTGCAGTCTCTGACCATCTCCTGTACGATGATTGCAGTCTCTGACCATCTTTTGTATCATAACTACAGTCTCTGACCATCTCTTGTATCATGTCTGCAGTCTCTGACCATCTCCTGTACTATGTCTGCAGTCTCTGACCATCTCCTGTACTCGGTCTGCAGTCTCTGACCATCTCCTGTACTATGTCTGCAGTCTCTGACCATCTCCTGTATTATGTCTGCATTCTGACCATCTCCTGTACTATGTCTGCAGTCTCTGACAATCTCCTGTAGTATGCCTGCAGTCTTTGACCATCTCCTGTATTATATCTGCAGTCTCTGACCATCTCCTGTACTATGATTGCAGTCTCTGACCATCTCTTGTATCATAACTACAATCTCTGACCATCTCTTGTATTATGTCTGCAGTCTCTAACCATCTCCTGTACTATGTCTGCAGTCTCTGACCATCTCCTGTACTATGTCTGCAGTCTCTGACCATCTCCTGTAGTATGTTTGCAGTCTCTGACCATCTCCTGTATTATATCTGCCGTCTCTGACCATCTCCTGTACTATGTCTGCAGTCTCTGACCATCTCCTGTACTATGTCTGCAGTCTCTGACCGTCTCCTGTACTACGTCTGCAGTCTCTGACCGTCTCCTGTAGTATGTCTGCAGTCTCTGACCGTCTCCTGTAGTATGTCTGCAGTCTCTGACCGTCTCCTGTAGTATGTCTGCAGTCTCTGAATGTCTCCTGTAGTATGTCTACAGTCTCTGACCATCTCATTTTTTATGTCTGCAGTCTTAGACCATCTCCTGTACTATGATTGCAGTCTCTGACCATCTCTTGTATCATAACTACAGTCTCTGACCATCTCTTGTATTATGTCTGCAGTCTCTAACCATCTTCTGTACTATGTCTGCAGTCTCTGACCATCTCCTGTACTATGATTGCAGTCTCTCACCGTCTCTTGTATCATGTCTGCAGTCTCTGACCATCTCCTGTACTATGTCTGCAGTCTCTGACCATCTCCTGTAGTATGTTTGCAGTTTCTTACCATCTCCTGTATTATATCTGCAGTCTCTGACCATCTCCTGTACTATGCCTGCAGTCTCTGATCAGCTCCTGTATTATGTCTGCAGTCTCTGATCATCTCCTGTATTATGTCTGCAGTCTCTGACCATCTCCTGTACTATGTCTGCAGTCTCTGACCATCTCCTGTACTATGTCTGCAGTCTCTGACGTCTCCTGTATCATGTCTGCAGTCTCTGACCATCTCCTGTACTATGTCTGCAGTCTCTGACCATCTCCTGTGCTATGTCTGCAGTCTCTGACCATCTCCTGTAGTATATCTGCCGTCTCTGACCATCTCCTGTACTATGTCTGCAGTCTCTGACCATCTCCTGTACCATGTCTGCAGTCTCTGATCATCTCCTGTATTATGTCTGCAGTCTCTGACCATCTCCTGTACCATGATTGCAGTCTCTCACCATCTCTTGTATCATGTCTGCAGTCTCTGACCATCTCCTGTACTATGTCTGCAGTCTCTGACCGTCTCCTGTACCATGTCTGCAGTCTCTGATCATCTCCTGTATTATGTCTGCAGTCTCTGACCATCTCCTGTACCATGATTGCAGTCTCTCACCGTCTCTTGTATCATGTCTGCAGTCTCTGACCATCTCCTGTACTATGTCTGCAGTCTCTGACCATCTCCTGTAGTATGTTTGCAGCCTCTGACCATCTCCTGTATTATATCTGCAGTCTCTGACCATCTCCTGTACGATGATTGCAGTCTCTGACCATCTTTTGTATCATAACTACAGTCTCTGACCATCTCTTGTATCATGTCTGCAGTCTCTGACCATCTCCTGTACTATGTCTGCAGTCTCTGACCATCTCCTGTACTATGTCTGCAGTCTCTGACCATCTCCTGTATTATGTCTGCATTCTGACCATCTCCTGTACTATGTCTGCAGTCTCTGACAATCTCCTGTAGTATGCCTGCAGTCTTTGACCATCTCCTGTATTATATCTGCAGTCTCTGACCATCTCCTGTACTATGATTGCAGTCTCTGACCATCTCTTGTATCATAACTACAATCTCTGACCATCTCTTGTATTATGTCTGCAGTCTCTAACCATCTCCTGTACTATGTCTGCAGTCTCTGACCATCTCCTGTACTATGTCTGCAGTCTCTGACCATCTCCTGTAGTATGTTTTCAGTCTCTGACCATCTCCTGTATTATATCTGCCGTCTCTGACCATCTCCTGTACTATGTCTGCAGTCTCTGACCATCTCCTGTACTACGTCTGCAGTCTCTGACCGTCTCCTGTACTACGTCTGCAGTCTCTGACCGTCTCCTGTAGTATGTCTGCAGTCTCTGACCGTCTCCTGTAGTATGTCTGCAGTCTCTGACCATCTCCTGTAGTATGTCTGCAGTCTCTGAATGTCTCCTGTAGTATGTCTACAGTCTCTGACCATCTCATTTTTTATGTCTGCAGTCTTAGACCATCTCCTGTACTATGATTGCAGTCTCTGACCATCTCTTGTATCATAACTACAGTCTCTGACCATCTCTTGTATCATGTCTGCAGTCTCTGACAATCTCCTGTACTATGTCTGCAGTCTCTGACCATCTCCTGTACTATGTCTGCAGTCTGACCATCTCCTGTACTATGTCTGCAGTCTCTGACCATCTCCTGTAGTATGTCTGCAGTCTCTGACCATCTCCTGTATTATAGCTGCAGTCTCTAACCATCTCCTGTACTATGATTGCAGTCGCTGACCTTCTCTTGTATCATAACTACAATCTCTGACCATCTCTTGTATTATGTCTGCAGTCTCTGACCATCTTCTGTACTATGTCTGCAGTCTCTGACCATCTCCTGTACTATGATTGCAGTCTCTCACCGTCTCTTGTATCATGTCTGCAGTCTCTGACCATCTCCTGTACTATGTCTGCAGTCTCTGACCATCTCCTTTAGTATGTTTGCAGTTTCTTACCATCTCCTGTATTATATCTGCAGTCTCTGACCATCTCCTGTACTATGTCTGCAGTCTCTGATCAGCTCCTGTATTATGTCTGCAGTCTCTGACCATTTCTTGTACTATGCCTGCAGTCTCTGATCAGCTCCTGTATTATGTCTGCAGTCTCTGACCATTTCTTGTACTATGCCTGCAGTCTCTGATCAGCTCCTGTATTATGTCTGCAGTCTCTGATCATCTCCTGTATTATGTCTGCAGTCTCTGACCATCTCGTGTACTATGTCTGCAGTCTCTGACCATCTCCTGTACTATGTCTGCAGTCTCTGACGTCTCCTGTATCATGTCTGCAGTCTCTGACCATCTCCTGTACTATGTCTGCAGTCTCTGACCATCTCCTGTGCTATGTCTGCAGTCTCTGACCATCTCCTGTAGTATGTCTGCAGTCGCTGACCATCTCCTGTATTATATCTGCCGTCTCTGACCATCTCCTGTACTATGTCTGCAGTCTCTGACCATCTCCTGTACCATGTCTGCAGTCTCTGATCATCTCCTGTATTATGTCTGCAGTCTCTGACCATCTCCTGTACCATGATTGCAGTCTCTCACCATCTCTTGTATCATGTCTGCAGTCTCTGACCATCTCCTGTACTATGTCTGCAGTCTCTGACCGTCTCCTGTACCATGTCTGCAGTCTCTGATCATCTCCTGTATTATGTCTGCAGTCTCTGACCATCTCCTGTACCATGATTGCAGTCTCTCACCGTCTCTTGTATCATGTCTGCAGTCTCTGACCATCTCCTGTACTATGTCTGCAGTCTCTGACCATCTCCTGTAGTATGTTTGCAGCCTCTGACCATCTCCTGTATTATATCTGCAGTCTCTGACCATCTCCTGTACGATGATTGCAGTCTCTGACCATCTTTTGTATCATAACTACAGTCTCTGACCATCTCTTGTATCATGTCTGCAGTCTCTGACCATCTCCTGTACTATGTCTGCAGTCTCTGACCATCTCCTGTACTATGTCTGCAGTCTCTGACCATCTCCTGTACTATGTCTGCAGTCTCTGACCATCTCCTGTATTATGTCTGCATTCTGACCATCTCCTGTACTATGTCTGCAGTCTCTGACAATCTCCTGTAGTATGCCTGCAGTCTTTGACCATCTCCTGTATTATATCTGCAGTCTCTGACCATCTCCTGTACTATGATTGCAGTCTCTGACCATCTCTTGTATCATAACTACAATCTCTGACCATCTCTTGTATTATGTCTGCAGTCTCTAACCATCTCCTGTACTATGTCTGCAGTCTCTGACCATCTCCTGTACTATGTCTGCAGTCTCTGACCATCTCCTGTAGTATGTTTGCAGTCTCTGACCATCTCCTGTATTATATCTGCCGTCTCTGACCATCTCCTGTACTATGTCTGCAGTCTCTGACCATCTCCTGTACTATGTCTGCAGTCTCTGACCGTCTCCTGTACTACGTCTGCAGTCTCTGACCGTCTCCTGTAGTATGTCTGCAGTCTCTGACCGTCTCCTGTAGTATGTCTGCAGTCTCTGACCGTCTCCTGTAGTATGTCTGCAGTCTCTGAATGTCTCCTGTAGTATGTCTACAGTCTCTGACCATCTCATTTTTTATGTCTGCAGTCTTAGACCATCTCCTGTACTATGATTGCAGTCTCTGACCATCTCTTGTATCATAACTACAGTCTCTGACCATCTCTTGTATTATGTCTGCAGTCTCTGACCATCTTCTGTACTATGTCTGCAGTCTCTGACCATCTCCTGTACTATGATTGCAGTCTCTCACCGTCTCTTGTATCATGTCTGCAGTCTCTGACCATCTCCTGTACTATGTCTGCAGTCTCTGACCATCTCCTGTAGTATGTTTGCAGTTTCTTACCATCTCCTGTATTATATCTGCAGTCTCTGACCATCTCCTGTACTATGTCTGCAGTCTCTGATCAGCTCCTGTATTATGTCTGCAGTCTCTGACCATTTCTTGTACTATGCCTGCAGTCTCTGATCAGCTCCTGTATTATGTCTGCAGTCTCTGACCATTTCTTGTACTATGCCTGCAGTCTCTGATCAGCTCCTGTATTATGTCTGCAGTCTCTGATCATCTCCTGTATTATGTCTGCAGTCTCTGACCATCTCCTGTACTATGTCTGCAGTCTCTGACCATCTCCTGTACTATGTCTGCAGTCTCTGACGTCTCCTGTATCATGTCTGCAGTCTCTGACCATCTCCTGTACTATGTCTGCAGTCTCTGACCATCTCCTGTGCTATGTCTGCAGTCTCTGACCATCTCCTGTAGTATGTCTGCAGTCGCTGACCGTCTCCTGTATTATATCTGCCGTCTCTGACCATCTCCTGTACTATGTCTGCAGTCTCTGACCATCTCCTGTACCATGTCTGCAGTCTCTGATCATCTCCTGTATTATGTCTGCAGTCTCTGACCATCTCCTGTACCATGATTGCAGTCTCTCACCATCTCTTGTATCATGTCTGCAGTCTCTGACCATCTCCTGTACTATGTCTGCAGTCTCTGACCGTCTCCTGTACCATGTCTGCAGTCTCTGATCATCTCCTGTATTATGTCTGCAGTCTCTGACCATCTCCTGTACCATGATTGCAGTCTCTCACCATCTCTTGTATCATGTCTGCAGTCTCTGACCATCTCCTGTACTATGTCTGCAGTCTCTGACCATCTCCTGTAGTATGTTTGCAGCCTCTGACCATCTCCTGTATTATATCTGCAGTCTCTGACCATCTCCTGTACGATGATTGCAGTCTCTGACCATCTTTTGTATCATAACTACAGTCTCTGACCATCTCTTGTATCATGTCTGCAGTCTCTGACCATCTCCTGTACTATGTCTGCAGTCTCTGACCATCTCCTGTACTATGTCTGCAGTCTCTGACCATCTCCTGTATTATGTCTGCATTCTGACCATCTCCTGTACTATGTCTGCAGTCTCTGACAATCTCCTGTAGTATGCCTGCAGTCTTTGACCATCTCCTGTATTATATCTGCAGTCTCTGACCATCTCCTGTACTATGATTGCAGTCTCTGACCATCTCTTGTATCATAACTACAATCTCTGACCATCTCTTGTATTATGTCTGCAGTCTCTAACCATCTCCTGTACTATGTCTGCAGTCTCTGACCATCTCCTGTACTATGTCTGCAGTCTCTGACCATCTCCTGTAGTATGTTTGCAGTCTCTGACCATCTCCTGTATTATATCTGCCGTCTCTGACCATCTCCTGTACTATGTCTGCAGTCTCTGACCATCTCCTGTACTATGTCTGCAGTCTCTGACCATCTCCTGTACTACGTCTGCAGTCTCTGACTGTCTCCTGTAGTATGTCTGCAGTCTCTGACCGTCTCCTGTAGTATGTCTGCAGTCTCTGACCGTCTCCTGTAGTATGTCTGCAGTCTCTGAATGTCTCCTGTAGTATGTCTACAGTCTCTGACCATCTCATTTTTTATGTCTGCAGTCTTAGACCATCTCCTGTACTATGATTGCAGTCTCTGACCATCTCTTGTATCATAACTACAGTCTCTGACCATCTCTTGTATCATGTCTGCAGTCTCTGACAATCTCCTGTACTATGTCTGCAGTCTCTGACCATCTCCTGTACTATGTCTGCAGTCTGACCATCTCCTGTACTATGTCTGCAGTCTCTGACCATCTCCTGTAGTATGTCTGCAGTCTCTGACCATCTCCTGTATTATATCTGCAGTCTCTAACCATCTCCTGTACTATGATTGCAGTCTCTGACCTTCTCTTGTATCATAACTACAATCTCTGACCATCTCTTGTATTATGTCTGCAGTCTCTGACCATCTTCTGTACTATGTCTGCAGTCTCTGACCATCTCCTGTACTATGATTGCAGTCTCTCACCGTCTCTTGTATCATGTCTGCAGTCTCTGACCATCTCCTGTACTATGTCTGCAGTCTCTGACCATCTCCTGTAGTATGTTTGCAGTTTCTTACCATCTCCTGTATTATATCTGCAGTCTCTGACCATCTCCTGTACGATGATTGCAGTCTCTGACCATCTCTTGTATCATAACTACAGTCTCTGACCATCTCTTGTATCATGTCTGCAGTCTCTGACCATCTCCTGTACTATGTCTGCAGTCTCTGACCATCTCCTGTACTATGTCTGCAGTCTCTGACCATCTCTTGTATCATGTCTGCAGTCTCTGACCATCTCCTGTACTATGTCTGCAGTCTCTGACCATCTCCTGTACTATGTCTGCAGTCTGACCATCTCCTGTACTATGTCTGCAGTCTCTGACCATCTCCTGTAGTATGTCTGCAGTCTCTGACCATCTCCTGTATTATATCTGCAGTCTCTGACCATCTCCTGTACCATGATTGCAGTCTCTCACCATCTCTTGTATTATGTCTGCAGTCTCTGACCATCTCCTGTAGTATGTTTGCTGTCTCTTACCATCTCCTGTATTATATCTGCAGTCTCTGACCATCTCCTGTGCGATGATTGCAGTCTCTGACCATCTCTTGTATCATAACTACAGTCTCTGACCATCTCTTGTATCATGTCTGCAGTCTCTAACCATCTCCTGTACTATGTCTGCAGTCTCTGACCATCTCCTGTACTTTGTCTGCAGTCTGACCATCTCCTGTACTATGTCTGCAGTCTCTGACCATCTCCTGTACTATGTCTGCAGTCTCTGACCATCTCCTGTATTATATCTGCAGTCCCTGACCATCTCCTGTACTATGATTGCAGTCTCTGACTGTCTCTTGTATGATAACTACAGTCTCTGACCATCTCTTGTATTATGTCTGCAGTCTCTGACCATCTCCTGTACTATGTCTGCAGTCTCTGACCATCTCCTGTACTATGTCTGCAGTCTCTGACCATCTCCTGTACTATGATTGCAGTCTCTGACCATCTCTTGTATTATGTCTGCAGTCTCTGACCATCTCCTCTACTATGTCTGCAGTCTCTGACCATCTAATGTGCTATGATTGCAGTCTCTAACCGTCTTTTGTATCATAACTACAGTCTCTGACCATCTCTTGTATCATGTCTGCAATCTCTGACCATCTCTTGTATTATGTCTACAGTTTCATACCATCTCCTGTACTATGTCTGCAGTCTCTGACCATCTCCTGTACCATGATTGCAGTCTCTGACCGTCTCTTTTATTATGGCTACTCCAAGAATGCCGAAAGGACGTTGGCCTTTTTCACATCATTGTGCCTCCACCTATCTATGGGGGTTTTATTCATTGTCATTTTAAATGTTTCTGCTCAATTGTTTACCTTGTAACAACTTCCAAGTTGTTCTTGTCGTAATTTGTATTATTTTTTTTGTAATTAAAATAAACTGTATTTTTGATCTTTGTCTTACTCTTTACCTGGGTACCGTAATGCCGCGTACACACGGTCGGACTTTTCGTCTACAAAAGTCCAACGGACGCTGACGGACTAAAGCTGGCTGGTAATCCGATCGTGTGTGGGCTTCTCCGGACTTTCAACGGACTTTTTTAGCCTCAAATCCGACGGACTTTAGATTTGAAACATGCTTCAAATCTTTACGTCGTAAGTACGACGGACCCCGAAGTCCGCTCGTCTGTATGCTAGTCCGACAGACAAAAAAACGACGCATGCTCATAAGCAAAAACTAAACGGAAGCACTCGGTCTAGTAAAACTAGTGTTCGTATTGTAGGTAGCACATTCATCACGCTGCCAAATCTGTGATCGTTGAATGCAGCGCATTTTATTTCTTCTTTACGAATGCTCTAAAGAACGAAGGTGTTTTGCTGTTCATAATCAGAGTTCTCCCAAACTGATTTCTGGATTCTTTTTCTCTTTGATCTCATGAATGATATAGTATGCATTTTAAAAACAATGTTTCCATACTAATAATACTTTTTCCCCTTTTTTTTTTTTTAGGTTTGTAAAGTTACCACAAAGAACCCATTATTCTATTTTTTTTTTTTATAGTGATTATTTTTTAGTTTTTAGATAAAGTTAACCCAAAGCACCGTTTTTGGTTATGTAAATTTTTTTATTTTCAAGACTTACCACTTGAACATTATTAACATTAGTAATGTATTTTTGGTGTGTTTTTTTCAAACTCAGTGAGATTGTTGTCCCTTGTTAATTTAACATTGTGTGTAAAATCAATGATTTAAAAGAAAACACATAAAGTCTTTTGCTAAACTCAAAAAAGATCCATTTATTCATGGTCAAAATAAAATAAAGAGGAAGTCAACGCTGGAAAAAGTCGGTGTACAAGAAAATTGGGATCTTGCGGAGTCCATATAAGAGGGAGCACAATCTGGTCCAAGAATCCCAGAGATCAACAGCACCAGCAGATGATCTAGATGTCCCCAGACTGTGGTCCTACAACAGCCTGCGTCTTCTGTCAGACCAGACTGAACCCAGGTCATCACTTTCTTCTCTTCCCTGCAGCCTTTCCTCCACGCTGCCCTGCAGCCTTCCCTGTAGCCTTCTTTTGAGGCTGTGGCTCTGGTGTTTCAGTTGTGGCAGGAGGAGGAGGAGGAGGAGGAGGGGGGGCTGCCTCATGTAGTTGGGTGTTTTGTGTTAGCGTGCCCTGCAGCCCCTTATGGATTGTTTCCCCAAATAGGCGCTCACAAATGAGGCGCTGCTCCCAATCCATCTGAAGAAGCCTGCTGGCTAAGTAGCAGCCATAGGATTCTTCCGCTTCGGGGGGGCTCCTTAAAAAACGGGTGGCCTCTTGCATGAGGCGCAGGGATGCGTCCTGTGTGACCATCCCCTTCCTGGCCCTTTTTTTGGGAAGGTGGAGGGGAGGCACTTGGGATTCGGTCAGGCTCCTACTGGGCCCAGCCACCTCACTTGGCCCAGCCACCTCACTGGGAGCAGCCACCTCACTGGGAGCAGCCACCTCACTGGGAGCAGCCACCTCCTGCCTGACACTGGGCCCAGCCTCCTCCAGGATGATGGTGAATCCGGCCTCCTCCAGGCTGTCCATGGGCCCGGTCTCCTCCTGCCTGCCACTTTCCCCACATTCCTCCTGGATGGACTCATCCTGTGTATAAAAAAAGGACAATAGTTTGAGTATATTTTTTTGGGTTCATCAATGACACACAGTTTGCTTCTCATGAATAGCAAATTCAATGTGAATACATCTCTTTAATAAAAGAGTCTAATCAGACACCCTAATTATTTCAAGCAGGTGCCAAACATATTTAGCCACTACTGTCAATTGATATGTATACACAATTTTGAGTGACAAATTATTTTAGACAATTATAACATCCAGTTAACATCATTAATATTAGTACAGTAAATATTTGTTAAAATAATTTACCTGACTCCAGATGGTCATATCTGGTTCATCCAGGATGGAAGACCCAGCTTGCTCCTCATCAGCCTCTGCTGGGGTGGAGGGAAGGGTGGAGGGAAGGGTGGAGGGAAGGGTTGAAAGTGATGGCCTGGCTTCATTCTGGTCATCCAGAAAACGGAGTTGATTGTAGTACCACAGCCTGGGTACATAAACATCATCTGCTGATGCTCCTGATCTCCTTGATTCCTGGATCTTCTTATGCTCCCTCTTATACATGTTCCTCAAGACCCCAATTTTCTTGAGCAATGTCTCCATTGTTGCTTCCGGGATGGTCGCCTGGACAAAGGACAGAAGTCTCTCCAGCGTTGACTTCCTCACATGCTTTGCATAATACTGAGGGTGTTTCACCTCCCACAAATTCCTCATCTCTCGATATTTCGAAATAAAAGCTGTAAGGAACTCTGGATCCTTAAATAGGGGATTCATTATATCTGGAAAAGATGAAGTCACAAGACAAAAAACACTTTTATTATAGGTTTCTGCTAAACCCTCATCATCTTCTCCCTATGTAGGCCTCATCAATCTATCAAGCCATATAGGCCGCTTGCTACAAAGTCATGACCATAAAACCCAAAAAATATATATCTAAAATTACCTTCGTTTTGTAACGTCCTGGTCCACTATCACCTACCACAGAACGTACGTACGACACGTGCGCAAGGCCCCTCTTTATACACTACGCATGTGTGAAACTCCGCCTGCGTCGCCCGCCCCTGACGTTCGAAATTAGCTCATGTTCTCCGCCCCCTAATTCGACGCACAGAACATACGTACGACACGTGCGCAAGGCCCCTCTTTATACACTACGCATGTGTGAAACTCCGCCTGCGTCGCCCGCCCCTGACGTTCGAAATTAACTCATGTTCTCCGCCCCCTAATTCGACGCACAGAACGTACGTACGACACGTGCGCAAGGCCCCTCTTTATACACTACGCATGTGTGAAACTCCGCCTGCGTCGCCCGTCCCTGACGTTCGATTTTAACTCATGTTCTCCGCCCATTTTTTGTTACGGCGCGTAGTGGAGTAAATAATGGCGGAGACACCTGACATGTTGACGACCTCAGGTAGTGGAGACAGCCCGGAGGCTGGAACGTCAACAAAATCTGTGAGGCCTAGATTTAAGGCCTCTAATATGAGTTTTAAAGAGATGGTGGAGATGGTGGCCATTCTTCACAAAGACGACTATGATGGGAAGTATGGGCCGTACGCACGGCCAAATTTGCGCAAGGCCAAAATAATGGCGAAGGTCGTGGACACTTTGCAGGCATCTTTTGGGGTCCAGCGCTCCAGAGATCAACTGAGAAAAAGATGGTCTGACCTGAAACTCAGGGAGCCGGATCAATACCGACGTATCCGGAAAGTTCTTAAAAAAAGTAAGTACTTGTCGTGTTTTTCTCTTGTGTTTATTACCTTGTATACTGCTCCATGTGCTTTTCCTTCCTATACGATTTTTTGTTCATCGTTTTAATCGATCTTTTAATAAACCTCGTTACATATCTATAGATAGATCTATCTATATATATAGATATATATATATATATATATATATATATATATCGATATCTATATATATATATAGATATCGATATATATATATATATAGATATATATATATATAGATATATATAGATATAGATATAGAGAGAGAGAGAGAGAGAGAGAGAGAGAGAGAGAGAGAGAGAAATATATAGAGAGAGAGAAATATAGAGATAGGTAGATAGATAGATATAGAAATGTAAAACATTCTTTTTGAATATTTTAAGTTATCTTTTTTTTTTTTTCTTTACATTTAGTTAGATATTTATAGATTTTGTTCCAGATATAGAGAGAGAGAGAGATCAAAAGATTATTAACTATATTTTGAGATATTGATATCTAGATATCTATCTATACGATATGTCTTTATAATTTTAAATATTGAGGTAAAATAGGAACTCTGCACAAACCACTTCACTACAAATGTTGGAAAATTACTATGTACTAAAATATCTGTGTGCTAAGTCGATTAATAATTTTTTGTTTCACATAGGGGAAAAATCACTCAGCCAACAAGAAGACAGTCCACCCCAAGCCAAACATGATTGGGAAATCAGCCCAAGTCCCACTGAGGATGTGGAGGAAGGAGAGGTGGGCGACATGGGCACCCCACCAGGTGAGTGTCTGACACACCAGCTTACGGTAATCTATGCATGGCTGCCTTTTGTTTAATGTAATTTGTCTACTCTATTTTAGGGGATCTGGTTGTGCTTGATTCAAGCAACAGCACCACCCCCGAGGATGTGGAGGAATTATGCTACATGGGCACCCCACCAGGTCAGTGTCTGAGACAACAGCTTTATTATGGTAAGGTAAACTATGTATGTGTGTATATTTCTAAAGACATTTTTTGGTTTCATTCCACTTTAGGTACAACAAGAAGTGACTATTTCACCTCAGAAAGTGCCCAACGGCTAATTGGTCAAATAATGGCCTGGAATAAGGACATGGATGAAATGCGTAATCGGCTGGATCGTATGCAGCAGGAAATGAAGGACATGATTGATGTTTTGGGTCGAATCTAAATGCCCTTTTTGAAACTCCAAAACATCAATCATGTCCTTCATTTCCTGTTTTGCTGACCCCATTCTGGGCCTTCTCTTTCTTTTTTTGGCTGAACAGAAATGGCTGTTTAACCTAATTTAAAAAAGGAGGGCTGTTTCTCGTAAATACCTAAAAAATCCACAAAAAAATAAAACTTGATTTTCTCAAAAACCCAAAAAAAAAAAAAAAATTGATTTTAAAAAAACCAAAAAAATAAAAAAAACTTGATTTTAAAAAACACAAAAAAAAAAAAAACTTGATTTTAAAAAAACTAAAAAAATAACAAAACTTGATTTTCAAAAAAACCAAAAAAATAAAAAAAAATTGATTTTAAAAAAAACCAAAAAAATAAAAAAAACTTGATTTTAAAAAAACTAAAAAAATAACAAAACTTGATTTTCCAAAAAACAAAAAAAATAAAAAAAAATTGATTTTAAAAAACCCAAAAAAATAAAAAAAACTTGATTTTAAAAAACACAAAAAAAAAAAAAACTTGATTTTAAAAAACACAAAAAAAAAAAACTTGATTTTAAAAAACACAAAAAAAAAAAAACTTGATTTTAAAAAACCAAAAAAAAACAAAAAAACTTGATTTTAAAAAAACTAAAAAAATAACAAAACTTGATTTTCAAAAAAAAAAAAAAAAAAAAAATTGATTTTAAAAAACCAAAAAAAACTAACAAAACTTGATTTTCAAAAAAAAAATAAAAAAAATAAAACTTGATTTTCAAAAAACAAAAAAAAAAAAAAACTTGATTTTAAAAAACCAAAAAAAAAAAAAATTAAAAAAAAAAAGCCTGTTTGCGAAAATCAAAAATCCAAAAATATTTTTTGTGGATTAGGTAGAAATATTTAAATATAATTATATTTTTCTACATTATTAAGATATCATTATATTTTTGTCTATGAACATTTTATACTAAATGCAGAACTGAATGCATAACAACCATTAATAAAAACATCTCCTTATAGGAATTAAATAAATGTGTGGTTTGTTATTTCAAGGCTCAGTATCAGTTTGGTTATAATTGTAAAAAAGTTGTTTACAGTGGCAATGGAGCTTATTTAGACATTTAAAATTAAAATACAGTTGGCACTACAACTGCTCGACCATAACCTAGGAGACAGCCCAAAAGAAAGGCAAGCAATAAATATAATGCAAGATTTCATCAATATTTTTTTTATTGTAAAAAATTATATATCCTGGCCCATTGCAATGGCCCCCCTACCCATAAAATAATTAACATATTGCTGTCTAACTTGACGGGCACTTTGGGGGGCCAAGCCAGTACGGACAGTATCCAGGCCCGTAAGGTTGGCATCTATTTGTCCGGCCTCAGGCCCAACTGTGCCTATATAATTCGGAGAATGTTTGTTTAAAAAGTTGTGCAGAATGCAACACGATAAAATGATAAAATTAAGTTTGTATTCCGCCAAATTAATGGCTGTTTGAAACAGGCGGAACCGGCTGGCCAGAATTCCAAACGCATTCTCAACCACTCTTCTAGCTCTGGCCAGCCGGAAATTAAAAACCCTCCTCTCCGGGGTGAGGGTTCTTTGGGGGAATGGCCTCATGAGGTGCTTGCTGAGAGCGAAGGCTTCATCGGCAATGAAGACAAAGGGGAGTCCTTCCACGTTATCCGCATCAGGTGGCAATCCCAGGCCACCACTCTGGAGACGCTGGCAGAACTCCGTCTGGGCAAATACTCCTCCATCCGACATCCGGCCATTCTTCCCCACGTCCACATATAAAAAATCATAGTGTGCCGACACCACCGCCATTAAAACAATACTGTGGAACCCCTTATAATTAAAATAGTATGACCCCGAATGGGGTGGTGGCACAATGTGGACATGTTTCCCATCTATAGCCCCTCCACAATTGGGAAAGTCCCAACGGCTGGCAAAATGGGATGCCACAGTCTGCCATTCCTGTGGCGTTGAAGGAAACTGGGGAATCAAACAAGAAAACCAAAATCAATTAATTTTGAAGCTAACATTGCAAGAAAATTAGACAATTAAAAACATTATTCCCCAGCATCAGTATAACATTCAATAATTTAATTCTTCTGGAATAACTAATATGGAAAGGCACACTTATCAGATTGCTCACCCCCTCTGATGGAACATTGAGTACATTTTAGGGGGTTGTGAAATCCCTAAAAAAGATTACTTTTAGGACACGCAGGAATTTAGGGACTAAAAAGGCTACAAGACTGCAGTTGTCGCACTCTGCAGGTGCAGTTGCTAACCAGCTTACAGTAAATGAGGTAATGTAAAAAGGCATTCATGTTGCAAGGAGTACACAATCACATCCAAGGGCAATTAATGAAAACACTTTGAGGCTTGCATATGATTTGATGATGGAAATCAGCAGAGCTTCTGCTCATTTACTAAAGCACTGGAACAAATGCACTTGTAGAGTGCACATGCATTTTGCAAACTGCAACATATATTTGCTTTAGACAAATCAACACCACAGAACATTCAAGCAAATTTTTACGAGGGTGGGGGGGGGGGGGGTTGTGAAATCTAGATAATTGCTAATTAGCAGCACACTATTTGGAGTGAGTTTAGGTGGGGGGGGTTGTGAAATCTAGATAATTGCTAATTAGCAGCACACTATTTGGAGTGAGTTTAGGTGGGGGGGGGGGGGTTGGGAAATCTAGATAATTGCTAATTAGCAGCACACTATTTGGAGTGAGTTTAGGTGGGGGGGGGGTTGGGAAATCTAGATAATTGCTAATTAGCAGCACACTATTTGGAGTGAGTTTAGGTGGGGGGGGGGGTTGTGAAATCTAGATAATTGCTAATTAGCAGCACACTATTTGGAGTGAGTTTAGGTGGGGGGGGGGGAAATCTAGATAATTGCTAATTAGCAGCACACTATTTGGAGTGAGTTTAGGTGGGGGGGGTTGGGAAATCTAGATAATTGCTAATTAGCAGCACACTATTTGGAGTGAGTTTAGGTGGGGGGGGGTTGGGAAATCTAGATAATTGCTAATTATAAGCACACTAAATACACTCAAACAAAATACATTCAAAATGAGTAGACTAGGTGGATATGTTCCCATCACTTCATGCTGGGGAGGTTATTGAAGGAAAATATACATGCATGACAAAAAATAACAGGAAAAAAATCCAGCATGTGTGAGGATAAAAAGGGGACATTCACACTATATTGCAATGATGGTAAGTAGTGTTTGAAGCAAGAAATACATTACATTATCAAAGATTACATAAAAGAACATGTGATGCTAATAAAAGAAAAATATCTTACCTTAATATAGTCCTTCTGCAGGACCTGGATGATGGCAGAACAGGTCTCTGGGATAATGATCCCCAGAGCCTGGGGGGAGATGCCTGTCGAGAACTTAAGGTCCTGCAGGCTTCTCCCTGTGGCCAAATACCGCAAGGTAGCGACCAGCCTCTGCTCCGGAGTGATGGCTTGCCTCATGCAGGTATCCTGCCTGCTGATATAGGGGGTCAGCAAAGCCAACAAACGGTCAAAAACGGGGTCCGTCATCCGGAGAAAGTTCCTGAAATCCTCAGGATTATTCTCACGGATCTCACGGAGCAAAGGCATGTGACAGAACTGGTCACGCTGAAGCAACCAATTCTTGGTCCATGAACTCCTCCTCGCCCTGTTCATGGACTGGTCTTGGGCTGAAGAATAAACTACAGCACCAAGCACATACAATGCACGAGCTCTACGACGAGTACATACAGGTAACATGGCTTCAAAACGGTCGGCTGGTCAGAACGCACTAAACAGAACGCACTGAAGAACAGCAAGGCCTGTGAAGAATGACCTGAAAATCAGGAACGAGCGGCCAATAAAACAAAGATTTCTCAATGCCAACTGACCAAACGCACTGAAAAGCAGATACAAACCTCACAAGCACAGACTGAACAACAGTTAAAACGAACTGAAAAATACGAGTCTCACAAGCGCGAATCGTCTCTCACCAAACTTCTACTAACACGAGATAAACACGAGATTAGCAGAAGGAGCCCAAAGGGTGTCGTACGGGCTATTGAACTTCCGTTTTATAGTCTCGTCGGACTTGGTGTACGTCACCGCGTACTAGGCTGTCGTACTTTTGTGTGGTCGTGTGTAGGCAAGTCCGTTCGTAAGAAAGTCTGCCGCAAGTCCGCCGAAGGTACGTCGGAAGTATGTCGGACAGGCTGTCGGACTTTTGTAGACGAAAAGTCCGACCGTGTGTACGCGGCATAATAGTCCAAACCTTTTGGTGTATTAGGGCATTCTTGGAGTAGCCCTTGTATATTCTCCTCCTCTTCTCTAGTATACTAATATAGGATGATGGTAACCCTTCCCCATATGATACCCCTTGTTATCCCTCTGTGGCAATATCCTCTCATGTCTCTTGTATTATATCTGACCGTCTCCTGTACTATGTCTGGGGGCTCTTTCTAACAGACTCTCTAACAGAAGCCCTCTCTGTGTGCATCAGAGAGAATCCCTTCCAGGTCTCATTAGTGTATGCTCTTACTGTATTTTTTTTTATTGTTAAAGATCATGGGAGGATCCCAAGGTAACAAAGACTTCTTAGGGGAGCATCTCTGTGTTTGAGTCGTTGCCATTGAAACATTTGTAAAGGGGAGGAGTTGGTAAGATGACCACGCCCATGTGGGGGCATCAGAAATATTTCTGCACCCAGGCGTCGGTGACCCTAGGATCGGCCCTGTCTGTGATATCGACATGAAGGAGTGGAAGAGGACACCAGTGACTAACATGTGAAGCTCTTGAAAGAATTGAGTTTCCTCTGAGTGGGACTTTTGGAAAGGGATAAATAGCGCAATGAGATATGAGAGTAATATAAAAAGTATATAAGATTTTATTGAAAAACATAAGTTTAAAATAGTAAAACCTTTTGTACCACCTACCCCACCCTATTAGATTGTAAGCTCTTCTGAGCAGGGCCCTCTTAATCCTATTGTATTGTATTGTATTATAACTGTATTGTCTCCCTTTTATATTGTAAAGCGCTGCGTAAACTGTTGGCGCTATATAAATCCTGAATAATAATAATATATACACTACACATATCAAAAAATCATAATTGGGTACTGGACAAGACTATTCAGACAGTGGCAGTTCAAAAAGGACAGCTGATAATCGCAAGGATCTGGTATGTTGAAGATGAACATAACAGACAAGACCCAACGCGTTTCGAAAATGCTTTTTCTTCATCAGGGGTGTATGAGATTTTGTCGCAGAACCTATAAACGTCTGCAATTAAAACAAATGAGCACAAATTAAATGCATAATGTTAATTATACACAAACCAGTAGGTACGTATGAGGTCACATCGTACTCATTATAGTGTGTTTAAGCACTGACCGTATAAACATGTGAAGCTCTGGTAGGCAGCGCTGGAAAATAATGGTGGCCACACAAAATATTGACACTTTGGGCCCAATTTGGACATTTTCACTTAGGGGTGTACTCATATTTGTTGCCAGCGGTTTAGACATTAATGGCAGTATGTTGAGTTATTTTGAGTGGACAGCAAATTTACACTGTTATACAAGCTGTACATTCACTATTTTACATTGTAGCAAAGTGTAATTTCTTCAGTGTTGTCACATGAAAAGTCACTTGCTCTGGTTCGTGCTCGCTCCCGAGCCCCGCCTTAAGCATACATAAGACACATAGAGCCGTGGCTCAGCAGCCCTTCCCCCACTTTTTCCTCATTGACTCACTGGCTGTGAGTGACAGTGGCAGGAGCTGTATCGAAAGGGAGCTCAGGTAAGTATTCGGTGGGCCGCTGCACACCGAACGTTTTTTACTTTCATGCATAGAATGCTTGAAGGTAAAAAACCTTGAGCCTTTAAAACCACTTTAAGACACCAATCCTGCTTTTAATAAATTACTTGGCCATGGAACATACAGGCAGAGTTACGAACGACTCCTACTTACGAACTGCCTCAAATGCCGGCCACGCTGGTCCTGGATACCTCCGGACACATCCTATACTGCAGTACTACATGTACTGCATGGCCAGAAGAGCCACAGATAACATAACAAGCGCTCGGAACATCCCACATCCATGCACAGGTGGACATTACACTTAGGAATGCAGTGTTCCCACCGGAAGTTACACTTACAAATGCAGTGTTGCGACTTACGAACAACTTCGACTTACGAACAAAACTACAGTCCCTATTGTGTTCGTAACTCGGGGACTTCCTGTACATCTATGATAATGTGCATTGTTTTTTTACAAAAAGTCTTCTGCAAGAATACAACAGAAAGCACACTACCTAAGCTATCTTACATGTTACAACATTCTATAATCTTCCAAAACTGATAGCCAACCTGTAAAAACATTTGATTGACTATGGAACCACACAGATGATAATCATTACATTTGTATTTTGGCCAGTAGTTTCTTGAGGGATATCCAAGTACCCTTTCCTGGGGGATTCATTTTACCAAGAGAATTTGATAGCTTAGTTCTGTGTCATCTTGTTCGGTGTCATCTCACCTAAAATGGATTCATTATCCACAGAAATTGAGAGTATGTACTTGCCCGAGAAATCACCTCCGAGGTCCACCCCGGAGAATGGGTACTATACCTAATTACTCCATATTAGTGACAAGTGTCTTGGAACAGCACCATCTTGCAGGCTGGAGGAGTAATAATCATAGTTGGCTGTTACAGTGACCACAGGATTTGGAGCCATGTGATCCTGATCATAAAGCTGGCTATAGATTTATTTATTTTTTCAGCCCGTTGAATTGAAAAAACAAACAGACTCCTCCATTCACATAAGTGTTTTGCAGCATTTCTGAAATTCATCCGGTCCCTGCTGAACCTGAGAAATTTCTATATATGGCTAGCTTTAGTCTGAGATCTACCATCACCAGTGACAGCACAGCCATAGCACTAGGAATGTGCACAGCTAAGTGCTCCTAGTTCACATTTGCAATGTAGATTAAAGTGGAAGACCATGCTAAAACTAAAATCCCTGCATCTATAGACACCCACGATCTAACACTAACCTGTCTAGCCCTGTAAAAAAAAAATTTGTATACATACCTTTTTTGAAGTTGATCCGACCCGATCCCACGCTGAGCTGTCAGCTCAGTGCAGAGGATACGTTCGACAACAAAAGCCCCATAGTAAGTCTATGGGTGACATCACTTCCCATTCATTTCACAGCCATTGTTGACCGTGTCCTCTGCAGAGCTTCTGCCACTGGGAATCGGGTTCGATTGGCTGCAGAAAAGGTATGTATACTGATTTTTTCTTTACAGGGCTAGATAGGTTAGTGTTAGGTTGTGGGTGTCTATAGATGCAGGGATTTTATTTTTAGCATGGACTTCCACTTTAATGTATTCATTGCTTTGACAACTTTGTCTGAGAACCTCTAAGAATGTTAATATGCAGACACCAATTGGTTTGCCGCCCGCCATATAGCAGAATGACGGTGGCAAAGTGGTTTCATTATCCTGACCGGACGTCATATGACGTGATCAGGATAATGAGCCGCTGCGCGCACCCGGGGGCGCGCATCGCAGCGATCGTTGTTGCGGGGTGTCAGTCTGACACGCCGCAACTCCGATCTAGGTAAAGAGTCTCTGACGGACAATCACAATCTGTCCAATCACGGCTGATCACGATGTAAACAGGAAGAGCCGGTGGTCGGCTTTTCCTCACTCGCGTCTGACAGACGCGAGTTGAGGAGAGCCGATTGGCTGCTCTCCTGACAGGGGGGTCTGTGCTGATTATTTATCAGCACAGCCCCCCTCGGATCTCGCCCAGGACCACCAGGGAAGCTGCCCCAGGACCACCAGGATGGCCACCACACTGGACCACCAGGTATGCCCCCTAGACCCCCAGGGAAATACCAATATGTGCCCAGGCAGCTGCCAATCTGTGCCCAGACAGCTGCCAATCAGTGTCCACTCCAGTGCCTACCACTGCCAGTGCCACCAGAGATGCCTATCAGTGCCTCATATCAGTGCCGCGTATCAGTGCCTATCAGTGCCACGTATCAGTGCCCAGCAGTGTCGCCTATCAGTGCCCATCAGTGCCCAGCAGTGCCGCCTATCAGTGCCACCCTATCAGTGCCCAGCAGTGCCGCCTTTCAGTGCCCATCAGTGTCGCCTATCAGTGCCCATCAGTGCCAACCAGTGCCACCCATGAGTGCCCATCAGTGCCACCTATCAATGCCCATCAGTGCTGCATACCAGTACCACCCATCAGTGCCCCCTACCAGTGCCCATCAGTGCCCATCGTCAGTGCCCGCTCATTGGTGCCACCTCATCGGTGCCCCCGTATCAGTGCCGCCTTATCAGTGCCCATCAGTGAACGAGAAAACTTACTTATTTACAATTTTTTTTAACAGAAACAAAAGCAAAACTTTTTTTCAAAATTTTCGGTCTTTTTTTATTTGTTTAGCAAAAAATAAAAACCGCAGAGGTGATCAAATACCACCAAAAGAAAGCTCTATTTGTGGGAACAAAATGATAAAAATGTAGTTTGGGTACAGTGTAGCATGACCGCGCAATTGTCATTCAAACTGCGACAGCACTGAAAGCTGAAAATTGGTCTGGGCAGGAAGGTGTATAAGTGCCCTGTATTGAAGTGGTTAAAAGTGAATGTATTGTGCTTTTGTATAATTTTTTTTCTTTTATTATGCTTAAAACTAAAAAAAAAACACTCTTTTTTTGTAAGGTAAAAATGAATTATTGCAAATAAATATTCTGTGTTTACATTTTCAGCAAGCAAAATGAGTTCTAGGCTTCTAGTCATACAGTGGATATAAAAAGTCTACACACCCCTGTTAAAATGTCAGGTTTCTGTGATGTAAAAAAATGAGAAAAAGATAAATCATTTCAGAACTTTTTTCACCTTTAATGTGACCTATAAACTGTACAACTCAGTTGAACAAGAAAACTGAAATCTTTTAGGTGGAGGGAAGTAAAAATAGAAAAACTAAAATAATATGGTTGCATAAGTGTGCACACCCTTAAACTAATACTTTGTTGAAGCACCTTTTGATTTTATTACAGCGCTCAGTCTTTTTGGGTATGAGTCTATCAGCATGGGCCTGGCACATCTTGACTTGGCAATATTTGTCCACTCATCTTTGCAAAAACACTCCAAATCTGTCAGATGGTGAGGGCATCTCCTGTGCACAGCCCTCTTCACATCACACAGATTTCCAATGGGTTTCAGGTCTGGGCTCTGGCTGGGCCATTCCAAAACTTTAATCTTCTTCTGGTGAAGCCATTCCTTTGTTGATTTGGATGTATGTTTTGGGTTGTTAAATAAAGTAGTATAGTGCAGCGCTGATAAAGCTAAAATAAGCAATAAAATTACCCCAATATAAAGTGAATATGGTAAATGAATATTCAAAACAAAAATACACAACAATAAAATAACACAGCAATAATGATAAAATAGCATAAACCAACAGTGTCGGTGCATATAGTCCATATATGACATCAAATATAGTGACTGTGAATCTGTGTGAGCTGGTTATCTGTAGATAATCCACCACCATAAGGAAAGAGGCTTACCAGACAGGTTGAACCCAATTAGGCGTATGCCTGATGAGTCAACCAAGCTTTTGGTGTAACACACCCAAGGAGGTACAGCAACCACGACTTCCAAAATAGACCAAAGCAGATAGGGATCCGTGACAGTTTTGACATTAGTAGATGTCTACCATAGGAATAGTGACCGGAATTCATGAGCGATTCCTCTCAATATTACATATGGCAAAAGGAGGAAAAATAGGGCCACATAGTGTGATACCGTAAAATGTAAAGCATTTATTGAAAAATGATAAAATGGTCACTCACATTTGAGAAGACATTAAAAGCATTGGATAAAATCAAAGCAACGCAGTGGCATCAGCAGAGCCTGTCCTGAAGTTTCGTCCTAATAAGGCATCCTCTGGGGTACTGGTCCACTGCAGCTACTACGTATTTATAGGGTAAATGATCACCACAAATGAGCTCCATATCCGCTAAAAAAAATCATAAACAGACCACGTCCGGTTAGTAAAGATGGCGCCCATGGCTTAAAATTCAAGCCTCACTATGATTTGTGACTCAAGCCTCGATATGGGTGTAATTTAAACTATGAGCTCCGGTAAGTAAAGATGGCGCCCAGGGCTTGCAATTCAAGCCTCACTTTGATTTATGACTCAAGCCTTGATATGGGTGTAATTTAAACAACAGCAAAGAACTCCTATCTGTCTCTAAAACTTCCATCCTGATATTGTGAGTGTACAGACATTGGATCATACCCCTTATCCACAAATCGCCCTTCTTTTTTTCATAATCTGAAAGGGTATTATCCTTGTAAAAAAATGTGTAGTATGTTTCCACAATATAAATGGCAGGTCCAAATAATTGGAATTTAGGTCTACTGTCACCCATCACGTCTCTCAGATAAAAGGTTTCCACACGTGTGCCTCAAGATATGTTGTCTATCTGATAACATGCCCATGTGGGAAGCAAGAAATGATTTATCTTTGTCTCATTTTTTTACATAACAGAAACCTGACATTTTAATAGGGATGTGTAGACTTTTTATATCCACTGTGTGTTTCCAAGGCTAGTTTTAGCCACTATACTACAAAAATCCTAGTGTTTTTCAAAGCTCACTGCCACAAGCTCATATTTATACACACAACTGAATGAGTCAAAGGACAGACTCTTCCCCATCTGCTCTGTTCAGATGGTACAGCTATTTGTAAAAAAAAAAAAAAAAAAAAAAAAACTTCTCATAGATATTAAATATCAATTTTAAAATGTATAAAGTGGAAAAATGTAAAGTCAGTGACCAAAGCCATTCAAATTTCTCTTTTAGCCTAAATACACCCAAAACTATGTTTGCAACATAAGAGGCATGTTAAATCACATGCTGTCAACTTGGATATCTTTTGTAGACAACATTTAAACCAAGTTTACTTTGGTGACCACTTGTCTATTATTTTATTACAAAAAAAAATTGTCTCTACAACTGAAAAAAAAATTGTGTAGTTAGTAGCTTTTCTGCAAAGTCACGTACAGGGGCGGACTGACCATTGAGCCACTTGGGCACTGCCCTAGGGCCCTGAGCCACTAGGGGGCCCCATCAGGGTTGCCAGCCTCTGTAAAACCAGGGCCAGTATGTAAAAATCTGTGTTTTTTTTTACATCTGTCTCTGAAGTGTCCCTTACCGACAACCTTTTGGTCTAAAAATCCCAAGATTATAGCTGCCCCACCTCTACAGTACCTTCTCAGCCAATAGAAACATGTCTGTGTATACTGTGTGTACATGTATGTGTATACTGTGTGTGTGTATACTGTGTGGCCCCATAATCTCTGATTGCCTGGGGGCCCCATAATCTCCGATTGCCTGGGGAACCCATGAGTTGTCAGTCCGCCCCTGGTCACGTATACACAGGTGGTGAAGGTGTGATTATTACCCATCTGTTTAGCTGAATACTCCTCAGCTATTTGGTTCAGAACTGACAGGCTGCTGCAGTGCGAGTTCACATTGATGATGTAGCCCTGGTTCTCCCAAACGGCTAAATCACTATGATGCCTGCACAATTTTTAACAAAGTGTCTGAAAACCCTTACATATAACTAGGGAAGAGACTAGCCTTAGGTAATACAGAGATTAAATAAATCCTCCTACAGAAGTTGTACCATGAATCTGCAGTCATTTCTTCTCTACGGTCCTTTAAAATACAGAATTTACACAGAATCTGTCAGCATCTCCAAGCAGTGCAAAGCAGGGGGTTGGGATCTGAATTCATACAGTACCATATCAGTAAAGACAGTTTTGAGCCTGACTAGAGGGAAGGAGCACACCTCCTATTAACCACTTTAGCCCCAGAAGATTTGGCTGCTCAATGACCAGGCCATTTTTTTTTATATGGCACTGCGTTGCTTTAACTGACAATTGTGCAGTCGTGCGACGCTGTACCCAAACAAAATTGATGTCCTTTTTTCCCAAATAGAGCTTTCTTTTGGTGGTATATGATCACCTTTGCAGTTTTTATTTATTGCGCTATAAACAAAAGAAGAGCGTCAATTTTGAAAAAAACACAACATTTTTTCCTCAGTTTAGACCGATATGTATTCCTCTACATATTTTTAGTACAAAAATTGCAATAAGCGTATATTGATTGGTTTGTGCAAAAGTTATAACATCTACAAAATAGGGGATAGATTTATGGCATTTTTATTATTATTTTTATTTTTTACTAGTAATGGCGGCGATCTGCGATTTTTGTTGGGACTGCGATATTGCGGCAGACAAATTGGACACTTTTAAAACATTTTGGGACCATTGACAATTATACAGCGATCAGTGCTATAAAAATGCACTGATTACTGTATAAATGTCACTGGCAGAGAAGAGGTTTCACACTTGGGGGCGATCAAGGAATTAACTGTGTTCCCTCACTGTGTTCTAACTATAGGGGGAATGGGACTGTCTAGGAGAAGAGAGAGATCAGTGTTCATACTTAGTATGAACACACGATCTGTCTCTACTCCCCTGAAAGAACCGGGATTTGTGTGTTTCCACACACAGATTACGGTTCTCGCTCTGTCACGAGAGATCGCGGATGCCCGGCGGTCATGGCGCCCGCCAGGCACTCGCATCGGCTCCGGGCACAAGCTGCGGGGGCATACACGCACCCCTAGTGGCCAAAAGGAAACACGATGTAAGGTAACACCGATTTGCCCAGCCGAGCCAAACTGCCACAGTAAAACTGCGGCGGCTGGTCCGGAAGTGGTTAAACACTACACAGAGAACAAGCACAGTTGTAGCTGTCAGTAACAAGCTGTGTGCTGGAGCTCTCCTCCCCTACTACCTTTTTCTCTTGGTGTAGTGTAAAACCTGTCAGATGTGGCTGGTGTAAATAAAAGGAAAACAGCAGAGAAAACACACTCAGAGCTTTCAATAAAGACAAGGGGATAGTATAAAAGGATATGTTTTGTTCAGATTTCACATCCAAGGTTTACAGATACTTTAAAGTGACATTAAAGGTTCATTTAAGAAAAAACAAAAACAAACATGTCATACTTACCTGCTCTGTGCTGTGGTTTTGCACAGAGCAGCCCTGATAATTTTCTTTTAGGGTGCCCCACTGGTGCTCCTGGCTCCTCCTCTTCAGCAAGTGCCTCCAATAGCAAGCTGCCTGCTCTGTGGGCACTGGTGCGTGCTCGCTTCTGTGCCCCTCTCTATGCATCCATAAGGCTCATTGGCTGTGATTGACAGTAGCAAGAGCCAATGGCTCCCGCTGCTGTCTCAGCCTATGAGGAATGAGAGACCCGGGAGAAGCTCAGTTCTCTTGCACATCGCTGGATCGAGTTTGGGGCTCAGGTAAGTATTAGGGGGGCTGATGGGGGCGCTGCACACAGAAGGTTTTTTACCTTCATGCATAGAATGCATGAAGGTAAAAAACCTTGAGCCTTTAACCACTTATGGACCGGAAGATTTTCCCCGTTAATGACCAGGCCATTTTTTGCGATGCGGTTTTTATTTTTTGCTCTATAAACAAAAAAAGACCAACAATTTAAAAAAAAAAACAATGTTTTTTTACTTTTTGCTATATCCAAAAAAACAAATAAAAACAAAAAACAAATTTCTACATCAGTTTAGGCCAATATGTATTCTTCTTTCTTCTACATATTTTTGGTAAAAAAAATCCCAACTAGCGTATATTGATTGGTTTGCTCAAAAATTATCGCGTCTACAAAATAGGGGATAGATTTATGGCATTTTTAATATTTTTTACTAGTAATGGTGGTGATCTGCGATTTTTAGCGGGATTGTGACATTGCGGCGGACAGATCGGACACTTTTGACACTTTTTTGGGACCAGTGGCATTTATATAGCAATCAGTGCTTTTAAAATGCACTGATTACTGTATAAATGACACTGGCAGGGAAGGGGCTAACACCAGGGGTGATCAAAAGGTTAAATGTTCCCTAGAGAGGTGTTTGCTAACTGTGGGGGAGGGGACTGACAGGGAGTAGAGAGAGATCGCTGTTACTAATCACTAGGAACAGACAATGTCACTCTACTCCCCTGACAGAATGGGGACCTCTTTATTTACACTTGCAGATCCCTGTTCTGCCTCTCTGTGATTGGCTCCCCCTGCTAGCGAATGGGCACGCACGTGCCCACAGATCACCGTGTACGTGCCAGACGTACAATGACGGCAATTCGTGCAGGAGAGCCAACCTGCCGCAGTACAACTGCAGCGGCTGTTCGTTAAGTAGTTAAACCACTTTAATGTGTTCAAATTTTACACAATATAGAAATAACAAGCAGCAATGGAAAACCTTACACATATTTAAAACAAAGCTAAAGTTGAAATGTTGAATTGTACACCTATTAGGACTATCAAACAATAATGGAATATCTTATACAAGTTCATAACAAAGAAAGAAGATTGCATTATGCAAATTGTATATTCCTGAAACTAAGTTTAGAGACAAGTGCCAAACATCAGAAATAGAGAAAAACAAGAGCAATTTGAATGTCTGAATTATTGTACCTTGAAGTGGTTGTTACATAGTTACATCGGTTTTTTTTTTTTTTTCAATTATAGTTTTATTCAAGTTCAAGAGAGGGTAAAGCTCCAACAAAATAGTATAGGCATACAAATATCAGAAAATTTGAGGTCGCAGCCTCTAATATTTCAATATCTTGGACTCAAGGTAATAGTATTACCAACATATTAATAATTAATTATAGATACAGAACAAATAAGCCTTATATTGTACGGTATATGATTGAATAGGGCCAACCCCCCCTATTTTCCGTTTTCATATCAAGAAGAGTCAAGGTTAGGTGATACAAGAGGAGAGGAAAGGAAAAGATAAGAAGTAATGTAGACGGGAAGGTAAGAAGAGAAATGTTAGTAAGAAAGAGGGAGAGGAGAAAGGAAAATGGGGTGTAGAAGAGTGAAAGGAAAGATGTAGGGGAAAGGAAAGGAGGAAGGAGGGGGGGAAAAAGAGGTCAGTGGGGAGGAAAAGGCGCATGGAGGCAGTGAACGCATATGACACGGGCCATCGGTACCCATAAACACAATTAGGCAGCGCTAACTAAAGCTCCCAAGCAGTATCTCTGCATGAGGGGTCTACACTAGACAGATAAGCTCCCACCTAGGAGCGTCTGACCCTCATCTGAGAATATAAACATATTCCACCTGGTCCATGTTTTGGTGAACAATTCGTTTTGGTGTCGGGCTGTCAGAATCAGATCCTCCATTTTTTTTATATCCTCCACCTTTCTAATCCACGTGCCAACTGTCGGAGCCTGTGAAGACTTCCACAACAGGGGGATGCACGCCTTGGCTGCATCCAGCAAATGGCGAATCAGTGATTTTTTATAAACCTTACTGGATGTGTGGGCAGCGTGGAGCAGAAAGAAGGCTGGATCGTTCGAGATGGGGCGCTCAGTAAACTTCTGTATTGTATTTTGAATGGTCTTCCAGAACTGCTCCAAAATGGGGCAGGCCCAAAAGATGTGAAGAATGGTTCCACGATCACTCTGGCATCTCTAGCACCGGTCTGAGGAAGATGGAAATATCCTATGTAATTTTGCAGGGGTATTGTACCACCTAGTAACAAGTTTATAGTTAGTCTCCTGCATTTTCGTGCATATCGAGGATCTATATGTGAAGTGGATGATATTTTGCTTTTGGCGTGTCGTGAAGTTGCATTGTAAATCCCGTTCCCATGCATCTAAGCATTGTAGACGAGGGCTGTCTGGTGGTGTAATCAGTAATTGATATGTAGCAGACAAAGCATGAGGCATAGTACCCTCTTCAGAGCAGTAAGTTTCAAACGTAGTCAAAGTTTGGTCAAAGTTTCTGGGAGAAGATAAAGCTTTAAGGAAGTGGTTGAGCTGGAAAGCTCTCCAGTAATCTAAGTGGAACGGGCTGGTCGGGCTCATAAGTTCGAATATGGTAGGCCACTGGTCATTTAGGATAAAGTGGGAAGCTTGGAAATAATTTGAGCATCTCAAAGATTGAAATGTGGGGTCTGTGTAACCTGGGGTGAACTCTGGTGTTCCTAGAATCGGACGGAGTGGGGAGTCTAGTGACGTAAGACAGAAGTGTGTAAAAAGAGACGAGCATGTGCGCGTGGTCACAACTATCAGAGGATGATTTTTTATGGTCCTCGGCAGTACATCATAACACCAAGGTGTTCTGTTCAAGGGTATGTCACACTGAGTCTGTTCCAGCTGAGTCCATAATTTAATGGATTGATGTCGGTTCCAGTCTAATAGTCTGGTCAGATGGGTTACGTAGTAATATTTGCGGAGGTCTGGAACCGCCAGTCCTCCGTATAATTTAGGTAGGGTAAGTTGACGTCTATTGAGTCTGGGCCTCCTATGAGCCCATATGAAATCAAAGAACAAAGCATTGGTCTGGTTAAAAAAGGAAGAGGGGATTTGGATCGGCAGGGCTTGCAGAAGGTAAAAAAATTTGGGGAGGATACACATCTTAAGGATATTGTAACTACCGAACCATGAATGTAAGTCTGTATGCCATTTGGTCAGCAGGGCCCGGACAGATGTCAATAACGGGGGGGGAGGTTAGTGCGAATATCTTTGATATTTTGGGGGGAATATGTGTACCCAAATACTTCAGGGCCGTATTAGTCCATTTGAATTTAAAACTATCTCTAAGGGATGTAAGGAGACGTGGAGGTAAACCTATGCCCATTGCTTCGGACTTGTTGAAGTTGATTTTCATATTAGAAATACCACCATATATTCTAAATTCTTGTAGGAGATTTGGAAGGGAGACCACCGGATTGGTAAGTGAGAACAGCATGTCATCCGCGTATGCGGCGATCTTCTGCTGGGAGTCTCCCATAGCAACACCAGTTATGTCTGGATTGGATCGTATGGTACACAGGAAGGGTTCCAATGACAGGGCGAAAAGGAGCGGGGATAAAGAACATCCCTGATGTGTTCCGTTATTAATGGCAAATGAATCAGACAGGACACCGTTAGCTCGGACGCGAGCTGTGGGGTCGGAGTAAATTGAATTTATCCAATTTAGCATTGTGTTGCCCAAGCCTATGTGATTCAAAACAGAAGTCATAAATTGCCAATTCACCCTGTCAAAGGCCTTCTCTGCGTCTGTGCTTAGGAAAATACAGGGGGTCTTGTTCTGGTTGACTACATTATGAGGTTCAGAACTTTAATCGTGTTGTCCCTTGCCTCCCTGGTTGGGACAAACCCCACTTGGTCCTGGTGGATCAGGGACGGAAGATATTGTTGGATCCTGGTGGCCAGTATTTTGGTAAAGATTTTTAGGTCTACATTGAGGAGTGAGATTGGCCTATAGCTCCCACAGGCAGTAGAATCCTTGCCATCCTTGAGGATCACTGCAATATGTGCAGAGAGAGTGTCTCTCGGAATAGCCGCACCGGAGCCCAATGAGTTGAAGAATTTGTGCATGCATTCGCCCAATGAGTTGAAGAATTTGTGCATGAATTCCCCCAAGGATGGTACATAGTTACATAGTAGGTGAGGTTGAAAAAAGACACAAGTCCATCAAGTCCAACCTATGTGTGTGATTATATGTCAGTATTACATTGTATATCTCTGTATGTTGCGGTCATTCAGGTGCTTATCTAATAGTTTCTTGAAGCTATCAATGCCCCCCGCTGAGACCACCACCTGTGGAAGGGAATTCCACATCCTTGCTGCTCTTAGATTAAAGAACCCTCTACGAACCTCTTTTCTTCGAATTTTAATGAGTGGCCACGAGTCTTGTTAAACTCCCTTCTGCAAAAAAGTTTTATCCCTATTGTGGGGTCACCAGTACGGTATTTGTATATTGAAATCATATCCCCTCTCAAGCGTCTCTTTTCCAGAGAGATTAAGTTCAGTGCTCATAACCTTTCCTCATAACTAATATCCTCCAGACCCTTTATTAGCTTTGTTGCCCTTCTGTGTACTCGCTCCATTTCCAGTACATCCTTCCTGAGGACTGGTGCCCAGAACTGGACAGCATACTCTAGGTGTGGTCGGACCAGAGTCTTGTAGAGCGGGAGAATTATCGTTTTATTTCTGGAATTAATGCATGCCAATATTCTGTTTGCTTTGTTAGCAGCAGCTTGGCATTGCATGCCATTGCTGAGCCTATCATCTACTAGGACCCCCAGGTCCTTTTCCATTCTAGATTCCCCCAGAGGTTCTCCCCCCAGTGTATAGATTGCATTCATATTTTTGCCACCCAAATGCATTATTTTACATTTTTTTACATTGAACCTCATTTGCCATGTAGTTGCCCACCCCATTAATTTGTTCAGATCTTTTTGCAAGGTTTCCACATCCTGTGAAGAAGTTATTGCCCAGCTTAGCTTAGTATTGTCCTCAAATACAGAGATTGAACTGTTTACCCCATCCTCCAGGTCGTTTATGAACAAATTAAATAGGATTGGTCCCAGCACAGAACCCTGGGGGACCCCACTACCCACCCCTGACCATTCAGAGAACTCCCCATTTATCACCACCCTCTGAACTCGCCCCTTGTAGCCCGTTTTCAATCCATGTACTCACCCTATGGTCCATGCCAACTGACCTTATTTTGTACAGTAAACGTTTATGGGGAACTGTGTCAAATGCTTTTGCAAAATCCAGATATACCACATCTACTGGCCTTCCTTTATCTAGATGGCAACTCACCTCCTCATAGAAGGTTAATAGATTGGTTTGGCAAGAACGATTCTTCATGAATCCATGCTGATTACTGCTAATGATACCGTTTTCATTACTAAAATCTTGTATATAGTCCCTTATCATCCCCTGCAAGAGTTTACATACTATTGATGTTAGACTAACTGATCTGTAATGCCCAGGGATGTATTTTGGGCCCTTTTTAAATATGGTGCTACACTGGCTTTTCTCCAATCAGCTGGTACCATTCCAGTCAGTAGAATGTCAGTAAAAATTAGGAACAATGGTCTGGCAATTACTTGACTGAGTTCCCTAAGTACCCTCGGGTGCAAGCCATCTGGTCCCGGTGATTTATTAATATTAAGTTTCCCAAGTCTAATTTTAATTCTGTCCTCTGTTAACCATTGCGATGCTTCCTGAGATGTGTCATGAGGATAAACACTGCAGTTTTGATTACTGAAGGAGAAGAATAAATTCAATACCTTCGCCATCTCCCCATCCTTTGTAACCAGATGTCCTTCCTCATTCTTTATGGGGCCAATATGGTCTGTCCTCCTTTTTTACTGTTTACATACTTGGGATTTTTTTTGCTCTCCTCCGCTATGTGTCTTTCATGTTCTATCGTAGCCGTCCCTATTGCACCCTTACATTTCTTGTTGCATTTTTTAAAAAATCTGAATGCTGATGATGATCCCTCAACCTTGTATTTTTTGAAGGCCTTCTCCTTTGCTTTTATATGCATTTTTACATTGGAGTTAAGCCATCCAGGACTTTTGTTCGCTCTTTTAAATGTATTACCCAATGGGATCCATTGGCTAATGCCCTTATTTAATATGCTCTTAAAGCAAACCCATCTCTCCTCCGTGTTCTTTGTTCCTAAGATTTTATCCCAATTTATGCCTTCTAGCAAGGTTTGTAGTTTAGGGAAGTTGGCTCTTTTGAAATTCAGTGTCTTTGTATTCCCCTTATGTTTCCTATTTGTGTGATTTATACTGAAGCCAATAAAGGTTGTAAAGGTAGAATGTTTTTATACTGTACCGTTAAGTTAAAAAATCTTCTGTGTGCAGCTCCACCTTACACTTACTTGAGCCAGATCTCAATCCAGCACTGTACTTGAGAGCAGTGGTTCCCTCTGCTCTTTCTCCCTTCCCACTGGTCAGATTGATAGCAGCGGGAGCCAATGTCAATCAAATCCTCTAATGAGGGAGCAGGGAGCGGGGCTGAGTCGCACTGTTTTTGTCAATGGATGCAGACAGCATGACATGGGATCGAGCCTGCAGGTGTGCCACTATAGAAGTGGCTTCCTATGGTGGCACACCGTGAAGATAAGGAGCCACGAACACCGGCGGGGGACCCGAGAATTGGAGGATTGGGGCTGCTCTGTGCAAAACCATTTCACAGAGCAGGCAAGTATAACATGTTTGTTATTAAAACAAATAGGGTTTACAATCACTTTTAAGTGTGAGATAACGGATAAGTCTACATAATTATAGGTCTTGCAAGGGGTGGAAAGTTATGTTTTAAGTTAAGTTTTCCTGACACCGAGAAGTAAAAAGGTGACGGGGAGGGATCTCCAGCACACGGTCTGTGATTGACAGCCTCAACTCTGTTCCTGTGTGCTGTGTGAAGTGGGGTGTATCCGTTCCATCTAACCAGCTCTTATACACTGTGTAACTGCAGCTCCTTGCCCCCTGCTTTGTGTGTCTGTGAAAAATCCTTTAAATCACTTTAAGAAAAGAAAACGAATGCAGTCGCCACATCTAAGAATTGGTAAGCTTCAGAATAATACATTTAGCAAAGCAGTCTCCCTGCGCAGGATCATGTACCTGGTACGTGATCTAGATGCCCCCGATGGCCTGGCTGTATTGTGATTCGTTACAGCGCAAGCCAGTGCTGTGTCTTGGCCTAGGCCAACAAGGCCCAGGCCTAGGGCCGCACTGTGCGGGGGGGCGGCCCCCCCGAAAATGGCAGCGGCGCCCTCTTCCCGACTCCCGCACAGCAGGGAGTACAGCTTAGCAGTGCAGTGCAGTGGCGTCCCGGGTGCCATCAAGCCACCCCTCCGTAAAGCTGTGATTCTGTCTCTGATTGGCCCTCTGCTGTGGCCAATCATGGGGGAGGAAAACAGCGGTCAGGAAGCTGGGCGGCGGCAGGGTAAAACCAATTAGAGCCGCTCTCTCTCTCTTCTCCCTTCGGCTGACAGAAAGGGGAGGGGGGGCGAGCGGGGGAGTTCTCTGGCAAATTGAGCAGCAGCGCTGTGACAGGGAGAGGAGAGATGCGGGTTGTCTGTGTATCTCCCCCGCTCACCCCCCTCCCCTGACAACCCGCATCTCTCCTCTCCCTGTCACAGCGCTGCTGCTCAACAGAGCTGACACTGGGGGGAACTTTCCAGCTGCCACTGACATCACCAGTGATATTAAGGCTTGATTCACACCTACCCCTGTATGCATTTTTAGTGTTTTTTGCATTTTGCAGATTTTCATTACAGTACATTTAACATGGTTTCCTATGGAACACGTTCTGTAGTGCAAATCTGCAAAATGCAAAAAGCACTAAAAATGCATAGGTGTGAATCAGGCCTAATACCATGATCAGTGTTAATAATTTGCACTGTCACTGTACTAATGGCACTGGGTAGGAAGGGGTTAACATCTAGGGTGATGATAGGTTTAAATGTGTGCCTAACTATGTGTAATGTGTGTGATACGTGCTGCTTTTACTAAAGGATCATGTTCGTTTTTTTTCTCTGCTTAGCAGGGAATAAAAACACATCAAGATCCCGTCAGTGAACAGAGCTCTGTATTGTTTACAATCACAGAGCTCTGTTCTGTGAATCACTTGTCCAATCAGCAGGTGCCAGTGATTAATCATTGGCCGAGATCCACTGATCGGCTTGCGCCAGTGGTGTATTTAGGTTTTGTGCTGCCCTAGGCCTGACTGAGCTTGCGCACCCCCTAATTTAAATATGACCCACCCCTTCCTGTCAAGGCCACACCCCTTTCTTTTAAAGATCCGCCCTGTCATCTTCATTGGAGGAGGACAGAGGGACGCCGCGGGAAGAGGACAGAGAGGCATGCAGCATCTTTTCATTTGGTGGGTAAGGGGATATATGCTGGTTGCTTTGGGAGGGGAGGATCAGACCCCTCCCAAAGCACCCAGCACATATCCCCTTACCCCCCTCCCCTCATCCATGTGTGCATTTGTTATCTGCCCCCTTCTCGGATACTGTGTCCCCCTACACTGTAAACTATACACAGACCTCAGAGCAGAAGCACGGCTCATGCACTGAAGTCGTGTCCCTCCTCTGTGGCTCCTTCTCCTCCTGGCTGTGTACACTAGAACATTGGAGCTGAGAAGGAGGAGGAGCTGAGGAGTGTGTGTGGCTGACAGTGGGGAGAGAGGTGACGGCTGCTATGGAAAGCCGATCGCCGCTTGTGGGACCCCGGGTGGCAGATGTCCTGGGTGCCCACGCTAGCGCACTCTGGCTGCCAGTTACCGAGGCTCAGTGCTGGAACTTGTTGTGGGTTCCGGGACAGTGGCGTCACTAGGTTTGGTGTCACCTGGAGCTGTAAAAATTGTGTCATCCCCCTTAATTTTTTGACTGGAGGCCCAGCGTTGGAGCTCATTGTGGCGGTCAACAAGGCCCAGAGGATATCAGGTTAGGCACTTCCTAATGGCTCAGTCCCTGGGAACAGTAATGAATAATGGCCAACAGGCTCTCTTACCAGACCCGGTGAAACCGCAACAGTGATCCCTCCGGCTGGACGTTCGCTCACTCTGGGTTGCCCAGGCTGACTCTGGTCAGTAGTGTAGCATGTCTGTACCCCGGCAGTGGCTTCATCTTTCTCCCCCTCTGGTGGTGCGGGTACAGCGTGGCTCTCTGGTGGTGCGGGAACAGTGTGGCTCTCTGGTGGTGCGGGTACAGCGTGGCTCTCTGGTGGTGCGGGTACAGCGTGGCTCTCTGGTGGTGCGGGTACAGCGTGGCTCTCTGGTGGTGTGGGTACAGCGTGGCTCTCTGGTGGTGTGGGTACAGCGTGGCTCTCTGGTGGTGCGGGTACCGCGTGGCTCTCTGGTGGTGCGGGTACAGCGTGGCTCTCTGGTGGTGCGGGTACAGCGTGGCTCTCTGGTGGTGCGGGTACAGCGTGGCTCTCTGGTGGTGCGGGAACAGTGTGGCTCTCTGGTGGTGCGGGTACAGCGTGGCTCTCTGGTGGTGCGGGTACAGCGTGGCTCTCTGGTGGTGCGGGTACAGCGTGGCTCTCTGGTGGTGCGGGTACAGCGTGGCTCTCTGGTGGTGCGGGTACAGCGTGGCTCTCTGGTGGTGCGGGTACCGCGTGGCTCTCTGGTGGTGCGGGTACAGCGTGGCTCTCTGGTGGTGCGGGTACAGCGTGGCTCTCTGGTGGTGCGGGTACAGCGTGGCTCTCTGGTGGTGCGGGTACAGCGTGGCTCTATGGTGGTGCGGGTACAGCGTGGCTCTCTGGTGGTGCAAGTACAGCGTGGCTCTCTGGTGGTGCGGGTACAGCGTGGCTCTCTGGTGGTGCGGGTACAGCGTGGCTCTCTGGTGGTGCGGGTACAGCGTGGCTCTCTGGTGGTGCGGGTACAGCGTGGCTCTCTGGTGGTGCGGGTACAGCGTGGCTCTAAGGTGGTGCGGGTACAGCGTGGCTCTGGTGGTGCGGGTACAGCGTGGCTCCCTCTTTGGCTTCCCCCAGCACAGTACTCTCTTTTTCTCCTCTAACACCCACCTCAGCAGAGTGCATGCATGCTGGGGGCTGTAGCATGTCTGTGGACACACAGGGGCCGCCACTCTTCAGGGACTACTTTTCCCATGATGCCCCCCAGAGTCTTCTGATTGGCTCTCTGCTGTGGCCAATCATGGGGAGGAAAACAGCGGTCAGGAAGCTGGGCGACGGCGCAGGGAAACCAATTAGAGCCGCTCTCTCTCTCTTCTCCCTTAGGCTGACAGAAAGGGGAGGGGGGGCGAGCGGGGGAGTTCTCTGGCAAATTGAGCAGCAGCGCTGTGACAGGGAGAGGAGAGATGCGGGTTGTCAGGGGAGGGGGGGCGAGCGGGGGAGACACACAGACAACCCGCATCTCTCCTCTCCCTGTCACAGCGCTGCTGCTCAATTTGCCAGAGAACTCCCCCGCTCGCCCCCCCTCCCCTTTCTGTCAGCCGAAGGGAGAAGAGAGAGAGAGCGGCTCTAATTGGTTTTACCCTGCCGCCGCCCAGCTTCCTGACCGCTGTTTTCCTCCCCATGATTGGCCACAGCAGAGGGCCAATCAGAGACAGAATCACAGCTTTACAGGGGGGTGGCTTGACGGCACCCGGGACGCCACTGCACTGCACTGCTAAGCTGTACTCCCTGCTGTGCGGGAGTCGGGAAGAGGGCGCCGCTGCCATTTTCGGGGGGGGGCGCCCCCCCGCACAGTGCCGCCCTAGGCCTGGGCCTTGTTGGCCTAGGCCAAGACACAGCACTGGCTTGCGCTGTAACGAATCACAATACAGCCAGGCCATCGGGGGCATCTAGATCAAGTACCAGGTACATGATCCTGCGCAGGGAGACTGCTTTGCTAAATGTATTATTCTGAAGCTTACCAATTCTTAGATGTGGCGACTGCATTCGTTTTCTTTTCTTAAAGTGATTTAAAGGATTTTTCACAGACACACAAAGCAGGGGGCAAGGAGCTGCAGTTACACAGTGTATAAGAGCTGGTTAGATGGAACGGATACACCCCACTTCACACAGCACACAGGAACAGAGTTGAGGCTGTCAATCACAGACCGTGTGCTGGAGATCCCTCCCCGTCACCTTTTTACTTCTCGGTGTCAGGAAAACTTTGTCAGAAGTGACTTTCTGAAAACTTGTCAGAAAGAAACAGGAATAAAACATGTACAATGTATATATGTGTGTAAACATAAAGAACCATTTATATAGGATCCTTTCACACACATATACACATATATACACATTTAAATGACGCGTAAGATTGGGACAAAAGGATGGGGGGAGTGTGTTTCCAGACAGGTATTGGGGAATGAGAGGAATGTTATGGGGAATACTGGGAAATGAATAAAAATAAAAATAATAAAAATAAATTATATATATATATATATATATATATAAAGATAAAAGTAAAAATAAAAATAAAATTAGAAATAAAAATAATAAAAATAAAAATACAAATAAATAAAAATAATAGTAATAAAAATAAAAATAAAGAAAGTATAAAAATAAAAATTTAAATAAAAATAAATAAATAAAAATAAAAATGGTATGTGTTATACACTAGGGCTATGTGGATAGGGGTAATGGGTGGGATACAGGTATACACTCAGACTAGTGTACGGGTATACCCATACATGTGTTACATGTAGACTGTAAGTTAATGGGGTAGTGACTAGATGATGGATAAAACAATGAATGAGACAACAGGTAGGACAATGGATGAAACAATACGTGGGGAATTGAGATGAGATGAGGCAGGGATGTGGTTGGGGTCACAGAAAAATGTTAATTTCGATGCCTTCATTGAGGCCTCCTGGCGATAAAGTGTCTAGTGTGTATATCCAGTAGTTTTCTCTTTCACACAACCTTTTGTAGCGTTCAGCGGTAGGGAGGGTGGGTGGAATAGACTCAATAACCCACACGCGTAGCCCTGAAGATGTTTGTCCATGATGTTCTTTAAAATGTCTCGGTACGTTATGCTTGTCAATGCCCTTCTCTACAAGGTTACGATGCTCACCAAACCTTTTGCGGAGCGGGCGTATAGTGCGGCCTACGTATAGTAGGCCGCAGGGGCATGTGAGGCAATAGACCACATAATCTGAACCACAATTGAAGAAGTCAGGGATGACATATAGTTTACCCTTATGATGGAAGTCTTTTTGCCTATGTGTAACATGGGCGCATGTGAGGCAGAGGGGCTTCCTACATTGATACATGCCTTTGATGTTAAAGAAGGTTAACGGGGCACTGGCAGTGGGGCGTGCTGTTTTCACTTTGCTTGGTGCTTTTTGGGCCTTTATATTCTTAGCCCGTCTGTAGGTGACCAGTGGTTTATCACTTATGGTGGGTTTTAGATGCGGATCCTCACGCAGAATGGACCAGTGTTTGGTGAAGATCTTTTCCATTTGCTTAAATCTGTTGTGGTATTGTGTCACAAATCTGACGGGTTGAGTAGTGTCCTCTGTACTGGTTTGTTTCTTGTCCTTCGCGTTTTCACTGAGATAGTATTTGAAGGCTTCTTCTATGATGTGGTCTGGGTAACCCCTGTCTTTGAATTTGGCTTTGAGTAGTAGGCCGTGTGTTTCATAGTCCTGTAGGCGTGTGCAATTGTGTTTTAGGCGGCAGAACTGGAATTTTTTGGGATGTTTTTAACCCATCGTGGGTGATGGCAACTGTTAAAGTGTAGGTAAGAATTCCCTGAGGTGGATTTTGTACAATTCTGGGCGCAGATGGTGTTTTCATAGTGGAAGAGTTCCAGATCCAAATAGGCCAGTTTGTTATTGTCTGTGACTGATGTGAATGATAGACCCATGGTGTTGTTGTTGCAGTGTTGGACGAAGGGTAGGATGGAGGTTTCTGGACCATCCCAGATAATGACCACGTCATCTATGTAGCGCCCGTAATAGACTATGTGGGATGCATATGGGTTATTGTTGTGTATATATTGTAGCTCCCAGTAATCCATGGTAAGGATCGCGTAGCTGGGGGCAAAATTGGCCCCCATGGCAGTTCCTTGTGTTTAAATGTAGAAGTCTCTGTGGGATTCGAAATAATTGTGGGTTAGGCAGAATTCTAATATTTCCAGTAAGAATTGGTTCTGACGTGTGTTGAGTGATGGATCATTGTTGAGGTAGTGTTGTACAGCTTGTAAACCAATGTTGTGGGGAATGGACGTGTATAGCGAGACCACATCTAGCGAGAGCCAGCGGTACGTGGGTTCCCAGGAGTAGTATTGTAGCATGTTCAGATGGTGGATGCTGTCTTTGATGTAGGAAGGTAGGTTCTGTACTATACCCTGTAGAAAATAATCAATGTAGATAGAGAAGTAGCTGGTTACGCTTTCCATGGCCGCCACTATTGGTCTACCAGGAGGGTGTGTGGGGTCTTTGTGCACCTTAGGAAGGTGGTAAAAGTAGGGCCTTTTGTAAAAGTCATGTTTAAGAAATGAGGCTTCGGATGCAGTAACTATACCATCTGCTTGTGCTCGATCTACTAGGTCGTGTGCTTCAATAGAGAATTTGGGTAAGGGATCTCCGGAAAGTTTTTTGTATGTGGATGTGTCAGATAGGAGTCTAGTTGTTTCCAGCATGTAGTCTGCACAGTTCTGGACTACGATACCATCTCCTTTATCTGCAGGCTTAATAACCAGTTGCCTGTTGTGGGTGAGTGATTTAAGGGCCGTGCGTTCTGCTGGGGTTAAGTTGGATGGTGGATTGGAGCGTGACATTTGACACATTCATAGTATATCAGCATATACAACCTGATAGAAGGTCTGGACATAGGGTCCTTTAGCAAATGTGGGATAAAAGATAGATTTCAGATTGAAATTGGTGTGTAAGATGGGTGGAGAGGTAGGTGGATGTTGAGTTAGAGATTCAATCTGGTCGTCAATGTAGAGATCTTCTAACTGGTCTAGGGCTATGAGTTCTGCGGGTCCTAGGGTGGAGGAGTCTTGTGATATTTCTATGAATCTACTGAGATCCAAGAAGAGAGTAAAAGGGTTGGGAGATGCTGTGGGGGCGAAGGTGAGCCCGCGTGCTAGTAGAGATTTTTCAGGCCTCGGATAAGGTGTGATCAGAGAGGTTGAAGATTTTTACAGTCTGTGCAATTTCTCCCTCCTTTTTGTGTCTGTGTCTCCCTCCTCTCCTGCCTCGTCGGTGAGCTTTCTTTTTGGGCAGGGTTGGGGGGTGATCACTAAAAAAGTGGGGGTAGGGGTGGGAGATATATGTTTATTGGTCAGACTGTAAATGGGGGGTGATGAGATGGCGTGGATACTGGGGTGGTCCGTGGTGGGCCCAGATGCATGAGTCATCTTGGGCTGTGTGGTGTGTAGATTCCCAATACCAAAATCCAGAGTGGATGACTGGGGATCCTCATAGGTACTGTGATCTGATATGGCACTGCCGGTCTGTGTTTCTTTGAGGATAACCGGTATAGAAGGGATTGAGGTAAGGATGCCAGTGTGGGGTTTCTTCTTTATACTCTTGGAAGTTTTGGGGGTGTACTGGAGGAAGAAACTGACACTGGGGGGTGGTGTACGATGATGGTCCTCTTTTGGTATGGGTGTAGGCTGTGGCCGTCTGCAAGGTGCCGGTGGCCTATGTGGTTTATATGGCTTGGTGGAGGGGCCTTGACAGGATAAGTGGGCCGTGGTGGGTCTTGGTACGCATTCCATCAGGGGGACCGGGGTGTGGTTCTCTTGCCCTGATGGGGTGTGGAGATTGGGGTGGTTGTTGACTTTGGGGGGGGGGGTGTATTGTGTCTGGGTTTTTTCCAACAAATCCTGTTGGAATTGTAATCGTCAAAGTCTCTGCGTATCTTCTGTAATTTACATTTGATGAGGCAATCCTCTTGGTACTTAGTACCAAGTACTTATTTTTATTTTTCTTTATTTTATTTTTCTTTATTTCCCAGTATTCCCCATAACATTCCTCTCATTCCCCAATACCCGTCTGGAAACACACTCCCCCCGCCTTTTGTCCCAATCTTACGCATCATTTAAATGTGTATATATGTGTATATGTGTGTGAAAGGATCCTATATAAATGGTTCTTTATGTTTACACACATATATACATTGTACATGTTTTATTCCTTTTCCATCATTGCGTCATTTCTTCTCATATATACCACCCATCTCTCCCTATAATTATATACCTCTTTAATTATATACCGTTTTTTTGTATTCCCTTCTCATATATATTTACCCTCCATCCGGCGGCCAGATTCAGGTAGCTCGTTCCACGTTAATTACTGCTATCAATAAAATCAAGACAAATTCCTCCAGTGCCCTCGGTAAGGCGCTGGAGGATTTATCCTCTGCTGAAAGAGACTTTGCCACCACCCCGACCCCCGCAAATACGGACCTGCTTAAACTACAAACTAGAGTAGTTACCCAGCTACAATATCAGAAAGCAAGACAAAAACTGTTTTTCTCCAAACAAAAAATGTTTAAATATGGGGAAAAAGCAGGCAAGTTATTGGCATATTTGGTGCACAGCGAAGATAGACCCCCGGTGGTTATCACACTGCATGGCCCTAGTGGACAACAAATAACAGATACACCCAGAGTAACTTCTATGTTCAGAGATTTCTTTACTGACTTGTACAAAACGACAGCTCCCACTGAGACACAATCTATGTCTCTCTTTCTTGAGATGGTGATTTTCCCACAGCTGACAGAAGAACAGATAGACCTACTAGAGGCACCCCTCACCACAGACGAAATTACAACTGCTAAATCTCCAGGATCAGACGGACTCCCAATTGAGTTTTATTCCCAATTTAGTGAAATACTAACCCCTAAACTGCTAACTTTATACAATCATCTCTTCGAGACTGGGACTTTACCCCCATCCATGACAGAGGCAACAATAGTCCTCATCCCCAAACCAGGAAAGGACCCGGGATAGCCAGAATCCTATCGACCAATATCCCTCTACAGGTTAACATCAAAATATTGGCCAAAGTACTGTCTATTAGGCTCAATCAGGTCATCTTATCACTAATACATACAGACCAGGCAGGTTTCATGCCTGGTCGCAACACCTCGTTTAATCTCCGGAAACTATATATGAATATACAGGCTACACACGAGGAGGTTGGCTCACGAGTTGTGGTGACTCTTGACACAGCAAAAGCCTTCGACTCGGTGGAGTGGAGGTATCTCTGGAGATGCTTGGAGGGTTATGGCTTCGGCCCGAAATTTATTAAATGGGTTCAATTACTGTACCAGGCACCCAGGGCCAGGGTGGTGGCTAATGGGTGGTCGTCTCAGATGTTTGACCTCAGCAGAGGCACGAGGCAAGGCTGCCCCTTATCCCCATTATTGTATGCCCTTGTGGCAGAACCCCTGGCGATATCCATCCGAGCGAACCCGGAGATTAAAGGACTAAGACTGGGCTCTTTAATTGAAAAAATCAGTATGTATGCAGATGACACACTACTATATTTAGCGGATTCGGGCCCATCACTATGTACCGCACTCCACACGATCGAACAATTCGGAATATTTTCAGGACTGAAAATCAATTGGGATAAGTCCAAAATTCTACCTATTGATAGCTTCCCACCCCCAGAATCCCAAGCCAGACTACCGCTTCAGAGAGTTGATGTTATTAAATATCTAGGGATCCATATATATAGATTCCCTGCCGACTATGTATCCCTCAATATAGATCCTCTTATTTCCATGGTTAAAAATAAAGTACGGGTTTGGTCCAAACTACCTCTTGGGACCTGGGGTCGCATAAATTTAATTAAAATGATCTTACTCCCCAAAATACTGTATGTTCTCTGGCATACTCCAGTTTACTTACCCCTGAAACATTTCAAATCTTTAGAGTCCCTTCTCAAGCCGTTTGTGTGGGGTACCAATAGACACAAACTAGCATGGCAAACTCTCAAGAACCCGACTGATCTTGGTGGCACAGCTCTTCCTGACTTTAACCTGTATTACATTGCATCACAACTGTCACAACTTTTCCACCTAGATAAAACAGATAGCGAGAGGTTTCTCACGCTTCTATGTCCAAAGTGGGCACAACACACCAAGGATTCGATATATGCAATAGCATCAGCCTCGGGGGGGATGGAACTAGGAGAAAATAGACACACCCTGATATATCATTACAGGAAAATATGGGACTTAGCCACCACTAAACTTGAAATTCCACGGTTCAATGATTACACGCCTGTATGGCACAACAAGAACCTTCCTGAATTCAACAAAATTCATGACACCTTTTTATGGTCCATGCAGGGAATATTTTATCTGCATCACCTACTAAAAGACAGACATCTTAAAACCTTTGACTCACTTAAAGAAGAATTTACAGTTCAGAACCAGATGTTCTTTAGATTTCTACAAATCCGTCACGCGACACAATCACAATTTCCTGACTCCCTCCCAAACCCTACACCTAATGTCCTTATGGCAGTAATTAAGAGTACAGACCCCCATAAACTGATTTCAGCTTTCTATAACATGCTCTCAACCCCCGTCTCTACTAAAATAGCATATGATCTCAAACCAAGATGGGAAAGAGAAGTGGGACCAATAGAGGATGAGGAGTGGGGGGAGGCACTGGAGTCTTGTAGGGCTGTGTCCCCCAAATTATCAGACCGTCTGTCGCAGCTTTACATTCTTCAAAGGGCAAATCTCACACCCATTAGAGTGGCAAGATACAAACGTACACAATCTACTACGTGTCTAATGTGTGGGACAGAGACAGGTACTTTTTTCCATTCGATCTGGACATGTCCTAAGATACAAGGCTTATGGGAACAAATTGTGACATTTCTGCACGATACAATGGGCTCACCCCTAGCTCTAGACCCAAAACAATGCCTTCTGGGTATAATTCCAGACACAATTGACAAATACACCAAAACATTTCTCCACGAAACACTCTTTGCAGCAAGAAAGGTTATAGCCAAAAAATGGATGAGACAAACGCCTCCTAAAATAGTGGAATGGAAGGTGAAGGTGAATAATACCTTGCCGTATAAGAAATGCATATATATTAATAGAGGTTGCCCTGCCAAGTACAATAAGATATGGGATCGTTGGCTCCAAGAGTCTGATACCTGTGTATAATGAAACAAAATTGGTATGGAATGATTTCTAGGATGCGCGCCTTGATGTGTAGTTTCTATGTGTTAAATGTATACATATGGAATATTTTAACATGACAAGCACAATGTATTTAATATCATATGTACTGAATGTATAACAATCAATGTACTAGTTACCAAGTTCATATGTTTAAGCAAACATAACATGTATGCACCAGTTGATCAATAAAAACTTTGATGTAAAAAAAAAAAAAAAAAACTACTTGATATCACCTCCCTCACGGCAGATTTAGAAAAACTATATCATCAACACGGTCGGACCCCAACACGTGAATTACTTCAACAGATTACACTAAAGAGGAAGGCATTGGACAATATCCTCTCTGAACACACAGAGAAATCACTTAGATGGTCAAATGCTCCTTTCCTCTTATATAACGGTTCGGCTTCGACCATGTTTGCAAGGAAATGAAGACAAACACTACAACCCACTCACACATACAAACTGAGAAATAGGACAGGGAATCTCACTTCTCACCCTAATGAGGTAGTACAACTGTTCTCCACATACTACCAAACTCTACTTGCAGACCCCAAGATTCCTGTTGCTCCTGCTTCCCTATCATGGTTGGAGTCCATTCCCTTACCCAAGCTTACAGATGATCAAGTGCAATCCCTTAATGCCCCTTGCTCAGAAGAGGAAGTTGCCTCAATCATATCTAAACTAAAACCTTCAAAAGCTCCAGGCCCGGATGGCTTTACGGCCCTTTATTATAAAAAGTTCTCTGGTCTCCTAACCCCAAAATTGACAAGACTTTTTAATAAAGTCCTAGCTGGTGATTCATTCCCTAATGATATGCTTATGGCCAATATGTCCCTGATTCCCTTTACCTGAATCAGGTAAAGATCACATACTCCCCCAAAACTATTGGCCCATATCAGTCATTAACAATGATCTAAAAATTTTTAGCCGCCTGCTGGCAGATCGCCTTGCAGCAATTATCACATCTTTAATATCCCCGGATCAAACAAGATTTATTCCCACATGACAAATTATGGATAACATACGCTTAGCCTCCAACATTATACAAGATGCTAACATACACACAAATAAGGTTCTCATGCTAAGCTTAGATATAAACAAGGCCTTTGATAGTGTCCTTTGGCCCTATCTGGACATGGTCCTTTCCAAGTTTGGGATTCAAGGAAAATTTGTAAATGGTTTTCGCGCTCTGTATAGCAAACCCCAAACCAGAATCAAAATACCCGGCAGCTCATCACAATACTTTGACTTAGGTAGGGGTACAAGACAGGGCTGTCCCCTATCCCCCCCTCCTATTTGCCCTCGCAATGGAGCCCCTGACTAGATATTTAAACAATAATCAGGACATTAGGGGATATTGTAAAAATAATCACGAATATAAACTTAGTCTATATGCAGATGATGTCCTATTGTTTCTCACGGACCCATTAGTCTCCTTGCCCAATCTTTTCAAGATATTGGACACTTTTCGCAATGTCTCCGGCCTGGGGGTCAACCCCTCTAAATGCGTCGCGATGCCCATACATTTACCACCCCCCTCAGTCTCCACCCTTAGAAGCAGTTTCAAATTTTCCTGGAATACAGAGTCATTACAATACCTGGGCGTACGGTTAGCGCCTACTTTGAAATTGGTGTATACCCTGAACTATTCTACGACTTTCTCTAACATCAAAAAACTACTAACTCAATGGTCCCCTTATCATATTTCCTTTTTGGGAAGAATACAGGCGGTCAAAATGTCGATACTGCCTAAACTGCTGTTTTATTTCAGGGCCCTGCCTTTATACGTAGCCAAATCTACCATACAAGACATTTAAAAGGCCATACTAAAATGTATATGGCAGGGTAAAAAACCATGCATGAGCAGGATTCTGATGTTCAGGTTCAGAGTTAAGGGGGGCCTGGGCTGCCCGGACTTGTGGAAATACTACTTGGCAGCCAGATTAATTCAAATGGCTCAATGGCATCTTTCCACATTGGGCATCCCTTGGCTTCAATTTGAAAAGTACTCTATTAAACCTTATTTCCTGCCAGGCATTTTGTGGACTACGGCGGTGAACCACAGAAGGATATCCCAGCTCAATGAAATAGTTGGGCAGGCCCTGTATCTCTGGAACTTATACAAAGAGGGATTCGGTCTTTCCTCTAAGCCTCCCCTGTTGGCCTCATTTTTGGGTGACCCCGGCTTCCCAGCTGCAATGCAGAGATAGATTTCACGCTCTGGTCCTCACAAGGACTGATGACACTGCACTCATTGATGCAGGGCACCGCATTCTGCACGTTAGAATACCTGCACCAAAACTTTGCCATACCTAACTCAGACTTATTTAAATACCTACAGATACGTCATTTTTTTCCAAAAGGCCATCTCTCAAATTGAGGAGGAGGCTAGAACACCTTTTGACAATATGTGCCACGATGGTGGCAATATCCTTATTGTATATGCACCTGTATGACCTTCATGCAGAGGCCAAATCTATGGCAATGTTAGACTGGGAAAAAGAGGTTGGTCTAGAGTTTTCAGTAGAGAATTGGCATGAAATGGTCAAGAATATGCATAAATGTACACGCTCAGTAGCGGTTAAGAAAACGGTACTTAAATTGCACACTGGATGGTATTATACGCCAGTCAGACTTTATAAAATGTACCCTACTACCACAGATAGATGTTTTAGGGACTGTGGAGACAAAGGGGCCCTGCTCCATATTTTTTGGAGCTGTAGGGAGTTATGCTCCCTCTGGCAACAGACATCTGCAAAAGTCTTACAAATAACTGGCTCAAACATCACCTTGACATTTTAAATGTGCATTTTATTTGCAGACCTCCCTGAGATCATACCTCCAGTGCAGAAACTGGTCCACACATTGTTTGGGGCAATCCAATGGGCAATTGCCTTAAATTGGCGCAAACGCACAGTCTCCTGGGCTCAGGTGCTTCATCGCATGGAATCGGTGAGACTGATGGAACGTATCCATCACACCCTCACAGACTCCATGCGAATTTTTGACAGGAAATGGGAATCCTGGCCAAACTCATAGATGGCGGAGATGCTTGCTTTAAAACTAGATACAAGTTGTACTTTGCTATTAATAACCTCATGATGATACAACAGTCATATGTTTTGAGTTGCGAGCTTAACTTTTTACCTATAGTGCGCATGGCAGTATCCTATCTTTTTTTAAAGTTATTATTTCCTTTTTCATTTCTAAGTTTTGTTAATCTGTTACTGAAAACCAATACGCATTTACGCACATATTACGCATGATTTACATACAAGTTGCATATGAGCACTATATGATGCAGATTTGACATTACTTTGGATATGTACAACTATCTCAAACCTGATCCCTGTATGTATAATGTCACTTCTATGTAAATGTCTGACTATTCCCAATAAAAACTTTTGTAAACAAAAAAAAAGGACAATTTCATGTTTTACTAATATAATGATAATCCACTGTCACAGCCTTCCTAAAAAAAACTGTAACTTCAACTGGAGGTCTAACGGTCTTAAGCCTCGTAAGCAAAATGGGATTTTCTGACGGGAATTGTGTGATGACAGGCTGTTGGCGGAAAATCCGACCGTGTGTATGCTCCATCGGACAATTGTTGTCGGATTTTCCGCAGAGAAATGTTGGATGGCAGGCTTTAAAATTTTCCGCGGACAAATGTCTGTTGTCGGATTTTCCGAGCGTGTGTACACAAGTCCGTCGGATAAAAGTCCAAAGTACAAACACGCATGCTTGGAAGCAAGGAAGAGCCAGAAGTGGTCAGTCTTGTAAACTAGCGTTTGTAATGGAGAATTAACATTCGTGGCGCAGCAATTTATGAAATCTTGAAATGCAGCACACAATTCTCTTCTTCTTTAATAGGATAATAATGAAGCTGCTTTGCTGGTGATACTGGTGGAGTTATGGCAAACTCATTTTCAAAGGCTTTTTTTTCTAGTGATATCAAGAATAATATTATTATGCTTGTTATTTTTTTTTTTTTGGTACAAGTTACCACAACACCATTAGCTCATAGTTTTTAAGATCAAAGATACAACTATGTAGGTGTCCCTTGTCAATTTTACATTGTATTTTTTAAAATGTAACTGCCTACTACCAAACTGGGGATTTGAAGTAAAACACATAGCCAAGTATTATTCTACACTATTTTTTTATTGTGCATTAAAAAAAGAAAACATATAAAATTGGATATGCTATCTGCCAATAGAACTTAGCCAAAAAGTGCATTCTATGCTTCCAAAAATATAGAAAATATACCAAATATAATCATTATTCAACCAAAAAATATAATAAAAGCCTCATACATGCATCCTGCTTCTTAATATATGGTGTCAACAATGCCAAGAGTTGGTGAAAGCAGGGGTCCGTCACCCGGGAGATAATTCCAAAAATCATCTGGATTATTCTCCTGGAGCTTCAGCAGCAAAGGCATATGACATAATTGGTCACGATTAATAAAGCAGCCAATCTTTGGTCCAAGAAATCCTCCTCCTCCTGTTCCTGGACTGGACTTGGGTCAAAGCAATAACTCCAAGGCCAATAATAAATAACACATTATCTCCTCCGATTCCGCAACATGGTTTGTTGACCGTTTAGAAACAAACTAAAAAACCCAAAATGAAAAGCGCGAATCAACACTCACCAAACTTCTACTAACACAAAGTTAGCAGAAGGAGCCCAAAGGGTGGTACTAAAGAGCTGAAAAACCATGTAGTACGTCACTACGTTTGTGTTTGTTGGCCGACAATGCCTTGCCGTCTGTATGCAAGACAAGTTCCTGGCCAAAAGTCCGAGGTTTTGTCTGCGGAAAATCTGATCTTGTGTACGAGGCTTTAGGCTAGAGATTCTCATTGTACAAGTTCAGTTCAATCAATGGGGGCTCAGAACGTTGCTTAAAAGGATTTAAGCATCAAGGTTTCAAGCACTGGACCAGGCCATGGCTCGGCAGCAGAGGTAAAAGAGCAACTAGGGTGAAACTGAGTGGATTAGGGTCAGGTTAGCAAAACCTGAACTTCCTCTTTTAAAAGTATGCAGCAGAATGACTCAGAAATTAATTACTGCTTGGCATTTTTAAACACTCAGCAGGTTTAAGGGGTTGGCAAATAAGAAAAGGCAAGATACAGCCTAATTATCTGGGTGTATAAAAGGAGTCACCATAGTACTAATATTTTAGTGTTTATTCAGAAAGTTCTTTGGTAAGTTACCTTAATTTATCACTTGTTTAAAGGAATGTATAGTGGCTTTGTAATTTTGTTGCTTAATTTATTGTGGTCAGACCTTAATATAAAATGTAAAAATATTTTTTTGTCAGGTAAATATTAAATATTGCATATAAATATTATATAGGTTTCGATTTACACCTTTATCTGTATTTGAATCACTTTGAGATTCAATGATAATATAAATATACACACATATATAAATAAAAATATATGTAAAACCTATAAACTTAGATAAAGATCAGTAATTCAGTATTACTAGTGCTTAAGTGAATGTAAAGTTTTTGTGTAGTGTAAAGTAATTGTAATTTTTGTTGTCATGTTCTGTTATGAGAGAAATATAAAGGCTGGTATCACTGACTACCTTCTGAAAATGCTATATGCCTGGCTGCATGTGGGCTCAACAAACAGGCACCTAGTTAAGTCAATTGAGCTGATTTACTCAAGTAGAGGCTTTTCACCTAGCAAAGTAAATGTTTACCTGCAAAGTTTATGTTCACCATACAAAGTGAAAGTTAGTGAACCAGGATCATCATTTGTGAGAGAATTTAAAAACACAGCATTTTTTAACACAATTGGTAATTTAAAGTGAAGAGCTCATTTAGTTAATCAACCTTTCTAACTTAAAGTCCTCAAGCATGAAATGTTGGTGTTTAACAAATTAATAATAAGATAATAAATAATCAATCTCTAATAATCAAGATTTAGTTGATTAAAGTGTATGTATTGTCAAACCTTTTTTGCCTATACATCAGTGTCAGCTGGTGCTGTATATTTGGGTGTTAAACTAGACACCAGTCACCACCACCAGCCCCCTGGTCGGTCACTGGCTCGTCAGTTCCCCCACCAGCCCTGCACTTACCTCATCTAGCAGCTTTGGCTCCTTCTTGCGTCTCCTCCATGGCGGCGGCTTCCTCCCCGGCGAGTTCCCTCCTCCTTCCGTCGGCGGCCAATATGATCGCTTCACCTCTCGGCCAAATGGGTCGACCTGCTTCCTGATTGGCCGGGAGGAGAAGCAGGAAGACAATAGCGAATATTAATTTGCTAATGTCACACAACTGGGTGGGCTCAGCTGCGCCCCAAACCCATCCTATTTTGAATCCTTTTAAAGCCTCTGGCTCTAATCACGTGCTTCTAAAAAAAAAAAAAAAAAAAAAAAAATCTTTGGAATCCATGCCTCTGGCACCTTGCATGTAGATTAGGGTCCAGAAGCATGGATTGGGGTGGCCCCCTGTGCCCCTAATGATTGGGCCACCACTGCCATACATACTCTTAAAAGCTGAAGTTTGGGTATGGCAATTTTTACATAGTTACATCGACCCAGTTTGAGCCAATGTAAGTATGCATGTGGACCTGTGGGATCCCTGTGGAAGCTGGAAATCACTTTAGTAGACACTGTAGCTTCTGGGTCCCTTTAGATTGCCTCCAGCTTCTCTTGATTGGCAGCCCTGCTGCAAAGCTTTTGCTAGTGTCAGATCGCCTGAAGGCTGTAAAATATAACCGATGGTCTATGAATCAGTTCTTGTGTATTGTACTGTACTCAAAGATACAGAATTAACAGGTACTTCATAGTTCCCCATTTTTGCAAGTGACAGAAGGGGTCTTTCGCATTTGACAGCAATTACACGTTCCTGAAAATACTTCAAACAACTGACACCTGTCTCAGTGCTTCATGGTACATGGTGACTGGGTTAAAGTGGTTCTAAAGGCTGAATGTTTTTACCTTCCTGTACTCTATGCAGGAAGGTAAAAAAACTTTTGTGTGCAGCGCCCCCCAGCCCCCCAAATCCTTACCTGAGCTACCTTCGATCCAATGATGTTCATGATAGCCTTGGTTGTCCCGGGACTCTCCCTCCTCATTGGCTCAGACAGTAGTGAGAGCCCATTGGTTCCCACTGCTGTCAATCAATGCAAGTTTGCCAATGAGAAGAGAGTGGGGGGCGGAGAGTAGCTGTAGCTCTATGTGTCTTATGGATGCATAGAGCAGCGGTTTGGGAGTGAGCACGCAGTGGTGCCCCCAGGGCAAGTGGTTTTCTCTGGCGGGACTGCTCGAGGGGGAGGAGTCAGGAGTGACGGCTAGGGACCTTTTTTTAAACAAAGCTTTAATACCACTTTAAGGTTGGTATAAATGCTGGATTATGTTCCTAACCTATGTTATCTGAATCGAGGCAGCCACTTGACTGAGTGGTGAAGCATCTTCAACATTACAGAAGACGTCTAGTTAAATGTGACTAACTACTGTTAGCTATACCATGACTTGGATAAATTAAAATCATTGCAGACTTCTTTAGTGCATGTTTTTACATTTGATAAACAGTGTTTTATGTGTATTTTTTTTTTTTTTTATTTGAGCAATGGCATGAGCATTAGTGAGCTTACCTCTTAAATTTTTCAGCATAATCTTTTGTATTGCAGGATTACCAAACCACAGCTCAAAAATGGACACACCTATTATGTTATGTTTTACAAAAATTCTTAAAATTTATATTGATGCTGCTGGGCCAGATGAAAAATTATCCGGAGCTGAATTAAAAAAAATAATTGATGAAAATTTTGGTGAATTAATAAAAGTGAGTACCTTCCAGAGTCTTGAAGCCATTTTTCTCTCTTAAATATAAATAACAGAATTTTAGTTATTTTACATTCGCGGTTTTTACAGTATTTATTATATACTATTTAGAAGGTATGTTGTAAGAGTTCCCAGATGCATATTGGGCATGATGTCCATATTTAAAAGCCAAATTCCCGGCAGATATAAAACAGAACACTGTTTAATTTTAGTAGCTCCAAAACTTTTTTGAGCTTCAGGCATTTGGCTTCAGATGACTTTAAGTGGAGATGCGAACCACCTCCATAGAGAATAATTGATTTTTTTTCTCCCTGAGCATTTTGGAGCTTCAGGCTTCAAGCTATAAAACGCTCTGGTGTGAATGAAGCCTTACCAATCACAAGCTTGTGAAGTTGTCACTGTTGTATTTATTTCTGTTAGCAGAAATCCAACATGTTACATTCACAATTTATTAAAACATATTATTTTTCCTCGGTGTGTCTCGCTGTATCACCAGTAATAGCTCTTTTATATGAAAAAATCTATGTGTTATCCTTTTAGTCAGAGGGATTTGTTGATTACATTTTGGGCTAAAAAGCTAGGGCTGCGCAAATTATGCCAACATTGAGCTGGAAATAACTACAGGAAAGTGCATTTTTCTAGCCAAGAGTATGTATGCACAGGAGTGGGTAATGCACCGAGTACAGGAGTCAGGAGTAAGTAATGCACAGAGCGCAGGGGCCAGGAGTAAATAACCCACAGTGTGCAGGGGTAAGGAGTAGGTAATGCAAAGAGTGTAGAAGTCAAAAGTACATAAAGCACAGAGTGTCCCCAAGCAAACATGCAGCAACGCACACAGGGCTTTTTCTTACATGGAGCTGAGAACAGTATTTGTATTTCTATGTGCCCAGGTACCTGTGACCCCTGAAATGCTCAGGAAAGGAGTTAAGAGGAAATAAAAGTATATATGTATACCTTGCAGAATACTGCAGTTGCCTAACTGAGTTAAATTGAATTAAAAACAGTTATTCCACTCACTACTCATGATAAACTGTGCCAGAGTGTTGCAACAATAGGCACAGCAGAGCAAATCCCTTGAAATATATTTCTATTTTATTCCATAATGTACAAAATGACTACTTACAACATAAAATAATTAGATTCAGTGTCTACTGCTGTAAACCGGCTCCAGCAATAAGAAGAACCCCCACTCAGGACTTTCTAATTGCAAGCTGACAAGCTTGTATAAATGCCTACTTGTTGCACCTTCCTGGGACTTGCATCCAAAACCGAGTTGCCAGATTTAGTTTGAGCCATTAACTGTTACATCAGGGTGCCAAGACTACAGGTCAATCTCCTAATTCAATCAGCAGAGGAACAGTAAGACTGCTTAATGGCATTGAGTTATTAATTGCACTATTGAATGCATACCTTGGAAGGTGCAACAAGTGAGCATTTATATGATTTGTTTGAAATGAACGCAGTGTCTGATTGAGAAACACACCAAATATCCAAGATCATGCTTATGCATTTATTGGATCTAAACTATCTGATCAACCCACTATTATGCCCCGTACACACGGTCGGACATTGATCGGACATTCCGACAACAAAATCCTAGGATTTTTTCCGACGGATGTTGGCTCAAACTTGTCTTGCATACACACGGTCACACAAAGTTGTCGGAAAATCCGATCGTTCTGAACATGGTGACGTAAAACACGTACGTCGGGACTATAAACGGGGCAATAGCCAATAGCTTTTGTCTCTTAATTTATTCTGAGCATGCGTGGCACTTTGTCTGTCGGATTTGTCTATACACGATCGGAATTTAAAGGATCGGATTTTGTTGTCGGAAAATTTTATAGCATGCTCTCAAACTTTGTGTGTCAGAAATTCCGATGGAAAAAGTCAGATGGAGCCCACACACGGTCGGAATTTCCGACAACAAGCTCTGATTGCACATATTCCGTCGGAAAGTCCGACCGTGTGTACAGGGCATAATAGTTGAATCTACGGGGCCTATGCTTTGATTAGTAATTCTTGCAAAACATTGCAAAGTTCTACCTAAATGGCCAAATGTATTGGTGTCAGGTATATGGTGGATGGTACACAGGACAGTGCCCCAGCGTATGTGAATATAAGTGATGAACTTTGATATTTGAAATTCAGAGTCAGTAAACAGGTTTTTGCTACCTGCGTTTTCAATTCCCAATTGAAGTGTCATTTTTGGCATCATGCAGAATGTATTGTTTCCTGATACAGGTTATAGCCTAGTCCTAAGTAGAGGCCTTTGAGAATACATTACGCTGGAATATGATGAATGCTTATATTTGCGCACATCTAAATAACCAATGCAATCAATTAGCTTCCTGTAAGATACTGGGGTATTATTGAACGCAATGGGAATACTACCGATTATTGTGCATTTTGTTATTGGTGCATAGGAGGGATGTTGGACTGTATGCTGCTATTTTGGTTGTACAGGATCATTATTATATACACTGTATTGTGGTGATAACAGATCTGGTATTTTCTGTAAACTTTGACTATACCTGTTCCTTGTACTTATGCCGCGTACACACGGTCGGACTTTCCGGCAGGAAAAGTCCGACGGAATATTTTCATCGGACATTCTGATCGTGTGTGGGCCTCATCGGACTTTTTTTTTTTTTCAATTCTGACGGACCTAGAAATAGAACATGTTTTAAATCTTTCCAACAGAATCAATTCCTTTCGGGAAAACCGAGTGTCTGTATGCTGTTCCAACGGACCAAAAAAAACCGACGCATGCTCTGAAGCAAGTACGAGATGGCAGCTATTGGCTACTCGCTATTGAACTTCCTTTTTCTAGTCCTGTCGTACGTGTTGTACGTCACCGCGTTCTAGACGGTCGGACTTTGGTGTGATCGTGTGTAGGCAAGACAGTTTCAGCGGAACTCTGTCGGAAAGACCTTTAGAGTTTATTCCAACGGAAAGACCGGTCGTGTGTACGCAGCATGAGGGTTTTTTAAGGTTAAAATTATTAAGTTACCTTTTATTATTTACAATTAGTAGAGACTTACATTTATGCAATATTGGCAAAAATAATATTAACTATCTCCTGGGGATATCTCATTTTTTTGAGGGGAAGTATCTTGTTATTTCAAATGGGTTACACAGATGTGAGAGATAAGAAGCTTAATCAAGTCATTGCTCTCATTTATAAATATGGTGACATCATGATTTGCTGCTGGAAAAATTGTATGAATGGGAAGCTGTAGAGGGAGAATAGGGAAGTTTCTTCAATCCTCCGTTGTTGCAGGGGCAGAGAGATGACTTCTTGCCATACCAATCTATTAACCTTCTATGAGGAGGTGAGTTGCCATCTAGATAAAGTAAGGCCCGTAGACGTGGTGTATCTGGATTTTGCAAAAGCATTTGACACAGTTCCCCATAAACATTTACTGTACAAAATAAGGTGCGTTGGCATGGACCATAGGGTGAGTACATGGATTGAAAACTGGCTACAAGGGCGTGTTCAGAGGGTGGTGATAAATGGGGAGTACTCAGAATGGTCAGGGGTGGGTAGTGGGGTTCCCCAGGGTTCTGTGCTGGGACCAATCCTATTTAATTTGTTCATAAACGACCTGGAGGATGGGATAAACAGTTCAATCTCTGTATTTGCAGACGATACTAAGCTAAGCAGGGCAATAACTTCTCCGCAGGATGTGGAAATCTTGCAAAAAGACCTGAACAAATTAATGGAGTGGGCGACTACATGGCAAATGAGGTTCAATGTAGAAAAATGTAAAATAATGCATTTGGGTGGCAAAAATATGAATGCAATCTATACACTGGGGGAGAACCTCTGGGGGAATCTAGGATGGAAAAGGACCTGTGGGTCCTAGTAGATGATAGGCTCAGAAATGGCATGCAATGCCAAGCTGCTGCTAACAAAGCAAACAGAATATTGGCATGCATTAATTCCAGAAATAAAACAATAATTCTCCCGCTCTACAAGACTCTGGTCCGACCGCACCTAGAGTATGCTGTCCAGTTCTGGGCACCAGTCCTCAGGAAGGATGTACTGGAAATGGAGCGAGTACAAAGAAGGGCAACAAAGCTAATAAAGGGTCTGGAGGATCTTAGTTATGAGGAAAGGTTGCGAGCACTGAACTTATTCTCTCTGGAGAGGGAGACGCTTGAGAGGGGATATGATTTAAATTTACAAATACTGTACTGGTGACCCCACAATAGGGATAAAACTTTTTCGCAGAAGAGAGTTTAATAAGACTCGTGGCCACTCATTACAATTAGAAGAAAAGAGGTTTAACCTTAAATTACGTAGAGGGTTCTTTACTGTAAGAGCGGCAAGGATGTGGAATTCCCTTCCACAGGCGGTGGTCTCAGCGGGGAGCATTGATAGCTTCAAGAAACTATTAGATAATCACCTGAATGACCGCAACATACAGGGATATGTAATGTAATACTGACACATAATCACACACATAGGTTGGACTTGATGGACTTGTGTCTTTTTTCAACCTCACCTACTATGTAACTATGACTACTGCATAACCACACTTTGGAGTCTACACTACAAAAGCAAAATGGAGGAATGGTTCAACAGAATGGTTGAACAGAATGGTTGAATCCTCTAATTGCAAGGAGACCCCTTCTATTCCCAAACTATTCTTACACCTTCAGCAGCATTGTCAGAAGTGGCAACGGTAGTAGCCATTTCATTCTACGCGGTTTTACTTTCTTCATGCCATGGCCTCAGACAAATTTGCTGGACCAGAACAATTGGCATTATATACAGGATGTTTACAGCTTATCACGACTACTCCATTGTCCCTGAACTACAGCTGATTACCCCACTGTAGAGTCTACAGAATGGATCTCTGGTCCACACTAGCCTGGTTTGTTATAGAGGTTCTATCTGACCCAGCCTTCAGTTCCCTTTCCCAGAGGGTAGTCGATGGGTAGCATAGTCACCAAAAAAAAAACAAAAAAGACTGTTACTCACAAGCGCTGAGAGGTTGACAATAAAAATGAACAGGGACTGGTCTGTCTGTGCTTTTTTGCTGCCGCCACTAATAGTACAGGTAGTTTCTAAGTAAGCGACACCATTGTCCATAGCCACCATCACCTGTGGCTGCTCTGATTCCCCCCACCATTACTGCCTGCTCCCAATTATGTGTCAAACCCAAAAAAACTTTCAATCACAATTTTCAACTGGCCAAATAACCAAATAATTACAAAAAAAATCTAGTGATGCCCCACTAGCAGAAACCTTTATCCCTCAGTATCCTCTTCATCTGCATTCTTTACCACTTTCTAGAAGAATGTATAAGTGCAGAATGTTGAAATATAGAAAAAAAGACTTTCCCCTACATAAACATGTACAGCATATATGCGCGCACACACACACACACACATTATAAAACAATTGCACTTATGTATCTAATGTTAACAAATTCAGAGTTTAGCTTATGCTGAAAAGTTGCATTCTATAGGAACAGTTGGCAATATTACTGTAGATAAAACAGTATTTTCTGTCATTTTCTAGAAATGCTTTCTGCAACAAAAGTAAAAAATATTTTTTTCTCTGCAGAAAAATATAACTCCAGAAACAATTAAAAAACTGCTGGCGCAAGCAAAGCCTTACATAGAGAATGGATGCACCAGGCAAGAATATGCCGCACTAATATGCGCTGCATTTATTTCTTTTGAGGAAGACTGGGAAAAGTTACAAAAGTATTGATTGTTTGTGTAACATACTTTTACATTAAAAATCTGTAGAAGTTTTCACTACTTATGAGCAAATCTTCATAGTTTACTGTTTTGCCAACTACATGTTAACTGCTTCCATGCTTAATAAATTCTATACGATTGTCCTTACTGTTTTCATTGAATGTAAATATTATATATTCTATCACTAATAAAGTTTTTTAGTTTTGGGCAGTGTTTGGAAGGGTTAGAATCTGTGTCCTCACTCACTGTCCTTGTGACCATTGTCACCTCGATAAAAGCTGATGGAAAATCCAAAATGTTTACAGTTGTCCCTGGAACAGAAGGTAAGAGGAAATCTCCCAATGGGAACACCTGTTCTAGGGATCTCACTCACTGGATAGCTTTCCTCTCACATTGTATCTCCAGGACAGAAATTGAAGGGAAATCTCTGCAATGTGACACAGAAGAAAAACTAATGTCATAAATGGAACTATGACATATTGGGGATTGTGTACCTGCATGCTGGATGGCATCATGCTTGGAGAGAGCACCCGTACAGGCTATAGCTGGTCAGGAACAGGGAAGCACAAGATACTGTACTCACAGAAATTACAGGACTAAAGTGCAGCAAGCAGGCAAGCAGGAATACTAGTAAGAGACACTTAAAGCACTGGGGTGTGGAGTCCTGGCTAGACAAGGGTATCTTACAGCAGTGGGATGCTGAGGAACACTGGGGTAATGATATCTATGAGGAACACAGAGGTACACAGGGGTCCCAGGGAATGCAGGTAAACAGGATACAGTTGGGGTGCACAAGGATTCTAGGTCAGATAGGATACCTATTAGTACTGATAGGGATAAACACAGCATGCCCACACCGAGAGCGAAGGTGAGGGGCCTTGGAAGATCTGAGGCACAGTGTCTAAGGAACCATGCTGTCTTTTCCAGAGCTCCTGAAGGTAGAGATGGGTCACGCTGCAGACAACTCTCAGAATGGTCCTCTGACTCAAGCAGGCAGCTACTGGCAACTAGGGGCTGAGAAGTAGGTAGGATTCCCTTGCAGCACTGAGTTGCAGGGGTCACAGGTCAGTAGGTAGTACAGCCCAAGATGGCAGAAGTGCATGGAAACACACAGAGGCACTAGAAATGGAAGTAGTGTGTACAGAGACACACAGGATCACTAGTAGCATACCTACCAACTGTCCCGGATCCCGCAGGACCTTCCTGGAAGTTCAACCCGCAGGTCCGGGCTGTATCCCAGAGCAGAGGGCTGAAACAAGTCAGTCTGGCACCCAGCTCTTCCACTAACTTAATTTGCATGCAGCCAGCAGGGAGAGTTGCCATTGTAGCTACAGATCTTCATGTTACACCGGCTAATGCAGTAGCAGGTGGCAGGGGATCGTGTTGTCAGGGATTCAGTGAACCACGCAGGAGATGTTCAGGGCCAGGACAAGCAGGGGAGTGGGGCGTGCCATGCAAGCGCCATATATACTACTGAGTGCCCTGGGTTCAGACTTCTGTCTTCCAACAAAGTTTACTTGCATTTCACCGCAGCAATGCTCTACCAGGCAGCTAGTGTGATCATCTTAGCCAGCACCACCCACAGCCTCGTGGATGCTGCACACACAGAACAGTCCTGCCCTGAGGCTCTGGTGAGCAAAGAGGAAAGTAAGGCAAGGAGGGGATCAGAGGAGGGATTGGGATGCAGAGGTTAACACAGACAGTGGGGTGGAAAGGTGAGCCAAGAGTGGATTTAGGGTGGAAGTGAGCAGAGTGAGGGGTCTGAGGTGCAAAGGGGGGGGGGGTTGAGATACAGAGATGAGCAGATGAAGGTAGCTGCAGAGGTGAGCAGGGTAGGGGGGTGGGGGTGCAGAGGCGAGCAGGGCAGTTGGGGGTCCAACATTGAGAAGGGTGGGATTGGGGTGTAGAGTTTTGTAGAGAGCATGGGGTGCAACAGTGAGCAGAGAGGGAAACATGGGTTAGGAGAAGGAGAGGAGTTGTGGTGCAGAGGTTAGCAGCCCAGATAGCAAAGATAAGTTGCCACACATTTGTGGCAGTGTTGAATTGTAAGTCTGGTTAACTTGCTGCACATTTTCACTGGCAAGTTGTACACTTGCAGAGCACTTGAAGCACAAGTTCTAGTTGACATTTTTCCAAATTCAGCCACAGTGACGCCTGTGGTGGGATGACTATTGCACAACATAACTGAACCAGAACTTGAAGCAGACTTGCAGAATGTTTGCAAAGAAAGTTGATCTGGAGTCATGCAATGCAGACTTGCCGCAATTGTGCAACAAACAGGTCTAGCAATAGCTTAGCAAGTCGTTTTCAAACTTGCAGCTCAATTGTTTGCTATCTGGGAGAGAGGGGTAGTTGAGGTGCAGTTGTTAGAAGAAAAGGGAGTTAGGATATACAGGTCAGCAAGGGGAGGTTGGGGTGCAGATGTGAGTGTAGAGGTAAGCAGAGAGGGTGATTTGGGGTGCAGAAATGATAAGAGAGTGGTTTTGGGGAACGGAGGTTAGCAGAGGGCTAGGGGTTTGGAGTGCAGAGTTTAGTAGTGAAGGGGGTTTTGGATGTAAAGGCAAGCAGACGGAGGTGCAGAGGCAAGCAGAAAGGGTGTTTGGGAAACAGAGGTTAGAAAAGGAGGAGGGGTTGTGGTGCATAGGCTAGTGGGGGTAGGAGGTGGGAGTGCAGTTGTGAGCAGAAAGGGGGGTTGGGGTGCAACTTCTCCCCCAGAAATCTTACCCGCAAAGGGAGTACAGGGAGGGGGGCAATGTATACAGACAGGAGGCAATGTGTACAGGGAGGGGTGTAAAAAGGGAGTAGGAGCAGTTATTAAGCCATATAAAGAAAAAAAACTGCGCTGTTTAAACATACCACACAAGCGGCAACTCAAAGTGAAATACGCACAAATACAAAACATAAGGAGCTGCGCTCATAAAATTGATAAGTAATCTAATAATGTGCAAGTGAATGGATCAGTCTTATAAGTGGATCTAAAACAATATATAATAAATCAAAAATAAAAATAAAAATGCAAAAAGAGGGAAAAAAAGGAATTGGTAAATGCATATATGGAAAAAATGGTGAGTGTCCCATGTTTATGATGAATAAACCGATGGGAGTGAATATAAAAATAAAAGAATAAAAATCTGTAAAATATATCAACAGTCCTTAAATCATCCACTAGTAAGTGGATAAGTGATTGTAGAAACACAGTGTAATGAAATCTTCCATGACTTTTGTAAGACAACGTGAATCCACCACCACATAGAGTGCATGCTTACCAGCTGCACAAGTTGTTTGAGCTTGTGGCTAATACCCAGCCAGGGCCTTTAATCCCACCACCTTTGATAGCCGATGAGCCAAATGTTCTTGGAGACTATGGATGTGTCCAACAATCAGCAGCCAGCCATTGGAATCAGCTCGGTGTAACCTGGCACTTTAGGAACATAGCAGAGCGAAGCTGCAGATCTGTGACACCTGACAGGGGTTTTAACTATGTTTTACTCTATCCAAGACTTAAAAAAATAAAATAAAATTTGATATACTGTAGATTGACTTTAAACTCCATGTGGATAATAATTATTTTATATAGCGCTGTTGTCATTTTAGGAGTTAAAATAATAAATAATTAAAATAAAAAATAAAATAAATAAAATAATTCCATACACTCTTGATTCGGGGGTATAAAACACCTCGAGTCTTATGTCGCGTACACACGAGCGGACTTTCCGGCAAACTTGGTCCGGCGTACCGGAGTCCGTCGGACAATTCGATCGTGTGTGGGCTTCAGCGGACTTTTTTTTCCCCAAAAGTTTGACGGACTTAGATTTGAAACATGTTTCAAATCTGTCCGACGGACTCTGCTTTCTAGCGTACAAACCAGTCGTCTGTGTGCTAGTCCGACGGACCAAAACTCACGCATGCTCTGAAGTAAGTACAAGACGGAATTAGACATAGGGGGGTTTATTTTCCAAAGGCAAATTCATTTTTCACTACAAGTGCAAATTGTACTTGGAATTGCACAGAAAGAGCATTTTGAAGTGCATTCGCTGTGGATCCGAGGGGCACATGCAAGGAACCACAAAAAAAAAAAACAACCTTTCTCTTGCACATGATTGTATGATAAAATCAGCAGAGCTTCCCCTCATTTCAGCTCTTCCCCTCAGATTTACAGCGACTGCACTTTCAACAAGTGCACTTGCAGTGCAATTTCTAAAGTGCACTTTTCACTAGTACTTTGCACTTGATTTTCAAAATGATTTAGCCTTTTGGAAAAAACCCACATAGTCTTTTTGACCTGTACCTCCCTACTCCCAAACCAAATGTCGTTTTTGAATCAAAACACATAGTCAATAATGTAAGGTAAAGGAAATATCCATTTATTTTGGAAAAAAAAAATGAGGAAGGCAACACTGTAGACACTTTTGGAATCTGTGAAGCCTTTCGTCCCCCAGGACGCACATCAAGTTTTAGGACAAGAAAATTGGTATCTTGCGACTAGGGAGCACAGGGAGCACAGTCAGACCAGACAGAAGCCAGGCAATCACTTTCGACTCTTCCGTGGAGCCTTCCCTGCACGCTTCTTTGCAGCCTTCCCTCCACGCTTCTCTGCAGCCTTCCTTGGAGGCTGTGCCTCTGGTGGTGTACTTGGGGCAGGAGGAGGAGGAGTGGCTTCATCTGCTAGATATGTTTTAGCAGTAAGCTCCCCTCTCAAGCCCTTCTGATACGCCTGAAAAATCAAACCCTCACAGAGGAGGCGTTGCCCCTTTTCGAGTTCCAGCAATCTGGTGGCCATATATGTCCCATACGCCTCTTCTGCATTGGGTGGTGTGCTGAGGATTTGGCTGGCTTCACGAATGAGGGCTAGTGATTCCTCCTCAGTTTGGGTCATTTTTCTGGGCCTTTTGGTGGTAATGCGGAGGGGAGGCACCTGACACTCCGTGCAGCTTCTACTGGGCCCAGCCACACCCTCCACCTCTCTCCCACTGGGCAAGGCCTCCTCCTCTCTCCCACTGGGCAAGGCCTCCTCCTGGCTGAGCTCATCCTGGGTAAAAAAAAGGGACATAATTGTAATTTTGGGTTACGCAATCGCACACAATTTTCAGCTCATGACTTGCAAATATAATTCTAAACAAATAGTAAAGGCTATCTATTTGACCCCACCATTATTCTAGCTGCTCACCAATATCTGAAGTACATAGGCGTGCGCACAGGGTGTGCCAGGTGTGCCTGGGCACACCCTAATCGCCTTGTGTGGTGCATATTCCCCACTGTTTAGACCACTGATATTTCATCCAAAAAAAAAATGTTACAAAATAAAATAATTTTAAAAGAATAAAAGGATAAAAGACACTGTCTCCGTTCCCAGTGGATGCCTGTTGAGGGGAAACGCGTCGGGTAGAGCTAGTGGCTGTGACGCCATCACGTTTTTTCTTTTTCCCCATGCAGTCAGTTGGTTTGCTCCTCTGCTGCGTGTCTGCTATTTTTTAGCTGATTTTTATCTTGTTCCTGTTTGTTGTGCATTTTTAAGTTTTTGATTTGCAGTTCCCAGTGTGCTGTGTCATAGCTCTGACTATTCGCAGTGGAGTTTTTAAGCGACTTTGAAAAGACTTTTAATAAATCTATGTTACACATCTGCACTATGGAGTCTCCCTCGTTTTGTTTCCATTGAGGGGTTCGTTTTCTAGTGGATGATCCAAGGGAGATAATTAACCCTCCCCTCCGCTGTTGTGGAAACCAGTGATTAATACAAAACAGAAAGTGCCTGTTTGCTGATTGGTTGAAGTGGATGAGGACATCTCCCATGGTCGACATCCAGGTGGCAATCACTGAAGCCGGCAGGCTAATGCAACAAGCCCATAAGATCTCTATGACTTGAGATCCATCTGATCCGGTAAGCGGTTATTTTTACCATATCTCTGAGCGGGAGGATCATCGTTTTATTACAATTAGAAGATTTATGAGCCATCATCAGCATAATATATTTCTATGTGGACTTTTTTTGTTTAATTTTATACAGGATAATCAGTGAGGATAAGTTCTCACTGATATGCCCCGTACACACGGTCGGATTTTCCGACGGAAAATGTGTGATAGGACTTTGTTGTCGGAAATTCCGACCATGTGTAGGCTCCATCACACATTTTCCATTGGATTTTCCGACACACAAAGTTTGAGAGCAGGATATAAAATTTTCCGACAACAAAATCCGTTGTCGGAAATTAGGATCGTGTGTACACAAATCCGACGGACAAAGTGCCACGCATGCTCAGAATAAATAAAGAGATGAAAGCTATTGGTTACTGCCCCATTTATAGACCCGACGTATGTGTTTTACGTCACCGCGTTTAGAACGATCGGATTTTCCGACCACTTTGTGTGACCGTGTGTATGCAAGACAAGTTTGAGCCAACATCCGTCGGAAAAAATCCTAGGATTTTGTTGTCGGAATGTCCGAACAAAGTCCGACCGTGTGTACGGGGCAATAGACTGTTTTGTAGCAGGAGTTCGAGGTGTGGAGTGGATGCTACATTGTTGCTGGTCATAATTTTTGCAACATTGTGGTTTGTATCACATTAGCACAATTTCAGGCGGTACTCACAGTATAAATAGTGATATATTTGTATATGGTTTTACAACGGTGTAAGAAGCATGTTGGTATACTTTTGTAGATTGGATATAATAATAATTTTTTCACATAATCTTTTAATTCGTTAATATATGAATTGTTGTCACATTAATAGTGTTACAAAAACACTTTTTTCGGGTTCACATACATTGTATTACTATATACTTTGTCTGGATGCACGCTTGTCACTTTATATGTATGGTCAAACAAACAAACTTATAACAAACGCACTGAAGAACAGCAAGGCCTATGAAGAGCAACCTGAAATTTAGGAACGAGCGGACCAGAACGGCCTGCTAGGCAGGTTACGAACTAACCAACACGCACTGAAAAGCAGAAACAAACCTCACAAGCACAAACTGAACCGCAGAAAACGATCGAAATAAGCTGAAGTGTGAAAAGCGCAAATCGTCTCTAACCAAACTTCTACTAACACGAGATAAACACAAGATTAGCAGATGGAGCCCAAAGGGTCACCGCGTTCAAAACCAACAGACTTTTGGAGTGATCGTGTGTGTCCAAGTCCGTCCGTTTTTAAGTCCGGCACACCTAGCGGACAAAGTCAGTCGAAAAGTCCGCCGGACCAAGTCTGCCGTAAAGTTTGCTCGTGTGTACACGGTATTACACATTTTCTGGGGCTGCCCAGTATTGCAAACAGAAAATTTCACAGCACACTCACCAGGTAGCCTGCTAAAAAGACAAATTAGCCTGTCTAACAGGTCATGTTAAAAACAGAGGTTTTAGTTGGACACATTTGCAAATATATGTTAAAATTTGTAATAACTGATAATATATGTTCAAATATGAAAGCTACAGTACCTCGCCAAGGCTCCCCTGTATACTGTGGTCCTAACTATAGGTTTTGAGAGTCTCCAAGTTAGAGCACATATAGCAGTTGATAAATTAAGGGCAGGTTTGCCTGGAGGCAGTCCTCATAAAAGGCGCAGGGACACATTGGACGCCCAACAAAAGTACAATGGCAGCTGAAGGCATCAAATGTGTCCCCACTCCAAATTTAGTCAACAAACTGTGCAGATAAGTGGCAACCACCTCAATCTATAAATAACCTTTAGGGTAAGGTGCACATGGAAGGGCTTTGCAGATTACAAACAACAGAAAATTTGCCCAGTATTGACCATTTTTTTTTTGTTGTGGTTAAAATTGGCATCAAAACTCTGACCGGGTGGTCTCTTGCAGATAACCCAGCTACCTATCTCCTACATAATACACAAATCTCACTCAAACGTGATAAAAATTTACTAGTTAAGCATCTTATAAATGCTGCCAGAGCCTGTATTCCAGCACTTTGGAAAAAGAGATCTCACCATGGAGCAATGCAGGGCCGGTACAAGGCAGGGGCGGAAGGGGCACGTGCCCTGGGCGGTACCATTTGCTATAGGGGGGGCGCAGCCTGCAGGTGACGTTCTGCCACGGCCGCCGCCCGCCAGTGTGTACAATAATAAAACTACTGTCTACAGTCCAGTGCATTTACAGCGCCCAGCGGCACTGTACAAATTGCCTTTGTGCGCTCCTGCATCCTCCCTTCCCTCAGCACACAACTACACTGTTACAGTTTACGCCTACGGAGGAGTCCCATAGTCCCTGCCAGCACCGTGACGTCACGCACGGCCGGAGGCGAGGTGGGAGGACACAGAGGAGCGCAGGGAGGCGGGAGCTGTGTCGGCGCGCTGTCACCTCAAGGAGCGAGCCGAGCTGAGCTGAGGAGCTGCTGCCTGCCTGGCTGGCTGGCTCTAGTAGCTGCTGCTGGATTCAATCTGGAAGGAAGCAAAGGTAAAAAATTGCAGTGCCAGTGTGTGCCACTGCCAGTGTTCTCACTCAGATCTTCAGCAGTGGTGGTCACTGGTCATTAACCTCGCCACAGCCTCCTCCCCTCCCCCAATCCAGCCATTTATTAATCTGTTTTTTAGTGTTTACTTACACAAGTTCAGACTCAGAACTTCTGAGTCTGAACTTGTGTAAGTAAACACTAAAAAACAGATTAATAAATGGCTGGATTGGGGGAGGGGAGGAGGCTGAGGCGAGGTTAATGACCAGTGACCACCACTGCTGTTTAATTAACAACCGGCCCATAGCCGAATGACGGCTACAGGGCGGTTGCTTAACCCTGGGAGGACGTACTATGACGTCCTCCCAGAATTCCCCTCTCGCAGCGCTGTGGGCTGGATGTTTAGTGCCCACAGCGCTGCTCAGTGACATCCAGCCATCCATCCATCCATGCCTAATGCTCTGCAATGCCCCACAATATTCTGCAATGCCCCAGAATACTGTGCAATACTCTGCAATGCCCCACAATACTCTGCAATACCCCGCAACACTGTGCAGTACTCTGCAATACCCCACAATACTGTGCAATACTCTGCAATACCCCAAAATACTCTGCAATACCCCGCAACACTGTGCAGTACTCTGCAATACCCCACAATATTGTGCAATACTCTGCAATACCCCACAATACTCTGCAATACCCCGGAATACTCTGCAATACCCCACAACACTGTGCAGTACTCTGCAATACCCCACAATACTGTGCAATACTCTGTAATACCCCGCAATACTCTGCAATACCCCACAATACTCTGCAATACTCTGCAATACCCCGCAATACCGTGCAATACCCTGCAATACTCTGCAATACCTAGCCATACTCTGTGATACTCAGCGATACCCCGCAATACTCTGCAATACCCCGCAATACTCTGCAATACCCCGCAATACTTTGCAATACCCCAAGACACTGTGCAATACTCTGCAATACCCCACAATACTGTGCAATACTCTGCAATACCCTGAAATACTCTGCACTACCCCGCAATACTCTGCAATACCCCGCAATACTCTGCAATACCCCGCAACACTGTGCAATACTCTGCAATACCCCACAATACTGTGCAATACTCTGCAATACCCCGCAACACTGTGCAATACTCTGCAATACCCCACAATACTGTGCAATACTCTGCAATACCCTGCAATACCCCGCAATACCCTGCAATACCCCGCAATACTCTGCAATACTTTGCAATACCCCGCAATACTTTGCAATACTCTGCAATACCCCACAATACCCTGTGATACTCGGCGATACCCTGCCATACTCTGCAATACCCCGCCATACTCTGCAATACCCCGCCATACTCTGCAATACTCTGCAATACCCCGCAATACCCTGCAATACTCGGTGATACCCAGCCATACCCTTCCATATCCAGCCATAGTCTGCAATACTCGGTGATACCCAGCCATACTCTGCCATACCCAGCCATACTCTGCCATACCCAGCCATGCTCAGTTATACCCAGCCATGCTCGGCCATACCCAGCCATGCCCAGCCATGCTCAGCCATACTCGGCTGTACTCGGCCTCTGTATGTGGCCAGGCTGTGGAAGTCTCACACGTGTGGAATCGCCGTACTCAGGAGGAGTAGGAGAATCTATTTTAGGGTGTCATTTTTGGTATGTACATGTTATGTGTTAGAAATATTTTATAAATGGACAACTTTGTGTTTTAAAAAATGCGTTTTAACCACTTCCCGCCCGCCGGTTGTCATACGACGTCCTTGACTTTGTGCGGGGATATCTGAATGAAAAATGGGGGGGGGGGAGCAGTTTGCCATCTTCGCCCTGGGCACCAAATGGCCTTGTCCCAGCACTGGTGCAATGGCATGCTAGAGTTTCTGGCAGACAGCTGATGGAACAATTTGCTGTCCACTGAAGGGACCAATTCCAAAATCTGGATGCCCTGGCTGTTGTACAAGGATTCCTTAGTTGCATCCAGCACTCATCGATTTGCAATGAACTGGCATTGGCTGTCAATTGGAGAGAGACAGCATCCGCCCCCCCCCCCTTTTTTTTTCCTCTGTCTCTCACTTTCTTACTCCACTTCTTATGCCGCGTACACACGAGCGAAATGTCTGTCAGAAAAAGCTTTACATCATATATTCCTACCGTGTGTATGCCCCATCAGACTTTTTCCGTCGAAAACTCAGACGGACTTAGATAGGGAACATGTTCTAAATCTTTCCGATGGAACTAATTACTATCGGGAAACCTGTTCGTCTGTATGCTGTTCCGACGTACCAAAAATGACGCATGCGCAGAAGCAAATACAAGACAGAAGCGCTCGGTCTGGTAAAACTAGCGTTCGGAATGGAGATAGCACATTCCTCACGCTGCAAATTCTGTGATCTTTTAATGCAGCGCATTCTTTTGTGCTTTTTAATGCTAGAATAATGAAGTTGTTTTGCTGCTGATATTCACACATTTCCAGAATAATGTTTCAAATTATTTTTTTAGAGTCATCTTTTTTTTTATTTAATCAAGATCTCCTTTTTTGTGATTATTGCAAAATTAGTTTTTAGTGATCTCCCTAATTTTTTATTTATTTTTTGTGTGTCAAGTTACCACAATAACATTATTATCTTGTATTTTTAAACCTCAAGGAGGCTGGTTGGTGTCCCTTGTTAATTTGACATTGTCTTTTTGAAATGTACCTGCCTACTCACAAACAAACTGTCCTTTTTGAATAATAACACATAGGCAAGTATTTTCCGAAAAAAAAAATATCAATTTATTCTGGGTAACAAAATAAAGATGAAGGCAACGCTGGAGAAATGTTTTGAATTTGCAAAGCCTTTTGGCCCCCAGGGCACACATCAAGTCTGTGGAAAAAAATTGTTATCTTGAGGAGTCCATATAATAGTGATCACAATCTGGTCCAGGACTCCCAGAGATCAGGACCAGCAGCAGATGACATACAGTATATGTCTCCAGGCTGTGGTACTACACCAGCCTGCGTCTTCTGTCCGACCAGACTGAGCCCAGGTCATCACTTTCTTCTCTTCACTGCAGCCTTCCCTCCATGCTTCCCTGCACCTTCCCTGCAGCCTTCCCTGCACCCTTCCCTGCAGCCTTCCTTGGAGGCTGTGGCTCTGTTGGTGGACTTGTGGCAGGAGGAGGAGGATGGGTGAGATCATATATGTGGCTGTTCTCTGTCAGCTGGCCCTTCAACCCCTCTGAAGGGCCTCAACAATAATTCCCTCACAGAGGAAGCGTGGGCACTGCCACCTCCTGGCTGTCACTGGGCACGGCCTCCTCCTGGCTGACACTTTCCAGACTCTCCTCCTACCTGAGCTCATCCTGTGTATAAGAAAGGGACATAGATTTAGTTTTTGCTTCATCAATCACACACAATTTTTAGCTCATGACTTGGAAATTGAATGTTAATAAATATAAAAGACTATCATTCTGACCCCAGCATTTTTCAGTCTTGTCCCAAACATTTTTGGGCACTACTCTCCATTGATATGTAAATCTCTTTGTTTTAAATCATTAATTTGTTATCAATTATAACATCTAGTTAACATCATTAATATTAGGACAATAAATATGTCTAAAAATAATATACCTGGCTACAGCTGGGAGCATCCAATTCTTCCAGGTTTTTCCTCGTCAGCCTCTGCTGGGGTTGAAGGAAAGGTGGAGGGAAGGCTGCAGGGAAGGGTAGAAAGTGATTCCCTGGCTTCAGTCTGGTCGTCCAGAAACCGTAGTTTGTTGAAGTACTACAGCCTGGGTACATACACTTGCGCTGCTGTTGCTCCTGATCTGAGTGATTTCTTGATCTTATTATGCTCCTTCTAATATATGTTCCTCAAGATCCCAATTTTACTTTCTAAAAACTGGATGGTTGCATCGGGGACCCGTCTTCACAAATCCCAGAAGTTTCTCCAGCGTTGATCTCCTAGCTTGTTTATTATAATATAAGCTGTGTTTCACCTCCCACAAATACCTGATCTCCCTGTATCTGTCTATGAAACTGGACATGAATTCTGAGTCCTTAAAGTGATTCATCTTTGCTGTAAGACAATACACAAGACAAAAACACTAATGTCAGCCTAAACTCTCATAATCTTATCCCAATATAGGCCTCAATCTTGAAGCAGTATAGGCCACTGATGGCCCAAGTTCAAATTTTACCTTCGTTATAACATTCGTCGCTTACGGTCCTCCTTCCTCCGCACACAGAACGTACATACGACATGCGCGTGTCAACTTTGTATACAGTGCGCATGCCTGAAACTACGCCCGCGTTGCCCGCCCCTGACATTCTTTCTAGAATATTCCCCGCCCCTTCTCTTTAAGGTGCGCAGTAGGAGCGACATGGCGGAGAAAGAGCAGGTGTGTGTTAATTCCACTAACGAGGAGGAGGAAAGCCCGGAGCCCGAAACGACCCACCCCGGAGGAGAAGATTTAAGGCCTCAAATATATCCTTTATAGAGATGGTGGAGATGGTGTACATTTTGAGGAGGAACGACTATGATGGGAAGCGTGGACCATACCTAAACCCAAATGTGATAAAGGCCAAGATCATGACTAAAGTTGTGAAGAGTCTGCATAGGAATTTTGGGATACGTCGATCCAAGGAGCAATTGAGGAAACGCTGGTCAGACCTGAAACTGAGAGAGCAGGATCAGTATAGAAGAATCAAGAGAGTGCTTCTAAAAAGTAAGTACTTGTCCTGTGTTTCTATCATTATTATTATTAAACTTGCATGCTTCGCCATGTGATTTTCTTAGCTGTTGTACAGTTTAAAATGGCAACTTTCGTGTTCGTGGGCACAGTAATCGGTCGTCGGAAACATCGTTCGCTCATTAACTACGATGATTTGGGCAGATACAGGTTAAATACATTTGGTCATGCCTATTTGTCTAAAAATAAGTTTAGTCTAGATGTGTTTGTAACTAGAATGAAATGCAATCTGGATTCAGTGTAATGTAAGGAGAGGACACTCAGCAGCCGTTTACACATCTGGACTCAGGAGCAATAGTGTGGGACACAAGAACAAACTTTTTAAGGTGTCCCACACAGGTGCTCCAGTGGATACTTGGGGTGTCTCCATGTGTGAAAATTGTCACAAAAAGGTAAGTATTCCAGCTTTGGTAAGGTAAAAAATCATGTTTTCAGCTTGGAACTCTGCCCAAAACAGACAATTGTCCCCCACTTGCCAGCAATGTTTCATATTCCTGTTTCTTGACTCAAATATCTGTGTGCTAAGTATACCTTTTGTTTCATTCTCATAGGGGAGAAAAGACTTGGAGGACACCACTCAGAGGACACCAGGGACCCCCCCACCTCAAAAAGAAGGGGAACTCAGAAAAACAACACACCCCAAGGATCTGGAGGAAGGAGGGGTGGAGGAAGTCGGTGAGATTGTCACCACAACAGGTGAGTGTCTGACACCCCAGCTTCAAGTAATATATGTATGCCTGCATATTTATAATACATGTTTTTACTGTAATTTTTAGGTGATGTGCTGGTTGTGGAAGAGCAAGCTGAACATTTCACAAGTGACAGCGCACAAAGGCTAATACAAGACATCATGGTGTGGAATGGTGAACTTGACATCATAAGGAAGAAACTCAATGTTATGGAACAACAAATGAAGAATGTGATTGATGTGTTGGGGAGAATCTGAATTTCTTCTAAATGACACCATTTTCACATTTTTTGGACTCAAAAACTTTTTTTTTGACATTTTAAAAGCCAAATTTTGAAAATGCACACGGTGTGTCAACATATGCTATCTGCCATCAGGGGATATCAATTTACGCATTTTGTGGGTGCCTCTAGTAGGTTAGAGGAAGGGGTTGCACCCCCAAAACATGTCCATTGATCCCCCCATGATGGGAGATAGCACATGTTGACATTAGGCATGGGATCAGGAGGGAAATACCCATTTTGATTCCCAAATTGTGTGCATCTTCAAAATTTGGCTTTTACAGGGGTGACATCACCCATCTGATGAAGGCAATATCAAGACATTTTTATCACTCTAATGTCTGATATTGCCTTCAGTTTTTCTACGTTCAACTTTGTAAGTTCCAGAGCTGGGTCTGTTATGGTTAGAAACATGCGTGTTTATAACAAAAAAAAATTATTTTGAAAAAAATGAGAAAAAAAAAAATTTCCTGCAAAATTTTATAACGCACATGTGAATGTGCACAGAGTAAAAAGTTTGCTAATGAACAATGTGTGGCTTCTTCTTTCAATGCTCAATACCAGTTTTGTAAGTCATTTTCCTGGTGCATCATGGCAGCATACATTTGGGTTGTGACTCCGCCCCCACAAATTGATAGGACTGGTTGATGATAAATCAAATACAGACCCGGCTCACAGCATTCTCCTTTTTTTCCTCACCTGATCAGGACTGAAATCGCGAGGTTTCCCTTACCATTTGTTGCTCCAGCCAGGTTCAGCCTCTCCTGGGTGGAAGTCCTTCCTCTACAGTCTCTAAATGAGCTATATTGTTGGAGCCCCATTCTGGTGATGCAGGCTTCTCAAAGAAAGCTTTAAACAAGCTTTGACGTAAGTGACAGTGTTTCTTTTTGCTTTCCATATGCTTTTTACTTCTTTTCTCTGTGTTATGGGCGTTTGCCATTCCCAAGATGGCTGCAGCAGTGCAAGTACACTCTGAGCATGAGAAGGCAGGAAGTGATGCAGCCTCTGTGTTTCTTGGCTAGAGCTTTTCCAGGATGGTGATCTGAACATGCTGATATTATCACTAATGGCAAATGTGAGTTCTAAATGGTTTTATGGCATTTTTGGGCAGCAAATGGCGGAGCTTTCTACTCATGCATGCTGGATGCTCATGTGGTCATTGTTTGCAGGTACGTTTTCCCTTTTTATCGCATTCACCTGTGTTTTTTCTATCTCCTTCTCAGTGTTGCTCTAGGATCATTGTGCTCTTTATGGCATTCACCTGGGCTCTTCCTATCCCCTTTTCAATGCTTGCTCTGGGATCACTGTGTTGGGCTCAGTTTCCACTAGTGCGACTTGTCACTGCAAAGTCACATGACAAGCCGTACCTCATGATTTCCAATAAGTACCGTTCATATCTGTGTTCATAGACCTTAAGAATACACAAGCATTGCTTCAAGTCGCATCAAATTTGCGGCAAAATCATGCGACTCAGGTCGCAATAGTGGAGACTTAGCATTATGCTGTTTTTCATTTCAGTCTGTTGATTTGCTCTGTTTCTATGGGAAATGCTGTCCAGTCAGACCACCCATTGCTTTTAAAGTATAGGGATTAGGTAAGTATTGAAGATTGAGAAAAAGAGAACCAATATCTATAGTCCTGTAAGGACTACAAGATGGAGGGAGCCTTCTGACGGTCAAGACAAGTCACCCTCTAAGAACAGACATCCAAGCAATGTTGATTAAGCTCATCATTTCACCCCTCATTATCATTGCTCCCTGTTTACAAACATCACAAGTTACCAGCCCTAATAGTCGCTGCAGTTGTTGTGGAAAGTCATTGCCTGCCAAGCTAGTATGTCAAATCTGCCTGGAAAAAGCACTGTACAGCCCTGCAAGGACCTCAAGATGAAAAGAGCCTGCTAAAAGCCAGAACAGTCACCATTCAAGCGCAGACATACAGGCAACATTGATCAATGTCATCATCTCACCTTTCATTTTGTTTGCTCCCCGTTTACAAACACCACAGATTACCAGCACTAATGGTTGCTGCATTTGTGGTGGAAAGTCATTGCTTGACAAGCTACAGTGCATGAATTGCCTAGCACTTCCAACCAGAGCCAGTAGGTGGTGTCCAAATAGGAAAGCTTGCCATGAGAAGAAAGCATTAAAGGGGCCACAAGCTTTGAAAATTGCCCAATAGAGACTTTTTTGCAAGGGCAGCTAAGGATGCAATTGCCTGGGTTGAAGTGGAGGAAACTCTCCACAAGGTTAGAAAGTACTAATTTCCTTCACTGAACAACTGTAATGCCCTGTACACACGGTCAGATTTTCAGAGGGAAAATGTGCGAATGGAGCTTGTTGTCGGAAATTCTGACCGTGTGTGGGCTCCATCTGACTTTTTCCATCGGAATTTCCGACACACAAAGTTTGAGAGCAGGCTATAAAATTTTCTGACAACAAAATCCGTTTGCGTCAATTCCGACCATGTGTGGACAATTCCGACGCACAAAGTGCCACGCATGTTTAGAATAAATTCCGAGACGGAACTGCTCGGTCTGGTAAAATTAGTGTTCGGAATGGATACAGTATAGCACTTTGGTCACGCTGCAATGTTTTAAAATGTTTAATGCAGCGCACTCTCTTTTTCTTTATAATGCTAGAAGAATAAAATTGTTTTGCTGCTCATATTCACACAGACTTCTCACAAACTTCTTTCTTTATTATTTATCGTGATTTCATGAATATAATATTTTTATTAGTCACATCTCCCGAAAAGAATTACATTTTTGGATGTTTTTAGATTTTGTTTTGTTTTTTGTTTTGTTTTTAAATCCTAATCTCCTGTTATTTTTTGTATATATTTTTTTTTACTCCAGAATAGTTTTGGGTGTGTTTTGTGTGTGAAGTTACCACAACACCATTATTAAGTGTTCTTGCATAGCAAGACCACTTATTGTTATCTCACATATATTATTAAGTGTTCTTGCATAGCAAGACCACTTATTGTTATCTCACATATATTTAAGTGTTCTTGCATAGCAAGACCACTTATTGTTATCTCACATATATATTATTAAGTGTTCTTGCATAGCAAGACCACTTATTGTTATCTCACATATATATTATTAAGTGTTCTTGCATAGCAAGACCACTTACTGTTATCTCACATATATATTATTCTTATTATTATAGCCAAATTTACCACCCTAACTCCTCCCACAGTTTTTACACTACATAGACAAGTAATATACCGAAACGTGCGGATTGTTCCCGAATGGTGTGCTATTACTTTGTGGAACGTTTCGCCGAATGGTTCACGAAATATCGTCGTTTTTGCGGCGAAATTGGTCCCATAGGAATGAATGGGGAAACTAGAGTGGGAGATGACAAAAGCTGGAAAATCAGAACATGATTTCTAAACTGCCGCCACTCCCTCATTTTCAAGCCCACCTACACAAATCTTATATCAAAACGTTCAGCTATCCCTGCTGCCACTAAACATGTCCACGGCTAAGCCATAGTCCTGATAGTTTTCACAATATGACCATTTGTTTGCAACTCACGCCGTCCATTGACATTCATTGAAACTACACTCTAGCCCCCTCCAAATTTGAAGGGCAATTTCTAAACTGCGACTGTGCCTTCATTTTTAATACTTCAGAGACATACTATACATCAAAATCTAGGTCTGGGTCTTGTGATTCTCACAATATAAAGATCTTCGCTGTAGGATGTATAGTTTTTAAAATACGGCCATTTGTTTAGAGGTCATTTCAGGAAATTTTAGCCATTAATCAGAGTGTACTGTTAGTGTTTGTTTTGTTGCCATGGTTACCAAAGCTTCTGTTATACACAGGGGGAAGGTGGCTGGAGCATCTCAGCTGATTACAGAGCCCGGGGGAGGGGACATGTACTGATTTATAATAGAGGAATATGATGGGGCAGTTTTGATGGGGTAATTCTGATGGGGCAGTTTTGATGAAGCAGTATTTGGGAAGCATAAACAGGGCATGAGCGTTGCTAGGAAACAGTGGTTGTAAACACAAGATGCTGAGACACTCCAAATGCATGTGACTTCATCTGCTAGACTTGATAATGCTTGTAGACTCCTCCCACAGTTTTCACACTACAGAGATAAATAATATACCGAAACGAGCGGATTGTTCCCGATTGGTGTGTTATTACTTTGTGGAATGTTTTGCCGAATGGTCCACGAAATGACGTTTTTGCGGCGAAATTGGTCCCATAGGAATGAATGGCGAAATGTTCAAAACTAGAGTGGGAAGTGACAAAAGCTGACAACCCCATGATCAGCCAAAACATTATGACCACCCCATGATCAGCCAAAACACTATGACCGCCCCTTGTAAAAAAAAAAATATTTTTGAAAAAAAAAAAAAATTTTTGAAAAAAGTAAAAAAATAATTTTTGAAAAAAAAAATCATTTTTGAAAAAAAAAAAAAATATTTTTGAAAAAAAAAAAATTATTTTTGAAAAAAAAAATATTTTTGAAAAAAAAATTTCTTTTAAAAAAAAAATTATTTTTGAAAAAAAAATATATTTGAAAAAAAAAATATTTTTGAAAAAAAAAAATTATTTTTGAAAAAAAAATAATGATTTCGAAAAAAAAATTATTTTTGAAATAAAAAAATTCATTTTTGAAAAAAAAAATTACCTTTGAAAAAAAAAATTACTTTTGAAAAAAAAAATCATTTTTGAAGAAAAAAAAATCATTTTTGATTAAAAAAAATTCATTTTTGAAAAAAAAAATTACTTTTGAAAAAAATGTTCAGCTCTTTCAGCGAATGATGGAACTTTTTTACTACTATTTATACTTTTTAAAATATTAAGCTTTTTAACACTTTTCACAGTTACTCAAGCCACTCCACCCCACCCAGTTACTCCGCCCACTCCAGTTGTAGAGGCAAGAACACTTTTCACAATTTCCCCAGAAATTGTACCTTTTCTAGTTCTTATTATTATAGCCAAATTTACCACCCTAACTCCTCCCACAGTTTTTACACTACATAGACAAGTAATATACCGAAACGTGCGGATTGTTCCCGAATGGTGTGCTATTACTTTGTGGAACGTTTCGCCGAATGGTTCACGAAATATCGTCATTTTTGCGGCGAAATTGGTCCCATAGGAATGAATGGGGAAACTAGAGTGGGAGGTGACAAAAGCTGGAAAATCAGAACATGATTTCTAAACTGCCGCCACTCCCTCATTTTCAAGCCCACCTACACAAATCTTATATCAAAACGTTCGGCTATCCCTGCTGCCACTAAACATGTCCATGGCTAAGCCATAGTCCTGATAGTTTTCACAATATGACCATTTGTTTGCAACTCACGCCGTCCATTGACATTCATTGAAACTACACTCTAGCCCCCTCCAAATTTGAAGGGCAATTTCTAAACTGCGACTGTGCCTCCATTTTTAATATTTCAGAGACATACTATATATCAAAATCTAGGTCTGGGTCTTGTGATTCTCACAATATAAAGATCTTCGCTGTAGGATGTATAGTTTTTAAAATACGGCCATTTGTTTAGAGGTCATTTCAGGAAATTTTAGCCATTAATCAGAGTGTACTGTTAGTGTTTGTTTTGTTGCCATGGTTACCAAAGCTTCTGTTATACACAGGGGGGAAGGTGGCTGGAGCATCTCAGCTGATTACAGAGCCCGGGGGAGGGGACAGACACACCATGTACTGATTTATAATAGAGGAATATGATGGGGCAGTTTTGATGAAGCAGTATTTGGGAAGCATAAACAGGGCATGAGCGTTGCTAGGAAACAGTGGTTGTAAACACAAGATGCTGAGACACTCCAAATGCATGTGACTTCATCTGCTAGACTTGATAATGCTTGTAGACTCCTCCCACAGTTTTCACACTACAGAGACAAATAATATACCGAAACGAGCGGATTGTTCCCGATTGGTGTGTTATTACTTTGTGGAATGTTTTGCCGAATGGTCCACAAAATGACGTTTTTGCGGCGAAATTGGTCCCATAGGAATGAATGGCGAAATGTTCAAAACTAGAGTGGGAAGTGACAAAAGCTGAAAAACCCATGATCAGCCAAAACATTATGACCACCCCATGATCAGCCAAAACATTATGACCGCCCCATGTAAAAAAAAAAAAATTTTTGAAAAAAAAAAAAATTTTTGAAAAAAGTAAAAAAATAATTTTTGAAAAAAAAAAATATATTTTTGAAAAAAAAAATATTTTTGAAAAAAAAAATTATTTTTGAAAAAAAAAAATATTTTTGAAAAAAAAATTTCTTTTTAAAAAAAAATTATTTTTGAAAAAAAAATATATTTGAAAAAAAAAATATTTTTGAAAAAAAAAAATTATTTTTGAAAAAAAAATTACTTTAAAAAAAATAATAATTTCGAAAAAAAAATTATTTTTGAAATAAAAAAATTCATTTTTGAAAAAAAAAATTACCTTTGAAAAAAAAAATTACTTTTGAAAAAAAAAATCATTTTTGAAGAAAAAAAAATCATTTTTGATTAAAAAAAATTCATTTTTGAAAAAAAAAATTACTTTTGAAAAAAATGTTCAGCTCTTTCAGCGAATGATGGAACTTTTTTACTACTATTTATACTTTTTAAAATATTAAGCTTTTTAACACTTTTCACAGTTACTCAAGCCACTCCACCTCACCCAGTTACTCCGCCCACTCCAGTTGTAGAGGCAAGAACACTTTCACAATTTCCCCAGAAATTGTACCTTTTCTAGTTAAGTGTTCTTGCATAGCAAGACCACTTACTGTTATCTCACATATATATTATTCTTATTATTATAGCCAAATTTACCACCCTAACTCCTCCCACAGTTTTTACACTACATAGACAAGTAATATACCGAAACGTGCGGATTGTTCCCGAATGGTGTGCTATTACTTTGTGGAACGTTTCGCCGAATGGTTCACGAAATATCGTCGTTTTTGCGGCGAAATTGGTCCCATAGGAATGAATGGGGAAACTAGAGTGGGAGATGATAAAAGCTGGAAAATCAGAACATGATTTCTAAACTGCCGCCACTCCCTCATTTTCAAGCCCACCTACACAAATCTTATATCAAAACGTTCAGCTATCTCTGCTGCCACTAAACATGTCCACGGCTAAGCCATAGTCCTGATAGTTTTCACAATATGACCATTTGTTTGCAACTCACGCCGTCCATTGACATTCATTGAAACTACACTCTAGCCCCCTCCAAATTTGAAGGGCAATTTCTAAACTGCGACTGTGCCTTCATTTTTAATATTTCAGAGACATACTATACATCAAAATCTAGGTCTGGGTCTTGTGATTCTCACAATATAAAGATCTTCGCTGTAGGATGTATAGTTTTTAAAATACGGCCATTTGTTTAGAGGTCATTTCAGGAAATTTTAGCCATTAATCAGAGTGTACTGTTAGTGTTTGTTTTGTTGCCATGGTTACCAAAGCTTCTGTTATACACAGGGGGGAGGTGGCTGGAGCATCTCAGCTGATTACAGAGCCCGGGGGAGGGGACAGACACACCATGTACTGATTTATAATAGAGGAATATGATGGGGCAGTTTTGATGAAGCAGTATTTGGGAAGCATAAACAGGGCATGAGCGTTGCTAGGAAACAGTGGTTGTAAACACAAGATGCTGAGACACTCCAAATGCATGTGACTTCATCTGCTAGACTTGATAATGCTTGTAGACTCCTCCCACAGTTTTCACACTACAGAGACAAATAATATACCGAAACGAGCGGATTGTTCCCGATTGGTGTGTTATTACTTTGTGGAATGTTTTGCCGAATGGTCCACAAAATGACGTTTTTGCGGCGAAATTGGTCCCATAGGAATGAATGGCGAAATGTTCAAAACTAGAGTGGGAAGTGACAAAAGCTGAAAAACCCATGATCAGCCAAAACATTATGACCACCCCATGATCAGCCAAAACATTATGACCGCCCCATGTAAAAAAAAAAAAATTTTTGAAAAAAAAAAAAATTTTTGAAAAAAGTAAAAAAATAATTTTTGAAAAAAAAAATATATTTTTGAAAAAAAAAATATTTTTGAAAAAAAAAATTATTTTTGAAAAAAAAAAATATTTTTGAAAAAAAAATTTCTTTTTAAAAAAAAATTATTTTTGAAAAAAAAATATATTTGAAAAAAAAAATATTTTTGAAAAAAAAAATTATTTTTGAAAAAAAAATTACTTTAAAAAAAATAATAATTTCGAAAAAAAAATTATTTTTGAAATAAAAAAATTCATTTTTGAAAAAAAAAATTACCTTTGAAAAAAAAAATTACTTTTGAAAAAAAAAAAATCATTTTTGAAGAAAAAAAAATCATTTTTGATTAAAAAAAATTCATTTTTGAAAAAAAAAATTACTTTTGAAAAAAATGTTCAGCTCTTTCAGCGAATGATGGAACTTTTTTACTACTATTTATACTTTTTAAAATATTAAGCTTTTTAACACTTTTCACAGTTACTCAAGCCACTCCACCTCACCCAGTTACTCCGCCCACTCCAGTTGTAGAGGCAAGAACACTTTCACAATTTCCCCAGAAATTGTACCTTTTCTAGTTAAGTGTTCTTGCATAGCAAGACCACTTACTGTTATCTCACATATATATTATTCTTATTATTATAGCCAAATTTACCACCCTAACTCCTCCCACAGTTTTTACACTACATAGACAAGTAATATACCGAAACGTGCGGATTGTTCCCGAATGGTGTGCTATTACTTTGTGGAACGTTTCGCCGAATGGTTCACGAAATATCGTCGTTTTTGCGGCGAAATTGGTCCCATAGGAATGAATGGGGAAACTAGAGTGGGAGATGATAAAAGCTGGAAAATCAGAACATGATTTCTAAACTGCCGCCACTCCCTCATTTTCAAGCCCACCTACACAAATCTTATATCAAAACGTTCAGCTATCTCTGCTGCCACTAAACATGTCCACGGCTAAGCCATAGTCCTGATAGTTTTCACAATATGACCATTTGTTTGCAACTCACGCCGTCCATTGACATTCATTGAAACTACACTCTAGCCCCCTCCAAATTTGAAGGGCAATTTCTAAACTGCGACTGTGCCTTCATTTTTAATATTTCAGAGACATACTATACATCAAAATCTAGGTCTGGGTCTTGTGATTCTCACAATATAAAGATCTTCGCTGTAGGATGTATAGTTTTTAAAATACGGCCATTTGTTTAGAGGTCATTTCAGGAAATTTTAGCCATTAATCAGAGTGTACTGTTAGTGTTTGTTTTGTTGCCATGGTTACCAAAGCTTCTGTTATACACAGGGGGGAGGTGGCTGGAGCATCTCAGCTGATTACAGAGCCCGGGGGAGGGGACAGACACACCATGTACTGATTTATAATAGAGGAATATGATGGGGCAGTTTTGATGGGGTAATTCTGATGGGGCAGTTTTGATGAAGCAGTATTTGGGAAGCATAAACAGGGCATGAGCGTTGCTAGGAAACAGTGGTTGTAAACACAAGATGCTGAGACACTCCAAATGCATGTGACTTCATCTGCTAGACTTGATAATGCTTGTAGACTCCTCCCACAGTTTTCACACTACAGAGACAAGTAATATACCGAAACGAGCGGATTGTTCCCAATTGGTGTGTTATTACTTTGTGGAATGTTTTGCCGAATGGTCCACGAAATGACGTTTTTGCGGCGAAATTGGTCCCATAGGAATGAATGGCGAAATGTTCAAAACTAGAGTGGGAAGTGACAAAAGCTGACAACCCCATGATCAGCCAAAACATTATGACCACCCCATGATCAGCCAAAACATTATGACCGCCCCATGTAAAAAAAAAAAATATTTTTGAAAAAAAAAAATATTTTTGAAAAAAGTAAAAAAATAATTTTTGAAAAAAAAAAATCATTTTTGAAAAAAAAAATATATATTTTTGAAAAAAAAAATATTTTTGAAAAAAAAAATTATTTTTGAAAAAAAAGATTATTTTTGAAAAAAAAATATATTTGAAAAAAAAAAATATTTTTGAAAAAAAAAATTATTTTTGAAAAAAAAATTACTTTAAAAAAAATAATAATTTCGAAAAAAAAAATATTTTTGAAATAAAAAAATTCATTTTTGAAAAAAAAAATTACCTTTGAAAAAAAAAATCATTTTTGAAGAAAAAAAAATCATTTTTGATTAAAAAAAAATCATTTTTGATTAAAAAAAATTCATTTTTGAAAAAAAAAATTACTTTTGAAAAAAATGTTCAGCTCTTTCAGCGAATGATGGAACTTTTTTACTACTATTTATACTTTTTTAAAATATTAAGCTTTTTAACACTTTTCACAGTTACTCAAGCCACTCCACCCCACCCAGTTACTCCGCCCACTCCAGTTGTAGAGGCAAGAACACTTTCACAATTTCCCCAGAAATTGTACCTTTTCTAGTTAAGTGTTCTTGCATAGCAAGACCACTTACTGTTATCTCACATATATATTATTCTTATTATTATAGCCAAATTTACCACCCTAACTCCTCCCACAGTTTTTACACTACATAGACAAGTAATATACCGAAACGTGCGGATTGTTCCCGAATGGTGTGCTATTACTTTGTGGAACGTTTCGCCGAATGGTTCACGAAATATCTTCGTTTTTGCGGCGAAATTGGTCCCATAGGAATGAATGGGGAAACTAGAGTGGGAGATGACAAAAGCTGGAAAATCAGAACATGATTTCTAAACTGCCGCCACTCCCTCATTTTCAAGCCCACCTACACAAATCTTATATCAAAACGTTCAGCTATCCCTGCTGCCACTAAACATGTCCACGGCTAAGCCATAGTCCTAATAGTTTTCACAATATGACCATTTGTTTGTAACTCACGCCGTCCATTGACATTCATTGAAACTACACTTTAGCCCCCTCCAAATTTGAAGGGCAATTTCTAAACTGCGACTGTGCCTTCATTTTTAATATTTCAGAGACATACTATACATCAAAATCTAGGTCTGGGTCTTGTGATTCTCACAATATAAAGATCTTCGCTGTAGGATGTATAGTTTTTAAAATACGGCCATTTGTTTAGAGGTCATTTCAGGAAATTTTAGCCATTAATCAGAGTGTACTGTTAGTGTTTGTTTTGTTGCCATGGTTACCAAAGCTTCTGTTATACACAGGGGGGAAGGTGGCTGGAGCATCTCAGCTGATTACAGAGCCCGGGGGAGGGGACAGACACACCATGTACTGATTTATAATAGAGGAATATGATGGGGCAGTTTTGATGGGGTAATTCTGATGGGGCAGTTTTGATGGGGTAATTCTGATGGGGCAGTTTTGATGAAGCAGTATTTGGGAAGCATAAACAGGGCATGAGCGTTGCTAGGAAACAGTGGTTGTAAACACAAGATGCTGAGACACTCCAAATGCATGTGACTTCATCTGCTAGACTTGATAATGCTTGTAGACTCCTCCCACAGTTTTCACACTACAGAGACAAATAATATACCGAAACGAGCGGATTGTTCCCGATTGGTGTGTTATTACTTTGTGGAATGTTTTGCCGAATGGTCCACGAAATGACGTTTTTGCGGCGAAATTGGTCCCATAGGAATGAATGGCGAAATGTTCAAAACTAGAGTGGGAAGTGACAAAAGCCGACAACCCCATGATCAGCCAAAACATTATGACCACCCCATGATCAGCCAAAACATTATGACCGCCCCATGTAAAAAAAAAAATATTTTTGAAAAAAAAAAATAATTTTTGAAAAAAGTAAAAAAATAATTTTTGAAAAAAGTAAAAAAATCATTTTTGAAAAAAAAAAAAATATTTTTGAAGAAAAAAATATTTTTGAAAAAAAAAAAATTATTTTTGAAAAAAAAAAATATTTTTGAAAAAAAAATATATTTGAAAAAAAAAAATATTTTTGAAAAAAAAAAATTATTTTTGAAAAAAAAATTACTTTAAAAAAAATAATAATTTCGAAAAAAAAATTATTTTTGAAATAAAAAAATTCATTTTTGAAAAAAAAAATTACCTTTGAAAAAAAAAATCATTTTTGAAGAAAAAAAAATCATTTTTGATTAAAAAAAAATCATTTTTGATTAAAAAAAATTCATTTTTGAAAAAAAAAATTACTTTTGAAAAAAATGTTCAGCTCTTTCAGCGAATGATGGAACTTTTTTACTACTATTTATACTTTTTTAAAATATTAAGCTTTTTAACACTTTTCACAGTTACTCAAGCCACTCCACCCCACCCAGTTACTCCGCCCACTCCAGTTGTAGAGGCAAGAACACTTTCACAATTTCCCCAGAAATTGTACCTTTTCTAGTTAAGTGTTCTTGCATAGCAAGACCACTTACTGTTATCTCACATATATATTATTCTTATTATTATAGCCAAATTTACCACCCTAACTCCTCCCACAGTTTTTACACTACATAGACAAGTAATATACCGAAACGTGCGGATTGTTCCCGAATGGTGTGCTATTATTTTGTGGAACGTTTCACCGAATGGTTCACGAAATATCGTCATTTTTGCTGCGAAATTGGTCCCATAGGAATGAATGGGGAAACTAGAGTGGGAGATGACAAAAGCTGGAAAATCAGAACATGATTTCTAAACTGCCGCCACTCCCTCATTTTCAAGCCCACCTACACAAATCTTATATCAAAACGTTCAGCTATCCCTGCTGCCACTAAACATGTCCACGGCTAAACCATAGTCCTGATAGTTTTCACAATATGACCATTTGTTTGCAACTCACGCCGTCCATTGACATTCATTGAAACTACACTCTAGCCCCCTTCAAATTTGAAGGGCAATTTCTAAACTGCGACTGTGCCTCCATTTTTAATATTTCAGAGACATACTATGTATCAAAATCTAGGTCTGGGTCTTGTGATTCTCACAATATAAAGATCTTCGCTGTAGGATGTATAGTTTTTAAAATACGGCCATTTGTTTAGAGGTCATTTCAGGAAATTTTAGCCATTAATCAGAGTGTACTGTTAGTGTTTGTTTTGTTGCCATGGTTACCAAAGCTTCTGTTATACACAGGGGGGAAGGTGGCTGGAGCATCTCAGCTCTGATTACAGAGCCCGGGGGAGGGGACAGACACACCATGTACTGATTTATAATAGAGGAATATGATGGGGCAGTTTTGATGGGGTAATTCTGATGGGGCAGTTTTGATGAAGTAGTATTTGGGAAGCATAAACAGGGCATGAGCGTTGCTAGGAAACAGTGGTTGTAAACACAAGATGCTGAGACACCCCAAATGCATGTGACTTTATCTGCTAGACTTGATAATGCTTGTAGACTCCTCCCACAGTTTTTACACTACAGAGACAAGTAATATACCGAAACGAGCGGATTGTTCCCGATTGGTGTGCTATTACTTTGTGGAATGTTTCACCGAATGGTTCACGAAATATCGTAGTTTTTGCGGCGAAATTGGTCCCATAGGAATGAATGGCGAAATGTTCAAAACTAGAGTGGAAGGTGACAAAAGCTGACAACCCCCTGATTAGCCAAAACATTATGACCACCCCATGATCAGCCAAAACATTATGACCGCCCCATGAAAAAAAAAATATTTTTGAAAAAAAAAAAAAATTCATTTTTGAAAAAAAAAATATTATTGAGAAAAAAAAATATTTTTGAAAAAAGAAAAAATTATTTTTGAAAAAAAAAATTTTGAACAAAAAAAAATTATTTTTGAAAAAAATATATATTTTTTTTTTTAAAAAATAATTTTTCAAAAAAAATTTTTTGAAAAAAAAAAGAAAAAAAAATTATTTTTGAAAAAAAAAATATTTTTGAAAAAATAAAAAAAAATAATTTTTGAAAAAAAAAAAAATCATTAAAAAAAAATCATTTTTGAAAAAAAAAATCATTTTTGAAAAAAAAGTTCAGCTCTTTCAGCTAATGATGGGACTTCAACTGTTTTACTACTATTTATACTTTTTAAAATATTAAGCTTTTTAACACTTTTCACAGTTACTCCGCCCACTCCACCCAGTTACTCCGCCCACTCCAGTTGTAGAGGCAAGAACACTTTCACAATTTCCCCAGAAATTGTAGCTTTTCTAGTTCTTATTATTCTTATTATAGCCAAATTTACCACCCTAACTCCTCCCACAATTTTTACACTACATAGACAAGTAATATACCGAAACGTGCGGATTGTTCCCGAATGGTGTGCTATTATTTTGTGGAACGTTTCGCCGAATGGTTCACGAAATATCGTCGTTTTTGCGGCGAAATTGGTCCCATAGGAATGAATGGGGAAACTAGAGTGGGAGGTGACAAAAGCTGAAAAATCAGAACATGATTTCTAAACTGCCTCATTTTCAAGCCCACCTACACAAATCTTATATCAAAACGTTCAGCTATCCCTGCTGCCACTAAACATGTCCACGGCTAAGCCATAGTCCTGATAGTTTTCACAATATGACCATTTGTTTGCAACTCACACCGTCCATTGACATTCATTGAAACTACACTCTAGCCCCTTCAAATTTAAAGGGCAATTTCTAAACTGCGACCGTGCCTTCAATTTTAATATTTTAGAGACATACTATGTATCAAAATCTAGGTCTGGGTCTTGTGATTCTCACAATATAAAGATCTTCGTTGTAGGATGTATAGTTTTTAAAATACGGACATTTGTTTAGAGGTCATTTCAGGAAATTTTAGCCATTAATCAGAGTGTACGGTGTTTGTTTTGTTGCCATGGTTACCAAAGCTTCTGTTATACACAGGGGGGAGGTGGCTGGAGCATCTCAGCTCTGATTACAGAGCCCGGGGGAGGGGACAGACACACCATATACTGATTTATAATAGAGGAATATGATGGGGCAGTTTTGATGGGGTAATTCTGATGGGGCAGTTTTGATGAAGTAGTATTTGGGAAGCATAAACAGGGCATGAGCGTTGCTAGGAAACAGTGGTTGTAAACACAAGATGCTGAGACACCCCAAATGCATGTGACTTCATCTGCTAGACTTGATAATGCTTGTAGACTCCTCCCACAGTTTTTACACTATAGAGACAAGTAATATACCGAAACGAGCGGATTGTTTCCGATTGGTGTGTTATTACTTTGTGGAACGTTTCGCCGAATGGTCCACGAAATGTCATTTTTGCGGCAAAATTGGTCCCATAGGAATGAATGGCGAAATGTTCAAAACTAGAGTGGGAGGTGACAAAAGCTGACAACCCCATGATCAGCCAAAACATTATGACCACCCCATGATCAGCCAAAACATTATGACCGCCCCATGTAAAAAAAAAAAAATATTTTTGAAAAAAAAATAAATAATTTTTGAAAAAAAAAAATAATAATTTTTGAAAAAAAAATAAATAATTTTTGAAAAAAAATAAATAATTTTTGAAAAAAAAAATAATTTTTGAAAAAAATAAAAATAATTTTTGAAAAAAATAAAAATAAAATCATTTTTGAAAAAAAAAATATTTTTGAAAAAAAAATATTTTTGAAAAAAAAATTATTTTTGAAAAAAAAAAAATTTTTTGAAAAAAAAATCATTTTTGAAAAAAAAAATCTTTTTTGAAAAAAAAATTCATAATTTTTGAAAAAAAAAATCATAATTTTTGAAAAAAAAATCATAATTTTTGAAAAAAATGTTCAGCTCTTTCAGCTAATGATGAGACTTCAACTTTTTTACTATTTATACTTTTTAAAATATTAAGCTTTTTAACACTTTTCACAGTTACTCCAGCCACTCCAACCACAGAACAGTTACTCAAGCCACTCCACCCAGTTACTCCGCCCACTCCAGTTGTAGAGGCAAGAACACTTTTCACAATTTCCCCAGAAATTGTAGCTTTTCTAGTTAAGTGTTCTTGCATAGCAAGACCACTTACTGTTATCTCACATATATATTATTCTTATTATTATAGCCAAATTTACCACCCTAACTCCTCCCACAGTTTTTACACTACATAGACAAGTAATATACCGAAACGTGCGGATTGTTCCCGAATGGTGTGCTATTACTTTGTGGAATGTTTCGCCGAATGGTTCACGAAATATCGTCGTTTTTGCGGCGAAATTGGTCCCATAGGAATGAATGGGGAAACTAGAGTGGGAGATGACAAAAGCTGGAAAATCAGAACATGATTTCTAAACTGCCGCCACTCCCTCATTTTCAAGCCCACCTACACAAATCTTATATCAAAACGTTCAGCTATCCCTGCTGCCACTAAACATGTCCACGGCTAAGCCATAGTCCTGATAGTTTTCACAATATGACCATTTGTTTGCAACTCACGCCGTACATTGACATTCATTGAAACTACACTCTAGCCCCCTCCAAATTTGAAGGGCAATTTCTAAACTGCGACTGTGCCTTCATTTTTAATATTTCAGAGACATACTATACATCAAAATCTAGGTCTGGGTCTTGTGATTCTCACAATATAAAGATCTTCGCTGTAGGATGTATAGTTTTTAAAATACGGTCATTTGTTTAGAGGTCATTTCAGGAAATTTTAGCCATTAATCAGAGTGTACTGTTAGTGTTTGTTTTGTTGCCATGGTTACCAAAGCTTCTGTTATACACAGGGGGGAGGTGGCTGGAGCATCTCAGCTCTGATTACAGAGCCCGGGGGAGGGGACAGACACACCATGTACTGATTTATAATAGAGGAATATGATGGGGCAGTTTTGATGGGGTAATTCTGATGGGGCAGTTTTGATGAAGCAGTATTTGGGAAGCATAAACAGGGCATGAGCGTTGCTAGGAAACAGTGGTTGTAAACACAAGATGCTGAGACACCCCAAATGCATGTGACTTCATCTGCTAGACTTGATAATGCTTGTAGACTCCTCCCACAGTTTTTACACTACAGAGACAAGTAATATACCGAAACGAGCGGATTGTTCCCGATTGGTGTGTTATTACTTTGTGGAATGTTTTGCCGAATGGTCCACGAAATTAAGTTTTTGCTGCGAAATTGGTCCCATAGGAATGAATGGCGAAATGTTCAAAACTAGAGTGGGAGGTGACAAAAGCTGACAACCCCATGATCAGCCAAAACATTATGACCACCCCATGATCAGCCAAAACATTATGACTGCCCCATGTAAAAAAAAAAAATATTTTTGAAAAAAAAAAAAATAATTTTTGAAAAAAAAAAATAATAATTTTTGAAAAAAAAAATAATAATTTTTGAAAAAAATACAAATAAAATCATTTTTGAAAAAAAAATATTTTTGAAAAAAAAAATATTTTTGAAAAAAAAAAATATTTTTGAAAAAAAACATTTTTTGAAAAAAAAAATATTGAGAAAAAAAAAATTATTTTTGAAAAAATAAAAAAATCATTTTTGAAAAAAAAAAATCATTTTTGAAAAAAAAAAAAAATCATTTTTGAAAAAAAATTCATTTTTGAAAAAAATGTTCAGCTCTTTCAGCTAATGATGGGACTTCAACTGTTTTACTACTATTTATACTTTTTAAAATATTAAGCTTTTTAACACTTTTCACAGTTACTCAAGCCACTCCACCCAGTTACTCCGCCCACTCCAGTTGTAGAGGCAAGAACACTTTCACAATTTCCCCAGAAATTGTACCTTTTCTAGTTATTAAGTGTTCTTGCATAGCAAGACCACTTACTGTTATCTCACATATATATTATTATTATAGCCAAATTTACCACCCTAACTCCTCCCACAGTTTTTACACTACATAGACAAGTAATATACCGAAACGTGCGGATTGTTCCCGAATGGTGTGCTATTATTTTGTGGAACATTTCGCCGAAAGGTTCACGAAATATCGTCGTTTTTGCGGCGAAATTGGTCCCATAGGAATGAATGGGGAAACTAGAGTGGGAGGTGACAAAAGCTGAAAAATCAGAACATGATTTCTAAACTGCCGCCACTCCCTCATTTTCAAGCCCACCTACACAAATCTTATATCAAAATGTTCAGCTATCCCTGCTGCCACTAAACATGTCCACGGCTAAGCCATAGTCCTGATAGTTTTCACAATATGACCATTTGTTTGCAACTCACGCCGTCCATTGACATTCATTGAAACTACACTCTAGCCCCTTCAAATTTGAAGGGCAATTTCTAAACTGCGACCGTGCCTCCATTTTTAATATTTCAGAGACATACTATACATCAAAATCTAGGTCTGGGTCTTGTGATTCTCACAATATAAAGATCTTCGCTGTAGGATGTATAGTTTTTAAAATACGGCCATTTGTTTAGAGGTCATTTCAGGAAATTTTAGCCATTAATCAGAGTGTACTGTTAGTGTTTGTTTTGTTGCCATGGTTACCAAAGCTTCTGTTATACACAGGGGGGAGGTGGCTGGAGCATCTCAGCTCTGATTACAGAGCCCAGGGGGAGGGGACAGACACACCATGTACTGATTTATAATAGAGGAATATGATGGGGCAGTTTTGATGGGGTAATTCTGATGGGGCAGTTTTGATGAAGTATTATTTGGGAAGCATATACAGGGCATGAGCGTTGCTAGGAAACAGTGGTTGTAAACACAAGATGCTGAGACACCCCAAATGCATGTGACTTCATCTGCTAGACTTGATAATGCTTGTAGACTCCTCCCACAGTTTTTACACTACAGAGACAAGTAATATACCGAAACGAGCGGATTGTTCCCGATTGGTGTGTTATTACTTTGTGGAATGTTTCGCCGAATGGTCCACGAAATGACGTTTTTGCGGCGAAATTGGTCCCATAGGAATGAATGGCGAAATGTTCAAAACTAGAGTGGGAGGTGACAAAAGCTGACAACCCCATGATCAGCCAAAACATTATGACCACCCCATGATCAGCCAAAACATTATGACCGCCCCATGTAAAAAAAAAAATATTTTTGAAAAAAAAAAATAATTTTTGAAAAAAATAAAAAATAATTTTTGAAAAAAAAAAAATCATTTTTGAAAAAAAAAAAATATTTTTGAAAAAAAAAAAATATTTTTGAAAAAAAAAAATTATTTTTGAAAAAAAAAAAATTATTTTTGAAAAAAAAATTACTTTAAAAAAAAAATTATTTTTGAAAAAAAAATATATTTGAAAAAAAAAATATTTTTGAAAAAAAAATTACTTTAAAAAAAAAATAATTTCGAAAAAAAAATTATTTTTGAAATAAAAAAAATTCATTTTTGAAAAAAAAAATTACCTTTGAAAAAAAAAATTACTTTTGAAAAAAAAAATTCATTTTTGAAGAAAAAAAAATTCATTTTTGAAGAAAAAAAAATCATTTTTGAAAAAAAAAATTACTTTTGAAAAAAATGTTCAGCTCTTTCAGCGAATGATGGAACTTTTTTACTACTATTTATACTTTTTTAAAATATTAAGCTTTTTAACACTTTTCACAGTTACTCAAGCCACTCCACCCCACCCAGTTACTCCGCCCACTCCAGTTGTAGAGGCAAGAACACTTTCACAATTTCCCCAGAAATTGTACCTTTTCTAGTTATCTTGTATTATTTAATCTCAAGGAGGTTGCTTGGTGTTGGTGTCTATTGTTATTTCACATTGTATTTTGGAAATGTACCTGCCTCCTCACAAGCAAACTGTTCTTTTTGAAGGAAAACACACATAGGCGAGTATAATAAAACACACAAAAAATTTATTAAGGGGTCCTAACCAAAGAAAGAGGGAGGCAATGCTGCAGAAACAGCAGAAATTGGCGAAGCCTTTGGCCCCCAGGGAAGACATCAACTATTTCAGGCAAAATTGGTGGCCTGAGGAGTCCTTATCTAAGGGAGTACAATCTGGGCCAGAAGTCCAAGAGTTCATGAACAGCAGCAGATGACATACATGTCCCCTGGCTGTGGTCATACAAGAGCCTGCATCTTTTGTCAGACCAGACTGAACCCAGGCCATCACTTTCTTGTCTTCTTTCCACTCTTCCTTCCACGCTGTGTCTGTGGTGGTGGAGTTGTGGCAGGAGGAGGAGGAGGATGATGCAACTCACACAGGTGGGTTTTGGGTGTGATTTCGCCCCTCACCCCCTTAGTTAATGTTTTATAAAGGATGTCCTCACACATGAGACGTTGGCCCTCCTGCATGTTCTGCAGTTTGGTGGCAGCCATGCAGGCAAAGGCTTCTTCACGAATGGGGGTGGCTCTGGGGGATGCAGAAGCCTCCTGAATCAGCCTGAGTGCTGAATCCTCCACATTACTCCCCTTCCTGGGTCTTTTGTTTGGAAGGCAGAGGAGAGGAACCTGCGATTCTGTAAGGCTCCTACTGGGCCCGGCCTTCTCCTGGATGCCACTTACCCCGCCTGCTCCTGGCTGTCACTAACCCCCGCCTCCACCTGGCTGCCACATTCCAGAGACTCCTCCTGTGTGCCACATTCCACAGCTTCCTCCTGGCTGAGGTCTGCCTGTGTATGAAAAAGGGACATAGTTTTAGTTTTTGCTTCATCAATCACACACAATTTTTAGCACATGACTGTTGCAAATTGAATGTTAACAAATAGAAAAGATTATCATTCTGAGCCCAGCATTTTTCATTCTTGTCCCAATTATTTTTGCCCACTACTGTCTATTGATATGTGAAACACTTTATTAAATCAGCAATTAGTGATCAATAATAAAATCTAGTAAACATCATTTATTTATTGACCAGAAATCTGTAGAAGAATGCTTCTTCCTGGCTGAAAGTCCCAGGTTGGACATCGTAAGCCTCAGCTGGGGTGGAAGATAGGGTGGAAGGAAGAGTGGAAGGAAGGGTTGAGAGGGATTCCCTGACTTCAGTCTGGTCTGACAGAAAACAAAGTCTCTCATAGTACCACAGCCTGTACCACAGCCTAAATGTCATCTGCTGCAGCTCCGGATCTCTGGGAATCCTGGACCTTCTTACGCTCCCTAAGATAAGTGCTCCTCAGGCCACCAATTTTGGCTTTTAAATAGGGGATGGTTGTCGTGGGGACCACCGGCTTCACCAACTCCAGCAGTTTCTCCAGCGATGCCTGCCTCTTCTGTTTATGATTATAATGCAGGTGTTTCACCTGCCACAGACAGGGCAGCTCACTGTACTTGTCTATGAACAGGGGGAGGAAGTTGTGGTCATTGAAGCCATCCATTTTATCTGCAATACACAAGACAAACCCTAATGTCAGACTAAAGTCTCCTAATCTTGTCCTAATATAGGCCTCAATCTTTAAGCAGTATAGGCCCAAGTTTAAATGTTACCTTCGTTATCACGATCGGCGCTTCCGATACTCCTTCCTCCGCTCACAGATCGTACGTACGACGTGCGTGTGTTATGCTTTATATACACTGCGCATGCGTGAAACTCCGCCCACCCCTGAGTTCTTTCTGGTCTATTCCCCGCCCCTTCTTGTTCGGCGCAGTGGGGAAGAGCACATGGCGGAGACACAATAGGTGCATGTTAATTACAGCAATGAGGAGGAGGAGGAAAACCCGGAGCCAGAAACGTCACAATCCCAAAGGAGAAGATTTAAGGCCTCAAATATGGCCTTTGCAGAGATGGTGGAGATGGTCGACATATTGAAAAGGGCCGACTATGACGGGAAGCATGGACCTTACCCCAACGTCAGAAAGGCCAAGATCATGGCGAAAGTTGCGAAGAGTCTGCACCGGAATTTTGGGGTACAGCGGATCAACTGAGGAAACGGTGGTCAGACCTTAAATTAAGGGAGCACGATCAGTATAGAAGGATCAGGAGAGTGCTGCAAAAAAGTAAGTAGTTGTGCTGTGTTCCTATTCTTTCTTTGTATGACGTTCGTGCTGCTCCATGTGTTTTTCTTTACTGTTGTACAGTTTAAAATGGCAACTTTCATGTTCATGGACACATTATTCGTTCGTAGGAAACATTGTTCGTTCAGCCAATAAAACACCATGTTTTGTCCAGATGCAGCTCAATATATTTTTTATGGCCTACTTCTCTTAAAATAAGTTTGTTGTCTAGATGGGTTTGTAACTAGAATGAAATGCAAACTAGATTCTGTGTAAGGAGAGGACACTCAGCAGCTGTTTACACATCTGGACGCTGGAGCACTAGTGTGGGACACCAGAACACCCTTTTTATTAGGGGGCCCCACACAGGTGCTCCAGTGTATACTATAGGGGTGTCTGCATCTGTGAAGCTTGCACAAAACAGGTAAGTATTCAAGCTTGACAAAGGAAAAAATATTTCTTCATCTTGCAACTCTGCCAAAAGAGACAATTGTACCCCACTTCCAAGCAATGTTTCACATTCCTATTTCTGCCATCAAATATCTTGTCGTGTGCTAAGTATACCTATTTTTTTTCACATAGGAGAGAAAAGACTCGGAGGACACACTCATCAGAAGAGACAACGGACCCTCCACCTCATGAAGAAGGGGAAATCCCCCAAACCCAACCAGAGGAGGAGGGAGATGTTGTGGAAATAGTCACCACAACAGGTGAGTGTCTGCGACCACAGCTTCAGGTAAGAGATGGATGCCTGAATATTTATAATACATGGTGTGTTTTTTTTTTTAGATTTTAGGTGATCATGATGTTGTGGAAGAGAAATGTCACTTCACCAGTGAAAGTGCCCAGATCCTCATTGGGGAGATAATGGGGTGTAATAGGGATTTGGAAAACATCAAGCAAAACATCAATGATGTTCAAAACAAAATGAAGAACATCATTGATGTTTTAGGGAGAATTTAAAACCCCTAGAAATCCCTAACTTATTTCTGCTATATTATTGGGTTTTTTCTGACAATTTTCTGACATATTTGTCACTTACCTGACGGTAGAGCCTGATATGCAGGGAACGGCCTCTCTTGCTCCTCTGATTCTGGCCCCCTGATAGAGTAGACAGGAGAAGCAGAAGTGCAGAGTCGCACAAGTGCCAAACAGTTCGTCTTCACTGTAATGTAGAACAGCGGCAGGTGGCACAGTGCTGGAGCAGGGTTCTCCAATGAGCGGAAGATGCAGGTCGGGCAAGCCGGGTCAAACACTGGCGGGAACGTCAGGAGCAGAAGCGGAGGCAGATGCGTAGTCTGGATGCAGGCAGGGTCGGCAACGGGCTGGCTGCATGGTAGTAGAAGGAGCAGGCAGATGCGGAGTCAGAACAAGCCGGGTCAGATGCAGGCAGCAGGTAGCAGAGTCAGAGGCAAGCCGGGTCGGTAAACAGGTGCAGGTATCACGGGTAAAGCAGGCAGGAACACACGGGAACGCTGTAGAATGGACAGCACTGGATGCAAGCACAGACCAAGTTTAAATAGCCTCTTGGTAATGTGCACACAGGTGAACCGAAGGTGTTCTGACAGAGGCTGAGGTCACAGGTCGACTTCTTCGTCGGCCATCTTGAGTACTGGCTGGTCTTCCCTGACAGGCTGAGGTCCCAGGTCGACCTCTCCTTCGGCCATCTTGAGTACTGGCTAGTCTTCCCTGACAGGCTGAGGTCACAGGTCGACTTCTCCTTCGGCCATCTTGAGTACTGGCTGGCCTTCCCTGACATTGCCCCCCCAACGGGCAGCCTCCAGATGCCCAGTCTGGCTACTTTGTCAGGATAGGTCCTCTTAAAGGTTTGGATCAGTTCTTGGGCATAAATGTTGGTTTCAGGTTCCCACTAATTGTCTTCAGGACCGTAACCCCTCCACTTAATAAGGTATTGAACTTGACCTCTCCTTCTCCTGCAATCTAAAATCGCCTCTATTTTAAATTCCTCTTCGCCATCTACCACCACAGGTTTGGGTGGCTCTGTATTCCGATCCGGAAAAGAGTTGGGGATGGCGGGCTTCAGTAATGTTATATGAAACACCGGGTGGATCCTGAAGGTCTCCGGTAACTCCAGCTCATAGGCAACATCGTTAATTCGTCTCTTTACAGGAAACGATCCCACGAATCTGGGGCCTAATTTCCTTGAAGGACAGCTTAGTTTCAGATTTGTTGTGGCTAACAAGACTTGGTCCCCCGGGTTCAGGATCAGGTACCCTCTTCTCTTCTTATCGAAGATCTGTTTGTTATAAGATTGAGTCTTGGCCATCGTCTCTTGTAGCAGCTTGTTGTTGGATCTAAAGAAATCCAATGTTTCAAGTACAGCGGGTATCGGGCATTCCGCAATGTTATTAAACAGAAAGGACGGGTGAAAACCGTAGTTTGCGAAGAAGGGAGATTGTTTCGTGGCTGAATGAGAAGAATTATTGTAGGCAAACTCGGCTAAGGGAAGTAAGGACACCCAATCGTCTTGTGAAAAGGAGGAGAAGCAGTGCAGATATTGTTCCAGTGTCTGGTTGGTCCTTTCTGTCTGACCATTAGTCTGCGGATGATAGGCTGAAGAGAATGAAAGTTCAATACCCAAGGATTCACACAAGGATCTCCAGAATCTGGAGGTGAACTAGACCCCTCTGTCTGAGACTATGTTAGCCGGAACCCCATGGAGTCTTATAACCTCTCTGATGAAGATCCATGCCGTCTCTTGTGCAGAAGGGGTGCCCTTCATAGGAATGAAGTGGGCCATCTTGGACAATCGATCAACGATTACAAAGATAGTACTGGTGCAGGTGGTGCACGATTCCACGCATCTCCTACAGTCTCTTGCCACCCCCGGCCACCAGAAGGTTCGCTGCACCAATTCAGCAGTCTTGCTGATCCCAAAGTGTCCTGCCAGCGCGTGGTCGTGGCACATGCTCAACGTGGCAGTTTGTAGATCCTCTGGCACGAAGACCTTATCCTCATACCAGAGTAGCCCTTCCTGTGTCCGTAAAGTGATCCCAGATGGTGTAGAACTCCTCACAGAGGCTTGTTTAATCTGTGTCATTAAGTCCCCTTGTAGGAGAAGGAAATTTCTCGAGGACAGGATCGTATCCGGGGGAGAGATGTCTTGGGATTTGCTAAACATGCGTGATAGCGCATCCGGCTTTATGTTCTTGGATCCAGGTCTGTATGTCAGATGGAAGGTAAATCTCGAAAAGAAAAGTGCCCACCTGGCCTGGCGAGGTCTTAATCTCTTTGCTGTTCTTAGATATTCCAGATTCTTGTGATCTGTGTAGATTAAGATTGTATGTGCTGCTCCCTCGAGAAGGTATCTCCATTCTTCTAATGCTGCCTTAATTGCTAAAAGTTTGCGATCCCCAACGTAATTCTTCTCCACGCTAGACAGTTTACGCGAGAAGAATGCGACTGGGTGCAACAGGACCTTGGGGCCCTGTCTTTGGGACAAGATAGCTCCCACCGCAGTTTCCGAGGCGTCCACTTCTAAGACATACGGTAAGACCGAGTCTGGGTGCTTCAAGACGGGTGCGAATGTGAAAAACCTCTTCAGCGTTTCAAAGGCCGACTGAGCCTCTGGAGACCAGTGGAATCGGGACCCCTGTTTGGTAAGCTGTGTAATGGGGGCAATGATTGCTGAGAACCCCCGAATAAATTTTCGATAAAAGTTTGCAAAGCCTATGAAACGTTGAATACCTTTCTTGTCACATGGAGTAGGCCAGTCCAGGATAGCCGTTACCTTCTGGGGATCCATCCGGATACCTTCGGTGGAAATGATCAGCCCCAGAAATTGGATACTCTGGCGTTCAAACTCGCACTTCTCGGGTTTGGCATATAATCCGTGTTGTCGAAGGCGGGTTAATACACTTCTCACGTGTCTGCGGTGGTGTTCTAGGGAGGAAGAAAAAATTAGCATATCATCAAGGTATACAATGACAAATAAGTCCAGGAAGTCTCTGAGAACATCATTAATGAAATGCTGGAAGGTAGCCGGAGAGTTGCAGAGCCCGAAGGGCAACACGAGATACTCGTAATGCCCAAATCGTGTGCGGAAAGCAGTCTTCCACTCATCTCCCTCCCGAATGCGCACCAAATTATAGGCGCCCGATGATCCAATTTTGTAAATATGGTAGCGGAGCCAAGTCTTTGAAAAAGTTCGGGAACTAATGGAAGTGGGTAACGGTTTTTCACCGTCACCTTAAGTTCACAGTAGTCCACACAGGGCCTTAACGACTGATCCTTCTTCTGGACGAAGAAAATCTCTGCCCCAGCTGGAGACGTGGAAGGGCGGATGAAGCCTTTCCTGAGATTGTCATTGATATAGTCCTTCAGTGCCACCAGCTCGCTTTCAGACAGAGGGAAAATTCTCCCAAACGGAACTTCGGCTCCGGGGAGTAGCTCTATAGGGCAGTCATAGGGCCGATGAGGTGGGAGGATCTCTGCCCCCTTCTTACTAAACACGTCTAGGAAGCTGTGGTAGGCTGTAGGCACAAGCTGACTGGTTTCAGAGTCCGTATCTAGACACAGCAGAGCGGGAACATCACAGGAGGTCTGTAGGCAGTGCTGGGTGCAGTAAGAGGAGACGAAGTTAATGCTTCCTTTAGACCAGTCGATATGGGGATCGTGGGCCTTCAACCAAGGTATAACGAGGATAACTGGGAACAGAGGGGAAACGATGGCGTCTAGTCGTAGCAGTTCTCGGTCCTGGGACATGATGGTCAGCAGAGGAATGATTTCGTGAGTGACTGCTCCGGACTTAATGGTGGAACCATCGGCCAAGTGAACCGAGAGTTTCTGTGCTTTAGGCTGCAGGGGGATATAATGTTCGGCAGCAAAGGACAAGTCCACAAAGCAGCTGCAGGCTCCGGAATCAATTATGGCGGTAGTCTGAAGAGTCCTTCCTGGCAGCTGTAGAGAAATGGGAATAGTAAAGTGAGCAGAGTTGCTAAGCGAGCTTGGGGTTAGCGAGGCAGAAGTAGTGAAGAGAGACTTACGAGGTTTCACTGGGCAGGACCTCACGTAATGTCCGGATCCCCCGCAGTATAAGCATAAGTTCTGTTGGCAGCTGCGTTGCCGTTCTTCAACAGTAGGAGAGGGACACAGCAGGCCGAGTTGCATAGGTTCCGGGGCGTCAGGAGCCGGAGTGGCTGGAGCAGGTGGAGCGGGATAGGACGAGCTGGGTACCCGAGGCAACATCCACACTGGACGGGATGGAGTGGATGCTCTCTCTAGTCTTCGTTCTCTCAGCCGGCGTTCGATCTGGATGAATAGATCAATCAGAGTTTCTAAGGTAGGGGGTACCCCTACCCGCGCTAACTCATCTTTGAGTGGTTCAGAGAGGCCCATACGAAATTGGTATCGTAGGGCGGTGGTGTTCCAGTTTGTGTCAAATGCCCATCATTGAAATTCAGAGACGTAGTCTTCCACCGCCCTACGACCCTGTTGAAGTGCATGAAGGGCCGCTTCGGCTGAAGCTGTCTGCCGAGGATCTTCGTACAACTGGGCCATGGCACTGAAGAAAGAGGTTAAGTCAGATAAGCATTCGGCCTTCTGTTCCAGAAGGCGGTGGGCCCAGGACTGTGGCTCCCCTTGTAGCAGGGAGATTACAAAGCCGACCTTGGTAGCTTGTAAGGAGAATGTGCGGGGTTGAAGGGCAAAATACAGTTCACATGCATTCCAAAACGCTCTAAATTTACTGCGTTCACCCAGGAACCGGTCTGGGGTAGGTACCCTGGGCTCAGGTGGGAGCATGACCACAGCAGGAGCAGGAGAAGATCCCTGAGAGGAGGCTGATGCTGAAGGTAGACCTGCGGAGTTGCAGCGCCTGTCAGGGTCTGTAGGCGTCCCTCTAGCTGAGTGTAGCCCTGCTGTAGGTCTTTGACGGCTTGTGCCAAGCCGGCCAGGTGCTGGCAAAGTTCATCCATAGGAGAGGGTCCCTGTGCAGGCTCAGACATGGCTGTCCGTTACTGTCACGTACCTGACGGTAGAGCCTGATATGCAGGGAACAGCCTCTCTTGCTCCTCTGATTCTGGCCCCCTGATAGAGTAGACAGGAGGAGCAGAAGTGCAGAGTCGCACAAGTGCCAAACAGTTCGTCTTCACTGTAATATAGAACAGCGGCAGGTGGCACGGTGCTGGAGCAGGGTTCTCCAATGAGCGGAAGATGCAGGTCGGGCAAGCCGGGTCAAACACTGGCGGGAACGTCAGGAGCAGAAGCGGAGGCAGGTGCGTAGTCTGGATGCAGGCAGGGTCAGCAACGGGCTGGCAGCGTGGTAGTAGAATGAGCAGGCAGATGCGGGGTCAGAACAAGCCGTGTCAGATGCAGGCAGCAGGTAGCAGAGTCAGAGGCAAGCCGGGTCAGTAAACAGGTGCAGGTATCACGGGTAAAGCAGGCAGGAACACACGGGAACACTGTAGAACGGACAGCACTGGATGCAAGCACAGACCAAGTTTAAATAGCCTCTTGGTAATGTGCACACAGGTGAACCGAAGGTGTTCTGACAGAGGCTGAGGTCACAGGTCGACTTCTCCGTCGGCCATCTTGAGTACTGGCTGGTCTTCCCTGACAGGCTGAGGTCCCAGGTCGACCTCTCCTTCGGCCATCTTGAGTACTGGCTAGTCTTCCCTGACAGGCTGAGGTCACAGGTCGACTTCTCCTTCGGCCATCTTGAGTACTGGCTGGTCTTCCCTGACAATATTATAGAAAAGCCAAATTTTGAAGATGCACACAGTGAGTCAACATGTGCTATCTGCCATCACGGGAGATCAATGTACGCGTTTTGGGGGTGCAACCCCTTCCTCAATAATAAAGTAGCAAAACACGTCCATTGATCCCCCATGATGGCAGCTATCACATGTTGACATTCGGCAATTTGTGTGCATCTTCAAAATTTGGCTTTTCCAGGGGTGACTTCACCCCATCTGCTGAACGCAATATCAAACACAGTTTATAAATACTCATGTCTGATATTGTCTTCACTTTCTATAAAAGTTGAACTTTGTAAGTTCCAGAGTTGTGTATTTTTTATGGTTTTAAACATGCCTGTTTTACCTTAAAAGGCAATTTCTACTTTTAATGTGACCTAAAAAATTGTTATACAACAAACATGTTGGTTTGTTCTAAAAACCTTTTAGAAATGCACGTGTGATTGTGCTTTGATTAAAAAGATTGAGAATCAACAATGTGTGGCTTCTTCTTTCAATGCTCAAAAGCATTTTTTGTAGTAAAGTTAGTGTTTTCAGTGACAATGGGGGTTATTTACTAAAGGCAAATCCACTTTGCAATACAAGTGCAGTTTCTGTGCAGTCTCAAGTGCACTTGTAGTGCAAAGTGGATTTGCCTTTAGTAAATAACACCCAACAGTGCTTTCTAATTTTACACAATCAGGCCATTTTCTGGACTCCCCAAATTTCGGTCATGGTCAGATGAAAGAAAGCCAAGCAGTAAATCAAAGCAAATATTTGTTCAGTTTAAAATATACTTTTATTTAAAAAATGTCTCAGACATTGTCTGGCATATCGATGGCCCCCCTAATTGAGTTTATATTCTGCCATGTGTATCGGTGTAAGAAATAGGCGGAACCGGCTGGCCATTATTCCAAACGTGTTCTCCACCACTCTTCTGGCTCTGGCCAGCTGGTAATTAAAAACCCTCTGGTCCGGGGTGAGGGTCCTCATAGGGAATGGCCTCATAAGATGGTCCCCCAGCGCAAACGCTTCATCTGCAACGAAGACGAATGGGAGTCCTTCCACATTGTCTTCTGGAGGTGGCAAGCCCAAGCTAACATTCTGGAGCCGCCTGTAAAACTCTGTGTGGGTGATGACTCCACCATCTGACATCTGACCATTCTTCCCCACGTCCACATACAGGAACTCGTAAGTAGCCGGCACCACCGCCAACATCACAATACTATTGAATCCCTTGTAGTTGTAATAGTATGACCCCAGGTTGGGGGGTGGGACAATGTGGACGTGTTTCCCATGAATTGCCCCGACGCAGTTAGGAAAGTCCCATCGCTGGGCAAAGTGGGAGGCCACAGTCTGCCATTTTTGTGGGTTGGAAGGAAACTGTGGAGTCAAACAAGAAAAATAAATTAATCATTTTGCACATAAACATGGAAAGCAGATTAGACACAAACATTCTTGGCCAACATCAGTATAACATTTATTTTAGGGAGTATTTAAAGACAAAGGTATAAGGTCCATCTATCAGATTCCTCCCCCCACCCTCTCATGGGACATTTTAAAAATTTTAGGGGGGGGAGATGTTTTGGACAGGTAACCATCTCCACTTCTTTGAGAGATGAATACCTAAATAATGTGTATTACTTTGGCCATCCCCTCCTTAATTACACTATTGGCAGCCCACTGGACACGTAAGAAGTGTCATAATACAAAGATATAAATACACACTGTACACATTTTAGCATATTTTTACATTCTGCTATTACCTATCAAGATAATAATAGGATACAAAAACTTTAAACAGTACTATTTGAAAGTATTCAGGCAGGCCCTTGCACTACATGCTTTGGTGAATTCATCCAAAAATATGAACACAAAAGAGGTAGGTATAGTGTGTATGGGTTTGGCAAAGTCAGCAGATAGAGGATTGGTATCAGCTGAGTTAGCAGTTGGGGGGGGAGGGAGGGTTCCAAATGATTTTGGGACCCAAAAAAAAAGCCTCTGGCACTCTGCCTGAATTTAAAGCACAAATCACAATTTTAAACATTTTCGGGGGTATTTAGGGAAAAGCACTACTATGGAGCTGACAAAATACATTGTTAATTGAGTAGACGAGGTGGATATAGGCCCAGGAGAGCATGCTGGGGAGGTAAGTGAAGGCAAATATGTATGAAGTACAAAAATTTTTTTTTTTATAAAAATCCAGCATGCATGAGGACAAAGGGGACATTCACAACATATTACAATCATAGTAATTAGGGAATGAGGGAAGAAATACAATATATTAACAAACATTAAATACAATAAAATGTGATGTTAAAGGATAAAAATCTTACCTTACTATACTCCTTCTGCAGGACCTGGATGATGGCAGAACAGGTCTCCGGGATAATGATCTCCAGAGCCTGGGGGGAGATGCCTGTCGAGAACTTGAGGTCCTGCAGGCTTCTCCCCGTCGCCAAGTACCGCAGAGTGGCGACTAGCCTCTGCTCCAGAGTGATGGCTTGCCTCATGCAGGTATCCTGCCTGCTGATATAAGGGGTCAGCAAAGCCAACAAACGGTGAAAAACGGGGTCCGTCATCCGGAGAAAGTTCCTGAAATCGTCAGGATTATTCTCATGGATTTCACTGAGCAAAGGCATGTGACAGACATGGTCACGCTGGAGCAACCAATTCTTGGTCCATGAATTCCTCCTCGCCCTGTTCATGGACTGGGCTTGTGTCAAAGTAAGAACTCCAACACCAAGCCCCCGCACAGCACGAACTCTATGATGAGTGCGTACACGCAACATGGCTAGAAAACGGTCGGCTGGTCAGAACGAAGTAACAGAACGCACTGAAGAACAGCAAGGCCTGTGAAGAGCGACGTGAAAATCAGTAACGAACGGACAAGAACACAATGACAAATCAATGGGAACTCGCTGCACTGAAGACCAGATACAAACCCACAAGCACAAACTGAACAACAGAAATACGAAAGCACGAGTCTGAAAAAAGCGCGAATTGTCTCTCACCAAACATTTACTAACACGAGATTAGCAAAAGGAGCCCAAAGGGTGGCGCGCTTGGTATTGAACTGCCCTTTTATAGTCTCTTCGTACGTGATGTACGTCACGGCGTTCTTGGCGTTCGGAAATTCCGACAACTTTGTGTGACCGTGTGTATGCAAGACAAGTTTGAGCCAACATCCGTCGGAAAAAATCCATGGATTTTGTTGTCGGAATGTCCGATCAATGTCTGACCGTGTGTACAGGGCAGAAGAGTTAATCTAGGAAGAATTGAAGGGGTCAGAGAGAAATGCCCTTATAATCGGGCTGTCAAATCTGTATACCCTGAAAAAGCTAGAGGTCAACCTGCTGCAGTCTCCTCTGATGATGGATGCATCATAAATGTAGCTGGCAAGACATGTCACATTCAAGGAGGCTCTAGTCCGAAAATTAGATCTAGATCTGAAGTGCTCCTACGTACTGTAGCATCTGCAGGTGCTGGCACACCAGCCCATGTGCTGAGTGAGTCTAATGGGAGTGGTTTGATAATTATCAACCAGCTGCTGCACCTGCAGGACTCTGAGGAAAGTGGCAGGGTCTGCATCCCTTTAGACGTGATTCCTTATTGGGAGTATCTTATCAAAAATGAAATTTTTACTGCAGTGGATGCCAAAAAATCTGACTTTTATCTTGGTGCAGACTTCTAGGAAAATCAGTGAACCAGTCATACAAGCAGGAAATTATGTTTCAGGGGGGTGTTCTGTACACATTCGGTGTACAGAGCACCTCCAGATAGTCATGTTTCATTGCATTTTACATAAAATTGCAGCCCTGCAGATTAAAAAAAAAAAAAAAGTAGACTAACCCTTTAAATAAGCCCGTCTGGAAGAAGTGAAGAGACAAGGTGGTAACAGCTTTGTAAGAGCTGAAATTGGCGGCATACTCTGTGGTGGATGTGTGAGACGTCAATTGATGTTTTTCAAGAACGGTGTTCCCCGCGGTCACGGCAAGGAGTGCATTATGGCTGAAGCCATGGTTGGTGGATCTCGCCAAAAAATTTAAAAATAAAAAAAAAAAAAATGGTGCAAGACACCAGAACACAGATCCAATCTATTTGGGAGTAGACAGGATACAGCCATCTCAAGGGTGACCATTAGCAGGTCAGGGCGAATATCATCTGACAAAAAACAGAAAATTCAAAAAGGTCCAGCATACAGGTGGCGACTCCCAAGTAGACACCAGGAGGCAAAATCCTACGCCGGGGAAAAAGATTAGTAAACTAACTGGAGAAGTACCAAATCTTCATTATTGAAGCCTTGAAGATCTAAGGCTCCTGTCTTAGGAGAACAGCGGAAGTCCTTTTTAAGGGTGCACTAATCAAGGGGGTGCCTGTGCGAAGCTTTATGCACACACCTGGAGGGAAAACCTTCAGGATCAGTGGGCCATATCAGCTATATTGGCGTGACATTGGTGGAAGTTTAAGGGAGGTCCGCCTTTCTGATACAATAATTTTTATTGAAAAAATATAACATGACAAACTCACCCATGCAGTGACAATATTCAATGAGCATAATGATCATATAACATTGACAGGTGGGAAGTCCTCTTCCAGTCAGCCAAGCTACCAGAGTTCATGGAAAAGTAAAAAATTCTGGTCCAGTTTGTAGCTGGATTAAAAGAAAAAAAAAAGAGCAATCATGAAGGGTCTAGTTACCCAGAGGAGATGAGGATTCGGTTCACCTCTGTTCCTAGCAAAAAATAAGAAATGAAAACCAGATAATTTGTACCCAGTGCTAAAGTTTAAAAAAAAATAAAAATTGACAAGCAGCACAGGAAGTTAGAGTCGTGCAAGATGGGAAACCTCCAATCAATTATAATATTCGTAAATCTGGGAGACTGAATTCTCCTGTAGGTTTATCAGACACCTACTTGTCCCAATTCATCCTCAATTCCTCTACCAGTTTGATTCCCTCCCCTTTGGTCTGTACATCTCCCCCAGGGCATTCACAAAGGTCTTACTGTCTGCAATAGCGACATGAAAAATTCAGTAGAACTTCCACAAGGGAATTTTCATCCTCTGATAGAGAAATCCAAAGGTGCTTTGGGAGTGAAGTCTCTTCTAGCAGAACAGTGCCAGAGTATCCTTGGTTCTTCGTTACTGACCAATTGTTTTCAGATGGAACATTATCAGACCCCAGCTAGAAAGGTTGGGGGACTCATTTCAAAGAGCAGGCTGCTTAAGGTCATGGGATGTTAAGCTTATGAGGAATAGTATTGAATTTTCTTGAACCAAGTAGCGTTCAAAGCACTTCTGTCATTTACTCCTTTTACCAAGAAGAGCAAGATTTGTACTGTGCCTAGACAGCAGTGGAAGGGTAGAATTCTTAGGCTGTCAGTGGAGCTTCTGGTATCAATAATTGCAAATATACCATTTTGGCTTAGAAGGCTCTAGTGTTTCTCTTCTCTGTTCTCTCTTTCTCTCTTTCTCTCTCTCTCTCTCTCTCTCTCTCTCTCTCTCTCTCTCTCTCTCTCTCTCTCTCTCTCTCTCCTACAGAGAGGTCTTCATGAATAAGATTTACCAAAGGATATGGGAAAATGATGCAGATCTCACACAGCAAAAGCCTGGAGTCCTTTATCACCTAATCCAAGCCAAGGTTCTGCAGTTCTTACAACTGGGGCTGAACAGGGGCCTAGGTTCAAATATGTTTAAAGCTCAAAGTTCAGCCTTGTCTGCACTTGCAAGGGTTTAAGGAGTCCTTAACACTTTAGTGATACAATTCTTAAAAGGCTTGCATGAAGTTATAGACCTCCCAGGAAACCATTGTTCCCTATGTGGAACTTGCTTATGGTTCTCATTTCTATCAAGGCCTCATTTCTATCCTACAGAATTGACTACACTCTGCAAACCCTAAAAGACTGTATTTCTGGTTTCTACAACCTCTGTGAAAAAGGATGTCAGAACTGCAGGCTTTGTACTCAAGGAGCCTCACTTAACGTTCTACCCTGACAGAATAGTCCTAAAACTCCAGACTGCTTTTATCCATGGGCTGTCTTTCTCATTACAATTTAACCAGGAAGTAAATTTGCCATTTTTCTTGGTTGAGTTAGAGAACCACATCCCCTAGATGTTGAGCTAACGCTGGTGACCTGCTTGGCAGCTACCTTTTCATTCAGGAAAGCTGAAATATGCTCTTGGTTCCAGCTTGGCTTAAGGTAGGGTCAGTCAGCATCAACACGTTCAGTCACCACCTAGATTGTTAAGACTAGGGATGAGCTTCGTGTTCGAGTCGAACCCATGTTCGACTCGAACATCGGCTGTTCGCCCGTTCGCCGAATTGCGAACGATATGGGCCGTTCGCGCCAAATTCGTGTGGCGCGTCACGGCCCATAATTCACTGCGGCATGGCAGTGCATTGCTTGCTGATGATTGGCCAAGCATGCACTATGACCCGCATGCTTGGCCAATCACAGCGCCGCCTGAACAGAGAGCCATAATTGGCCAAAGCCAAGGAGGCTTTGGCCAATTATGGCTCAGGGGATTTAGTACACGCCCCACACTATATAAGGCCGCCTGCACGGCGGCCCTGTGTAGTGTGTGTTCCGGCGTTCATTGAGAGAGAGAGAGAGACAGACAGTGTCATTTGATTTGAGTTAGATAGATTAGGCAGAACAGTCAGTCAGTTAGCTGCACTTACAGTGTATTGTGTATATATATGCATCCCAGGTGTTGCATATATGTATATATATACACTGTATTCAGTTTAGCTAGATCCGTTCCTGTTATCTTCTAGACTATTTACATTTAGTGCAGTGCGTCCTGCTCACAGTGTTCAGCTAGATCCGTTCCTGTTATCTTCCTACTGACAGGCAGGCTTGTCTGGTTACAGTATATAAAGCTACCTGAAGAAAATTACTGGTGTTCTATTTGATCCTATTAGTACCACGGTCAGGCAGCTAGACTATTTACATTTAGTACAGTGCGTCCTGCTCACAGTGTTCAGCTAGATCCGTTCCTGTTATCTTCCTACTGACAGGCAGGCTTGTCTGGTTACAGTATATAAAGCTACCTGAAGAAAATTACTGGTGTTCTATTTGATCCTATTAGTACCACGGTCAGGCAGCTAGACTATTTACATTTAGTACAGTGCGTCCTGCTCACAGTGTTCAGCTAGATCCGTTCCTGTTATCTTCCTACTGACAGGCAGGCTTGTCTGGTTACAGTATATAAAGCTACCTGAAGAAAATTACTGGTGTTCTATTTGATCCTATTAGTACCACGGTCAGGCAGCTAGACTATTTACATTTAGTACAGTGCGTCCTGCTCACAGTGTTCAGCTAGATCCGTTCCTGTTATCTTCCTACTGACAGGCAGGCTTGTCTGGTTACAGTATATAAAGCTACCTGAAGAAAATTACTGGTGTTCTATTTGATCCTATTAGTACCACGGTCAGGCAGCTAGACTATTTACATTTAGTACAGTTCGTCCTGCTCACAGTGTTCAGCTAGATCCGTTCCTGTTATCTTCCTACTGACAGGCAGGCTTGTCTGGTTACAGTATATAAAGCTACCTGAAGAAAATTACTGGTGTTCTATTTGATCCTATTAGTACCACGGTCAGGCAGCTAGACTATTTACATTTAGTACAGTGCGTCCTGCTCACAGTGTTCAGCTAGATCCGTTCCTGTTATCTTCCTACTGACAGGCAGGCTTGTCTGGTTACAGTATATAAAGCTACCTGAAGAAAATTACTGGTGTTCTATTTGATCCTATTAGTACCACGGTCAGGCAGCTAGACTATTTACATTTAGTACAGTGCGTCCTGCTCACAGTGTTCAGCTAGATCCGTTCCTGTTATCTTCCTACTGACAGGCAGGCTTGTCTGGTTACAGTATATAAAGCTACCTGAAGAAAATTACTGGTGTTCTATTTGATCCTATTAGTACCACGGTCAGGCAGCTAGACTATTTACATTTAGTACAGTGCGTCCTGCTCACAGTGTTCAGCTAGATCCGTTCCTGTTATCTTCCTACTGACAGGCAGGCTTGTCTGGTTACAGTATATAAAGCTACCTGAAGAAAATTACTGGTGTTCTATTTGATCCTATTAGTACCACGGTCAGGCAGCTAGACTATTTACATTTAGTACAGTGCGTCCTGCTCACAGTGTTCAGCTAGATCCGTTCCTGTTATCTTCCTACTGACAGGCAGGCTTGTCTGGTTACAGTATATAAAGCTACCTGAAGAAAATTACTGGTGTTCTATTTGATCCTATTAGTACCACGGTCAGGCAGCTAGACTATTTACATTTAGTACAGTGCGTCCTGCTCACAGTGTTCAGCTAGATCCGTTCCTGTTATCTTCCTACTGACAGGCAGGCTTGTCTGGTTACAGTATATAAAGCTACCTGAAGAAAATTACTGGTGTTCTATTTGATCCTATTAGTACCACGGTCAGGCAGCTAGACTATTTACATTTAGTACAGTGCGTCCTGCTCACAGTGTTCAGCTAGATCCGTTCCTGTTATCTTCCTACTGACAGGCAGGCTTGTCTGGTTACAGTATATAAAGCTACCTGAAGAAAATTACTGGTGTTCTATTTGATCCTATTAGTACCACGGTCAGGCAGCTAGACTATTTACATTTAGTACAGTGCGTCCTGCTCACAGTGTTCAGCTAGATCCGTTCCTGTTATCTTCCTACTGACAGGCAGGCTTGTCTGGTTACAGTATATAAAGCTACCTGAAGAAAATTACTGGTGTTCTATTTGATCCTATTAGTACCACGGTCAGGCAGCTAGACTATTTACATTTAGTACAGTACGTCCTGCTCACAGTGTTCAGCTAGATCCGTTCCTGTTATCTTCCTACTGACAGGCAGGCTTGTCTGGTTACAGTATATAAAGCTACCTGAAGAAAATTACTGGTGTTCTATCCCAGCTTAGTGCAGCTACAGGCCATTAGTATGTCTGGAAGGCCAAGAAGGAGAGGCAGACAGTCACAAGCCAATAAGAGAGGGCAAGCAGGCTCTGTGTCTAGTGCTGGTCGTGGAGACGGTGCATCCTCATCAGCACGTGGCCATGGGACACGCTGGGCCTTTTTTTCGGCAGCTGGCCGTGTTGAGCCGCAACATGCGGAAGACTTGGTCGAGTGGATGACCAAGCCGTCCTCATCCTCCTCATCCTCTCTCACCCATGCCCAGGGTGCTTTGTCTGGCAAAGCAGCGGCCTCTTCCCTCAGCTCAATGTCATCAGTGACTCCTTCCCTAGCTCCACCATGTCCTCATGAGGATTCCCTCGAACTGTTTGACCACAGTGTTGGGTACATGCTCCAGGAGGATGCCCAGCGTTTGGAAGGCTCTGATGATGATACTGAGCTCGATGAAGGCAGTAACATGAGCACGGACAGAGGGGGTGCCCAAGAAGGACAGCAATCTGGCAGTCATGCTCCCCCTGCTGCAGCATACTGCCAGGTTTGCTCCAGTGATGAGGAGGGAGGGGATGATGAGGTCACTGACTCAACGTGGGTGCCTGATAGGAGAGAGGAGGAGGAGGAGGAGGAGGAGGAGGCGGCAGCACATCACCAACGAGGCAGGATGCCCTCCAGGGGCCAGCCTAAGGGCAGCACATTGACTGCATCACACCCCAAAGCTCCACATGTGCAGGGCGCTGCAGTCTCTGCGCGTTATTCAAAAAGTTCTTTGGTGTGGGCCTTTTTTGAGACGAGTGCATCAGATCGCACCGCTGCTATTTGCAACATATGTCTCAAGCGTATCTCACGTGGCCAAAACATCTCCCGCTTGGGTACCACATGCTTGACCAGACATATGTTGACCTGCCATGCAGTTCGTTGGCAAGCGTATCTAAAAGACCCACACCAAAGAACAAAGAGGATCTCTCCTTGCTCCTCATCAGCTGAGATTTCCAACCCCACTAGACCTCCAGTCCTCTCTGAGACCTGCAGTGAGAGGAATGAAGGTGTAGAATTAGGTGTGTCACAGCCAAGTACTTGTGGGCAATCTGCTTTTGGTACACCGACGTCAGATTGTACCAGGCAAATTTCCCTGCCCCAGCTGCTGCACCGCCGAAAGAAGTTTGCTCCCAGCCATCCACATGCCCAGCGGTTGAATGCTAGCTTGGCAAAATTGCTAGCACTTCAACTGCTGCCTTTTCAGTTGGTAGACTCTGCCCCCTTCCGTGAGTTTGTGGAATGTGCGGTTCCTCAGTGGCAGGTACCCAAACGCCACTTTTTCTCACGGAAGGCGATTCCGGCTCTCTACCGGCATGTGGAAGGCAATGTCCATGCCTCGCTGGACAGGGCGGTCAGCGGTAAGGTGCATATTACCGCTGACTCATGGTCCAGCAGGCATGGACAGGGACGTTACCTAAGTTTCACGGCACATTGGGTGACTCTGCTGGCAGCTGGGAAGGATGCAGGACAAGGTGCAGTAGTGTTGGAGGTTGTTCCGCCACCACGCCTCCAAAATGCTGATTGTGACACACCTCTCTCCTCCACCCCCTCCTCTTCTTCTTCCTCCATGGCCTCTTCCTCGGAACCAGCGGTGCTCCGTAGTCGTTCAAGGGGCTACGCAAGTACGCAGGCCAAAAGATGCCATGCGGTGCTTGAGCTGGTGTGCTTGGGGGACAGGAGCCACACTGGGGCAGAGGTTCTGTCAGCTCTGCAGGGGCAGGTTCAGAGGTGGTTGACGCCACGCCAACTTAAGGCAGGAATGGTGGTTTGCGACAATGGCACCAACCTCCTCTCTGCCCTCCGACAGGGACAAATGACCCATGTGCCCTGTTTGGCTCACGTCCTTAACTTGGTGGTGCAGCGGTTCTTGGGCAGGTACCCGGGCTTACAGGATGTCCTGAGGCAGGCCAGGAAAGTCTGTGTGCATTTCCGCCGGTCATATAATGCCAGTGCTCGGCTGACGGACCTCCAAAAGGAGTTTAACCTGCCCAAGAACCGCCTAATCTGTGACATGCCCACCAGGTGGAACTCAACGTTGGCCATGCTGCAGCGGCTGCACACGCAGCAGAGGGCCATCAATGAGTACCTGTGCGACTATGGCACCAGGACAGGGTCAGGGGAGCTTGTTTTTTTTTCCCCACGCCAGTGGGCCATGATCAGGGATGCATGCACTGTCCTGTCACCATTCGAGGAGGCCACGAGGATGGTGAGCAGTGACAGTGCATGCATCAGTGACACTGTCCCCCTTGTCCACCTGTTGGAGCACACGCTGCGTGGAATAATGGACAGGGCACTTGAGGCAGAACAGAGGCAGGAAGAGGAGGACTTCCTTAGCTCTCAAGGCCCCCTTTATCCAGACAGTGTTCCTGCGTGCCCGCCGATCACACAGGAAGAGGACGAGGAGGAGGAGGAGGAGGAAGATTGTGTCAGTATGGAGGTGGAGCCTGGCACTCAGCATCAGCAGCAGTCTTTAAGGGATCAGTCCCAAGAAACACATGGACTTGTACGTGGCTGGGAGGAGGTGGCTGCGGACGTTGTCGTCCTTAGTGACCCAGAGGACTCCGGACCGAATGCCTCAGCAAACCTACGCTGCATGGCCTCCCTGATCCTGCAAAGCCTGCGTAAGGATCCTCATATTCGTGGTATCAAGGAGAAGGACCAATACTGGCTGGCAACCCTCCTTGATCCACGTTACAAGGGTAAGGTTGCGGACCTTATCTTGCCATCGCAGAGGGAGCAGAGGATGAAACATCTTCGGGAGGCCTTGCAGAAAGGTCTGTGCAATGCGTTCCCAGAGACTGGGAGGTTACAAACTCCTGTTTCTGGACAACGTGTTGCTGAGGCTTCGGTCAGTCAAAGAAGGAGCGGTGGAGAAGGTGGCCGTCTGACCGATGCGTTCAGACAATTTTTTGGTCCGCAGCCCCAAGGTATGATCGGTTCCAGCAACCATCGCCAGCGTCTGTTTTACATGGTGCAGGAATACCTAGGGGAAAGATCAGACTTGGACACCTTTCCCACCGAAAATCCTCTGGGTTACTGGGTCTTGAGGATGGATCACTGGCCAGAGCTTGCACAGTATGCAATTGAGCTACTGGCCTGTCCTGCATCCAGCGTTCTTTCGGAACGCACATTCAGTGCTGCTGGAGGCGTGGTAACCGATCACAGGGTGCGTCTGTCCACCGACTCGGTCGATCGGCTGACCTTCATAAAAATGAATGAGTCTTGGATCACCACCAGCTACCAAGCACCTGATGCTGATGTAACCGAATAATTTTTTTTGAAATCTCAGATCCCTTCAAAGACTGCCTATGCTGATGCTGAGTGACTATCCCTGAGTAATTATCCTCTTCCTCCTCAATCATCACGCTGATAGCTTGTAAGAACATTTTTGGTTCTGGGCGCCACCACCAGTGCCTAAGGCACAATTTTTCAGCCCCTGTTTAACAGGGGCGTGTTAATTACAATTTTTGATGTAATACTTTGCAGCAGGGCTCGTTCCTGCATTCCAACTAGAGTGTCTGTGAGGGGTTGCAGTGTTGTGGCACCAGCACCAGTGCCTAAGGCCCAATTTTTCTGCCCCTGTCTAACAGGGGCGTGTAATTACAATTTTTGATGCAATACTTTGCAGCAGGGCTCGTTCCTGCGTTCCAACTAGAGTGTCTGTGAGGGGTTGCAGTGTTGTGGCACCAGCACCAGTGCCTAAGGCCCAATTTTTCTGCCCCTGTCTAACAGGGGCGTGTAATTACAATTTTTGATGCAATACTTTGCAGCAGGGCTCGTTCCTGCGTTCCAACTAGAGTGTCTGTGAGGGGTTGCAGTGTTGTGGCACCAGCACCAGTGCCTAAGGCCCAATTTTTCTGCCCCTGTCTAACAGGGGCGTGTAATTACAATTTTTGATGCAATACTTTGCAGCAGGGCTCGTTCCTGCGTTCCAACTAGAGTGTCTGTAAGGGGTTGCAGTGTTGTGGCACCAGCACCAGTGCCTAAGGCCTAATTTTTCAGCTCCTGTTCAACAGGGGCATGTAATTACAATTCTTGATCTAATATTTCACAGCAGGGCCCTGTGAGGGCTTACAGTGTTGTGGCCACAGCAACACCTAAGGCCCAAATTTCTGCTGAGTATATAGGGCAGGACCCTACTTTCAAACATCTAACTTACAAACGACTCCTACTTGCAAACGGAAGGAGACAACAGGAAGTGAGATGAAATCTACCCCTAGGAAGGGAAATTCTCTCCTGTAAGAGTTAATATGGGAAAACAATTTCTCCTTTCCACTGATGCTTTCCAATCCTTGTTCCACAAAAAAACCCAAATTTTCAAAAAACATTTTTCATTGGGACAAAAAGTGAGGTGAAATCTTCTGAAGAGGAGGAAAGACAGCAAAACAAATGTCACAGGGGTGATAACCCTTCCCTATGTTTTCCAAAAAGCTTAAAAAAGATTTTTTGGCTGGAGCTAAACGCTTTAAAAATTTACCCGTTCAAAATTACAAAGAGATTCTACTTAACAACAAACCTACAGTCCCTGTCTTGTTTGCACCGCCTGTATACTGCTGTTCAGAGTATATAGGGCCTTTCCTTATTTTAATTTGGGTGCGGGGTTCCCCTTAATATCCATACAAGACCCAAAGGGCCTGGTAATGGACTGGGGGGTACCCATGCCGTTTGTCTCACTGATTTTCATCCATATTGCCATGACCCGACATGACATTAAACCCGCAAGCAGTTTTAAATGAGATTTTTTCCTTTAAAAATGACATTTGGTGCAGGGACTGTTCTAAACACGGGAAACACGAGCCACTTTACAGGCCTACTATAGACACACCCCAGGTACGATATTTAAAGGAATATTTCACTTTTTTTTTTTTACTTTAAGCATCATTAAAATCACTGCTCCCGAAAAAACGGACGTTTTTAAAAGTTTTTTTTGCATTGATACATGTCCCCTGGGGTAGGACCCGGGTCCCCAAAACCTTTTTAGGACAATACCATGCAAATTAGCCTTTAAAATGAGCACTTTTGATTTCGAACGTTCGAGTCCCATAGACGTCAATGGGGTTCTAACGTTCGTGCGAACTTTCGGTCCGTTCGCAGGTTCTGGTGCGAACCGAACCGGGGGGTGTTCGGCTCATCCCTAGTTAAGACAATTAAAAGAGCCTACTCTTCAAGGCATTCCTGTTTTGGAGGTCTTAAGAGCACATTTAACTAGGACAGTGCCAGCTCTCCTGAGGTTATTTGCAAGTCAGCAATATGGTCATCCCAGGACACCTTCATTACACTTTAATAGGTGAACCTGGCTTGCGACAGTAAAATTTGGAAAATTCATGGTGCATCCTTGCGCTACTGATCATTACAAAATTTTTCTTGCACCCTCCCGTATGGCGAGTTTGTCCCCATATGTATGCTGCCATGATGCACCAGGAAAACGGAAAATTGTATACTCCCCTTTCAGTAATTTTCCTTTCCTGGTGCATCTTCATGGCAGCATACAGATCTCCACCCAAATGGTGAGAGTTACAGAGAATCCTGTGAGCCGGGTCTGTCTTTGATTTATAGTTAACCAGTCTTATCAGGTTGTGGGGCAGAGTCACAACCCATATGTATGCTGCCATGAAGATGCACCAGGAAAGCAAAATTACAGAAAGGTGAGTATACAATTTTCAATTTTGTGCCTACAGTGGCAATAGGGCTTATTTACTAAAGGAAAATCAACTTGGTACTACAAGTGCACTAGGAGAACCTAGGAGACAGCTAAAAAGAAACACAAGCAATAAATAAAATGCAAGATTTTATCAGATATTATTATTATAAAAAAAATATTTAGACATTGTCTGCCATTGCAATGGCCCCCCTACACGTAAAATAATTGACATATTTATCCCAAACTTCACAGGCGCTTTGGGGTGCCAAGCCAGGATGGCCAGTATCCAGGCCTGTCAGTGGATATGAAGGAAGTCCGGCCTCAGGCCCAACTGAGGCAATATAATTGTGGGCATTTTTTCTTAAAAAATTGTGCAATATGCAGCAGGATAAAATGATGTGGTTGAGTTTGTATTCTGCCATATGTATGGCTGTCAGAAACAGGCGGAACCGGCTGGCCATTATCCAAAAGGCATTCTCAACGACTCTTCTGGCTTTGGCCAGCTGGTAGTTAAAAACCCTCCTCTCCGGGGTGAGGGTCCTCTGGGGGAATGGCCTCATCAGGTGCTCACCCAGACCGAACGCTTCATCAGCAAGAAAGAGGAACTGGAGTCCTTAAACGTTGTCCGCATCAGGTGGCAATCCCAAGCCACCAGTCTGAAGACATGGATAGAACTCGGTCTGGGTGAAGACTCCTCCATCCGACATCCAGCCATTCTTCCCCACGTCCACATAGAGGAACTCATATTGTGCCGACACCACCACCATTAACACTAAACTATTAAACCCCTTATAATTATAATAGTAAGACCCCAAATGGGGTGGTGGCACGATGTGGACGTGCTTCCCATTTATAGCCCCTCCAAAGTTGGGAAAGTCCCAACGGTCGGCAAAATGGGAGGCCACAGTCTGCCATTCCTGTGGCGTTGAAGGAAGCTGTGGAGTCAAAACAGAAAAATATATATTTGTACTTTTGCACATAACATTGCAAGCAGATTAGACACAAACATTCTTGGTCAACATCAGTATAACATTTATTTTAAGGAGTGTTTAAAGACAAAAATATAAGGTCCACTTATCCGATCCCCCCCCCCCCCCCCGATGGCCCATTGTACAAATTTTAGGGGGGGAGGGTTTGAGCTGAGTTTGGGACCCCAAAAAAAAGCCTATGGCACTCTGTCTGAATTTAAGGACAACGAAAACATTTGTACACATTTTATGGGGTGTTTGGGGTAAAGCACTACAATAGAGCTGACAAAATACATTGTTAAGTAACTAGGCTAGGCGTGTATATGGGCCCAGGATAGCATGCTGGGGAGGTTAGTGAAGGCAAATATGCATGAAGGACAAAAAAGGAGCATTAAAAGATTACAGCATGCATGAGAACAAAGGGGACATTCACAGCATATTACAATCATGGTAATTATGGAATGAGGAAAGAAATACAAAACATTAGCAAACATTAAATACATAGATTGTGATGTTAAAGGAGAAAACTTACCCTAATATAGTCCTTCTGCAGGACCTGAATAATAGCAGAACAGGTCTCTGGGATAGTGATCCCCAGAGCCTGGGGGGAGATGCCTGTAGAGAACTTGAGGTCCTGCAGGCTTCTCCAAAGTCGCCAAGTACTGCAACGTGGCGACTAGCCTCTGCTTCGGAGCGATGGCTTGCCTCATGCAGGTATCCTGCCGGCTAATATAGGGGGTCAGCAAAGCCAACAGACGGTGAAAAATGGGGTCCATCATCCTGAAATCATCAGGATTATTCTCCCGGATCTCACAAAGCAAAGGCATATGAGAGAATTGGTCACGCTGGAGTAACCAATTCTTGGTCCATGAACTCCTCCCCACCCTGTTCATGGACTGGGCTTGGGTCAAAGAATGAACCCCAACACCAAGCCCCCACACAGCACGAACTCTACGACGAGTACGTCCCCGCAATATGGCTTCAAAACGGTCGGCTGGTCAGAATGAACTAACAGAACACACTGAAGAACAGCAAGGCCTGTGAAGAACGAGCTGAAAATCAGAAACGAGCGGACAAGAACACACTGAAAAAACAGATGCAAACTGTCTACTTGCTCTGAAAGGCAGATACAAACCCACAAGCACAAACTGAAGAGCAGTAACGGAATGAAAAGCAAGAAAGCTGAAAAGCGCGAATTGTCTCTCCCCAAACTTCTACTAACACGAGATAAACAGGAGATTAGCAGAAGGAGCCCAAAGGGTGGCGCGCTCGCTATTGCACCTCCTTTTTCTAGTCCCGTCGTACGTGGTGTACATCACCGCGTTCTAGACGGTCTGATTTTGGTGTTACCATGTGTAGGAAAGACCGCTTAAGCGGAATTCCGTCGGAGTTCCGTCGGAGAAATCTTCGGAGTTTATTCCGACGGCAAAACCGGTCGTGTGTACAGGGCATTACTCTTATCCCCCATAAATACTTAAAAATGGAATATGCAATGTATTTGTCTAGACCAGTGGTCTCCAAACTGAGGCCCAGGGGCTGGATGTGGCCCTTTGCTTGCCTTTATCTGGCCCTTGGGGCAATATTCCACCAAATTACTCCAATGATGGGGCATCATTCTCCCTATTGATACCATCAATACCATCAATTGGGTACTATTTTTCCAATTGATACCAACAATAGGGCACTAGTCCTCACAATACAATCAATGATAGGACACAGATTCTGGGGCATTTTCTACTCCCACTAGTCACAGTCCGCCCCCCCCCCCCCCCCTTAAGCCTTAAGGACAGTAAACTAGCCCTTTACTTAGAAAGTTTAGAGACCCCTGGTCTAGATTGTCTGATACATGTTTACTGGCTCGCAGAACAAGTGTTTATTTGGTTCCTATTTTGTACTAAGCCGTGATATATTTAGTTTTCCATTATTGGATGTTCACATGTCTTCTCATCTAAATAAAAAATTTTATTTAAAAAAAAGAAAATAGGTTTTCCTTATTCACAGTTATCAAAATATTCATATGAACGCTGAGTCCATGAGGCATACATATTGGGGGATAGCGTGTCCACTTCCCCTTCCCCACAGCATGCATGGTGCAGCACAGCAGCTAATGCAGACAGTTATGCCAGACAACTGAAGCAGGAGCCACTCCTGCAGCTTGGCAGTTCAGAGTGAGGGAGGCTGCTCCACCCCAGTTCCAGTCACATGACCCAGCCAAGAGAGGACTTATCTTACTCCGAATTGCCTTGAACTGGTGAGTGTGTTTTGAGGAGGGGGAGCTGTATTGAAGGGGCAGAGCTGTAGTGGTGTAGGGGGAACTGTACCGAGGGAGGAGAGCTTTACTGTTGGAGAAGATGTACTCTCAAGGAGAGTACTGTACTTAAGGGGCAGAGCTGTACTGGGGGACCTGTGTAGGAGGGAGTTGTACTGTGGGAGGTAATTCATAGTAGTGGGAGGGAGATCTGTATTGCGGATATGATTTTGGCTTGGGGAGAGAGGTAATTTTTTTACTTTGACTACTGACATACAGGCATTACGCTCTCCTGACCCATATAATCTGTGTGTTACACACTACTGACCCCTGTACACCCTATATTGCATACTCCTAAACCCCTGATTTCTGTGTCTTACACACTCCTGACAACTGCACTCTATGAGATGTGCACTCCTCACCCCTGTGCTCTGTGCCATACATAAACCTGACCTCTGCACTCTGTGTGTTGCACACTTCTGACCTCTGTACTCTATCTGTTACACACTTCTCATCCTTACTATCTGCATAAAAAATTATTGTCCCTTGTACTCCCACTGTTAGTGCAATTTTGTTACTCACACAATTAACCGCACCACCATATTTTTTTATTTTGGGTCCTCAAGGCTCAAAACCACAGGGAAAAAATGGTATCTACGACCCTGCTGACTCCAATACACCAGTCCAGGTATGAAACAAATACTAAAGTAGTGACTATGTGAGGAATTTATTTATACACAGCAAACTGAATTTGAAGTGGAGCCAATATGTAAGTGGAAGGTCTGCTTTCTTGCCAGCCCTCAACTGCCCAAACAAAATAAGCTACAATAAATAAAGATCCCCCCCCCAAAATGTAAAATCAAATACTTTAAAAAAATACCTTTTCAACTCCCTGCTAGAAAGACCACAGGATTCCCATGTTAAACTGGAGCGGGCCCACAGAACCTTGCAACCCTAAGGGAGACAGGCCCTCATAGAGACATAATTTGCTGTTTTGTCAGCTTTCAACTAAAGGAGGAAATGATGCTGAAAGCCAGGAAACATGAATTAACTAATTCACTTAGCTCTGGGGTAAATTCCCTTGCCTAATGAAACTTCCATTGCAAAAGGTATAGTCTGTTTGCCTTTAGTAAATTAACCACAAAGTGTTTAACAGGGAGGTGTGATGCTATGCTAGTAACAGATGAGAATCACTGCATGCAATGGAGAAAAGTATAAATGACTCCTTATAACAGAGAAGCATAAAGCATTAGGAGGGAGGTGGTCCCATTTGCAACATGTTGCATGTTACACCATAAATAGGGGTATAATATGTAACATGGTGCAAAAGGTGAATTTCGTTTTGAAACCATTCCTTTTTAACCACCCTCTTTATGCCACATCCTCTTTTTACCACAGTGGGTTATGTGTACTGCTTGAAGTGCACCCTTGCTCTCCCTTCCACTGGTTGGCCCTTTTTATTCCAGTTTGACACTGGCTGTGTATGCTGTGCAGTAGATCACACTGTTGAGTAAGTTCTAAATCCTGGGTGCAGATTTCACTGGTCTTATGGATGCTGGTATGTTTATTTTGTGTGCAGAATTTCAGAATCTAAGGTGGTTCAGAACGTTCATTCAATTAACAACGAGTTAAAGGGGATGATTTCACAATCGGTCTTAACCAGAGAGAGAAAAAATTGAAGAACAAGGATGTAAAATGTTTGTGGAATGGGAACAAACACATTTCTAAATTTTGAATCACTCCCAGCCAAGAAATATTGTAACTAGTCTTGTGCGCATGCGCTTGTCAAAGTTAATGCGGAAGATCAAGGCATTGACGTGGTACTTGAACAAAGGTTGTTCGAAATCAGTCAAGTCCAGGAAGGCACCATCAAATGGTCAAATGAATTATACTACTAGTTATACTATCTCATCCAAATGTTTGAACATTACTTTTTGGTCCTGCTCTCTTCTATCCCCTGGTCACTGCAGACCGTTGCAATGCTGTTACATGCTTTGGTACTGTGCAGGGCCATTCGTTGTGTATGGCACCTGAATGCGCATTATAAACATGTGTGCTGCAATGCACAGTACCACAGCACAACACAGGGTATCTTGTGTGTTATGCTGTGCTAAAACACAAACAGCACCTTTCTGTGTGTTTAGGTGCATTGCTGCTTATTCATTTATTTAAACTGCCTAACACAGCATGATGCAACATGTGTCACTTCACAAAGCGTGCACAATGCAGTGAACCGTGCTCTGGCCTGACTGGGCCCTTAACATCAATTATCTTCAAATGGACTGTAGAACAAATAAATGGATATAGGGTCTGAGGAAGGGGAGAACCTGTGAAGTTATATTTAGGCTTCCTGCTCCGTTAGACAATATAGCCTGGCCCTGGACAGTCTATTGTTCAGAAAGGGAAAGGCTGCTCGGTTCTATTGAAATATAGGAGCTCCACAAACGGATCAGATCTGGCAAGAAAAAAGATGTGAGAATAGGAGGCTATTACACCCAGAAGGGTGTGAGTAGGGCTCTTAACTGAATGCATTAATCTGGGTGTGTCAGCTACAGTAACATGTACAGTATGTTAAAGTAGAACTCCAGTCTAAATGATAATCTATATTGTCAGTGCAAATAAAGGCATTGCACTCTTGAAAATTTTTCCTTTTTTAAGTAGGTGTAGCACCCTTATCTTAACCACTTCAGCCCCAGAAGAATTTACCCCCTTCCTGACCAGAGCACTTTTTGCGATTTGGCACTGCATCGATATAACTGACAATTGCGTGCGACGTTGCTCCCAAACAAAATTCGCGTCCTTTTTTCCCCACAAATAGAGCTTTCTTTTGGTGGTATTTGATCACCTCTGTGGTTTTTATTTCTTGCGCTATAAACAAAAAAAATAGCTAAAATTTTGAAAAAAGCACATTATTTTTTACTTTTTGCTATAATAAATATCCCCAAAAAATATTTTAAAAAATGATTTTTTTTCCTCAGTTTAGGCCGATACGTATTCTTCTACATATTTTTGGTAAAAAAATCGCAATAAGCGTTTATTGATTGGTTTGCGCAAAAGTTATAGCGTCTACAAAATAGGGGATAGTTTTATGGAATTTTTATTGATAATTTATTTTTTACTAGTAATGATGGCGATCAGCGATTTATATCATGACTGTGACATTATGGCGGACACATCGGACAATTTTGACACATTTTTGGGACCATTGGCATTAATACAGCGATCAATGCTAAAAAATTGCATTGATTACTGTAAAAATGTCACTGGCAGTGAAGGGGTTAACCACTAGGTGGCGCTGTAGGGGTTAAGTGTGTCCTAGGGAGTGTTTCTAACTGTGGGGGGGAGGGGCTGTGTGTTACACTACACTGATCGCCACTCCCGATCACAGGGAGCAGAGATCAGTGACAGTGTCACTAGGCAGAACGGGGAGATGCTTGTTTACATTAGCATCTCTCCGTTCTTCCTCACCGTAAGACGATCGTAGGTATCCCCGCAGATATCGGGTCTGCGGGACCTGCGATGGCAGTCACGGAGCTCCCGGCGGGCGCCAGCGAGCCGCCTCTTAAAGGGCAACGTACAGGTACGTTAATCTGCCTGTACGTGCCCTTCTGCCGCAGTATATCTGCGTGAGGCGGTCGGGAAGCGGTTAAAAAGGGGCTACTGGCAAATTTAGCTGTGCTAGAGGGTAACTAACCTAGCTGATTTATAGTCTTTGTGATCATTTGAGTTTTCTCCTAATCCTGGTTTAACTGTGGTTACTCCCTTCTGTCAATAGGTGGCACTGTTGCCTTTGGCATTAGTATGAGGAGCTGCAGTGTGACTGAGTTATGACTATGCATATCTCTTTCAGCCAATCAGTAGGAGTTTTATGGACACTGAGCATGCTGGGAGATAGTATATATTTGAGGAAGTCAGGTGATCGAGGCCCTCTCACGCAGATCTCGGTCTGGTGTGGATGTGTGAGGAACAGTTGTGTTGGGGGCTAAGGGGCTCTGCCACAGAGAGCCTGTTTGCTGCCTGGGGGCATGAGAGAGGATCTGCCAGAGAGCAAGAGCCTCTTGTTGCCTGGGGGCATGCGGAGAAGGATGGAGTTCTGAGATGAAGTACCAGAGGTTGCTGGTATGATTGGATGCTGGTGGGATGCTGATCTGTCCTAGGGTGTCCTGTGCCCTAACCCTCTCTCCAGCATTTTCTGTTTTGTTTATTCTAAAAGTGACTGGCGCCCATCTTTTCTGCAAATGTCCACATACCCTGTGGTAAAATGTTAGCCCTCCTTAATGCTGGGGGTCGGGGGGGTGCTACATACAGTAGGTATTAGAGTAGTTACATTCCCTGTGTTGTTTGTTTGCCTTACCTTGTAATGACGGACTCACGCGTTGTGGCTGCAGTTTATATTGTCACGACTGATCGATTTCCTTATGCCCATGTATTGGTTCACCTAGCTTGACCCCATGCGCCAAAAGGACACGAAACTTCTTGTTCCAGGTCACACAGAATCCACTGCATGCCTTGCCATTTTCTTTGTGTTACATCACAAATGTGGGAGTCCTAATGCGATGATAATGTGATGATAACACTTCTCTTCAGCATGGTGAGCTCTGTAACTATTCTGCCTATGTGTGTGTGTGTGTGTGTGTGTCAGATCCAATTAAAGTGATATTAAAGCTTCAGCTTTAAAAAAAAAAAAAAATAACATACATGGTATACTTACCTACTCTGTGCAGTGGTTTTGCACAGAGCAGCTCCGATCTTCTTCTTTTCAGATCCCCCTCCAGTGCTCTTGTCTCCACCCCCTTAACCAGTGCCCCCAATAGCAAGCCGCTTGCTATGGGGTCACTGTTGTGTACTTGCTCCTGAGCCCTATTCTATGCATCCATAAGACACATAGAGCCGGGGTTTGGCCCTGCCCCTGCTCTCTCCTCATTGGCTCACTGCCTGTGATTGACAGCAGTGGGAGCCAATGACTCCTGCTGCTGTGTCTCAGCCAATGAGATGAGAGAGACCCAGGACAGCCAAGGCTTCCGTGCACATTGCTGGATCGAGAGGGGGCTCAGGTGAGTATTCGGGGAGCTGTGGGGGAAGAATCACACAGAAGGTTTTTTTTTTTACCTTTATGCATAGAAAACCTTCAGCCTTTACAACCACTATAATTTTGAACTCTCACCTGCCCCGCCTTCACCCCCTTGCCCTGATGCACCCTGTCCTCCTACATTGAGAAGGATAGAACCTCAACCTGTTGAGGAGGAGAGGCCTGCACCACTCCCTGTAAGTGGGACTGGAGGGGTAAAACCAGAGCCGATTGATGACTTGAGAAAGCAAGGACTTGAAGAAGCTTCTGTTCCTTTCCTACAAGAAGCTGTGGAGGAGGATATGCCTGCAAGAGAGGAGGAACGGGAGCCTGGTTGTAGTTTCTGGGTACAGACCGTGGGTCTGAACCTTTGGACTCAGATGAAAAATCTGTCCGCTCAGACGACTAACATATGACACTGTGAGGTTGATTTGCTGAAGGCAAATAGACTGTGCACTTTGCAAAGTGCAGTTGACCTCTGCAAGTGCAGTTGCTGCAGAGCTTAGTAAATGAGGTAAGGCTTCGCTTTGCAAAGAATACCCAATCACGTACCAGGAAAAAAAAAACAGCATTTTTGCATGCACACGATTGGATGATGTAAGGCATCAGAGTCTCTGCTCATTTACTAAGCTCTGGAGCAACTGCACTTGCAGAGTGCAACTGCACTTTCCAAAGTGCACAGTCTATTTGCCTTTAGTAAATAAACCCCTCTGGGTGAAAGCTCTGATGAACTAATTTCTACAGCTTAGCGTTCTAGTCAAGAGCCAGTTTCTTCTACCAAACCTGTAGTAGAAGATGACCCTGTTCCACCCTCTGACGCTGCTGGGTGGGCCACTACTCTATTAAGATATCTAGCTCTATCTGATGACTTATGTAACTTACTGTTAGTAAATACCATCTGTTGCTTAGCTCCTTGCAACTGTAGATTTTGGTTAGCAGATTATTATTTACAGGGTTTTGATGTGTTGGGACATGGTTCTTCAGTGGGATTGTATCCTATCTTTGAGGAACCAAAGACTTTCAAGTGGGGGGAAGGATGTAGCCGGGAGCGGACTACATTTATCTGACCTTTGCAGACTACTTACCATTATCCTAGCGTTGGTGTTATATCCCCCTAGTGCTGGATTTCATTCACTGACATCATCTCCTGAAGCACAAAGAAAAGCATTGTGGGACATGTAGTTCCTGAATAGGCATTGCTGATATCACAGAATTGCCAGTAAACCGCATCTTCCAGAAGACTGTCTGCTCGCAGAGGAGGATTGTGGGGAGACTATATAGGGATCTGCCAATCGGGCCCACGCTCTCTTGCTTCCTGGATCTGACTGTGTGAGCACCACACCACCGCTGTGTCAGAGGATTGCGGCATAGAGCGCGATCCAGGGCCACCACTCCAGTCCCAGCGAGTCCAGCTGTTGGCTGCTGGGAGAAAGATGCACTGCAGCAGCGTTGAATACTGGGAACCAGATCACTGAATCCACAGATGAAGGCTTCAGCCTACCAGCACGCAGAAGAATCATTCGTTGGTCCCATCAGGAGGCTTTGAGGTCTATCAGGATTGGTGAGAGAGCTTACGCTCACAGATTCAATTGTTCTGCCAAGTATTACACTTTCAACACAGGACACCTGCTACATTCTCTTGGATTACAAATAGAATTACTATCATCTAGGATTTATCATCTTGCATTGTTCATTATCCCTTTGCTACAGCCAAGAATTTCTGTTATAAGAACATTGCCAGTGAAGACAGTGCAAGGCCTTGCTGTTAGGACAGTGTTAGCATTCTTAAAGGGGACACTTAACTGGTGATTATAGTATACTATCTCTCATTAGGATAAGACCCCTTTCACACTAGGGCAGTGGATGCGTTAGCGCTAAAGCACCACTCGTTTTAGCAGTGCTTTACCGCTGTTTAATTGGCTCTTTTGCGCCACTTTTTGGCCACTAGCGGGGTTCTTTTAACCCCATAAAAGGGGTTAAAAACTCCAGTTTTTCAGCGCTTTCAAATTGCTTTTAGGGCGCTTTGAAAGCGCTGCCCATTAATTCCAATAGGCAGGGTTGTTTTGGGAGTGCTGCATACAGCGCTCCCAACCCACCCCAAAGATGCTGCTTGCAGGACTTTTTTTTTCCGTCCCACAAGCGCACTGCCCCAGTGTCAAAAAACACACTGGAATGACTGAGAGGTGGTTTTCAGGCACTTAGCAGAGGCTATTTCTAGCGCTAAAGCGCCTGAAAACCGCCCCTTTGTTTTGTTTTTATGTTTCAACAGTAGAAAACAAACAGTAAAAAAAAAAAAAAAACCCAACATGTCCTTGAGGATAAGCAGGCACCCATACCCCCTATTCCCTTAAGGGCAGAACCCCTCCCCCAGGGGTTCCAACGTTTATTTTAGAAACCATGGGCAATGGGATATAGCTTTAAATACCCTACATCCTTCTAACTTCAATATTTATTGTCAGTGCATTGTGCTCGTATTCCCGTCCTCTAGTGGACCTCTGCCACTTGGATTATGCTCCTAGTCATAGCCACTACTCTAGGCCCCTTCTTCCTCCAGTGTGTTCTTGGAGTCCACCCATCTAAACCATACCTTCCTGAATTTCTTGGGGGCACCCCTGGCCTCATACATCATCCTATATAAAAGTACATCCGCATTGATTACTTTTACCCACATCCCTACTGTCAGCTGTTCTCCATAGATCCAGCGCCGGGCTATAAGTTTTCTTACTCCAAAGTATAAAATCCTGAGGAACAGTTTAGTGTAAACATTCATCTCCTCCTGGTCAAAGACCCCCAGGAGGCAGCATAGGGGAGAACATATATTACATAGGTCAAAGTTATCAGAAATAAATTCAGTCACTTGAGACCATAAAGGTCTTATTCTAGGGCATTCCCATACCATATGGATGAAAGTCCCTTCCACCCCCATCCATTTATGACACACTGCAGAGTCTCACTTATGCATTTGGTATAATCTAGCTGGCGTGTAGTACATCTGGTGAAGATATCGAAGTTGAATCATCTTATCCGTGGAAGAGATGACAGTGACAAGATAAGTATCCAGAGCTTCCTGCCATAACTCCTCAGACAACTCCAATAGCCACCCATCGAGCCCTGGCCTTGGATATCAACCCCAGGTTCCCGGGACTTACCTCCCAATAGTATCAAGAGATTTGTTTGGTTGGATCCGGGTCAATTAGAACCTTCTCCAGAGCTGTCATTTTAAAAAACTCCTCTAAGGATTTATTACACCACAAAGGGCTATTTGGGGAAGGGCCCATCCTTCATCTGTTGAGAAAAGAGATAGAATATTTTACCAGGAAGTGCCATGACTGATCCCCTTCCTGTAGACCATATTTAGTAGGGTTTCTTGCGAGGTGGCAACTGCCACTTCCAGTAAAGTAGTGGCATTGGGTGTCTGGAGAAATAATCGCCAGTGTAAAAAGGACAATTGTGTTGCAAAAAAATAGGAGGGCAAGTCCGGAAGGGCTTGTAACTGGTCATTTTAGAACAGCTAAAGAGACTCTGGGGGCTCGTGATCCCCACAGAAATCCCACTACAATGGAGTCAATGGTTCTGAAAATCTGCAGTGTCACAAAGAAAGGAGAGTTTGAGAGGATGTAGAGAAATTTAGGGAGAAAAATCATCCTAAACAAATTTATTCGTCCCATTAATGTGATCGGCAAATTCTGCCAATTCTGTACCTTCTCTCTAAAGGCCCCAATAGTCGGTGACAGATTAGTCTGCAGAGACCGTGAAATAGGGAGCTGCACCACAACCCCTAAATATTTAAAAAGAGGTGGATAAGGGAATGGGATAATCAGATGGAAGTACTACTGCATCATCTATGGGGAAAAGGGCCGACTTTGTCCAATTAATTTGAATCCAGAGTAGTCTCCAAATTCCTGAATCAGCCTGAAGACCCCCGAAAGTGCGGGTCCCGGTTCCTGCAGATACAAAAGCATGTCATTTGCATATAGAGACACCCACTTTTTAAACTCCCCAATTCTCAGACCAGACATATTAGTAGTAGATCTCAGCTTAGCTGCCAGGGGCTCTATGGCCAGGGCAAACAGGAGGGGTGATAGCGGGCACCCCTGCCTAATCCCCCTGGCTATAGGAAAGGGATCCATTATAATACCATTTACCCGTAATCTGACCATTGGATCTGTGTACAGCAGCAGCACCCAGGAGGTAAAGACAGGACCAAAGCCATATGATTCTAAAAGGCGAAACAAGTATGCCCACTCTACCAAGTCAAAAGCCTTCTTACTATCTGAAGAAGCTACTATGCTTGTCCCGGAGTTGTCATGTACAGTTTGGAGGTTCACAAAGAGTCTCCTAATGTTCATCTGTGCACACCTCCCCTGGATAAATCCCGTCTGATCCGCAACAACCAATTTTAGGATAACTACTTGTAGTCTCCCTGCAATAATATTATCCATAATTTTGGTATCAACATTCATTGGTGAGATCGAACGATAGGAGTCACACTCCCGAGGATCCTTTCCCTCTTTAGGGATCAGAACGACCAACGCTTCCCTCTTAGGGGGCGGCAATCTACCATCCGACCTAGCAGTATTAAACACTCGCAGCAGACTCTGAGGGGAGACCATCAAGACCTGGGGATTTCCGAGGAGCAAAGAAAGATATCGCCCCCTCCACTTCCTTTACAGTGATATCTGCTTCTAAAGCAGCACTGTCTTCATTTGTCAACATAGGCAAGTCAATATCAGCTAAGTAGGTCTCCAATGCCTCCCCCCCGCAGCACACGACACATAAAGTTCCATATAGTATTGAGCAAAGATTCTTAGAATGTCAGCCGAGTCGTATATCTCAGACCCCTGCCTGTCACAAATGCTTTTAATATACACAGGGATGTATTCTGGCCTTGCCAGATACGCCAGCAGTCTGCTATTCTTATCCCCAAACTCAAAGATGCGTCTCCGCTGTGGGAGACTAAGTTTTGTGATTTGGTCAGTCAAAACAGCACAGTATTCACTGGTTCTTTCCTGTAGGGTCACTAGTCTCTCACTAGTGGGTCCCCTAACATATTCTGCTTCTTCTAGCGACACTCCTGTCTCCCTATCCTGCACTGTAGAGGCCAACTGTTTTTTTAACCCGCTCACCTCAGCTATGAACACCCCCTTCAGAGTGGCTTTAAAGGCCTCCTATTGGAGACGATGAGACCCAGCACTCAGTCTCAGTACATTTAACCAGTTCCCGTAAACCGGTTTAATGTAAACACACAAATCCCTATGCTGTCAGGGAAGAGGAGCCATATAGTTTGTTCCTACTAAGTAGGAAAAACAATATGTCTCCTCTCCTAGTTAATCCTATCCCCCCACAGTTAGAACACAGTGAGGGAACACACATTTAACCCCTTTATCGCCCCCTAGTGTTAACCCCTTCCCTGCCAGTGACATTTTTATAGCACTGATCGCTGTATAAATGCCAAAGGTCCCAAAAAAGTGTTAAAAGTCTCCGATCTGTCCGTCGCAATGTTGCAGTACCGCTAAAAATCGCAGTTCGCGGCCATTACTAGTAAAAAAAAAATAATAATAATAAAAATGCCATAAATATTTCCCACAGTTTGTAGACACTATAACTTTTGCGCAAACCAATCAGTATACGCTTATTGCAATTTTTTACCAAAAATATGTAGAAGAATATATATTGGCCTAAACTGATAAAGAAATTTTTTTTTAATTTGGGGCATATTTATTATAGCAAAAAGTAAAAAATATTGTTTTTTTTTTTCAAAATTGTCGCTGCTTTTTTGTTTATAGCGCAAAAAATAAAAACTGCAGAGGTGATCAAATACCACCAAAAGAAAGCTCTATTTGTGGGAAAAAAAGGACGCAAATTTCGCTTGGGTACATCGTTGAACGACCGCACAATTGTCAGTTAAATCGACGCAGTACCAATTTGTAAAAAGTGCTCTGGTGAGGAAGGGGGTGAAATCTTCCAGGGCTGAAGTGGTTAATCGTCACATATTCCTCTTGCAGCCAACTAGCTTCCACCCGCCAATGACGGATCCCCGGTTTTGGCCCCAGATTGAGTTCCAGCAGCATGGGAGAATGGTCAGACAGAGCTCTAGGTAGATAGGATAACTCCCTGACCAGCTCCATACCTTCCCCCTCAGCAAGGATAGTGTCTATTCTGGAGAGCGTTTTGTGCATTTCAGATTAACAGGGGTACTCTTTAGTGTCAAGATGGTGAAAGCGCCAAACATCCCTGAACCCATGTGTAGACAGCCATCCCACCAGGGGGGCTGGAGCACCAGATGGCACAACCAGCCTGTCCATGGCGGAGTCTGCCACTGCATTGAAGTCCCCCAAAATGAAGATCTTCCCTTCCGCTATCTCATACGTGGCCAGTAGCATGTCATCCAGATGGGACAGCGAGGAGGCACATCTAAATTACCAAAGGTAATGTGATATTGATGTATCTAAGATAGTAAGATTAAAATAGCTCTATCTATTATTATGTTACAGATTAGAAGATGATTTGGCTAGATATTAAAGAAAGAAGATAATCATAAAGGGAGTTTCCCCCAAAATTCCCCCCCCCCTTTTTTTTTTTACTCTATGGAAGGCTGGAGCGGCAACAGAATCTCAGCGGCTTGCTGTAGATAAATCATGTTTCTACTTATATACCTACCTATACAGTGTATATATATATATATATATATATATATATATATATATATATATATATATATATATAATTTTTTTTTTTTTTTAGATTAATCACTATACGTAGAAAATTGTATTGGTGCAAAGAATCTTAGTTAATATGATTATAGGAATTTTATTTGAATATATCTTGATATCAATGCTGGTATATCTTGAAGAGCCTTAATGTAATGTTTTTTGTTTTTTTTTCTTCCCATTTTCCCTTTTCTCTTTTCCCTCCTTTTTTCTTTTATTTTCTTTCCCTTACTTTTTCTCCTTCTTTCCCTCTCCTTATCTCTTCCCCCACCCCCGCCTCCCTCTCCCCTTTCCCCTTTCACCCCCTCTCTTTCCCTTTTCTTCACCCCCCCTCTCCCCCCCCCCTTTTTTTTTCTCTTCTCTCCATCTCCTTCTCAACACCGATCTAAATGTTTGGATGGTACAGCTCTATCCCTGCCTAGCTTGACTACGCCCTACATTAGGTTTCCCAATTTTTGGGAACTGGCTATATTGCCTGTTAGATTTTTGTTCTCTGAGAATATCCAGAGACATCTAAGACACACTGCATGTCTTGCGATGTGTTGTATTTTTTAAAACTGTTTCTCCTCCCAATTTTTTCTTTTTTTTTCTTTTTTGGGTTGTTCTCACTTAATGAAACTATAAAAATTATAATTTTCTTCTATGTTATTCTCAATATGTTCCTTTAACGTGAAGGGTCTCAATCACCCTAATAAAAGCTTGCAAATTTTTCACTACCTTAATAAAGAAAAAGTTGACATAGTGTTTTTTCAAGAAACACACTTTCGTACGGATGCTATTCCAACATGTAAAAATAAATATTATATTACTTGGCTCCATAGTACAAATCCATATGCGAAATCCAAAGGAGTATCAATCGCTATGCATAAGAACACGAAATATCAAGTCTTAGAGTCTAAATCAGATTTTTTAGGTAGATATTTATTTGTAAAAATTAAAAATGAAAATAAAATATATACTTTAGCTAATGTATATCTCCCTAACACGGCCCAAATCTCTGAAGGTCTTAAATATATACCGTACGTATTCTCGAAAGCTTTGCTGAGGGTGATATTATCCTGGGAGGTGATTTTAATCTGGTTTTTGATCCTCAAATGGACTCATCTTCGGGAAAAACCCATATTTCGCTTTCAGCTCTTCGCAGATTAAAGCGGAAACTATCCACAATGAAACTTTTTGATTTATGGTGTATACTACACCCTTCTGAGAAAGATTATACTTTTTCCCCAGTTCATAAAACACACAGTAGGTTGGATTATATTTTTGTATCACAAAAATTACTAGATGCTATCCCAACAATTAGCATAAAACCTAAAATATGGTCAGATCATTCACCTGTTATTTGCCATTTTAATTTAGCAGAATTCCGTGCCAGGAACGGATCCTGGCAATTAAATGATAATCTTTTAGCAGATCCTCTATGTGTAATTGACATTAAAAAAACCTATAATGTATTTTATTGAAGACCATAAATCGGATAATACTGCACCACCAATTAAATGTGAGGCTTTAAAATGTGTTTTGAGGGGAAAATTTATATCGCATGGTTCTAGATTAAAGAAAATTAGAACTGAGGAATGTTTAGCTTTATTAAATAAAATTTCTGAATTGGAAGTAATTCATAAAAGTAGCAATAGCGATAAAGTTAGAATCGAACTTGCCAACACTAGAAGTCAACTTCTGCGTTTACTTGATCAGCAGTCTTTAAGAGTTTGGGATAAAACATTGAGGATGTCCTATGAATTTAATAACAAAAGTGGCTCCTTTTTGGCACACTCTCTTCACTCTAAAACATCATCATCATCCGTTATGAAATTACACGCTCCTGGTAAAGGGCTAGTATATACCAATTCAGCTATTGCAGAGACTTTTTGCAATTATTACTCTTCACTATATAATATTTCACAAACTAACTCTAAAACTGTTTACTCTTCCATAGAGGTGGGAAAAAAAATGATTTCATATATGGAAGAAAAATCTCTCCCAAATTTTGAATTGGCTACTAGCTCTTCCCTAGAGGTCTCTTTTACCACTGAGGAACTGCTAAGAGTTATTAAGTCCTCTAAGATTGGTAAAGCCCCAGGGCCAGACAGATTTTCTAGCCGGTTCTATAAAATTTTTGCATCAGATTTGTCCCCAATTCTTTTACATTCGTTCAATGCAATTTCAAAATCTCAGCCTTTCCCGCCTGAAACATTAAAAGCTTATATCTCGGTTATTCTGAAACCTGGGAAAGACGAAACAAATCCAAATAGCTATCGCCCTATTTCATTGCTAAAGCAAGACGTAAAGCTCTATGCTAAACTCATTGCTAATAGACGTCAACCCCTATTACCTCAAATAATTCATACAGATCAAACTGGCTTTGTGAGATCAAGAGAGGCTTGAGATAACACTAGTAAGACTCTCTCATTAATTTCCTTGGCACAGAATAAACATATTCCAGCCTTCCAGCTTTCAATCGAAGCTGAAAAGGCATTCGATCGCTTAAATTGGAGAGTTTTATTTCACTCACTTCACCAGAATAATCTGGGGGATAATTTGATAAATAAAATCATGGCGCTATATACAACTCCCTCTGCTCAGGTACAGATAAATGGTACTTTCTCTAATATATTTAATATTAATAACGGTACCCATCAGGGTTGTCCATTATCTCCATTACTTTATGTGATCACAATGGAACATCTAGCAATAGCCATACGCAATAATCCTTCTATTCATGGTATTACTATTAACGAGATAGATTATAAAACTTCACTTTTTGCAGATGATGTCTTACTTTATATAACGTCACCAAGAATAAGTATTCCCAAGAAGTAGCAGTGGAATATTTAGGCGTTAAAATTCCAACAGATCTTACACTGGTTTGCGAGCTAAATTTTCTCCCACTTCTATTACAAATACAAACCGAATTGTTCTTATGGTCGAAGCTTTCTTTATCATAGTTTGGTCGTATTAATTCTATTAAGATGGATACTCTCCCCAAGTATCTATATTTATTCCAAACCTTACCCATCAAATTACCTAAAACATTTTTTTAAAAATTGAACAGTTTGCTATCACAATATGTTTAGAAAAATATCAAACCTCGAATTAACTGGAAAACACTTTGGCGATCCAAAAATTGTGGAGGAGCAGCTTTGCCAGATTTTGAGTGTTATTATAAAGCAGCTATATTCTCTCGTATTCTAGATTGGTTCCATCACCCCGACGATAAAGAATGGGTTCAATTGGAAATTGGCTCTTCTCCATTGAATCCTAAAGCTGCCTTGTGGATCTGTTTCAAAGATATAGGATCACGGTCTTCTTGGCCTTGGCTCACCTACACAGTTTTGGAGAGCTGGCATCATTATTTAAAATTATTCCCTCTGTCTACTATTCCAGCTCCACTCACTTCTTTAATAGACAATCCTTCTCTATCAATTGGTGTGCATTCAAATGCTATTCTAAACTGGGACAAATTATATTGGCCTCAGATTAGACATAGGATTTTGGAAGATACCTTTATGCCACTTGCAAATTTTCAAGCTTGACATGATCAGAAAAAAGGTATTTGGTTTGTTTATCTGAAATTGCGGAGTTTTTACTCCTCTTTAATACCGAAACACTTTATCTATCGACCGTTTACAGATTTTGAGCAGCTATGTATATCTCTGGAACCATCAACACATACTATATCTAAGATATATATGTTAATATCTATTTTTAACTCACCTGGTTTACCATCATATATGGCCAAATGGGAGATGGAGCTAAAAAGATTAATACAAGAGGAAGATTTGGATCAAATTTTTATCAATACCCATAAACGTTCAATAGCTTGTGATACTCAAGAGCGCAATTTTAAACTGCTATCTAGATGGTATCGTATTTCAGTTAATCTAAATCAAATCTTTCCATCACAATCAGATATATGCTGGCGCTGTAATGTTGCCATAGGTAACTTATCTCATCTTTGGTGGGCTTGTCCCCCTATTTACAAATTATGGGATCAAGTAATTAGCTTATTTATTTGTGCTACGGATGAATCAATCAACAACTCGGTTGAAGTAGCTCTTTTTTCTCTTTTACCTCGATCAATTTCTAAAACAAAAAAAATCTCTTCTTTGTTTTTTCTCTCAGCAATTAGGCAATTGATACCAGATACTGGAAAACCTCTATTGCTCCCTCAATTCCGGAGTGGATTGAGACTCTTAATGGTATTATGCATATGGAGATATTGGTAGCTGAAAATAATGATACTATACAGAAGTTTAATGGGGTGTGGCAGACCTGGATAACATTTAAAAATTCATTAAAGTTCTTGGAATTTTTTAACTTGTAAGACTATTTTTTTTTTCTTGGAACATAGATATTCTATTTTTGTTTGTTTCAAATCTGTAAAAAGTTGAAGAAAGAACCTGTAACTATGTTAATGTGAGACACCATTATATATGTTTTCCCCCCGGGTTTTTTTTTTCTGTCCTGAATATAGAGGGGTTTTTTTTTCCCTTCTCTTTTTTTTTTTTAAGAGGGATGTGTTTATTCTGTAAGCTAGTAATTATACAATTAATTAACATCTCAGCTATCAACATTTATTCAGGATGACTGTATTGGTTTGTGTATAGCTTGTTGTTGTTTGTGAAAAACTTTGAAAATTAATAAAAATATATTGGAATAAATTACCAAAGGTCAGGTACTGTTCAACACCTGCACCACCAGTATGACATCAGTCTTAACTGCATGTATGGCGATGGGTATAGCTTTTGTGACCAGTGACCCCCCTGGCATATGAAAAAAACTAGCATGGTAAGCTCCAGCAATATGGGCCCTTTTTAGAGAAAGAACCCTGGAGCCCTGTAAATGAGTCTCTTGCGGTAGGATTAAATGCTGTTTATACTTTTATAGTCAAAAATCAAGGAACGTTTGAATTTGGAATTAAGGCCTCTGACATTCCAGGCCACAACCCTAATTCCCCGTACACACGGTTGGACATTGATCGGACATTCTGACAACAAAATCCTAGGATTTTTTTACAACGGATGTTGGCTCAAACTTGTCTTGCATACACACGGTCACACAAAGTTGTCGGAAAATCCAATCATTCTGAACGCGGTAACGTAAAACACGTAGGTCGGGACTATAAACTGGGCAGTAGCCAATAGCTTTCATCTCTTTATTTATTCTGAGCATGTGTGGCACTTTGTGCGTCGGATTTGTGTACACACGATCGGAAATTCCGACAACGGATTTTGGTGTCGGAAAATTTTATAGCAAGCTCTCAAACTTTGTGTGTCGGAAAATCCGATGGAAAATTTGTGATGGAGCCCACACACGGTCGGAATTTCCTACAACAAGGTCCTATCACACATTTTCCATTGGAAAATCCCACCGTGTGTACAGAGCATTAGACTCATCTGCATTGCAAGTGATCATAGAGCAGGTAGTCTCCCCCTTGAAACGTGAGGAGCCAAAAGATAAGGGCCCTAGAGTTCCCCTCCCACACACACAAGGTGCACAGCAGCAGCATAACTTTAAAGGACTTGTTGCACACACACTGAGTATAAATAGTCCCAGCCAGACATAATTAAATTTGCCCCAACACTGAAAACTTCCCCAATCCCCCCACCCCCTTCCCCGCACCCAGCCACAACATGCCAGGTACTTTTCTCCCATAACTGTGTATCAAGAGAGGAAACGAATGTGGACTTAATGTAGCCGCACAGGACCCAGCACCATGAGTTACCAGTCCCCAAGTTCAGTCTAAGAACAGCATCTCAGTCAAAAAATATATATATAAAACAACAAAAACCTTTGCAGTATAGAGAACAGTCTTCAGGCTTCCAACAAGGAATACAATAGGCAAGCAGCAAGTACTATATGGGTTTATAGCATCTCAATCAGGTTGCTGAGCTGCCAGGAAAACAGCAATGGTCATGAATCCCAGGCAGAATGTTACCCAGGGGAAAAATGTCAAAAAGAGAGAAAAAAAAAAAAAAAAAAAAAAAATATATATATATATATATATATCCAGGGGAGAAAAAGGAAACAGCAAGAACTATCCACTTCACCTCCCTCCGGTCTACAGATTCCTCACAGGTTGTTAGGGGGGTCGAGAAGAAGTTCCACTCTACGGGCGACCGCGGGCATCCAGCTATTCTGAAGCTTCAGTAGGAGTTGTAAAAGAAATAGACTTTCCCATTATCCACAATGCACAGCTTAGCAGGATGCAGCATACCGTAGATCAAGTTCAGATCAAGTTCAGATCCCTAAGACACTTCTTTATTGGTTGAAATGAGGCTCTCTGTTTCTGAGTAGCAGCTGAAAAGTCAGGATAAATGGATATTTGATAGCCATTAAACTCCAGCTCAGGGCCAGACCTAGCTCCCTTCAGAATATTCTCCCGGTCATGGAAGTGTAATACCTTTGACGGAGCTCAGCCCGGAACACGATGCACCCTTTCAATAACATTTTGGTGAAAGTATCAGGAGCCATGTGCTCTCCAAGCCAGCTCTCCAAAAATTCTTCCAGGTGTCTCCCCTCCGCTCCCTCAGGGAACCCCACCAGCTGTATGTTATTCCTTCTCATGCGGTCTTCCATGTCAGCCATCTTTAAAGTGTGCTCAGAAAGGGTTCTCTTGGTCACCTGCGCAGCAGTGTCCAGAGGTCTGATAGTATCTTCCAGGGAGGCAATACAATGGTCTGCAGCCTGAGCCTTTTCCCTGAGTTTCTGCATATCATGCTTCATGAATGAGAACTCCATTTTAAGTTCCCCAAAATGATCAATAAGTTTGTTCTGACATCCCTGTATGGCTGCCATTATCTGTGTAAGGGACGGTTCATCCTCCTCCTCCTCCCCCCTGCCAGCTCTGCCTATTCGGTTATTCAATCTGTCCAGTGATCTCCCTCTTCTCTGGACATGAGCCCTCTGGTGTCTGGGACTCACCCAGTCCGGTGGAGGAGATGCTGGCTGTGAAGTCTCCACAGATCTCTGGAGCAGCGGCCATTCCTCATCCTCCCGGTTACTAGCACCATTTTGAGAGCCCCAGTCAAATCAGGCTAGTTGTTCTCCCGGCTTTTTAGGCCAGGGAGGCCCATATTTGACCATCCTCAGAGGTTCCCTGGAAGTCCCAGCACACATCCCCAGCAGCTCAGCTCAAAAATCGGTCGCTGCTTTCACAGGATCAGGTAAGGATCAAAAGCCTGCAGACGAAGCTCCGTCCCTTCACTCCTCACATGCTGCGTGCCAGCACCATCCCCTGGCTGAACAACTTTACTTCATATCTTTCATTACCAAAAGGTAAAGCTAAAGAGCGTTGAACCTATTTACTTTGTGTCTGTGTGTTATTCAAAAGGTATACATAACATGTCTGAACCTAGAATGTCAGAGAGACTGGAGAGTTCACAGTGTCAGGGCGGTATGAGAGAACATGCATTACCAGACAACCCTCTATGAGGCAGTGCTACACTTGGTTACCTGTTCTCTAAGGGGGGCGGTGCTAGGAGGTGTGTGGGGGGTGGAGACAAGGAGCGGTCCTAGAAGTAGGTAGAGGCAGAGACAGGCGTGGCCTAGGGGAGGGGGGTTAGTTCCTGCACCTTTTCTCTGAGAAAAAAAGCTCTGGTCACCACTACATACATACATACAGTAGCACAGACCTAGCTATCTGACACTGTGCATGTGATATAATAACAATAGGTAGGAGTCTTGTCTGTCACTAGGATTTAGATCAAGAAGCTGTTGGCAGCTACAGTTAAACAGCCAGAACACAGGAACAATTACCTAATGCAGCTCTTGTATGTGAACATGTGGCTCCTCTTTCTCTACATTTCCACCTTCTGTTTTTTTTTTTTTTTTCAAGCCATTCCCCAGGAAAAAGGAAGTGCTAATACATAATTATACGTAAAATGGTGATATTAGCAGCTAACAGTAGAGGGCAGCAGTTGCCAATAACGCCATTAAAGTGGAAGTAAACTCTCCCTCATAACTTTTGCATATATTAATCCACATTAAAAACACTACTAATCTCTGTATTTACATGTCTCCTTAATTGCTCTATTGGTTTGTGATCTGTCCCATTTTTTTAATGACATCCCTCGGTGCATGCGCATATCTCTCCCTATTCACGGCACTTTTTTGTGCTGTTAGTCCATTGAGATCTATGCCAAGTCCGTTACATCCACTCCCTGCGGCACTGCGCTAAAACACCACGAGATTACATTTTCGTTCACACTTCCTGCTACACCCCATATGACCATGAAACGTCACAAGGGGTGTAAACCTAATCATAGGACGGCATTCTGTGGAGGTGATCAGCTACAGCATACAGTGGTTTATTACACGGAACTAAGCTTGGATAAAGAACTATTTTGCATGTGCAAGATTATGGTTAGGGCAATTGAAAGGGCGGAAGTATATTGTACAACAGAGTCAGAAAACAATAGTTAAGATGGCGCTGGCTTATCCCGGGAGGCACAAATGTTAAAACATCTAAAACAAAGTAAGTAAAATGCGACTGGGATTGCATTATAATGCAATATTGTTTTAGAATGACTTAATATAATGGCCTAGTTAAAAAGCAGCATCGCCAAAATGATTAGTGAATTGGAGTAGAGGGATGTATGGAGGGAAAGGAACCCAAGGGTTCAAAGCTTCTCGTGCTACTCAGCTTCGTACCGATGTCTGTCACGCATCGTTATGTGCCTGGGCAATGCCATAGCACAGGGCAGGATTGACTCTGCAGTCTATGCCCCTAGGAATATTTTGGACCACTCCCCTCTTATCCTAGGAGTTTATTTCACCCAGCAGAAACAAAATAGACTCTGGAAAGTTAATCCCTTTTGGTTTGCGTTATTCCCAGCACTGGACCCCATCCCTAAGGCGATTACGCAATTTTCACAAATCAACCAAGGTACAGCCAACTCCACGGTTGCCTGGGACGCATTGAAGGCCCATATGCGGAGTCTTATCATAAGGCAGATTTCTACCATTAAAACCAAAACTAGGGATGAGCCGAACACCCCCCCTGTTCGGTTTGCAGCAGAACATGTGAACAGGCAAAAAATGTGTTCGAACACCGTTAAAGTCTATGGTACACGAACATGAATAATCAAAAGTGATAATTTTAAAGGCTTATATGCAAGTTATTGTCATAAAAAGTGTTTGGTGACCTGGGTCCTGCCCCAGGAGACATGTATAAATGCAAAAAAAACTTTTAAAAACAACCGTTTTTTCGGGAGCAGTGATTTTAATAATGCTTAAAGTGAAACAATAAAAGTGAAATATTCCTTTAAATTTTGTACCCGGGGGAGTGTCTATAGTATGCCCGTGTTTAGAACAGTCAGAGAGCAAAATGACATTTCTAAAGGAAAAAAAAAGTCATTTAAAAATACTCGCGGCAATTAATGAATTGTCGGGTCTCTGCAATACACATAAAAGTCATTAAAAAAAACAGCATGGGATTCCCCCACAGTCCATTACCAGGCCCTTTGGGTCTGGTATGAATATTAAGGGGAACCCCGAACCAAAATTAAAAAAAAAAATGCGTGGGGTCCCCCCAAATTTCATACCAGGCCCTTCAGGTCTGGTATGGATATTAAGGGGAGCCCCGTGCCAAAAATTTTTAAAAAATGGTGTGGGGTCCCCCTGCCAAATTCCATACCAGGCCCTTCAGGTCTGGTATGGATTTTAAGGGGAACCCCGCACCAAAATTAAAAAAAAAATCTTCCATTGAGGCGGATCGTCCGGAGGACGAAGCGGGGAAGAAGAAGCCGGAGGAAGATGCCGGACGAGAAGACTGGAGGAAAAGGCAGAGGACCGGAGGAAGAAGCGGGGGAAGAACAAGATGGAGGAAGAAAACCGAAGGAAGACCAGAAGAAGATGGAAGAAGAAGCAGGGAAAGAAGAAGGCATTAATAAAGGAATTGTCAAAAACCGGCTATTGTCTTTTTTAACATGTTTGACACTTTTTTTGTGAAATGGTAGGGGTACATTTGTACCCCATTACCAATTCACACAGGGGGGGCCGGGATCTGGGGTCCCCTTGTTAAAGGGGGCTTCCAGATTCTGATAAGCCCCCCGCAGACCCCCATAACCACCGGGCAAGGGTTGTGGGGATGAGGCCCTTGTCCCCATCAACATCCTCCCCATATTGAGGGCATGTGGCCTGGTCTGGTTCAGGGGGGGGCGCTCTCTCGTCCCCCCTCCTTTCCTGCGGCCTGCCAGGTTGCGTGCTCGGATAAGGGTCTGGTATGGATTTTGAGGGGGACCACCACTCCATTTAAAAAAAAAAAATTGGCGTGGGGTTCCCCTTAATATCCATACCAGACCTGAAGGGCTTGGTATGGAATTTGGGGGGACCCCCACGCATTTTTTTTTTTAATTTTGGTTCGAGGTTCCCCTTAATATTCATACCAGACCCAAAGGGCCTGGTAATGGACTGTGGGGGAATCCCATGCCGTTTTTTGTTCAATTACTTTTATGTGTATTGCAGAGACCCGACAATTCATTAATAGCCGTGAGTACTTTTAAATGACTTTTTTTTCCTTTAGAAATGTCATTTTGCTCTCGGACTGATCTAAACAGGGGAAACATGCGCCACTTTACAGGCATACTATAGACACCCCCAGGTACGAAATTTAAAGGGATATTTCACTTTTATTGTTTCACTTTAAGCATTTTTAAAATCACTGCTCCCGAAAAAACGGCCGTTTTTAAAACTTTTTTTGCATTCATACATGTCCCCTGGGGCAGGACCCAGGTCCCCAAACACTTTTGATGACAATAACTTGCATATTAACCTTTAAAATTAGCACTTTTGATTTCTCCAATAGACTTTTAAAGGGTGTTCCACGGCTTTCGAATTTGTTCGCTATTCGGCGAACAAGCGAACAGCCAATGTTCGGGTCGGACATGAACATAAAGCTCATTCCTAACCAAAACCAAAGAATGGGAAAACACTGTCCTGAATAAAGCTAGTGAGGTGGAAGCCCAATATATACAGGCCCCGACAGCAGACACTGAATGCAGATGGCTAGAGGCCCAGGCCCTTTTTCAACAGGTCTCTCTTAATGTAGCTGAAAATAAGAGATTCTTTATCAAACAAAACTACTTTAATAAAGGGGAAAATACAGGTCACCTCCTGGCAGTGATAGCTAGGGCACAGCAGGGTACTACACATATAAAATCCATACAGACCCCACTTGGAGACACAGTCAGTGAATAGGCCCAAATTGCATCGGTGTTCACAGACTTTTTTAAAGATGTATACACATCTAAAGTGAATCCCACAGAGGAGGCACTCTCCCAATTCCTGGACCAATGCCTCATACCAAGAGCTACAGAACAGGAAGTGAAAATGCTGAATGCTCCACTCAAAATGGAGGAGCTCTCACTGGCTGTGTCACAAATGGCGAATAGTAAGGCCCCAGGCACAGATGGGCTACCGATAGAAACCTACAAACAATATAGTGAAACCCTACTACCAGGCCTATTAGAAATATTTAACGAGTCGTTTAAAACTGGTCATCTTCCAGACTCCATGGGTGAGGCAGTGGTGGTGGTGCTTCCTAAACTGGGTAAGGACCCCCTACAGCCAGACTCATACAGACCCATTTCGTTGCTTAACTCGGACGTCAAGTTACTGTCATGAGTACTGGCAACAAGACTAGCAAAGGTTATCTCTGGACTGGTCCATGTAGACCAGTCTGGCTTCATCCCAGCTGGGTCCATGGCACTAAAAATCAGGAGGTTTTTCCTGAATATTCAACTCCCAGTAGAGAATTCAGTTAATAGAGCAGTTCTCTCACTCGACGCTGCCAAGGCATTTGACAGCATCGAGTGGAACTATCTATGGGCAGTGCTGACTAAATTTGGATTAGGAGAGGGGTTCATATCCTGGATCAAACTCTTATATGCAGCACCGACAGCAAGGATTAGAATAAAGGACTCGTTATTACTGTTCCGGGGTACTAGACAGGGGTGCCCATAGTCACCCCTGCTCTTTGCCCTTGCACTTGAGCCCTTAGCGGCTAGAATTAGAGCATCATCAGATATTATAGGCTTTAGGCGGAGCCATAGAGAAGATAAAATATCGCTTTATGCTGATGATGCCCTACTGTACTTAGGGGATATGACTGGATCACTAATTGCTGCTATGCGAAAGCCACTGATCTTGTGCACAGCACTGAAACAGTTGCCTAATGCTGTAAAATTACTATTAAAACAGTTAAACTTTTTTCCTAGAACATTAGCAAGTAACTGTGGCATGCTGGAAGTGTGAGGGGTTATATCAGGCTGGTCTATGCTTTTTTTTTTTTTGCTTGCCAGTGTCAAAATACTCCTGTAGGCCACAGTGTAAACATGTGCAAAGCCCTCAATGAACAAGAAAGAATTGTATCCATTTGCTATTGTTCCCCTATGAGATAGACAGTACCAGCAGATTTTTTAGGGACTCAACCCCCTAGCAACAAGACAATTGGCTATGCCAAGTTATGCCCTGTGGCTTCTGCCTCCCAGTCCTTTTGCCTACAATAGCAGTATTATTAATGCCCAGTTGACCACTTTGTTATCTTCACGTAATTATAAAATACCCCAGTTTAGAGTAAATGCAATACAGAAAATAGGAGCTATAGTGTAGTGAACTGCTGTCCTCTACTGTATGAATCTGTAAATGGCTAAATGTATTATGTATACTTCCTGCCCCTGGATGTTGGCTTAAAGCGGAGCTCCGCCGAAATTTTTTTTTTTAAAGTCAGCAGCTACTGTACAAATACTGCAGATGCTGACTTTTAAACATGTACACTTACCTTTCCAGGGCGCCCGCGATGTCTCTCGGTCCTCGGGTGCTGCCGCCTCCATCTTCAGTAAGGGAATCAGGAAGTGAAGGCTTGCGGCTTCACTTTCCGGTTCCCTACTGCACATGTGCGAGTCACGAAGCGCAATACGGATGGTCCCTGCTGTCTCTGGGACCTGTGTGTTTCCCAGCAGACAGCGGGAGGGAACGGGAAGTGGCGTAAATACCCACAGATTCTGTGGATATCTATGCCGGAAGTGGGTGCAAATACCTGTATTATACAGGTATCTGCACCCCCCTCCCCCCTGAAAGGTGCCAATTGTGACACCGGAGGGGGGGAGGAATCCGATGAGCGGAAGTTCAACTTTTGGGTGGAACTCTGCTTTAAAACCCCAGAAGGAGGAAGTAGAGAGAGAGAGAGAGAGAGAGAAAAAGTTTCAGCCACATGTCCTGTCCATGCTGCTAGAACCTGGACAAGAAGAGACTATTCTAAACTACTAGGGGGAATAAAGCACAGAGTAGATAGGCTGACTGAGTTCCAGTGCCACAACACAGTTTCTGCCATTGAGAAGTATCATTTCAGGCTGGTCAGACAACAGTAGGAGAATCTACCAGTTACTACTAATCCTGTCTTCAGGTCTCCAACACAAAGATAGATGCCACTTCATGATCATCCTCAGCAACCTCTGCAACTGGACTCACTATATATACACCTAGGTATATGTGTACAATTCCACCAGGACACAAGGATTCCTATCGGGCCCTTTGCTTTGTACATTGGATGTATGTACTGTTATTAATCTCTTCTTATTTAGAGCTTGTAATATTTCTATACTGGTGTGCATCTACAGTATATGATTATGGTTAAGGTTATATGCTGGCGGAGAGCTACATGGGTTTCTTGGAAAAGATCTCACAGCCTGCTGTCTTTTGCATTTTATACCAGTAAAAACATTAAAATAATCAAATGTACTGATTATGTACTGTATGTAATGTCGTTGATTTTCTAAAGGCAAATAGACTGCACTTTGCATTTAGTAAATGCGTTAAAGCTGTGCTGATTTCTATCATCCAATCATGTGCAAGTAAAAATGTTTTTTGTTTTTAATTTCCCTTGCACCTGATTGGGTATTCGTTACAATGTGAAGCTCTGCCACATTACATTTACTAAGGAAGATGAGTGCAACTACACTTGCAAAGTGCACAGTCTGTTTGCATTTAGTAGATCAACCCCATAATGTAATGTATATGCTTGTTTACACAAAAGCAGATTTTGTACAAGTGTTCACTTGCAGGCTGGCAAAACATTTCCCATTCGTGCACAATGTTGTGTGTAATGTATAATGTCTGGCTTAGTTAGGATTTTCAGACACAGCTAAAGTCCTCGGGTGTAATTCCAATTTAGCAGTCGGTTATGGCTACCATAACAGAACAATGGTCTTATTGAGACAGACTCCCAGGGAATGAGACACACAGCACACGATGTCTGAAGACACACAGACAGAATGAGACATACCAACCAAGTGTAATTCGACAGAAATGGGAATACATGATAGCCCACAAAATTAATGGAAGACAAATGTATTATTAAGGCATGATATGCAAGTTTGGGTAAACTAATAGGAGGAAAATCGTTGAACACAAATGGAACTAAACCTGACAGCATTACAGCATGAGCAGGTAGGAATCTCTAAGCTCAGCTGCCTAACATACTGTAAAGGGTGTTTGGCATCCCTAAATATGATGAAGGCAACATCTTTAAAATTTTGCAGTTCTGAGTGGCTGTTTATTTTGTTATTACTTTGGTCAACATCTGTCTACAATAAATATATAACCACATACAGTACCATAATAACTGTCCCTATGAGCAACCTGTCTTTTTCCCTTCTGTTCTGACAGGTAAGGTTACCACCCTTTCTGGGTAAAATATTGGCCTTACGATTTCTTTTTGAGGCTAGGTGCACACTAGCCTGCATAGTAAAACACCTTTGTTTTTTACTGTCCTGTCAGCTCCAATATGAGGCTACGCGATCCGCGTTACAGTGTAACACGTGGCTTTTAATTTAATTTTTTTTTTTTCATTTGAAGTGTCACATAGTGACACTTCATTCATGTCACTGTACAGCAGTGCTGGGCATTGTGTTACTATTCAGTGACATGCTGCGTGACATCCAGTTTAGTCTGAAAAAAATGCAGATAGGATTTTCTGCACTGCAACGCAGACTATCATCACATCGCACTAGCATTGGGCTGTGGATCGGGGCACACAGAAAAAAATTTCTATGTGTCCTAGTGGTGACCTGCATTTACCCACTGTGGAAAAACACACAGTTCACCACACATAGTATGAATGAGCCCTTAGCAATAACATGGACAACAAGTTCAATTTTCAGCAGCAAGGCAAAAACATTATTGGCTTCTACTGCCAGGTGCAGGCGCTAGACACAACTAGTTAATGCAGTGGTCGCCAACCAGTGGTCCACAAAAAAATGTTGGTGGTCCCCAGGGGTGCTGCTGCAAATCAACATTGTGGCAAGAAATGATCTGGCAAAAACCACAGTGACAAGCCTCCATCCCTATTAGTAGTAGTGTTCAAGAGAAGGCTAAGGTCATGGGACTTTATATGAGGGGAGTCACTAGAAAGATAATATAATGAAAATATATAAAAATATAAATATAATTTATTCAGAATCAGACCATATCATGATTGGGTACATGCTGTAATCAAATAAAAAAATTCATAACAAGCAATGGAAAAACTGACATATATCACATAGTAAATAATAAATTCATGGTATACAGTTACATAATGAAATTAGTACATAAAGAAAAACATGATAAATATTAGTATATACATAAGACAATCCAGACTTGTAATTAGAACACATGATTGGTAAGAAGCATACATGATATGTAAGTAGCGATTTCATGAAAATAAGATAATAAAAGGTCAGATGGTCTTGATATAACTGAACTCTACACGCTTCATGGAATACAGTGCCATGCAAAAGTATTCATCCCCCTTGGCATTTTTCATGTTTTGTTGCCTCACAACCTGGAATTAACATGGATTGTTTGAGGATTTGCATCATTTAATTCACAGAACATGCCCACAACTTTGAAGATGTTTTTTTTTTTATTGTGAAGCAAACAACAAATAGGACAAAATAACAGAAAAAGTAAATGTGCATAACTATTCACCCCCCTAAAGTCAATACTTTGGAGAGCCACCTTTTGCGGCTATCACAGCTCCAAGTCGCTTTAGATAAGTGTCTATGAGCTTGCCACATCTTACTTCCTCCTTGCAAAATTGCTCCAGCGCCTTCAAGTTGGATGGTTTGCGCTTGTGAACAGCAATCTTTAAGTCTGACAACAGATTTTTTATTGGATTGAGGTCTAGGCTTTGACTAGGCCATTCTAACACATTTACATGTTTCCCCTTAAACCACTCAATTGTTGCTTTAGCAGTGTGTTTGGGGTCATTGTCCTGCTGGAGGGTGAACCTCCGTCCTAGCCTCAAATCACACACAGAGTGGTACAGGTTTTGCTCAAGAATATACCTGTATTTAGCACCATCCATCTTTCCCTCAACCCTGACCAGTTTCCCAGTCTCGACTGCTGAAAAACATCCCCACAACATGACGCTGCCACCACCATGTTTCATTGTGGGGATGGTGTTCTTTGGGTGATGTGATGTGTTGGGTTTGCACCAGACATTTTCTTTGATGGCCAAAAATGCCACATGCCTTTTCACAAACTCAAAATGTGCCATTTTGTTTTTTGCTGAAAGTAATGGCTTTCTTCTGGCCACTCTGCCATAAAGCCCAACTTTATGGAGCATACGGCTTATTGTCGTCCTCTGTACAGATGCTCCAGTCTCTGCTGTGGAACTCTGCAGCTCCACCAGGGTTACTTTAGGTCTCTGAATAATGCCCTCCTCGATCAGTCCATGAGTTTTGGTGTGCGGCTATCTCTTGGCAGGTTTGCTGTTGTGCCATGTTCTTTCCATTTGGTTATGATAGATTTGATGGTGCTTCTAGGGATCATCAAAGATTTGGATATTTTTTTATAACCTAACCCTGACTTGTACTTCTCAACAACATTGTCCCTGCCTTGTTGGGACAGTTCCTTGGTCTTCATGGCAGTGTTTGGTTAGTGGTGCCTCTTGCTTAGGTGTTGCAGCCTCTGGGGCCTTTCAAAAAGGTGTGTATATGTAATGACAGATCATGTGATACTTAGATTGCACACAGGTGGACATCATTTCACTAATTATGTGACTTCTGAAGGTAATTGGTTGCACCAGAGCTTTTTATGGGCTTCATAACAAAGGGGAGGAATACATTATTTCTGAAAAATAGTTTTATGTATCTATTGTTCTAATTTTACTTCACCAACTTAGACTATTGTGTTCTGATCCATCACATATAATTCAGATTAAAAAAAAACATTGAGCTAAAGGCTGTAATGTAACAAAATAGGTAAAAAGCCAAGGGAGGTGAATACTTTTGCAAGGCACTGTAATATCCACTCATCAGGAGTAAGATTTAAAATGTCTGAAAAATGTAAAAAAAATCATAAAAATATATAATAAAATAATAGGACAAATTCCCTAATTAGGATAAGATGCATGGCGTATCACTTACACATTAGCTAGGGCGGAGCCCAGAATGGATGTGGGGAAAAGGGGAATACATCAAGTGCAATGTCTCACCTGGGGCTGAGGCAGGAGCAGCCCTACTGGACCATGAGAACAGCCCTGAGAGGGGTCAGGATTTTCAAAAGGTAAAGCGTATGAGGTGAATGGTTGGGGGACACATCTGACCTGCACCAATCTGAAAAATTGCATAGCAGTGTATACATATGACTAAGTAAATATATGAATGAATCAAGAAAAAAGTGAGGATGTTGTTATGAAAGATGTGCCAAAAAGTCCCCTGTATGAACGTTGATGTGTGAAAAAAAAAAAAAAGAAGAAGAGAGGCATGAGTGAGCGGCCCTCCACTGTACATCATTAAAAAAGTAAAAGACACAAAGGAAAAAAACATGATAAAGGAACCAAAACTGTGAAAGCAACATCATAATAGACCCTTGGACTTACTGGTGCAATGTGAAATAAAGGTGTACTGAGGTAAGCATGCTTCTTATGTGAAGAAAACTGAGAAAATGCCCCTGGCTCATCAGAGTTTAAATACCGAGATCCGGGGAGGATCCCCCGCCAGCGTCATACCAGATGCCAATGGGAGGAAAAGGAAGGGAACAGAGCCAGCATCCGGCGTGTATGCCGGTTGTTAGTCTTGACCCGTCCATCCTCTGGCGCCAGAATGGATAAGTGCCACACTCGCATTGTGACGGGATGATGTCATGAGCCGATGCAAGGGAGAACACTGCCCGCCCACATCTCAGGTCCAGAGACAAAGCGGGATAGGCACTGCCATGCAACGCAGCCCCAAAGATCAACAAAAAAACGATGACCCCCACCCACTGGCTGAGCTTAATATAGATTTAAAGCATAATCAAACCCTCCTATCCTTTACATGCAAGAAAGCTGCTTCTGTTTGATCTGCAGCTGCCATGGTGCTGTACACGTGATCATTAAAGTGGAGTTCCACCCAAAAAGGAAGTCACATAACAGTATGGGCATCCAACTCCTTGTTTAACCCATGGGGGTACAAAGTATTGAGTTCGTATATCCAAAGGGTCTCCCTCCTGTCTCCGTATGCCCTTGTTCATTTATTAATCGTTCAAACTTTTAGCAAAGAATGGCATCACAATTTCTTTCCTTTGGTACAGCGCTTTTTTCCCAATCTTTGGTTTGTCTATTTGGTCTCATTGGGTATGAGTATCGGGATAGCAGCGACCTCAGCTAATGCAATTTCCTATTTTGGACAGCGACTCATGCGCCTGGACCTTCTTGTGTTTATGGAGCCTTAAAAAATTAACATTTTAAACATGGGTTAAAGCAGAACTTTACCCATAACAACTTGATAAGAAGTAATGTTCTTTAGCAAGGAACATACATTCCGCATTAATAATTATACTACCAAAATTATTATGTGTGCTGTAAATTGCCTCCAGCATTGCTCCTGTTTCTTTTTTCCAAAGGCTGCCATTTTGCTGAAGCCCAGAGCCCCTGAACAGCACCAAATCATAAAGCGGAACTAAACCCATTGATATAACGGTTTCAAATGGCTGGTGTCAATAAAGCAGTGTTCCAGCCTGGGGGAGAAAAAATTAAAAGCCAGCTGCTACAAGTACTGTTGCTGCTGACTTTTAATATAAGGACACTTACCTGTCCACTGAGCCTGCGATGTCGGCACTCAAAGCTGACCCGTCCATCAGCTCCGTATGCAGGCGCCAGCATCCTTACTAAAGGAAGCACTGCGCATGGGCAAGTCATTCTGCGCTTTCTGAATGGTCCCACTATCTTCTGAGAACTGTGTGTGTCTCCCAGAAGGCAGCGGGGGGGGGGAGAAGGAGGGGGCCGCAAATGAAGTAGGTCTTTGCGGCGCCCTTACATGAAAGTGGGAGCGGATACCTGTTTTTGACAGGTATCCCCTCCCCCTCCCCCTGAAAGGTGCCAAATGTGGCACTGGAGGGGGGGAGGAAGCAGATAAGCGGAGCTTCCACATTTGGGTTGAACTCCGCTTTAATGATCACATGTGCAGCACCATGGCAGCTGCAAATCAAACAGAAGTAGCTGTCTTGCCTGTAAAGGATAGGAGAGTTTGATTATGCTTTGTTCTTGCATTGTTTTGTTCTTGCATTTGCTTTTATTGACTCCTTTGCATCTGTTAACCTTTTTGAGACAACCAATAAAAAACTGTTAATTGGAAAAAAAGTATAGTGTCCCATGATCCCCCGCTGTCAGGCACCGGGATGCCTCTTCACCGGTCTGGAGATTTTAAACCACCTTGGCTTAATCTCCTATCCATACCTCTCAGTGTGTACAGACAAGATGCATTCTAATTGGTCAGCACGGTCACATGGATGGTGCTGACCAATCAGAATCCATATAGCCTGTCCTGTCAGTGCCGCGAGGAGAGAAAGCCAGGAGGATTTAAAATCCCTGGACTGGTGTCAGGCGGACTGGTGTCAGGCGTCCCAGTGCCTGACAGCGGGGGATTACGGGACACTGGTACAGTGGGACCAGAGGGGATGGGGTCCAATGTAAGGTCACCTTACAGATTTTCTGTAAAGGTGAACTTACACTTTAAGGCTGTCAGCAGATCAGCCTCTACAAACTGAGAGGTGCCTAAAAATGGAGAGCAACTGAGCATGTGCAAAGCAGGGTGAGACAGTGTATTACCAGATTTTAAACAGTATTTGCACTTACTTTTAATATTTTACATAGCTATACCTGCAAAAGGGGTCAGCCTGAAGTGATCTAGAAGGACTTAATTTTTTGACTAAAGTTCCACTTTAATGTATTACCTGTGGGACTGCCTCTCGGGATTTGGATCTGGCCCCAACTTTATTCGCTGGGTTCAACTCCTATATCAATCCCCAAAGGCCCAGGTGTTCGTGAACGGCTGGCTTTCCGACCAATTCCCGCTAGGAAGAGAAACCCAACAAGACTGCACCCTTTCCCCCATGCTGTACGTATTGGCTATGGAGCCATTGACCATCATGATTCGTGCAGACACTAGCATCCGAGGCCTTAGGATAGGGAGCCTGGAAGAAAAGAACGGAATGTATGCCGACGACACGCTCCTATACTTAGCGGACTCGGGTCCCTCTCTCGTTGCAGCCCTACACTCCATAGAACATATCAGTAGCCACTCGGGTCTGAGTATTAACTGGTCGAAATCCCAGATCCTTCCGATTGACCACTTCCCTCCGCCATCCACGTCACCTCCTCTGACTCTCCCAAGGGTCTCCCTGATCAAGTTCCTTGGAGTACAGGTCACCATATTGCTCACAGACTACACACTCTTGAACATTGAACCTCTGTATACACTAAGCAAGACCAAGACACAGACTTGGGCCAGATTACCTCTGGGTGTTACGGGATGCATTCGTTTAGTTAAAATGATACTCCTCCCAAAGATACTCTATTTGGTGTGACATGCCTCCTTGTATATAACACAAAAATTCTTCAAAATAATTGAATCTATTCTTAATTCATTTATATGGGGCCACAGCAGACACAAATAATCTTGGAGAATCCTGAAGAACCCAGTGACAATGGGAGGAGCTGCTCTTCCAGATTTTCAGGACTATTATCTTGCCTCCCAACTGTCCCATTTCTATAATTTTGACAAAAACGAGCTACCAAAATACCAACTACTGCTCTGTGAGTGCCCTGATGACCCAGCCCATACCCCACTTCAGTCAGTCCTCAGAGCCCCATTGACAAGACGCCTCTCCCAACACAAGGCGGACATGCTGACACATGTCCGCGGGTATGGCGAATGGCACTACAAAAACTCGGGACCCCACAGGTCCACTCTCACATCCCTCTCTGGTTCAACACACTGTCCATTTCAGACCCGGCGGCGTGGATACGCCATGGGATCCTGTACATACACCAGATCATGACCACTACGGGACTTAAAACATTCCAAGCGCTAAAGGACGAATTTTCCCACCCCAATTGCCTTCTCTTCATGTATCTACTACTCCGCCACGCTATAAAAACCCAGTTTACTGGCTCCAACCCATCCCTGGCAGTCCCCTCTATTGTAGACACAGTCACAGGTACAGAACCAGCCAAGCTAATTTCTACCCTATACTCTGCCATCCGCCTTCCTAGTACCACAGCATTGGCCTATACTGCCAAGACTAGATGGGAGGTGGATGTTGAAGTAATTGAGAATGAGGATTGGGATGAAATTTTGGAGGATGTGAAAAGAGTTTCCCCCAAACTGTCAGACTGCCTCACGCAGTTGTATATTATACATAGGACATATCTGACTCCTCAGAGGATAGCACGGTACAAACCCATGTACAACCCAGGGTGCCGCCTATGTGACCACACCCCAGGCTCCCTCTATCACCTCATATGGCCCTGTTCAACTATACAAGCGTACTGGATACAGGTGGTTCATTTCCTGCACGACCAGATGGGCTCTCCTCCTACCCAAAGATGTGCCTGCTCGGTCTGCTAGACGCCGACAAACCCCTCCGTACCTTTCTGCATGAGACACTATTCATGGTGAGAAAAGTAGTGGCTTGCAATTGGATGCAGGCCCTGCCCCCTACAATCCGGTACTGGAAAAAAGAGATTAACGATACTCTTCTATATAAGAAGCTGATCTATGTACATAGAGGGTGCCCGCTTAAGTATGAGAAGGTCTGGAGCAGATGGTTAGCAGATGGTGAAACGTGTACTTGATATGTTTAACCCTCTCCCCCCCTCTTTTTTTCTTCTCCTTTTCTCTCTCCTTTTCTTTATTAAGTACTGGTTCCACCCCCGATGGGTATTTTGCCTTATGTCACACAGATATTTTAATGTGTTTATGTATGTACTACTGTTTTGGCCATGCTGGCTTATACCGATTTATGTATCATGCATATACCTTTCAATAAAGTTGGTTTTACAAAAAAAAAGTTGCACTTTAATAAAGCCAAACTCCACGCAAATACAAATTAAGATATACAGTATCCAAACCTTTTTTTTTTTCATTTTAGATAGAGTAGAGGAGGGCTACAAGTGCTTTTAGTTTTTCCTTTTTTGCCATCTGTCTCATTAGGGAGGTTTCCAATCAATTCCTTTTCTGTAGACTCCAGAGGAAGTAAGAGGATATCTTTCCAATGTGAGTAACATACCTTCTGAGACAGTTGTCAGTGGAACATGCGTCCCACTAGAAGGGTTACCTTCTATAACTGTTCTAGTGGTAACTCAAAATTTTGAAATTACCCCCACTTGCATTTCTGGTGACATTGGTGATCAAGACATTTAGAGTGAGTGAATTTCGGGGAGGCAGGCAGCAATAAATCTAACCTCTCACCACTCAAAATGAAAGTTTTGCATTTAGTAATATTTTAATGAGGCTCTGTATTTATTACTACTCCTCCCTGTGTTTTTCTATACAAGAAGTACCTGAATTTGACCTGATATCTGCCTCTTTGGGTTTGATTTACTGAAGGTGTGTTCACTTGTTCACTTTGCAAGGGTAGTTGCAATTTGCAAGGTCATTTTTCCCAGACCTTAAACCTGCTGAATTACATCATTCAATCATGTGCAAGGAGATTTTGTATTTTTTTTCACTTCCACATGATTGAGAAATTTCACCAAATTCACTAAGCTCTGGGGAAAATTCCCTTACATTGAGCAACTTCTCTTGCACAGTGAACAACCAATTTAGTAAATAAACCCCTTTCTCTTATCTCCAATACAGAACATTTTTCAAAATTTTGGGCAAATAAAAGTATTTTAGGAAGCCATTTCAGTCATTTTCCTAAGCCCTAATGAAGAGGGATGGTTTGGCCCCTAAAAAGCATCTGATCTGATCTTTATCAACAATAAAATTCTTATGGGCTCTAAGGCTTGATTCACATCTATGAATGTTGCTTTTAAGCATTTCTGCAGTGCTTTTTGCTGTACTTTCTGCATTTTTTAACCACGATTTTACAGTGATTTTACTGGGATTTGCATTTTGGGGTTTTTTTTCAGCTGAATGTAAAAAAAAGATTTGCCGGCTTAAATATTTCAAGAAAAAAACAGCGTGGGGTCCCCCCCCCCCAATACCATACCAGACCTTTTGTCAGGTGTCACTATATATATGGCATAAAGCCTCCAACACTGCATAAAAGACAGTAATGAAATTCCTTTCATAAAACAACAAAGGGATTTGTCAGGAATCAGCAGCAGAGATGACCATATCAGGGAATGGGGACCAGACTGTGTATGCTTTAAGTGAGATTTATTTACTGTGAAACAAAATCCTTCCAAACACCAGCAGGCAGCAAACATGAAAATGTAAGTGAACAACAACCCCAGTGACAGAATACCTGACTATTAACTAAAAAACAGAAGCATAACTAACAACTAACTAAACACCAAAAATTAGGGGAAAACTGGAGGTACAGGGATCAAATGGGAAGGGGGAAACAAAACTGGGATCAGGAACAAAGGGAACAGGCGCATGGCAGCAGGATACAGGGTTTAGCAAGCAGGGAAAGGGCAGGAGCAGGAACAAGAACAGGATAACCGCTAACAGTATCTAGCAGCAAGCAAAACAATGGCGCAAGAGGCACTTAATAGGGGAGGACCTAAATACCCTCCCAGGAGCCAGCATGAGGTGGAAACTGAATACTGGGGTCTGTTGGCTGCTGGGAGACACCCGCTGGTGGACACGGGAATTAAAAAACTTTTGCCCACAGTGTCTCCAGCAGGGGATTCAGGTCCTGACAGAGTAGAATATTTGTCAAACCAGCAATAATTATAACAATTTCCCATTCTACCCAAAAAAAAAAGAAAAAAATATTTTAGTGGAAGTTCCATTTTCTTTGTGTGAGAGTTACAGCAGTACACTGTACAAGTATGGTATCAGGTCAAGTAGGTAAACAAAAGAAAAAGAAAAAAAACACAAAACTCAAGAAGAAAAATACAACTTAAACCATAACAGAAGAGAAAAAAAGGAGTTAACGATATCTGGTTGTGTGGATAAGGCTACAATGTATTTAATAATGAAGCCAGCAGAATGCTGATGAGTCATGAACTTGATTCAGCTTGATCTATTGAGTTATGTAAGAGACTTTACAGCAAAGTGAGAAGACTTTTTCTAGAAGTCTAGAAAACATGACAAGGAGCTTAAAGCACCACCTGCTGGCTCAAAAGGGTGATTTTTTTTTTTACAAGCAGTGCATGCTTTTGTGCCTCTCTGTTACATGCATTGCTATAAATGCCTCTTTATTACATGCCATACATTGTTTTGTGTTATTCTTTAACACACAGTGCTTCAAAATTCTCCATTATTCATGCCTTATGCCTTTCTATTGCACACGGAGCCTCATACCTCTTTATACATGTAGCACGGACCCCTAGAGGACTGCTTAGAATTACCTGCTCAACTGCACGGCCATGACCTGGTGAACTTTCCAACCCACCTGACAGTCTGGGTTCAGACATCCTTGTACCACTGTGTGGCAATAATCAAACAACTCAATGTATTTAGGCTCTATGAATATTTTACTTGAACCAATAAAAAGGGAAGTTGTCACAAGAGGAGGCAATAAATCTGCTGAGTTCTAGGCAACACTGCCGACTCAGCAAAATAATTCCTCCAAAAGACACAAGGCAATATTTTGACAATGACAATACCATATTCATATATGTACACGTTCTTTAGATGTAAGGTTACCCCCTAGTGGATGTTTCAGTTAACTGCATATACTGCCACACTAGACGATGAAACCTGGCCAGCCTACATGCTATCCTAGGAAGGGAGAGCGGGTCTAGAGAAGAGTAATATAAAGGCCTTTCCATAAGTAATGGCAATAAAGTCTACGGTGCAGATCTGGTGTTCTTCACAGGCTAGTCGGAGCTCGTTAACTGTAATCTGTTTGGGTGTGGTGGGAACAGTAGATTCTTTGTAGTGAAGAAAGCTAAAGGTGTCTGAGCACAAATGTTCAAATAATGCAGTAAAGTGTTCTTGGAGTAAAGATGTCTGTGCAAAGTGTCTCAATGTAACGGTGGCAAAGAATGGATACGGGTTGAGCAATTTGCCCTCTCACCAATGACTAGACCGTCCCGATGTCCTCCGAGCAGGAACTCGTGTAGCGACACGCGTGCAGCGGATCCATTGTCTCGATCTCCAGATGTGAAGCTTGCCACACACACCAACAGGCAGGCGACCAGAGTGGTGCTGGAAAGGATGTCCGATGGCGAACACCAGAGCTAGGCCCCTCAGGCCACGGGTTGGAAGTAAGACTCCGCGTGGTAGGCCGTGTCCTCTCTCTCCCTGTTGCACAGAGAGGTTCGACTTGTGTCAGGCCCAGGAGGAAGAGACTCCACGTGCGGGCTTCTGCTGCTTTTATAGCTACTCCCAGTAATCTTCGGATGGCAGCAAGGATCCCGCGGATATGTAGTCCTGGCACACAATCGTGCAAAGCAATTATCTGACAGGGAACTATTTGTCCCACAATCCTTTTATGTGGCACACAGATATGATGTCACTGGATACATTGATCGCTAAAGGGACAGGCAATACCAAAAAATGCTAGAAGGTATGGTGCTTTATGTTTGTAGTCCATATTGTTACATACAGGCAATGCCTTAAAGCCCTGGTGCAAAACCTGTGGACTAAGGATCGCATATGGCCATTTGGTATATGATGTGTGGCCTTTGGACCTCAGCAGTTTGTAGTGGGAATATTGATAAGGGTAAAAGCATTGATCTCTACTAGCCTCGTGTAACATGTTCCCAGCTTCATATTGTCTTCTGCAGCATACCCCCAGCCAAAAATGTAGCATGTCCACACTCTCTGACCCTCATTTCCTCTATTAGGTAGCTTCTGACAGTTTTCCCAAGCATTACATATATTGAACATTATGTGCAGCCCTTTGGTGATGTCAGGGGCTGCATTTGAGGCCCCCTTTAGCTTGCACGTTGAAAACCACTGCTCTAAAGGGTATGTTTACTGTCAACAAGATTTTCCTAAAATCCCCCTATGCAATTCCATATGCTCTGAATAGCACATACCAGCACTCCTCCTTTTTTAAATGATGCACATCTTCTCATTACACATACAACTGTTGAGGGCTCTCCACAAAGACTGATGGCCCCTCAATCCCCCTCTGTTTTGACATTTGCAGGACAGGTTGGCTATTCAAACTGAGCACCTGCCCTGTGCACTCTCCCCTTTGCTAGCTGATTTCAGGGGAATTAAGGGGCCAGCATTTTTTTGAGGCGATCCCCCCCAATTGCTGCATGTGTAATGGAAGGAAATGCAGCATTTAAAAAAGGAAAAGCACTTGTATGTACTATTCAGAGCGTATGGAATTGCATGGAGGTTTTTGAGAATATCTTGCTAAAGGTGAACATTCACTTTAAACCTTTATGCCTCTTAGTTCTAAATTATATTTAGTGCCTAGATTTTATTATATGCAATGAATGATGCTTCTCTTTTTTAGTCAGTGAACATATTTCTCTATTACATGCAGTAACATCCCTATCTATTTCATGCAGTGCCCTAAAATTACACACAGGGCCTCATACTTCTCAATTAGACACAGTCTGGGGAATTCACAAGTATGACACTTTTTAGGAGTCTGTCATGCCTCCATACAGAAAATGTTGGTGCTTGCCCCAAATTCATGCACCTGTTGCAAACAAGTACATGAATTTGTAGCAAGCACCGACATTTGTCATGCATGGGCGCACTGAGGCCGGACTGTCCATCCAGACATGCCATCTTCAGTGCAGCTGTCACAAAAACATCCCAGCAGCTGCAAATTTTTGTAGCTGGGTGGGCAGAGTCTGATGGAAATTCAGAGACACTATTCCCCATTGGCTCTCCTCCTCTTTTGATTGACAACAGGCAGTGGAGGGATTTTATAACCAATAGACAGCCTGAAA